>NC_047155.1:20985327-21733689 GCF_009819705.1 Hippoglossus hippoglossus | reverse complement strand
GATGATAGATAGATGATAGATAATAGATGATAGATGATAGATAGATGATAGATAGAAGATAGATAGAAGATAGATAATAGATGATAGATAGAAGATAGATAATAGATGATAGATAGAAGATAGATAATAGATGATAGATAGAAGATAGATAATAGATGTTAGATAGAAGATAGATGATAGATGATAGATAATAGATGACAGATAGAAGATAGATGCTAGATGATAGATGATAGATGATAGATGATAGATGATAGATGATAGATGATAGATAGAAGATAGATAATAGATGATAGACATATAGAAGATAGATGATAGATAATAGATGATATATAGAAGATAGATGATAGATAGAAGATAGATAATAGTTGATAGATGATAGATAGAAGATAGAAGATAGAAGATAGATGATAGATGATAGATGATAGATCGAAGATAGATGATAGATAATACATAGATGATAGATAGATAATAGATGATAGATAATAGATGATAGATGATAGATGATAGATAGATAGAAGATAGATGATAGATGATAGATGATAGATGATAGATAGATAGATAGATGATAGATAATAGATGATAGATAGATGATAGATAGATGATAGATAATAGATGATAGACAGATGATAGGTGATAGACAGATGATAAATGATAGATGATAGACAGATAGAAGATAGATGATAGATGATAGATGATAGATAATAGATAATAGATGATATATAGAAGATAGAAGATAGATGCTAGATAATAGATGATAGATAGAAGATAGATAATAGACGATAGAAGATAGATGATAGATAATAGATGACAGATAGAAGATAGATGATAGATGATAGATAGATGATAGATAGAAGATAGATGATAGATAATAGAAGATAGATGATAGATGATAGATGATAGATAGAAGATAGATAATAGATGAAAGACATATAGAAGATAGATGATAGATAATAGATGATATATAGAAGATAGATGATAGATAATAGATAGATAGAAGATAGATAATAGTTGATAGATGATAGATAGAAGATAGAAGATAGAAGATAGAAGATAGATAATAGATGATAGATGATAGATGATAGATCGAAGATAGATGATAGATAATACATAGATGATAGATAGATAATAGATAATAGATGATAGATGATAGATGATAGATGATAGATAGATAGAAGATAGATGATAGATAATAGATGATAGATCGAAGATAGATGATAGATAATACATAGATGATAGATAGATAATAGATGATAGATGATAGATGATAGATGATAGATAGATAGAAGATAGATGATAGATGATAGATAATAGATGATAGATAATAGATGATAGATAGAAGATAGAAGATAGATGATAGATAATAGATGATAGATAGATGATAGATGATAGATAATAGATGATAGACAGATGATAGGTGATAGACAGATGATAGATGATAGATGATAGACAGATAGAAGATAGATGATAGATGATAGATAATAGATAATAGATAATAGATAATAGATGATATATAGAAGATAGATGATAGATGATAGATAATAGTTGACAGATAGAAGATAGATAATAGATGATAGATAGATGATAGAAGATAGATGATAGATAGAAGATAGATGATAGATGATAGATGATAGATGATAGATGATAGAAGATAGATGATAGATAGAAGATAGATGATAGATAGAAGATAGATGATAGATAATAGATGATAGACAGATGATAGGTGATAGACAGATGATAGATGATAGACGATAGATAGATAATAGATAGATAATAGATGATAGACAGATGATAGGTGATAGATAGATGATAGATAGATAATAGATAGATAATAGATGATAGACAGATGATAGGTGATAGATGATAGATAGATGATAGATAATAGATGATAGATAGATGATAGATGATAGATAATAGATAATAGATGATATATAGAAGATAGAAGATAGATGATAGATAATAGATGATAGATAGAAGATAGATAATAGATGATAGATAGATGATAGAAGATAGATGATAGATAATAGATGACAGATAGAAGATAGATGATAGATAGATGATAGATGATAGATAGAAGATAGATGATAGATGATAGATGATAGATAGATGATAGATGATAGATAATAGATGATAGACAGATGATAGGTGATAGACAGATGATAGATGATAGATGATAGATAGATAGAAGATAGATGATAGATAATAGATGAAAGATAGATGATAGATGATAGATGATAGATAATAGATAGATGATAGATGATAGATGATAGACAGATAGAAGATAGATGATAGATAATATATAGAAGATAGATAATAGATAATAGATGATAGATAGATGATAGTTAGAAGATAGACAGAAGATAGATGATAGATCATAGATAATAGATGATAGATGATAGATGATAGATAGATGATAGATAGAAGATAGATGATAGATAATAGATAATAGATAATAGATAATAGATAGATGATAGATGATAGATGGTAGATGACAGATGATAGATAGAAGATAGATGATAGATAGAAGATAGATGTTCGATAATTGATAGATAGAAGATAGAAGATAGATGATAGATAGATAATAGATGATAGATAATAGATAATAGATAATAGATAATAGATAATAGATAATAGATAGAAGATAGATAGATGATAGATAGAAGATAGATTATAGATGATAGATAGATAATAGAAGATAGATAGATGATAGATGATAGATGATAGATGATAGATGATAGATGATAGATAGAAGATAGATAGATAATAGATAATAGATGATAGACAGATGATAGGTGATAGACAGATGATAGATGATACATGATAGATGATAGATGATAGATAGATAGATAATAGATAGATAATAGATGATAGATAATAGATGATAGACAGATGATAGGTGATAGATAGATGATAGATGATAGATAGATAGACGATAGATGATAGATGATAGATAATAGATAGTTGATAGATGATAGATAGATGATAGATAGATGATAGATAATAGATGATAGACAGATGATAGATGATAGACAGATAGAAGATAGATGATAGATAATAGATAATAGATGATATATAGAAGATAGAAGATAGATGATAGATAATAGATGATAGATAGAAGATAGATAATAGATGATAGATAGATGATAGAAGATAGATGATAGATAATAGATGACAGATAGAAGATAGATGCTAGATGATAGATGATAGATGATAGATAATAGATGATAGATGATAGATAGAAGATAGATAATAGATGATAGACATATAGAAGATAGATGATAGATAATAGATGATATATAGAAGATAGATGATAGATAGAAGATAGATAATAGTTGATAGATGATAGATAGAAGATAGAAGATAGATGATAGATGATAGATCAAAGATAGATGATAGATAATACATAGATGATAGATAGATAATAGATGATAGATAATAGATGATAGATGATAGATGATAGATAGATAGAAGATAGATGATAGATGATAGATGATAGATAGAAGATAGAAGATAGATGATAGATAATAGATGATAGATGATAGATAGATGATAGATAGATAATAGATAATAGATGATAGACAGATGATAGGTGAGAGACAGATGATAGATGATAGACAGATGATAGATGATAGATGATAGATAGATAATAGATAGATAATAGATGATAGATAATAGATGATAGACAGATGATAGGTGATAGATAGATGATAGATGATAGATAGATAGACGATAGATGATAGATAATAGATAGTTGATAGATAGATGATAGATAGATGATAGATAATAGATGATAGACAGATGATAGATGATAGACAGATAGAAGATAGATGATAGATAATAGATAATAGATGATATATAGAAGATAGATGATAGATAATAGATGATAGATAGAAGATAGATAATAGATGATAGATAGATGATAGAAGATAGATGATAGATAATAGATGACAGATAGAAGATAGATGCTAGATGATAGATGATAGATGATAGATGATAGATAATAGATGATAGATGATAGATAGAAGATAGATAATAGATGATAGACATATAGAAGATAGATGATAGATAATAGATGATATATAGAAGATAGATGATAGATAGAAGATAGATAATAGTTGATAGATGATAGATAGAAGATAGAAGATAGATGATAGATGATAGATGATAGATGATAGATCGAAGATAGATGATAGATAATACATAGATGATAGATAGATAATAGATGATAGATAATAGATGATAGATGATAGATGATAGATAGATAGAAGATAGATGATAGATGATAGATGATAGATAGAAGATAGAAGATAGAAGATAGAAGATAGATGATAGATAATAGATGATAGATAGATGATAGATAGATAATAGATAATAGATAATAGACAGATGATAGGTGAGAGACAGATGATAGATGATAGAGAGATAGAAGATAGATGATAGATAATAGATAATAGATAATAGATAATAGATGATACATAGAAGATAGATGATAGATGATAGATAATAGTTGACAGATAGAAGATAGATAATAGATGATAGATAGATGATAGAAGATAGATGATAGATAGAAGATAGATGATAGATGATAGATAGAAGATAGAAGATAGAAGATAGATGATAGATAGAAGATATATGATAGATGATAGATAGAAGATAGATGATAGATAATAGATGATAGATAGATGATAGATGATTTACAGATAGAAGATAGATGATAGATGATAGATGATAGATAGAAGATAGAAGATAGATGATAGATGATAGATGATAGATAATAGATGATAGATAGATGATAGACAGAAGATAGATGATAGATAATAGATAATAGATGATTGATAGATGATAGATAGAAGATAGATAGAAGATAGATGATAGATGATAGATGGTAGATGATAGATAGAAGATAGATGTTCCATAATTGATAAATAGAAGATAGAAGATAGATGATAGATAGATAATAGATAGATAATAGATGATAGATAGAAGATAGATAGAAGATAGATGATAGATAATAGATAATAGATGATAGATAGAAGATAGAAGATAGAAGATAGAAGATAGAAAATAGATGATAGATAGAAGATAGATAATAGATGATAGATAGAAGATAGATGATAGATAGAAGATAGATGATAGATAATAGATTATAGATAGAAGATAGATAGATGATAGAAGATAGATGATAGATAATAGATGATAGATAATAGATAATAGATAATAGATGATAGATAGATGATAGGTGATAGGTGATAGATGATAGATAGAGGATAGATAGAAGGTAGATGATAGATAATAGATGATAGATAGAAGATAGATAGAAGATAGAAGATAGATGATAGATGATAGATGATAGATAGATGATAGATAATAGATGATAGATAGAAGATAGATAATAGATGATAGATAGAAGATAGATAATAGATGATAGATAGAGAATAGATAATAGATGTTAGATAGAAGATAGAAGATAGATGATAGATGATAGATAATAGATGACAGATAGAAGATAGATGCTAGATGATAGATGATAGCTGATAGATGATAGATAATAGATGATAGATGATAGATAGAAGATAGATAGAAGATAGATAATAGATGATAGATAGAAGATAGATAATAGATGATAGATAGAAGATAGATAATAGATGATAGATAGAGAATAGATAATAGATGTTAGATAGAAGATAGAAGATAGATGATAGATGATAGATAATAGATGACAGATAGAAGATAGATGCTAGATGATAGATGATAGCTGATAGATGATAGATAATAGATGATAGATGATAGATAGAAGATAGATAATAGATGATAGACATATAGAAGATAGATGATAGATAATAGATGATATATAGAAGATAGATGATAGATAGAAGATAGATAATAGTTGATAGATGATAGATAGAAGATAGAAGATAGATGATAGATGATAGATGATAGATGATAGATCGAAGATAGATGATAGATAATACATAGATGATAGATAGATAATAGATGATAGATAATAGATGATAGATGATAGATGATAGATAGATAGAAGATAGATGATAGATGATAGATGATAGATGATAGATGATAGATAGAAGATAGAAGATAGATGATAGATAATAGATGATAGATAGATGATAGATAGATAATAGATAATAGATGATAGACAGATGATAGGTGAGAGACAGATGATAGATGATAGACAGATAGAAGATAGATGATAGATAATAGATAATAGATAATAGATAATAGATGATACATAGAAGATAGATGATAGATGATAGATAATAGTTGACAGATAGAAGATAGATAATAGATGATAGATAGATGATAGAAGATAGATGATAGATAGAAGATAGATGATAGATGATAGATGATAGATAGATAATAGATGATAGATAATAGATAATAGATAATAGATAATAGATAATAGATAATAGATAGAAGATAGATAGATGATAGATAGAAGATAGATTATAGATGATAGATAGATAATAGAAGATAGATAGATGATAGATGATAGATGATAGATGATAGATGATAGATGATAGATAGAAGATAGATAGATAATAGATAATAGATGATAGACAGATGATAGGTGATAGACAGATGATAGATGATACATGATAGATGATAGATGATAGATAGATAGATAATAGATAGATAATAGATGATAGATAATAGATGATAGACAGATGATAGGTGATAGATAGATGATAGATGATAGATAGATAGACGATAGATGATAGATGATAGATAATAGATAGTTGATAGATGATAGATAGATGATAGATAGATGATAGATAATAGATGATAGACAGATGATAGATGATAGACAGATAGAAGATAGATGATAGATAATAGATAATAGATGATATATAGAAGATAGAAGATAGATGATAGATAATAGATGATAGATAGAAGATAGATAATAGATGATAGATAGATGATAGAAGATAGATGATAGATAATAGATGACAGATAGAAGATAGATGCTAGATGATAGATGATAGATGATAGATAATAGATGATAGATGATAGATAGAAGATAGATAATAGATGATAGACATATAGAAGATAGATGATAGATAATAGATGATATATAGAAGATAGATGATAGATAGAAGATAGATAATAGTTGATAGATGATAGATAGAAGATAGAAGATAGATGATAGATGATAGATCAAAGATAGATGATAGATAATACATAGATGATAGATAGATAATAGATGATAGATAATAGATGATAGATGATAGATGATAGATAGATAGAAGATAGATGATAGATGATAGATGATAGATAGAAGATAGAAGATAGATGATAGATAATAGATGATAGATGATAGATAGATGATAGATAGATAATAGATAATAGATGATAGACAGATGATAGGTGAGAGACAGATGATAGATGATAGACAGATGATAGATGATAGATGATAGATAGATAATAGATAGATAATAGATGATAGATAATAGATGATAGACAGATGATAGGTGATAGATAGATGATAGATGATAGATAGATAGACGATAGATGATAGATAATAGATAGTTGATAGATAGATGATAGATAGATGATAGATAATAGATGATAGACAGATGATAGATGATAGACAGATAGAAGATAGATGATAGATAATAGATAATAGATGATATATAGAAGATAGATGATAGATAATAGATGATAGATAGAAGATAGATAATAGATGATAGATAGATGATAGAAGATAGATGATAGATAATAGATGACAGATAGAAGATAGATGCTAGATGATAGATGATAGATGATAGATGATAGATGATAGATAATAGATGATAGATGATAGATAGAAGATAGATAATAGATGATAGACATATAGAAGATAGATGATAGATAATAGATGATATATAGAAGATAGATGATAGATAGAAGATAGATAATAGTTGATAGATGATAGATAGAAGATAGAAGATAGATGATAGATGATAGATGATAGATGATAGATCGAAGATAGATGATAGATAATACATAGATGATAGATAGATAATAGATGATAGATAATAGATGATAGATGATAGATGATAGATAGATAGAAGATAGATGATAGATGATAGATAATAGATGATAGATAGATGATAGATAGATAATAGATAATAGATAATAGACAGATGATAGGTGAGAGACAGATGATAGATGATAGAGAGATAGAAGATAGATGATAGATAATAGATAATAGATAATAGATAATAGATGATACATAGAAGATAGATGATAGATGATAGATAATAGTTGACAGATAGAAGATAGATAATAGATGATAGATAGATGATAGAAGATAGATGATAGATAGAAGATAGATGATAGATGATAGATAGAAGATAGAAGATAGAAGATAGAAGATAGATGATAGATAGAAGATATATGATAGATGATAGATAGAAGATAGATGATAGATAATAGATGATAGATAGATGATAGATGATTTACAGATAGAAGATAGATGATAGATGATAGATGATAGATAGAAGATAGAAGATAGATGATAGATGATAGATGATAGATAATAGATGATAGATAGATGATAGACAGAAGATAGATGATAGATAATAGATAATAGATGATTGATAGATGATAGATAGAAGATAGATAGAAGATAGATGATAGATGATAGATGGTAGATGATAGATAGAAGATAGATGTTCCATAATTGATAAATAGAAGATAGAAGATAGATGATAGATAGATAATAGATAGATAATAGATGATAGATAGAAGATAGATAGAAGATAGATGATAGATAATAGATAATAGATGATAGATAGAAGATAGAAGATAGAAGATAGAAGATAGAAAATAGATGATAGATAGAAGATAGATAATAGATGATAGATAGAAGATAGATGATAGATAGAAGATAGATGATAGATAATAGATTATAGATAGAAGATAGATAGATGATAGAAGATAGATGATAGATAATAGATGATAGATAATAGATAATAGATAATAGATGATAGATAGATGATAGGTGATAGGTGATAGATGATAGATAGAGGATAGATAGAAGGTAGATGATAGATAATAGATGATAGATAGAAGATAGATAGAAGATAGAAGATAGATGATAGATGATAGATGATAGATAGATGATAGATAATAGATGATAGATAGAAGATAGATAATAGATGATAGATAGAAGATAGATAATAGATGATAGATAGAGAATAGATAATAGATGTTAGATAGAAGATAGAAGATAGATGATAGATGATAGATAATAGATGACAGATAGAAGATAGATGCTAGATGATAGATGATAGCTGATAGATGATAGATAATAGATGATAGATGATAGATAGAAGATAGATAGAAGATAGATAATAGATGATAGATAGAAGATAGATAATAGATGATAGATAGAAGATAGATAATAGATGATAGATAGAGAATAGATAATAGATGTTAGATAGAAGATAGAAGATAGATGATAGATGATAGATAATAGATGACAGATAGAAGATAGATGCTAGATGATAGATGATAGCTGATAGATGATAGATAATAGATGATAGATGATAGATAGAAGATAGATAATAGATGATAGACATATAGAAGATAGATGATAGATAATAGATGATATATAGAAGATAGATGATAGATAGAAGATAGATAATAGTTGATAGATGATAGATAGAAGATAGAAGATAGATGATAGATGTTAAATGATAGATGATAGATCGAAGATAGATGATAGATAATACATAGATGATAGATAGATAATAGATGATAGATAATAGATGATAGATGATAGATGATAGATAGATAGAAGATAGATGATAGATGATAGATGATAGATGATAGATGATAGATAGAAGATAGAAGATAGATGATAGATAATAGATGATAGATAGATGATAGATAGATAATAGATAATAGATGATAGACAGATGATAGGTGAGAGACAGATGATAGATGATAGACAGATAGAAGATAGATGATAGATAATAGATAATAGATAATAGATAATAGATGATACATAGAAGATAGATGATAGATGATAGATAATAGTTGACAGATAGAAGATAGATAATAGATGATAGATAGATGATAGAAGATAGATGATAGATAGAAGATAGATGATAGATGATAGATGATAGATAGAAGATAGATGATAGATAGAAGATGATAGATAGATGATAGATGATAGACAGATAGAAGATAGATGATAGATGATAGATAGAAGATAGATGATAGATGATAGATGATAGATAATAGATGATAGATAGATGATAGACAGAAGATAGATGATAGATAATAGATAATAGATGATTGATAGATGATAGATAGAAGATAGATAGAAGATAGATGATAGATGATAGATGATAGATGGTAGATGGTAGATGATAGATAGAAGATAGATGTTCCATAATTGATAGATAGAAGATAGAAGATAGATGATAGATAGATAATAGATAAATAGATGATAGATAGAAGATAGATAGAAGATAGATGATAGATAATAGATGATAGATAGAAGATAGATAGAAGATAGAAGATAGAAAATAGATGATAGATAGAAGATAGATAATAGATGATAGATAGAAGATAGATGATAGATGATAGATAGAAGATAGATGATAGATAATAGATTATAGATAGAAGATAGATAGATGATAGAAGATAGATGATAGATAATAGATGATAGATAATAGATAATAGATAATATATGATAGATAGATGATAGGTGATAGGTGATAGATGATAGATAGAGGATAGATAGAAGGTAGATGATAGATAATAGATGATAGATAGAAGATAGATAGAAGATAGAAGATAGAAGATAGAAGATAGATGATAGATGATAGATAGATGATAGATGATAGATAATAGATGATAGATGATAGATAGATGATAGATAGAAGATAGATAGAAGATAGATAATAGATGATAGATAGAAGATAGATAATAGATGATAGATAGAAGATAGATAATAGATGATAGATAGAGGATAGATAATAGATGTTAGATAGAAGATAGATGATAGATGATAGATGATAGATAGATAGATGATAGATAGAAGATAGAAGATAGAAGATAGAAGATAGATGATAGATAATAGATAATAGATGATAGACAGATGATAGATGATAGATAGTACATCTATACATATAAATACTGAAAACATGAGAATAAAACTTAGTTAAAAAGTAGTAAGTCAGCAGCTGTTTGTTGTGTACAGCTTCGTTTGTTATTTGTCTAGTACATGCACTGATGCTTTTATACCACAGAAGTTCATAACTTATACAAAATATTTTGAAGTTGAAGGAGTAACAATAAGTCTATTTTAAATCTCCTTATGGATGTTAGTGTATTTAACTAAGAGTCCTTGGAGAATGAGATCCAGTCATAAGGAAAACATTTGGGCCAAAGTCAACTTCCGATAGTAAATAAAACTGTAAATGGTTTATATGCAATTGGAAGGTAAAATTTTGTGAGTCTCACTTTGTTGTCTTGTAACACAAAAACCCTGAATACATTTATTCAGCCTAGAGAGAATAAATATAAATGGAGAGTGTGCCTAGTCCTAATGTTACTAAAAACTTTGTTTCTTTGTGGTAATTCCATCTACTTTGGTACAGTTGTAGTCAATAAATTGCTACATGAGCAGTGCATCATTGCTGTCATGGAGTTACTCACCATCTTATGTGGAATTTAAGGCAAGGATACGAATTTACATTTTTCCTTTTGTTTGTCACAGTTTACTCAGGCAGTGTGGCAACAAATGTAGCTGCCTCCAAACAGTGTGGCATCAGACAGTGTGGCATCAGACAGTGTGGCATCAAAGGCAGCTGCCTCCAAACAGTGTGGCAACAAAGGCAGTTGCTTTTAAACAGTGTGGCAACAAATGCAGCTGCCTCCAAACAGTGTGGCAACAAATGCAGCTGCCTCCAAACAGAGTGGCAACAAATGCAGTTCTCCAAACAGTGTGGCATCAAAGGCAGCTTCCTTTACATATCAGTGGCACTTTCTGTTGAAACCAGAAGTGCCTCTACGAGTTACCGCTGCCACGATTTGAGCTTGCCCTGACTGCTGCCTCTACTGCTGCAGAGCGGGGTGGCTGACCCTCCAAAAGTACATGTCGTTTCCCATGAAAAGAGTAGCCACCACAGAAGAGGATTCACCAGGCAAAAGGTGGGGAGGTTCCAGCATAGTCCTTGAGGTGCAGGTGTACAACACTGACACCAACACTGGTGAAACAGCCGAGGTGCCAGCGGAGAGCGTCCCAAGCTCAGGTGGAGTCTCCCAAGATGAGATCAAGTTGCTATTGGGCCACACCTGTAAAGGTAGGGTAGTAGTGTAAAAGAACATGTTTGGGCTGCTTTTCAATTGAAGCAATAAGATCAGGCTCAGATTGAGTTGCTCTCAATACTCACTCGCAGGGAATTCTGTGGAGGATTTCCTGCTGTGTCAGTCCTGGAAAAATATTAAATGTTAAGTTAGATGTACTGATGTCGTCAGTTTTTTAATGACTATAGTAAAACATGTATCTGTGTTTGTCTGTGTAGTTGACCTTGAGGCCAAATACCTGAGGCTTCAAAGGCTTGAACAGTCAAGCTCTATATGTGTTAATGCTGGCATGAGAAGATCAGATGGATTATCAGTAAGTATAACCAGTCTAGGATTTTTCTAAATCAGGGGCCATAAAGAGGCCACAATTAACACAGAGGGGCCAATTATATATCCAACATCATTGTGCATTGATGATTCATTAAGGTGCACCATTAAGTCATTCCTTGTTTACCGTTAGTTAAAAAGCAAATAGTTTATTATATTTTGAAATTGTTCCAGGGTTACCTGCTTCTCTGTGTATAATTTGTGTATTCTCACAACACACATGCACAGTCACCAACTTTTCTACTAAAATGTTCATGATCTGTCCTGTAGGTGGTGATAAAATACCTCCTAAAACACAAAGTGCCACATCTTGCAGTGGTGAGTGACCTGACGACTCAGCACTAAACTGTTGAAATCACTTTTGAGCTTTTTTGTTTTCCTTGTGTCTCTGTTGTTGATGAGGAAAACGCATGTACTTTTTTCCTTTAGAGGTTAAATGGGAGGCGATATTGTATCCCCACAGAGGTCGTCCTTATGCACAAAGCCGCAGGTGGACCAGAGTTAGTGGGCAAATCTGCGGCCGTGAATTTACTGGACTGGTATGACGTGGACGATGTGATTGTTCTAGTGATGGAGAGACCAATCCTCAGTGGAAACCTCCTGCGCTACATGAATGAGAACCTTGATCTGAGGGACGAGAGCAAGGCAAAGGTACTGATGTTGGTGGAGTGTGTTTCTTTGAGTTTCATGTTCTAGTGACCTCCACTATAAAGTTGTAACTAATGGATTTATTATTGGTTGAAAGGTCGAGAAAGTAATTTCAAAACAAATTGGAGATCATATGAT
Source organism: Hippoglossus hippoglossus (assembly GCF_009819705.1). Classification (NCBI taxonomy): domain Eukaryota; kingdom Metazoa; phylum Chordata; class Actinopteri; order Pleuronectiformes; family Pleuronectidae; genus Hippoglossus; species Hippoglossus hippoglossus. The sequence continues at coordinate 21,720,258 of NC_047155.1, read as the reverse complement.
ATGATCAAAAGCTCCAGAACAGCCACAAAATAAACCTTGTGCTTAAGTTGTAATTTCAGTTGCTGCTCCCAGAATTAAGAAAGGCCTTTGGAGCTCAGCTTAGTCTTTTAAGTGGTCAGGACAAAATAGAAATTTTAACTCAGTTTGAACTATGATTTCATGAGACCATAGCTCTGGTACGATCCAGAGCAGCTACTAAATAAACCTTATTTGTCAGTGCCACCTCGTCCCTTTACAAGCACCTAAGTAAGAACAAGGTGTGTCTCTTTATCTGTTTCAGATAATCATGAAACAGCTGTTGGAGGCAGCCATCGATTTACAGAAAAAGGGCGTCTTCCACCGAGATCTCAAACCAGAAAATATTCTGATTGAATTGAGCCCTGCTGTTCCTCGAGTGCGGATCATTGACTTCGGATCTGGCTGCATTTTCAATAACAACCGATACTACTACTTGCCTGGTACTTGCGTGTCTCCTAATCCTTCTTTCCATTCATCTCTTGATCTCTGGAGCTATTCTCAATCTGCTCCTTATCTTTCATATTGTAGGAACCCATACTCATGCTCCTCCAGAGTTTCTCAAGAGAGGGGAGTACACGCCCGGCCCCATCACAGTCTGGCAGTTGGGGGTACTGGTTTTTGAGATGCTAGATACATCCAGACGGTTTTCCACCCAAGGGTTCCTCAAGAAGGAAATTCAAATTAAGATGGAGCTGTCCTATGGTAAGGACAAGCCTGAGTTTATTACTGTGCAGTTATTATGTTCCATTCATGTTACAATCCCTCACTCTAGATTCCAGTCTTACTGTCTCTTTGTCTGTCCTCTCTCTTCACAGAATGCCAGGACTTGTTGAGGAGGTGTTTGGCTTCTAAGCCTCAGGACCGAGCTACGCTCAAACAACTGCAACAGCACCCGTGGTTAAACCCCACGACCTCAACCATTTTTGATTATTATTTTTTTTAGACTGGGAATAAATTTTAATGTTGAAAAATTTGTTTGCGTGTCTCAGCCCCATGACAGACATATGCCTAAAAAGTTTTTCTAAATTTCAAATACATAAATTCCTGATAAAACTGTAGGCAGATGTGGCGCCACCTGCTTTCAGGGCCTGTACGAGCAGTAGTGTTAAGGCCCTACTGCATCGGACCTTCATTACTCGTTTTTTTTTAAACACTAGCTTTCCCTCACAAAGTGATTTAAGCCTTGTTTAGACATGACCTCTGGACAGGGGCGGCTCCTGGCATAGGCGACATAGGCGATTGCCTAGGGCGCAAAATGCCGAGAGGGCAGCACAAGAGACTGATTTATCATGACGTGACACATGCAATGTAAACCAATGCATTAAAGGGGACATAGCATGCAAATTCCACTTTGTTAGTGCTTCTACACGTTGATGTGGGTATCTGGCATGTCTACCAACCCAAAAACTCTGGGAAAAAAACACTCGCGCGTTTTGTTATGGTTCCTCTAAGTCAGAAACGTCATGCTTGAGTGACTCGATTGAGCTTCCTGGGTTTTGTGTCGTAACAAGGCACTGGAAGTCTCCCTACATGGCCTTGACCCACCCCCCACCTCATCCCCCCCCCCCCCGTCCCCGTCCCCCCCCCCCCCCCCCCCCCGTCCCCCCACACTCGTTACGCCGGGTTTACACCGGACGCAGCGAGGCTGCGAGGCAGCGCAGCGCCGTTCCCAAGCGCGCAGCCGCCTGGCTGTTCACACGGGACGAGCATTTCTCCGCGCTGGTCAGCCCGCGATTCACTCACATGTGGCATTTGTCTGGATCGTTGGGACTGGGAGGCTGCAGCAGTTGCTCGGGCGCGACCGCTCGCTCTCCCATGCGTGAGCTGGAATTTGTGCCAACGCCACACAGCCAGCAGTGTGGAAGACTTCCGCAGTGTTCAGCACTACTGTAACACTGGCACAAACACACAGAGCCCCCCCACTCGTTACGCCGGGTTACACCGGATGCGGAAGCGCCGCTGCGAGGCAGCACAGCGCCGTTCTCAAGTGCGCAGCCGCCTGGCTGTTCACACGGGACGTGCATTTCTCCGCGCTGGTCAGCCCCATAGACTGTATATATAAGGTCAGCCCGCGATTCTGCTTTCTCCGCTTGTTGTTGTACCCGTTGAATGTCGGGGTTCGGGGGTAAATGATGGTCTTCATAGCCCCCCCCCCCCCCCCCCCCCCCCCACCCCTCTCTTTCTCTCTCTGTCTGTCTGCTTGTGTGCTTGTAGTGGATGGGCAGAGGGGGACATTTAATTATGTGATTGGGAAAATTAAAACTCCAGGACAACAGAAGGGGAATACAAAGTATGGGATGCATATTTGATAATTTATATCATATAAAATATGTAATTTATATCGTTTAAAATCATGGGGGGGAGAGGGGGGAGGGGGGAGCTGGCTCATTAGCATTTAAAGGAACAGGCACTCAAAACAGGTCACTCTGTGGAGGGCTGTTTTATACAGGGTAAAAAGGGTGCTGTTTTAAATGATCCTTGTGGTATTTTGACCAAAGTATGTTACAGACATTTCATTAAGACCCCAAGGAACCATATCAACTTGTGGTAAAATGGGCATGCTATGTCCCCTTTAACTTCACACCATCATCCTCTAACCCCGGGGATGCGCCGGAGGTAGAAGTGCCGCGAAGCGCCACGAAAAGCTGTCCGCCTCCTTTCCGCGCCCATTTAAAATAATTGGGCTGTTCGCACCGGCAGCGTAGTGCCGGGAAGCACCGGGAAGCGCCACGCCGGCTCGCGATCTGCCGCGATGGTTTCGGGGTCTGTTGTATTTTTTTCGCTCTGCGCGAGCAAATCGGCCCGGAAAACACACTGAAAATCGATTTTAAACGATATAAGTGATATATTATATATTATATAAATGATTAAATATGCATCCCATAATTTCGATTTCCCCGCTGTTCTCCTGGAGTTTTAATTTCCCAGATTTTTGCCCCCACATGATGAAATTTCCCCATCTTTAATTATGTACTTAATCCACACATTTGTCAGTTGTGTCTAAACAGACACACACACACAAGCACATAATCTCTTGTGGGGAGGTGGCGGCTACAGGCTTGTGTAGGTCAGTCACCTGTGAAGACCATCATCATTTACCCCTGAACCAGCGCAGAGAAATGCGCTTCCTGTGTGAACAGCCAGGCGGCTGCTCGCACGAGACTTGGCGCTTCCGCCTCAGGTTCTCCCCGACGTTCACGCTGCGGTGTTAGACTGTGGTTAGAGTCAAAGATGAGTCAAAAAAGGATTAAATTATCAGGTGCACAATTCAGAAAGTGCCGCAAAGTAGAGGAGGAGAAGAAAGAACAATATAGAGGTGGGAATCACCCCGATTGTGGACATCTTTAATGTTTATTTTTGTCGACATGACATGATATGCTGTCAGTACAGCAGATTTCAGACTCTTTTTATATTTTTTATTATATATTTTTATTATTTTTTATAGCCTACAATTTTGTCTGCCTGTGTGTGCATCTGTATACAGTCCAAAAGTTCTTGGGGATGCATGACAATTTGCGTGTGTATGTTGGGGGGCGCCAATCTGAAATCTCGCCTAGGGCGCCAACATTGCCAGGGCCGGCCCTGCCTCTGGATCATGTCCGGTAACAAGTGTTCATGTTAGGGGTGGAGCTAAAGGCAGAGGCAGAATGTAAAGTAATAATTCTGCTGCAGAGATCACGTGTATTTATTTACAGCACATCAACACCAGCGTCGGACCTTATCACCAATCACACTCTTTGCTGTCCTTTTTTTGTTTTTGCATTTTTGCATCTGTCATGTGTTGATAGGTTGCATGCAACAAACAGCTTCAAGAATCCAAAACATTTATGTAAGGATGAATTAATGCATTGTTGCATTTGGTGCCGCAGCATACACCCGCTTCGTCCTCTCAATAAAGGCTAATACCCTAACGATCATAACTATAACAGGATGCACTAACAATCAATTAACAATCCTACATACACTGATATAAATACAAGAACAATGATCAGTTTACAAATTCTGAGCCTCCATTTTAAAGTATAATATATTATAGGATAATGCACTGATAAAGTAAGAGCGGTGTCACAGCTCCTATGTGCCTCCAAATGGTTTTCCCCTTTCCCTTGTTTGTCTCCCCTCCGCACATGTGTGCCATCTCCCTCTGATGACTCTACGGAAGTGCGTCCAGGGTCAGCTCACCACCTCACCTGCAGCTCATTCGCTGATCACCGGCAGGATATCTACCCTGGTTGTTCTCCTAGTCATCGCCAGTTCGTCCTTGTCACTACAGTGGTAGTCTCTCGTTCTTGGCCACTCTGTTTTTGGTAATCAGAGTAATTCTCTCATGTAGCTTTATCCTGTACTCACCGTGCTTCACCTTGTTCCCCCAGGACTCTACCCTCCAGTCCTCCTGCCTTCCCTCCTTGCTGGCGACATCACGGAGAAATATCCCCTCGTCCTCCGTCACCTAAACCGCATCCACGATCCAGTTTTTTGGGATCAATAAACATCCTTGAACTTTCCATACTGCCTCGTGCTCTGCGTTCTGTCTCTGCGCTGGGGTTTAAAGACACTTTAAACGTGACAGAACAAACTGGCCAGCTATGGACCCTGCAGAGTCAGAAGCACAGCGCCATGCCATCACGGTACAGGGAAACCTGTTCGGACAACACGACCAGACCCTAAAAGGATTAGTGGACTCTGTGAAATCCGTCGGAGCCATGCTAACGCAACTCCACGCACCATTTAACCCAGCCCCTAGATGGTCAGCAGAGGAACAGTCAGCCCCGATGTCGCCAGCTCTCCCTGTCCTCTCCTCCTGTGATTCCCCCATCCCCACGCCCGAACACTATTCCGGAGTTGGGGTCTTGCAGACGATTTTTGCTTCAGTGCTCTCTTGTGTTTGATAATCAACCTTGCATGGACACTTCTGATCCGGTGAAAATAACTTTTATCGTGAGACTCCTCTTGGGTCGGGCTGCTCAGGCAGTGGCCTGTGGGCGAGACTCAAGTTTCAATTTATCATTTGATCAATTTCAAGCTGAAATTAAGAAAGTTTTTGACCACCCAGTTACAGGCAAGGAGGCAGCCAGTCGCTTGCTTTCGCTCCGACAGGGTGCATGTTCCGTCGCTGACTATGCAGTCGAGTTCCGCATTCCGGCCGCGGAGAGCGGCTGGGATATGCTCACTTCACAGAGTGTATTCTCACAGGGTCTAGCTGATATCATTAAGGATGAATTAGCGGTGAAAGATGATACTGAATCATTACATGGATTGATTTCTTTAGCTATCAGACTAGATAATCGCATTAGAGCGAGAAAAAGAGAGAGAGCAGGAAACCCCATCACCACTCACTAGAACCTCACCCTGTTTACCAGCACCTGATCAATTACCTCGCTCGACCCCTGCTGAACCCACTGAGGAGCCCATGCAGCTAGGGAGGGCTCGGCTAACTGCTGCTCAGCTAACTGCTAACTTTCAAATAACTTCCTACCAAATATCACAACAACACAAATCAAACTTATAAACATCAAATTAATATAATTGAACAGTCTTTGCTAAGCCTAGTATAATTATTAAGCCCAGTTGTGTTACCCATCCATGAAAAGGGGAAAAAGGTTGATGTGCTGTTTGAAGTCCAGTGAAGTGGTCTTGCTGGTTTGTGGCTTCTGTTGTTGTGGTTCTGCTGTGTGATGCAGCTCTTGTACTGAAGTTCTTAGGCAGGCTCTCGCGTCACTACCTTTTGGAAGGTTTCAGCAGTCTGCTCGAGGCAGGCCTGCTTGAAGGTTGGTAGAGCTTCGGTAGGGAGGAAGTTTCCCTTGCTGTGTGAGCTGGAGAGCTACACCTCTCCTCCAGGGGGGTTGAGTTGGAAGAGTTGAGTCGAAAGAGAGGGAAGAGAGGGAACTGGGCTTATATTGGCCTGGTGACCTCATGGATCATGGGGCCCAGAGTGACCAATAGTGGTTGAAAGTTGTGTCCAGGGGCAGTTTTAACACCTAGGTGTGAAGTTGAAGCACCCTGGGAGACTGAGTTCTGGAGGCTCTCCTTTGTCTCCAGAACAAAGAAACATGTGGTCAGGTTTTGACTAAACATGTAGGCCGAAATGTAGTTCACAAATACTAGGTCCCAACAATAATATCACGGTGAAAGACAAATATCCACTTCCCCTTAAGATTCAGGGAAGTGGAGTCCCAGGTGGAGGAGGCCCAGCAGAATGACCGTATCTATGTCCTTGTTCCTCTCAGACCCCAAGTGCTCCTATGGGGACATACGTCGAAGCGAACCTGCCATCCGTGAATCCAACGCAAGTGGGGGTTTATTAAACAACATTTCTGGTGGCCTACCATTGCCCAGGATACCCAGTCCTTCGTCGCCGTCTGCTCAGTCTGCGCCCGCAGAAAGGTCTCCCACCAACCTCTCTCTGGACTGCTTCGACCACTGCCCATCGCCATCCGTCCATGGTCCCATATAGCTGTGGACTTTGTCACTGGTCTTCCTCCATCGGCTGTCCTCACGGGACCTTCCACTCCAGGTGGAGTCACGCAGGTTGGCCACCGGATTTGTGGGCCCCTATGAGATTGAGAAGGTCATCAACCCAGTCACTGTTCGCCTCAAGCTCTCATCTGCCCTCAAGATCCATCCCACTTTCCATACATCCCTCATCAAGCCTGTCTCCACCAGCCCTCTGAGCCCTTCTACCGAACACCCTCCACCTACCCGGATTTTCGACAACCATCCAGCGTTCACTGTCTCCCGCATCCTAGATGTCCGGCGGTGAGGCAGAGTTTTCCAGTACCTGGAGGACTGGGAGGGTTTATGGTCCCAAGGAGCACACCTGGATCTCTCGGCGGCTCATCCTTGACCCCACCCTTCTCCGGGACTTCTACGCTGCCCATCCTGACTGTCCTGGTAGGACGCCTGGAGGCGTCCGTTGAAGGGGTACTGTCACAGCTCCTCTGTGCCCCTCAACTTTGAAATGAGTTCTCTTTTCTCTCTCCGTCTCTGTGACAGGGAGGCAGGTGTTAGATGAAATAGAGAAGATGAGCTCAGTGGAAAGACCCATTAGACGCCAGCAGCAGGGGCTCAATTGAACAAATAGAAACACTGCCGTCATCTTGACTTCCCATAGCCGACTGAATGCTGCCCTTTATCAGAGCATAAATAGGAACATGCAAACATTGGGCGTCACAGACAGGTATGAGGAGGTGGTCTTTAAATTAGCCTGATAACAATCACAGATCAAAGATTTGCTTTGATAGTTATGCTTCCATCTATTTATTTACACAAAAATAACCACATCTCGTTTGCTCCGAATAAAATGTAAAGATATTCCACTGTAACACCATTTTTTTTTTTCAGATACTACAACCAAATGTGTTGTACCTGTCCCATAATACCCGTCCCTTTAGTTTCATTGGTTCACCTGTAAAATCATGTTTCAAACCTGCAGGTTATCATTTTTATCCTGACCTGGTTTTACTCTCTCCTCCTCTTCATCCTCCTGCTCATCTGTTGACTTACTGTCACCGTCCCGCTCACCTTCTGGCACTGGCATGTGTGCCGAAAGCCTCAGAGCCCCCTCCCCCACAGTCCCAAACCCCCCCGCAAAATGTATTAATATGAATTACAGAAAGTTTAAGTTCTCCCAGCAGCCAAGGAGGCCGCTCTAAAATAAGCTGTGGTGGTGACAGAGCCAATGCGTTATGTGTGTTGCAGGCCTGGGGGGCTCTGGGGGCTGCTGGGTAGGGAACGTTGCGGAGGGTCCCTGCGGGCCCGCTGGCCTGGAAATGACACGGAGTGAAGGAAGAGCCCCCATACCCAAGAATCAGTCATCTCATCTGCAGGGGGAGAGGAGGAAGGACAAAGACGCATCGACCCACCGCCGGGCACACACACACACACGCACACACTCACCATGGGAAATGCATGCATCCCATTTCTCTTTCACACACACCTGAATATAATATTTCATGTGTGATTTTTAAATATGGCTTTTGAGAGGGATTAATGCCGGGGATGATGCGGGTCAATTATGGTTTCAGGACATCAGGGGCACTTCTTCAGAGCTGCCCAGCACAGGAGCACATTTATTCATACAGCTCACACATTTGCAAACATAGATGGTGGATTTTCAGCTTTTAAAGGCTCTGTTCGCCCAGATGAGAAAAGCATATCAGACATGTTCTTTTCACTAACCTCTCTGGTGTCTGTAGTCATGCAGGTCGCTTTGGGTTTAAGGGTCAATATGAAAGGTTGCTGTGACTGTCAATTAGATCATTTTTTGTGGATTAATGGACTTTATGTTTAGTGAGAAACACTATTTTGCTCTCTTCACAGCAACACAGATGCAGGTCGGTTCACAGAAACTGGCGGTTATTGCTTGGGCATGTCTCATCTATCTAGTAAATCATTCGTAATGCTCTGACACCTTTGCACCATAACGCCATGACGCCAAACACAATGCCATGAGAACTATATCAATAAATACAGTATAAAACAACTCAATAAATTATAAGGCATATTGCATTAGTACAAAAGTGAACACAAAATGATTATCAGCGCTGACATAAAACAAAAGGACATTTTACAGCTTAAATAGATACCTCTTTGGCCGCTTGTCATGAAAAGAGGTTGAAAAAGTCCCTTGAAAGTTTTTTAGAGTTGTCTTAAAGTCCATTTACTGTTCTTAAACTTCAGACATGAACAAAACTTAAATGAATGAAAATAGAAGCGCCTCATGGTTCACCTTGCGTTGTCTGCAGTCCCACAATGAACTTGGCTGCAGGGCACCACAACATTAGTTCATGGTAAGAAATGTACAATATAGACAACTAATTTATATGTGATTGTGAACTTTTTAGTATTTTATGATCCTATTACATGTTAAACATCAGATTTTAATGATATGATATCAATCATCTATATATTTTATTATTTATTGCGTGAATTTATTCTGTTGCTTGAGAATTATTTATCAAATGTAATGTAACAGCACTAACACCATGTATCAAAGCCCCCTGATCCCACTCAGAAAGAGATTATTAAGATGTAATGTAAGACGTTTGTAATTATCTGGCCTCTATATGTTTGAGTTAAAGGGCTCGTAATCATGTTTCAGTCACACCAACTTCTGACACAGGATTGCAATAAAATCAATGGTTAACACGGCCGGATAATCACCACATCTGCACTGGGATGGGCTGGAAATAGCTGTGTGTGGTGCATCTTACCTACCACAAGGTCAATATCTGCCCCCACCTGATGACAGCTGACTGATCTGAAACTACACCGACAGCTTTTTGATGGGATGATTTTTGAGAAACCACCATTAAAGCCCCCAGAGGTTTGTGCCAATAGCACACAGGAAATACAATCCAGTGTCAAATGGGACAGACAGAATCCCCCAGGAGGGACACACAATACTGCAAGCCATCTATAGGGGGGGGTGAAATATGTGAAAATCAAGAGCTGTGAAAAGCTTTTTGTGACAACCCACAGTAAGGAGAGGCCTTTTTTTTCCTGAGCATGAATAAGTATGGCTGCAAGAAATACCTCCACATGGCCTGGTGTTACTCCCCGCCATTACAGCTGTGAAATTGCCCCCTGTGAGTTTCCTCCGAGGTGCATGACGATGAAACGGCAAAATGTCAACACCTCGTTTCTCCTGTAAATATTAAAGAAAACTGTGACTAAAAGGAGAAGTCCTTAGAGAAGGAAGGAAAGAAATACAGCAAGGGGGGGTGCAGAGTTAGCTGAAACATTCATGTAACATTTTCCCTGATGCTTCATCTTAATTACCGCCGTGCAAGCCATGCAAATCCGATTGGCCGTTTATGCCAGGAAATTCATAACCACAGTGAGATATTAATTACTCCGGTAGGATTCGTGCTATATTTGATATGCGCAAGGCATCGTGGCCATTACCAGCCTCATGTCTCCGCCTCAGCCCTGCGTGTCAGCGGTAATCAAATCTAAACGTTGACAACAACACATTCACCAATCAATATGAGATGGGAGGGATCCTTTTGATGGTGGAGTTTTAATCTCCTCTCTCTTGTGTGTCTTTATCTGTGCCAATATCCTGTTAGCATCTCTCACGCGCAACTGTATTAATTTCTCTCCAACGCTGCTCATTTGGTTTCCTCATTTAAAGCACGGTCTTTTATGTTCCATTGTTCGAAGAGCCATTAGATTAAGTGGAGTCAAAGGCAATTACAGTGCACGACTGCTCAGCCAGAGCAACTATCTGCTGTATGTGAGGAAGAGGAGATGCATGTGCCTCGCTGTGATGTAAGCGTAATGTTCCCAGCAAAGTGTGATTCAGAGAGTTGGATGAATGGAAAGCGTGAGAAGGAGAAAACCAAATGAAAACAGACAGAAGATGAAGGATGGATGGACGGACAGAAAGAGGAGAGAGGGAACTGGAGTTTAACTTCATCAGTGGAGCAACACTGACCTCTGCTGGCAAGCTCAACTCCCTTGTCAGTGCTCGTTACACACACCAGCACCGGCTTCAAAATTGCTTGCTTAAATCATCCTCCACATGAATGAGAGGGAACATAGATCAAGCGCGTTGAGAAGCAGAAATAATAAAAGAAAAGAAAAACATAAAGCACTGTGCCAATTACTGGCTCAGCTTCCGTGTTGCTCTTATAAAAATGTAATCAATCACCCGCTCCAATGTGGGCCACCCACAACGTAGTCCACCGTTCAACACCCCACAGCTCCAGCCACAGGAACAAGAAACACCGTGGGGAGAGGTAGCAGGGCACTTGTGTTCATAACAGTGCTACAGTCCACACCTTTCACTGAACTTCAAGAGAAGAGCCAGACGGGATCTCACTGTCATTCAGATCCCCCCCAAAGAAGAGAGGAAACGTTCATCTTTGTCTCCAGGCTCCTCTGGCGTGGCTCCATTCTCCACTAAGAGCAGATTCTCATACGGGCACTGATGATGCCACCTCAAGCTGACAGCAGAGGAGGGTTTACCCCAGGGGTCCTCGCAGGCCCAGACGTGCTCGTTAATGTCTGTGGCTACGTGGGGGGGCCACGGTGACAAAAACAAAGTTTAAAAAAACTGAACCAGCTCATGTGCAAGAGACGATTTCAGAGCCATACACCCCTCTCGTGTCTCCGTGTGAGTGTGTGCGTGCATGTGCGTGTATTCCTGTCTCGCACTCATCCTCGACTAATGATGTACTGGCATGCACGGGCGTAGCGGCGTAGCCATTCACAGGACTGGCACGTGTTAATGGCCCTGGCACCCCGCACCCACGGTAAAGTGAGACATCCAGCTGGCTTGGAGGTGCGCACACAGGCAGCACTGAACAGATGCCACTCATTCGTGCCGGCCAAAGTGACCCAGCAATCAGCTGGCTAAGCACCTAAGAAAATCCCAGCAAGCTAGAAGCGAGAGGCGTGAATGCTCCACTGGGTGACAGCACAGCGTGGAGCCTCGCCACAGTGGCCGCCTCTCTCTTTGTCCTTTTCCTGCTCTTGCCGGTGTTTGGTGCTGACCCTCACTCAGTCCCTCCGTCTCTTTTCACTTGTTTTCTCCTACCTGCAGTCTTTGCACCACGACACAAAGCCAGCACAAGTTGATGTACTTGGCTCTTGTAGAGCACAGATCATCATGACCTTCCTCTACTTGTTTTATTGTGTGTTTGTTTTTTAATCCCTCTGAATCTGTATTGTTGTAAATCTGCACAACAAATTAACCCTCAGGCATCAATGAAGAAACCTTGCACCTTCAACACAGAACCTTCTCTTCATCTCTGTTTCATCCTCGCTCATTCTATCATTCAATTCCTCTTGTTTTATTTTTACATCACACAAAACTAAATTGCTTCATTTTTGTTTCTGTCCCACCATCCTGTCGCTGGGTAGCACTGGTGTGTGTGTGTTTGTGTATAGGACCTTAATCTGTTGACGCAGTAACGTTATGGAGACTTGTCTTCCTTATGAGGACAAAAAACAAGTCCCTATATAATCATCCAATTTTTATCTGAAGGTTAAGGTTAAGTTTAAGTTCAGGTTTAGGTTAACGTTAATTCAGGGTTAAGCAAGTAGTTGCTGTGGTTAAGGTTAGAGTAATTTTTAATGTCCTCTGATGTCACAGAGACACGACTTAGTATGTGAGTGTGTGTATGTGTGTGTGTGTGTGTGTGTGTGTGCGCGTGTGTGTGCGCGTGTGTGTGTGTGTGTAAGCGTGCATATGTGTGGGGCTTCTAGCTGATGCACTCTATGACATATTGAAGTAATAAAAAGCTCCTCCGCAGGGATGGCGGTGGCCCACTAATTAAACACCCCCTATGCGACCTTATTGCAGGCGCCAGTTGCCATAGAACCCAACAACATCCACTGCGGCCTGCATCAAACTGCATCTCCTGTCTCTGAATCATAGAAAAGTGTGTGTGTGTGTGTTGAGGGGGGGGGGGGGCAAAGGGACAGATGTGAAGTTGCAAGGTCATTACCTCAGAAAGACGAATTACTTTGCACACACACGATAATCCCCTTGCACAGAATGGAGGCACTGACTTGCAAGACAGACTTGTTTTCACGGCTGTGTAAAAACATTTAATCTGACAGCGTTACAACAGTTTGCTCGTGAACCATCCGCTAAAGCAGCGTAATATTCAGACAGGAGGCAGTTTCAGTTCTTTCCACAGTCTCAAGAGCAGAAAAACACCACATGCACAACTTCTGTGCAAATATTTAAGACTGTACCTTCTTCGACTGTGTGCTTTATTAATGAGATTATATTCACCTCAAGGGCAAAACTCTGCTCCAACACAAAGAGAGAGCTCTCCCGAAATGGTGTCATGACACCAAAGTATTACATGGAAAGAGAAAAAGAAATAAAAAGAGAAAATAAGATCTGATTTAGAAATATGTCAGTGTTACTACATTTGAAACCATACTCTGAAGCTTCATGTAATTCTTTGCTAAAAGTAACAAGGTGTTGGACAGAAAAAAACTTAGACTTCAGATGAATTTGAAACAGAGAAAACCAACAATGCATTTTTCATGTGCAGCACAGAGTATTAACAACGTTTCTATAACTGCAATAACTGTGTGAGTGTGTGTGTGTGTGTGTGTAGGGTCAGGCCTGCTGAAGGAAGGTGTCCTCTGATTTGGTCCGCTGTGGGGCGGGGGGTCAGTGCGACAGACGACTCAGCACCTGTCAGCGGCCGAGTCCGACTCATCAGTCACCACCTCCATATGCTGCCCATTAAAACGAGACGTGTGGGCACCGGGCTGGCAGAGTCCACACACCTAGTAACCCTCTCCACATCTGTTGACAAAAACCTTAAACACATGCAGCACGGAGTGGGGAGAGAGGATAGGCAACAGGGGGAGGAAAGCAAAGAGGAACAGCAGCCATGTTTACATGTTGAGAATTAACTTTTCTGCTTATTAAAGTCAGCGAGCAAATACACCTCCTCTCATCATCGGTTACATTATGATACAACACACAACCGTAAGAGGGAGGTATAATGATCTGGAGAAAGTGAGCGAGAGATCATCTCTGGGGTTCCCATTAGTTACAAGAAGTTCTTTACATTTTACTGTCAAAGAATGAGGGAGAATGTTTTGTTTGTTAAAGATCTTTTTCTTTTGCCCACTTACCTTTAGTGATTATCTTAACCACGGTTGTAAAGGGGACGTCAGTGTTATTTTTATATTTTTTTAGCTTTAACGAATCCCATGAAACAACCAAGACCTGCAACTTTGTGACATTCCTACCCTGTGTATAGCACTCAGCCCCATTCAAACCCATGAATCTCTACTGTATAGGCTTCAAATCTATTTTTTTAAAAGATCTTTGTCATTTCCTAAAACAGCTTTGTATTGTAGTTTTTAGCAAAAATTCTAAACAAACTATTTTTAACTGTTGATGAACACGTGCTAGTGAGTATTTGTGGCAGCAGAATAGTGTGTGAAGGATCAATTGAATAAACGAGAATACCCATGTTCATCATAAAGAAGGACCCTGTCACACAGGCCAATAGTGAGACTCTCTGATGTGTTTTTAGTAGTTTTGGGGGAATAGATGTTTACATCATAGAATAAACTGACTGTGTCCACACTAGTCAGACTTTAAACACTTTATAACAATGAATAAAAAAGATAAATCTCACCAAATACAATGACTGATAAATGACTGTTGCTGTGAGTAGTTACTCATGAGGATTACTTTACTTTACAGTGAAAATAAAAGCTAATGCCTCTCCCCCTGTTTAATTTAGTTGGGGTTCCTTACTATTTATGTTGGTGCACATGGCTATTTATTATAGTTCATTTGTATACAGTATATATTCATAATGTATATATATTCTATATATATATATATCTGTTCTTGTACAGTAGTTTGGCTTTCTTGAAGAAAATTGTTATTTCTTGATTCTTGTTGTTCTGGGTTTGTACCCTCATGGTTGAATGCACATTGTAAGTCGCTTTGGATAAACGCGTCAGCTAAATGAAATGTAATGTTGTAGTTTTGCTGCAGTGACAGTCAATGATCAGTCCCTGTGAAGCCTACAGCAGATTCTCAGGATTAGTCTGAGAAACAGTATCATCGTCTCCAGAACGACACAACCCTGCAGGGCAAATGAACCCAAACAATCCTCGTCTCTGGAATACTGCTAAAATGTAGGAAGAATGTGTTCCTTTATCGTTTGAAGGAACCAACCCTTTATCTGCTTTATTCAAGGCAAAAATAAGAATACTCAGTGTTGGAGTATAAAAGATGCATGCAAGTTTATTTGAACCAAGGACACTCAGAGAGTGCCTTCCTCCGACAGGGCTCATTGACCACTTCATAACCATGTCACAGATACATGGCTTGAGATCAAGTGCATATTCCTTGTATAGAGAAGTTGTCTGTAAACTGTACATTAAACACAGGAAAAATATCCATTCTCTCAAATAGTTGAAAGGAATGTTTCTTACCTTACAGAACTGAATAAAGATCATCCCCCTAAATAAATTCATTCATTTAATTAATTCAGTAAATCTGCACCAAATTCCTGCTCATAGACATTAGCATTCTGCAGATGCTTGATTTTGTTCATTAATATCAAAGAAAATGTCAAAAAAATGCCCTGGTCCATATCACATCCTTCCACAAAATTGTGTGATAATCCATCCAGTAGTTTTTGGGTAACCCTGCTAACAATCCAAAAACAAAACAAAAAAAAACAGACAAAAGCAGATGAAAACATAACCTCCTCAGCGGATTCAATGTTAAACGGCTGGTAGCCAGAGCAACGCAGGGTATATGTGAGTGTAGCCTGAGAGAGGGAGTTGAGAGTTAACAGTGAAAGAAAATCTGTCAATGACACTGCAGTGTGAAGGTAAGTGTACATGTGCATTTTGGTGCAAGGCCTCGTGTGAATGTATCCATGTGTTTGTGTATGCGCGAGCAATAGCTAGCATATCTCTGCTGAAGCCTAATGTGCCTGTGTGTTTTTAGTATGTGTGTGTAGTTCCGAGTGTGAGTGTGTGAGGGTGCTTGAGTGTATAAAAGAAATGCAGAGGGCATTCTCTTCAAACAGACGGTATTCAAAGAGCAGGGAGTTTCAAAAGGAGACAGCACTGAGGGCAGTCGGGTTTGAACTTTGTTTGTGAAAAGCAGTCTGCCTTTTAATAAAAAAGAAAAAAAGGAATTCCTGAAGTGCATTTGCCGAGTTTTCTTGGAGGAAGTGGCGGAGCCAGACAGACAGGGAGAAAGGGAGTTTACTGACCAATCATAGAGCGATGAAAGAGAGGAGGGAATCGGGGACTGGAAGGCGAAAAGGAAAGACAGGGGGAAGAGAAAGAGCAGGACACATAGAGGAAGAACATTGGCCCGGGGCGCTGCTACGTGCTGCGCCTCCTTTCTCCCCTTTCTTCGGCAGGAGGAAAGAAAATGAGGAGTCGAAAAAGAACAAAAACACACTTTCCATGCGTACCTATGGGAGAGCTGAAGCCGGCGGTGCCCCATATAGCTGTAACAATCTGACCTCGGCGCGGCAGGAGTGATGGCTAGTGAATTACCATGTCAGTGGCCCGGTGCCCCGTCATGCCAGCTCCCTCACACACACATAATAAACACACTCCATCACCTGTTCGCCTCAACCACACCACCCAAAGAGAGCATATTAATTATAGATGTACGTTAAATTACTTTCATTACCTCCCCTTGCTCAGTGGACGGGATAGAGACGGGGATGATGGATGGAAAGCGGTTCACTATAACTCCCCCATGTAGTAAATGGCCCTTCTCTTTCTTTCTCTAACCCGGTCGTTCTTGATTTTGCACCAATTCCTCCACGTTTCGTGGCTCCTCTTTCTCCTTTTTGTCTCTTCCCCGCATGCAACCTTGCTTCATGGCCTCCTGCGGAAAGGAGAAAACTGAATAATCCAGTATTTTATTGGATGCCACAATGTCTGATGCTCATGTCTTTTAAAGTCATTTGGGCTAAAGTGACTGAACAAATGTGACCATGTTACTTTATGGAGCCAGTAGTTGATTTAAATATCTGCATACTTTACATTGTGCTTAAAGTTATGACATGTATGACTATAAATTGGATTTAACATTCTGTAGAAAACAAATATCACCTTGTTGGTGGGAAGGTGTTGTGACATTTACTGTGTAAGCCCTCTTTGATGAACCTTTGCTGGACTGTTAATACTGGGTCTCCAGTGGGAATCACATGACACCTGACATCTAAAAGTTCTAATGAAGACATCTCTAATGTGGAAATAGCACACCTCAGGTGATATCTAGCATTATCCCTCAGTGTTCTCCCTGAGCAAACAACAGAGCAACACATCTCTTCGACAAATCTAAAGGCCACCGCAGGATCCTCAGTGTGTGTGTATGTGTGTGTATGTGTGTGCACACTTGTCCTCACTTCACCGTGCTCTGTAAGTTTGATCCCACTCCGGCGACAGAAGCATTACATTGGTAGCCTGTGCTTGCTCAACACCCCGGGCCCATCTAATCTCTGCTGCTCTGAAACATCCCATTCAATTTCTTCTGCTGATAGATGCCAGTGCTCTTTGAGCCCTCTGGGAGCACATTCCTTCCTCCCCGCTTGTCTCAGACTCTTCGCTTGTGTAAGACCACTCCAGATTCATCAGGTCAGCCCCCTACTGTAAACAAGCCGAGATCTGACTCACACAAATCCAAAGGTCAGGAGAAGGGCTGATAATCAACATCCACACAGCGCTCTCCTGTCCGCACTCGCTCTGTTAAGGTAGATGCTGCTGAATACAAAAAAAGAATATGTTCATAGGGCACAAGCTGGGATGTTTTCATGAAGATTGATACCCAATTACAACCAGGCTCCTGATGGTTGGGTACTTGTTTAACACCAGCTGACAGTTAACTGAGAGCTGTCAATTACAGCTGGTACATGGTGATACATTCTAATTGTAGTCCTCATTAAGGGATGAGTAAAACACACACACACACACACACACACTATCAGAGCTCTTCTTGTTTATCAGCTCCACTTTTTGTCAGTGTGCATCAAGCTGCTTTGCAATTAAATTACATTTTGCAGCAGAGTCAGCAAACAACCTCTGAACTGAGCGACTATCTGAGTGAATGAGGTGTCTTGAGCAAGAGCTGTGGACGCCACGGGGAGAATTTCTCTACTGAGGAGGCTCATGTTAACCTTTAAACAGAAAAACATACATGAGACATGACATAACCAACATTACTGTAACTACCCAAAGGCATGTTATTCATAATTCTATTTTTTGTTTGTGCTACACTATTCTTCAACCAGCACTGCCAAGTCACCCGACCACCTCCGAGACCCTCTGGAGACCCAGATGTCTTCTTTAGCATTGAGCATGGAGGACAACGGTCATGAGGGTCCGCAGGAACATACAATATGGGGAGGGCAGCCTGCAGAGGAGGGTCAGCAGGCCAGAGGGAAGCAGGGGGTGAGCGAGAAATATAATAATGATAAACAGATTCCCAGCCGCAGCAGCACCCATCACCTCGTCTCAGGGGTAACTTTCCACCTTGTCATGTCCAAAGACCTTGCATAATACAAAGCTAAGGGACAGTAGATGGCAAAAAAAAGTGTGTGTGTGTGTTTGCCCGTGCATTTCTAATTTATTGGCCCACTGATTTGCTGATGTGTGTCAGGCTCCATGCAGCTCAGGGCACTAGCCCGGAACATTTGGGCCTTGCTTCATTAGGTGCTCACGCCCTTAAGCTGCTGACATTTCCAAACTTGTTCCCCAGTCTTCTAATTGTCGTGGAAAATTGGAAAAAGCCACCAACACTGGGAGGTCGTGTGGTAGATTCTGATTTGAGGGATTTTCTCAGGTCTGAGTTTAACTTGCGTCGCTGCCTGAATGGTTGATGAAATGTTTGCTTTCATGCGTCCTGGACAATGCAGAAGGTGATGAAGGAAATGAGAACGGACTTTTCTCTAAAATAGGTCCATATGCAAGACAAATTTCTGAAATATGACAAAAAAAAATATATATATATGCATCTATAAAAAAGATACATGTGTATTTTTTAAAGGTTGACATCATAGTATCAATGGTTCATTGTTATCCAAATGTGTAAGATATGTCAAAAGTTTTAATTAAGCTACAACAATCACACTTTTGATATTTAGTAAACTAAAGCTTCTATTAAATCCTCTTAACCACAATTCACTACACTGTGATCACATTCAAATATATACGCTTTAATAGACAACATAGTTTATGTGAAAATAAATACACAAATTAAAAAAAGTATTGTTTGTCTCCAGTTACTGTATGTTTATTACACACTTCAGTACTGAATGTAAAATAAATTGACAGTAAATAAAGAAGGAAAAAACTTTAATGGCAGGTAAAGTATTTCATGAACAAAATGTATTGCTGATTTTATAAAGTACACACTTCAAAGTCTAAGACAGATTTTAGTTCTGGGCCTGCCTCCCAAAAAGCTCAATACTGTAGCCATGGTAGCAATGTTGGGAACAGTGTCGGTTCTCGTGAACCAGCTGATAGACCAAACGAAACTTGAGCAGGACATTTCACAGTTTGTATTTTGTAGCCCTTATATTTCATATGTAACATTAGAACTTTGTAACATCTACATCAGAGTAAAAACTGCATGGAGGTGGAAATCTTATGATGACGCAGATGCTTTATGGAGAAAAAAAAAAGTCAGAAATGCAAACCAGGCATTTCAGGATGTTCGTGTGCAGCATTTACTGTGGGAGCAGAACTTTTATATTCAGATAAAAGCTGTTTGACCAACTAAAAGGAAAAGCATGAGGAACATAATATGGGCATTTTAATATTTTTATAGAGGGATTAGATTATTCTGATATAAATGGTGAGGAACAACAGAAAACAAAAGCAGACGTGCGCTCATGACCATGTGACAGAACAAAATTAACAATTCCTGCATTTCATTCACTCAGATTTACCCTCACATATTGAGGCTAGCTGCCTTTATTAGCCACAGTCATTCAATGTAATACAGTGAAGCCAAGGGAATACAGCACATACGCAATCCAGTGGTAGCAATAAAGAGCAGTGGTAAGAAAGAGGCAGTGTGTCATCACACACACGGCTATTCCTTAAAATGACCTCTAGGGTGCAAACAAACAAATGGACAACAGTAGGTGGATGGTAAACTGAGCCGAGACAGTACTTTTTACATAAAGCACCTTCTCACTGTCAAGCCCTCCCCAAGAAAAAATGTCTACAGTCAGCTGTTCTCATCATCTCTCACCAGCATGTGGACATGGAGGTAGATTCTAAATGTAAATGGTGTGGTTAATGTTAGATCAGCAATACTAGAAGCAATTTTTTTTATATAAACCAATGGCTGTATACAAAGATGGACGTTATGAAATACAAAAACATGTAAAATTTCTCTCGGACATGGTTTCTGTCAGTTTAGGTATTTCTTGCCACTGTGATGTTTGCATCATTAATCATTATCCGTGTTAGCTTGGCTTCAGTTTTGAACAGTGGGAGGAAATGGAGACCTGCCCTCCATCTTTATATTTGGTCATTAGTATTAACCAGTGACATCATCTTGCCTTTTGTTGTTAATTGTTTGCTAAATAACTATTGTAATGTGGTCGTATTTGCTGCTAAAAGTGCCACAATCACCCAAACTGTTGTTAGCTGTACATAACTATCAAATATCACATCTGCTTTTTCATACAGCTGAATGAGGTATGAAAGGATGATTCTCTTTTAAAAAAAAAAAGAACATAAAAGGTTGCATGACTAAAATCATTTTAAGAAACAGAATCCTTCAAAAATGTCTATAATTCATTATTTCAGTTTAAGGTAGACTTCCTAAAAAGTTTCCATGATTCATGTTAAAAGTATCTACATTTAGACTCCACTGAAAGTGATGGGAGCTTCCTGCAGAACTTGCACCTTATTTATTTAATACTGGTGAGTGAATTAAATTTGAAGTAAAAACAAATGATGAAGTGTGAAGAGTTGCCTAAAAGGTCTGTGTTTGGAATGCAATGGAAGGTCGTTTTTGTAAGGATGCCAGAGGCCAATGACACGCCTAGAGAAACCAGACCAGCAAGAAATGTTACGTCAATGTCAATGACTACACTAGCTGGGCATTGCCAGACCAGTTCGTCTCGATTTTCAGGGGGTGTTATCACTGGTGGCGGATCAGACCTACATCCAATCAGAGTAACAAATATGTGACATAGTGCAGAGTAACACAAAAATGTAAACAGACTACAGGGAACAGTAGTTGTTTTTCTTTGAGAGAAAATAAACCACACAGTTTGTTTAATAATGTCTCTAGTGGATTCAACAGTGGTAGCCATCTCTTTGTTAGCGTAAATGCTTCTGCAGCGCTCCTGTCAGTCTTTGTATCAAACCCGCCCCATTTTAGATAAATTGTTGTGGTTGGCTCGATCAGTTTCACGACAAATGGAAATCGGTCTGAATTGGGGGGGGGGGGTGGGTTATTTGTAATGTTTTAATCATTACAAATAAAGAAACCGGCAGAAGGACTGAATGTTGTGTGGAGGGATGATTTTCTGCTTTCTGTTTTGATATAACAAAAAATTCACTATACAGCCCAAAGGCCTCTGGGAGCTACCGCCACACATGTTTTTATTGGTCCTCTATTCGCAGCACACATCATTTCAACCAGTTTACTGTAAATGTTGCATTTCCTCAATTAGAGAAAACAAAATGGTAGAGTGTCAATCTGTCCACTCCAGCAGCACTACACCTAGAATCCAGGCTGAACAGGGGCATATATTTAATTTGGTGGATTTCGGTGGATTCACCTCTTCAGCCACGGGCTCAGTTCCTTCCGTCACTGCCTCAGGCGTACGTTATATCTGTACCTCTGAGAGGCTCACCTGCTCCTGGTTCTCTGAGGGTTTTTCCTTCTGCTCCCTGTCCTTTTCCGTCTTCTCTTTATCTAGCATGTGGTAGTTGTAGATGTTTGTCACGAAGAGAAAGAGTCCGCCGGCCGTGATCACCGAGCCGCACATGAAGAAAAGGTACTTGTAGTCGCTGGAGATGTCCAACAATAAACCTGTGCGGAGAAATTATGATATTTCAAACTACTGGTCCATCATGACAAGCAAAACACAATATGTCACTGAATAGTATCTTCATTTGACCAACTTGACACGTTTGGAGAGGACGAGCAGGACCAAACTCAGATTTGGCTTATGTGTGAAAGAGAGAGAGCGTGAAGTGGAGCCAGACTGACAAGAGCCGTGTCAGAAACGACAGAGGGCCATTACACCCTTCCTGGATCTCACTGCATCTCTGGGAAGGCTATTTGGACGGCTGCTACCAAAACGAATCAGAGGAGAGGCCCATTCTGAGAGCCATAAATACCGAGACCAGATCTGCAGACAAGTGACAAATGTGGTGTAGATCAGACGTAAGCTTCCAGGTTTTCAGAGACTTAACTGCATCCTCCCCGACCCCCCAACACCCACTCACCTCCAGATATGGATCGATGGCCGAGTGTTGCCATCTCTCTGAATCTATGATGGTCTGTGTGTTCAGGTCAATTAAAATCCCCATTTATATCATTTCAGAACATAATTAAATGAGTGGAAGGGTTTTTTAATATCGGAATCATTTCGATCAAGAATATGTGTTTCATGGTCAATAGTCAGGACCCATACTATCAGACAAAATTTCAAAAAAGTAAGTAACAGGAAAAGAGTTGTCCTTCCTTGCATTTGTTTCATGTCTCACCTGTGTGACCTCATCAGAATGGGCCCTAATTGACTGGCGCTAGTGTGAGGAGGGGATGGGACCCTCAGCCTATATAATAAGCTGACAAATAGACTGTATATAAATATGGACAGCATATCTCCACTTCTTCTCACTATCTACAAGTGAAGCCAAGATAAATGAACCCCAGTTTGCACAGTTACACAGCTACAGTCAAACTAGGTGGAAAAATGAACACTTGAACATGTGATAAGATGTTCCAAAAAATACAGAAACCATCTTTGAGAAAAAATTATTAGATGTCAATTTTGACTTTTTTTGTTTGGTCCATGTCCCACCCACTAACATGGAGGAGGCAGGGTTTATGATCTATACTGCAGCCAGCCACTGGGGGTAGTCGAGATGCTTTGGCTTCACTTTTGGAGAGCTATCATGTCGTCCAACTTTATGTACAGTCTATGGGCTGACTTAGAATCATCATTTTGTCATAACTTTAAATTTCTTGTACTGATATGGACCAATGGGTGTGTTTGGAAAGTCCAAATAATCTCCTTTCTTAACCACCAAGGAAAGATGTGAAGGAGAAGCCATATGGAGTAAGGAAAGGAGAACCACTGTGCGGAGAAAATCTGATTCCACTTACACTCTGCGATTGTTTTGTTTTTTTAAACAACTGTATTTATAACAGCAGATACGCAATAAATGTACGGTACTCTGTGCTGTAGGCTGTGTGCTGACAGTTATAATAAAGTTTCATTTTTAAAACAGAAAAGATTCAGTTTATACAGAGGGAATATTTTATCATTACCAACTCACAGGAAATAACCAAATAGATTTAATTGAAAATGAAAATAAAACAAACAGGACTAAAATGTTGAAATAATATAATAATGATAGGATTATACGCGGAGAAAACATTATATAAGTGGAGAAAATTCTTTTTTCAGTGCTTTCTACAATCTTTCTACAATAAGCTTGTTGCTGACTGTGATTCCTGACTGGACAGATGTGACAGAAGAAATCAGGAGCTCAAACAATCATGTGAGGATTCAGTTCTGTATCATGTCATGAGAATAAATTAGCTGTTTTGTTTTGTATATTTGTGAGGATGTGTTTCCTGTGCGATGTTTCCTATGCTAAAGGAGATAGGTTAGAAAGCAATGAATCCCCTTCCCTAATCATTTAGAAATCGTCATCAGGCTCACATCTTTATGGAAGCTGGTTGATGTAAAATGTACATGCATAGCGAATTGTTAATCAAAACTGTTTTATTAGAACCAAAAATGTGTGTGATGAAGTAGCCAGCTGGACTTTAATGAGTAGACGGTTGTCTGGATGGCAGCCAGAGTTTCTGCTTCCCACAGGTTTTCATGATGAAAAGCTGGAGGAAAATGTGAAGCTGCACACCTTTAGTGAGCATGAATATTTGCATTTTTGCCATAAATTGTGGTTTTAAACATCAAATGGCTCGAAGTGTCACACTCCTCTGCTTTCTTTGTTCCTTTAGATCTAGAGTGATCTCATAAATGACCTTTCTGGAATGGAACTGACAGAAATCGATAAGAGAAAATCCCTTTTATCATATATTATATAAAGATGAAGTCTCTTCCTGACAGAGGCAGTCAGCCAGCCAATTTGGGAAGCGGAAATGTTATTGAGCTTCTGATGAGGTCAGGAGGCGTTCCTATAGTGAGACACTCGCTCCTGCTAATCAGAGACCGGGGTTTATTCCTCTGCATCATTTGATAATAAAAAAAAAAAAAGTGTCCAGTTTTTCAGTGTGGAGGAAGTGCTTAACATTTTACTTAAGTTAAAGTACACATAAATAGACAAAGATGTTCTCAAGTATATGTGCAAGTACCACATTAAGTTTTCCACTTGAGAAAAAGTACTTGCTTTTAGTGTATTTAAAGTAATAAAAGTAAAAGTAACTTGCCAAGCGTAGCCTGCTCCCTAATGCAATTATCTGTGATCTACTACATCATTAGGGCTCGTGGGTGTGATGATGTTGTGATGATGCTGCTGCTGCGCTTTGCTCTCGTTAAAGGAGGCGGAGTCTTATGTTTTCGGCCCCCTTTGATTGAATCAATTCTCCTTTCATCATTGATGACCTCTAAAAATCTAAAAACTTGTAACTCTGTGTCTTGTAGAAAATGTAGTAGCAAGTACAGATATTTGCTGGTATATGTAGAAGAGTAAAAGTGAAAAGTACCAGAAAATAAATCTACTTGAGTAAAGTACAGATACCTGAAAAATGTACTTAGGTGTAACTAAGTAAATGTATTTTGTTACATCACTGCAATTTATTTTCACCTCATCAGCAAACTTCAGCTTTTGTTCTGACTGCTGAGAGTTTTACTTAACATTGTAAGAGGCACCTTTATTGCGTACCATACAATCGATTAATTTTATAGGGCAGTTTCCTTCCTCGTTCATCTTAAGTACACTAATTATCATCTTTACGACAGATCGTGATGATGTTGATGTTTGTGTGCGCACTTACAGTTGAACACTGGCAGGAGTCACTCTGCAATTGGATCAGTTCCAAGAATCTCAATGACAGCTGCATCGTCTGATTGATAGCACTCATCTGATGCATGTACGCTGGCCTCATTAAGACTATCCCTGATTGGCTGAGCAGTAATTAAGTCCATTTGGTGTAGTCACCTCTTTTCAATGCATTCACAGCTTAATTATGGCCCAGGTACAGGACTTTGACGACGAGAGTTTGAACTGAGCGTCATTAAACACCCAAAGCAAAAGGCTAATTACACCCACTTACCTCGCTTTCTCCTAATTGGATTGACCCGCAGGTTTTGAGGGAGCAGTAACAAGCAGCGGAGTTGGGGGAGAAATAACGATTGTGCCCTCTGGAGGAGAACGTTAGACGTGCAGGGAGGCACTTATTTACCCTATTAAATGAGCGCCTCGGAACACAGTCGCACCAGACAAACTGGGGGCCTATAAATTTTCACCTCATTAAAACCTGGGTTGGAGGCAAAAGAGAAGTTTGTCACTGGGACGATATGCACAGCTGATGAGCAGGTACTCGACGTCCTCTGTGTATTTGTCAGGGACACTGAACAAACTCAAGAGTTGGCATACTGATTGTTGCACTGACAGCACATCAGTTACTGGTGAGGAAGCTTCTGTGTGCCATTAAACAGATTTAAACTGCATAACACTAATACTCATTACACGTGCAGATGGATGTTTTAATGTGGACCTCTGTTAGGGCAGTGTGTGGGATTATAGAGACAAAGAATATTAAAAGACATGTGGTTACTGTAATGCTTAATGTTTATATTTTTGTAATTATATTTTCACCTATTTGAGAAAAGGGTTAAGAGTTAATGGTTTCAGCAAATGGTGAATCACCAGACAACAAACTGGTAAACTTTGCAACATGTTTGAATTGAACTTTATGAGCATCGTCTTTGTTTCATCATTGGTGTGAATCCAGCAAAATCTTCACCTCCTGGTCTGTGCAGGCTATAATTACCTCTGCCAAGGAGGTTATGTTTTCGTCTGTGTTTGATTTTCAGCTTTTCGCAGAAACTAGAACTAAACTCGTTGGAAGGATGTGGTATGGGTCAGGGAACAACCCATTAAAATTTGGTGTGGATCAGGGGGTGGATCCAGGATTTTTTTTCGCACCGTCTTTAACATTACGAGATAAAGACTGCATTTTAACGTTTTCATTGATTTCTTCGAAAGTAATTAATGGATCTTCATTTAAAACAAATCTAGCCTATTTTGGAGGCTGACAATTATTAATCAAAAGATGCTTATTATTTTGCAAAAGATTCACTGATTAAAGGTTCAGTGTGTAGAATTTAGTGACATCTAGTGGTAAAGCTGCATGTTGCAGTTGAATACCCCTCACCTCACCTCACCCTCCCCTGCCAAACATGAAAGAGAACCTGTGGTAGCTTCAGTTGTTATAGAAAACTCAAAGGGTGTTTAGTTTGTCCAGTTTGGACGACTGTGAAAACGACGGTGGTCTCTGTAGAGAGGACCTGCTCCTGTTGTAACTATAAGGTATTTAAATATAAAGGGCCCATTCTAGGGTAAAGAAAACAACCATTTGTACAATTAAGTTGTTCAAACACGGGTGAAAACATTACTAGGATTATTTTATATTCAATAGCAAATCGATCCCTTTCACCTAAATCTTACACACTGGACCTTTAACCAATCGATTGATCCATTTTATTAACAAATAAAGGGCAAAGGATTCCCAAGCTATTGTACCACACTGTCATCGACAAAGCCATAATTGCTCAAGGTCTATAAAGCACTTACAAGTTTTCATTCAGTCAATACAATAAAACAATCAGTGTAAATACTTTTATACTCAGTTGTTTCATAACCTTTATGAAGTTTTACTTTACCACCTTATATCCATATGTATCAGTGATGTCACTTTGTAGAAATGCGCTGATACTCCAGATCTGGAGCTGCGCTGTACTTGTTATACAGTTTGTTAGACATGTGTCCATTTGAATGGTTTTAAAGACCATTTCACAACAAAGTAGCTGCATTAGCATTAAGCATCAATAAATTCACATGCTTGAAGAACGTCTTCTCTGCCTGCCTCAATTCAAAGTGCTTTTGCTCTATTGATGAGAAATTCTTACTGAAAAAATATTTTCTTTAATGGCTCCCTTCTCAAAGACAGTGTCTATCATTACATTCAAAGCCTCTCTTTTTACTGAATCAACAGAAGAATGTTTTACAGTGGGATTTTCAAAAACTGCACCATTCTTGAAAATGTCTCGGAAGCAAAGAGGGTAAACTATCAACCTGATTACGCAGTAATTCTGACCGTGAAGATATGCATCCAACACTTTCATCTAAAGCTGTCTCAGACACAGGAGTGCTGGAGTTGTACATCAGCAGACGATAAGAGCTTTTTCTCCTATTTGTTCTTTTAAGCAAAAGAAGTTCAGTAATTCTGAATTTATGCTGTGAAATAAAATAATAACACAAATCCCCATTTATAATACCTATCCAGAGAATCATTTAATCTATAAATCAATAATGTCCATTTTGTATATATGATCTGTTGAGCTCTGTGACAGGCAGTGCTGTTATCAAGGAGACATGACTGCTGGAGCTCCCGTGCGGAAAAAAACGTAAGGTCATCAGAAAATGCTGTTTACTTGTTAGTGTCTTATTCAGACTATTGTCTTTATCTGTTTTATATCAGCATGTTGGTGTTCATGTAAAATGGTAATTGAAAAGCATTTTTGTGTTTTTAAGCCAGTCAGACTGATTCTGTGTTTTGTGAAATGGATAGTTTATGTTGAGTGTGTATAGTTACCTGCAGTAGGTGGTCCCAGTAGCATGGGGAAGCACTCGATGATGGTGACCATTCCAACAGCACTGGGGAAGCACTGACTTCCCATCAGGTCCATCAGGCATTCAAATATGAGGGCGAAGACCATGCCAAAACCAATGCCGAAAAACACTGTGTATCCTATCAGGAAGGCATGGGACTTCAGCAGCGGGCACAGTAAGTGGCACGTACCATTGAAAACCATGGCAAAACTGAAGAAGTACTGGATTCTGGGCCTGATCCACTTGCTGTTGGCCAACAGGCCGGTGCCAGGACGAACAAACATGTCCACAAAGCCCATTATAGAGAGCAGATAGGCCGCAGAGTATTCGTCTACACCCTGGCTGATGGCATAGGCTGGCAGGAACATGATGGGCGCATAGGCTCCGAAGATGAACATCATGTTTCCTATGAGGTAAAAGACGAAACCTCGATCCTTGAATAAAGACACATTCAAGAAGTTCTTAGCCTCCTTCATGCAGCCTCCTTTTACCTTAGTGCTGCACTTGTTCGGCTCTCCTTCCACCATCTTGTGTGATGCAGAAGAGTTTGGCTTACAGGGCAGAAGAACTGGTCTCATCAGGGCCCCGGCGACGCAACAATTGAGCATCAGAGCCCCGAGGATGAGCAGACTTCCTCTCCAGCCAAACCTATCCAGTAAATATTGGTTTAGAGGAGCCACTAAACAAAGAAACACCGGACTCCTGGGCCATGGCCAGTCCGATTGGCTAGAGGACGTCTGGCCAGGAAATATTTGCTGATGATGGTGAGGGATGCATTCAGATTCAAGGAAAGTCCACAACCTGTGTGAAGAAAAATAAATAAATACACAGTAACTTTCCAAAAATATTCAGTAAGAAACTCTTGTTGAACCCAAACTCCAAAGGGCACTTGCTAAATCAAATTAAGAGCGATTCGGCATGGTGCTCATTAAGGTTCCATCTCATTTCAGTTGTGCCAGCTAAATCTCATCACAGAAAACTGAATTAATTCAGAAATGACTTCTCCAGTTAAATGGAGAGAAATTAGACAGTCTGGGTAACATGTTCACTCTCCAGTGTTTTTACCAATAAATCAATTCAAGATGGAGAGCTACAGGTTGGTGTCGGGCTGCTGTATTCTGTCTGTCGATTCATTCCTCTGGTTCCAAGAGAAAGCTCTTGGAAAAAAGTTGTTCTACTCTCAGTCTGTCCAAACAGAGGACTAGCAGAGGAAGTTTCATAGATGTGGAATTCAGAAACAGTTTCTTCCATGAAGAGGAAACAGCTGTCTTGATTTTACAATGTCATTATATATAAATATAAAAGTTGAAGTGAAACATTATAAATAATTTAATAAATGACTCTCTGTAATCATTTACTTGAGGAAATCAGACTAGACACTTCAGTCTGTTTTTAAAATCATCGTTTCAACGGTACTTTTACCGAATGGCTTTTGCATGATAGTTTTTTGCTATCACTTGTTTCTTTTATCCTTTTCTTTTGCCATCACTTTTAAATGATGTTGGATTATTTATCCACTGTCCTATATTTAGATTTTTATTATTTGCTATCTTTGATTTGTAATGGCTGTTTTGAAAGGTGCTATACAACTAAAGTTATTATTAAGAAGGTTATTATTAATTTATGTAATCACAAATAATGTGGCTTCTCTGAGTGACTGGATCAATATTTTAACTGTGTTACGTAACAAGTTACTCTAAGCACTGTGTTTGTTTGATAATGTAATCAGATTGTGAAAGGTAGGGCAAACATGCATTTGTCTTTCTCTCTGTTAGCTTGCAGGATTATGCAAAAACTACTGAATGGATCATCATGAAAGATGTGGTGTGGGTCAGAGAACAACCCTTTATTATTTTGGTGAGGATCCAAATCAGGGGGCGAATCCTGGATTTCTTTCGGGGGGTTTTCGCTTTCTTTAACATTGTGAGTTTGGGTGTTTTCCATATTTTTGTAAATCATGGACCTTGATGACAAAAAATTCATTTAGGGGACTGATATGTATGAGTGTATACAATGTGATGCAGATACAAACAAAAGTATGGATCTAGTGAATTTAAATGTGGTTTCATAAGGACTGTTGGGCCTTGGTGACTTGACATTCCAGTTATCTTTGAATGATTTAGATTTTGCCCTTATATACACACACACACCTCATAAAAAAAATTTGCCTTAGTAATTGATATATTTTCCCCCAACACAACATTACCTATATGACCACCCAATTCATTTTTGACTTTAATACAGTAAATCAGCACATTGGACTTAAAAAAACACAAAAAGACACATCACATGCTTCCATCACGCTGATGTGACCGTAGACTCCAGAGGGTTCATCTTTTTCACTGTCTATTCAAGCATACTTTTTTAATACATATTCAAAGGTGCAGTAACAAGGACACAACCCCTCAGATTTACAATAAGATATTCAAATCAAAGTTGTTATAGGTGCTGTATATGCTATAATTCATGCTTTTATTTCCTCTCTCCTTGACTACTGCAGGTCTCTCTATGCAGGAAAAATAAAGTCAGTCAGCCTTGTTTCGCCTGACGCTGCTTCAAAATGCAGAAAAGATCGCCCTCTCTTCTCTGAACTGGCCTCACTGGTTACCGTAGAGAATTACACAAGTACAGATGGATTTTAAGATTACTGAATTTGCTTTTAAACCACTGCATTGATGGGATGATATCAACGAACTGCTCGTCCCTTATTCTATCCTCCATTTGTTGGAAACACAGGGCGGACAAATCAAGAGGAACTGCCACCTGGGATTTGAACCACAAACCTCTTTAGTAACAAAAGGCAATAAACAGCTTAATAAACCACTGCCTCTCAAATATCCCATGTGTAAGTGCTGTTACTAAGAAGCCACTATCCCCTGCACAATATTTCTTAAGCATTGCACGGCTAACAGCTTTTTTTTTTTTACCATTTTGATGTCCTCCTGTCACTATTTACAACTTTTTTTTCTCTATTAAACCTATTTCTCTGAGCAATTTATCACTTGAAAACGTCTCTGTTGACCCACATACTGTAAAATATGAACCTTTCAGAGATTGAATGTCTATACACCGACCTCTGCGCCTCGTATGAATCCACAACTGCTTTCTGCAACCTTGTATAATGACAATAAGCCTTGTTCATGCCTACTTCAGAATCCATCCTCTCCTACAGGACATGAGGATAATTGCTTACTGCAAGCCACTCACTGATTCTGTAAAGTTTTTCAACTAATTGGTTATCTCTTTGAATCCGTCAGCATCTGTGCATGCATGTGTGCACGTGTGAGCATGTCTGCTAGGTAAGTCTTCCCGATGCCTTTGTGTCAGTGTGCCAGGGCACCGGGGAGCAGAGCAGGGCTCACACATGCTCCCAGGCACCACACGTGGTCTGGCCACTTGCTGGGCCTATTAATCCTTCACAGCAGTCCTTGGCAGGGTAATGAGCCTCACTGGGTGGCAGGGAAGCCCCATGTGACGTCCATAATGGTAGCCTATGGGAGAGTACAGAGGGCCACGTTAGGACCATGCTCTCTGGGATCAGGGACACTTCTGTCTTAATTACTGTCCTGGCTCTGTTCCCCTCAGTGCTCTAACCGCACCCCAGGAGCCGGGGCAGGTGCCAGGGGCCCCTGACAAACTGCACAGCAGCCCAGTCAGGAGAGGCTGGTGTGGTAACCCTGTTGTCGTGACAGAATCTGAAAGGAGGCAGGCTGCCAACCTCCCAACCACATGGGGGCTTCACTAGGGCTGATGGGAATGGTAAGAAAGAAAGTGAGTAAGACGGTCATCCATATTGTGAAATTAGCTGGCTCGTTTACTGGATTGCTCAGATCTCTTGGTCAACCAAGATCCCGTTCACACCTCATTAACAATCGTCCAGAGTGATCCAATCGCAAGTGGTAAGAAATAAGTTCAGGTCTGAACACACCCATATGCAGCCTGAATGAGTCCTGAGATCCGATATCTCAAACCACATTCAGAAGTTGTCTGTGATGCATTCGGCCACATTATTTTCGCTGGTGTCCTCTGGCCCACTACAGTTTCACAATTAATCAAACATAATTTTCATAGCCTCTCAGTGTCCATTACGTTAATTTGTTTTGCGGCCACAATATCAACTTTGATCAATACATAGTGATTGATACTTTTTCTCAAATTGGTAAAATCTTTAATTCAGCCCCTCCTGACTCCTCGCTCTCTCTCTGACACATCTGTAAACGCAGACTGGGTAAAAACAACATCATTTAGTCTTTATGAACAGAAATAAGGTAAGTGATTATTTGCCTATAGAGCAGGGAAGTGATCACAAGTGGTCACAGGAGACACATTCATGGCGCATGGTAATGCCAGGCGTGAACACATGTACTTGTCCACTTGTGATCAGATCCCTCAGGACGGATGTTGATACCAGGTCTGATCAAGGCCTAATTTTCTATGGATTCTCAAGGTCAACATCGAAGTAGTAGAGTCTATAAAACTGGTGAAGCAGCGTCACATGAAACTGGAAAAAAAGACCAATATTTCATTAAACAATATCCAAGAAGTGTACCTCCAATGACGCCGATGAAAAAGTAGATGTAAACGAGGGAGTTCCCAAAGGAAGCCGTTACCATAGAGACCCCACACATCAGTCCACCCAGCATCACCATTGGTCGGCTTCCAAAGCGATTGACCAACATACTGCTCGCAGGTCCTGCACAGAAGAGGAGAAAGGATCAACATTTAAAAAGGTTACATCTCAATACAACAGTTTTAACATTTAGCTTCCACTCTGTTAGTGTTCAAGGACTCAGAGAACAAGTCCTCAATCGACTGAGTGATGGAACACCTCTGTACTTTCGCATTTACTGCAAAGCAACTTGGCGATTCATTATACTCCCCCTGATAATGTAGAATACTACACTCTGTGATCAATCAGCAATTAAACAGCCTTTTATATTCTGTCAGTCTTCCCTCCATCTCATAACCTTGCCTGAAAGAGTGAAGCTCCAGCACCAGCCTTTCAGCAGCGTGCCATAATGAAAAAGTCATTATTCTCCTCGGTACCAAGACCAATCCTTTGAATACATAATAATTTAAGTCAAACATAGAAAAATTGGTAGAGGTTCAAACTAATACAAAGGCTGCCGTGATTATTGAAGGCTTCACATGCTGCTGCTTTTCACGGCAGTGGTAGGCGGAGCGTGTGTGTGGATGGTGATAACTGAAAACAGCCCGGTCAACAGTAAGATGATTCAATATTAGACAAACACCTACTGTCTTCACCAGGATGTTTACCAGACTTGATTATCAATTTCTCCGCACGTGATAAAACCACTTTTGTCTTAAATATGTTTATCTGTGTATGTTTTGTATTACTTCAAATGTGCCAACATGTCTGTAATCATTCTTTACATTTCCTTCTTAATTACAAGTTTATATATTATAATTACCTGTCAATTTCTTAAGGTAGACAGACGTAGATAATGTTTCAGTAACAGTATTTACTTTACAACTTATCTGTTTTTGACCATAGGGGCAGAACTCTACAACAAGCTCACAGACACACACACACAATTTCTCATTCCATCAGTCAAATCTAAATGAATATACATTCATTTTAGTGTCCAGTCTCTACAAGTTTCTGATAGAAATACCTGATTCATCACCTGCTAAATGCTGAAATATCTGTATGAGCACAAAAAGGTTATTCTAATGGCATTAATCAAATATTTGTTTATATTTACATTACTTGTTGTACTGTACATATTTCATATGGATGAAAGATTTCCAGTTTTGAATGATCCAATATCGTTTAGTTTTTTTTAACTGCAGAATAATTCTGACATTTGCATATTCTCTCAGTGAACATGCACATTTGCATTAAACGTCATATTGCAGTGGCTTCTTGGTGTAAGTGGTCGAGTTAGGGCTGTATGATCTGCAAGATGTCTATTTTGTAGAAATCAAATCAAACCCTGAGAGGTGCTACAACAATGGCGTTTATAATAATAATGGGTCACATAGCTTCTTTACAGTAAACCTCTGCAGCCAGGTGGGAGCAGCGAGACTGACCAAAACATTACGTTGTTGGCCATGAAACCAGAACAAGAAGCTAAAAATGTGAGAAAATACTGTCGACCTGAGGTGGTCTGCAGAGTCTGGTTATAGTTCTGTGCCGGTTCTACCACTAGCAACTTCTTTCACATTACACAGTCATTTGATTCTCTGTAAATATAAATATATTGATGAGTGCTGCTTGCAAATGCATTTGTGTTAAAATTGTACTTCACAGTTTTGGATGCTTGATGCTACTTAACCATTTCTGATGGTCCTCATTTTACCTAATATTAATGTTCTATATTCAGCCCTCCTGTTGAAAATAAGACAGAAGGCAGCAAAATACTGTAATCCAAAAAAAATACAGTTTAGAAAAACAGTATAAAGAGGGTTTTTTAAAATGAACATTTTCCTTTTGACCAATATCAACAGATATTGCTTGGATCTGAAATACTAGATTTTCTAGTTTCATGTTGAACTGTAAAGAACCTCTCAGCAGCTTTACCTGCTGTACCACTGTAGCTACTGTACATGAAATAAAAATATCCATCCTGCTGTTATACAGTTAACCAGACGCCTGCAGGGGTCAAACATAGATCATCTTCCTCACTGTAGCTGTGTCACAATAGGGCATCTCCCACACTCTCACCATTTCCACTTCTATTATAACTTTATCATTTGGACTCCTTGAGTCAGAGGTTTTCTGAAAAGGCTGTCATGCCTCTCCCACGGGGACGAGGCATCAGACCCCAGTGTGCTGAACCCTCCTCTGATATATACCCCTGTCTTTCTACTCCACTGGGTGACATTGCTGAAGCCTTGCCAAGGACAATATGATAAAGCCCTGTGCCTCAGCCACAGTGGAGGGGAATATTTCACCAGTTAGGCCTCTCCGAGTTAAGTGCAGGTGAGTCGCACACCCTCTTGTTCTGTAACCTTGAAAGCATCTAATGATGAATTCATGTGACACGACACACGACTTTTATTTTGGCACGTTTCATGTCATCTAACGAGTTCTCCAAAGTACGTTTACAGGCTTGTAAAAAGAAGTGATCCACATTTCTCTGATTGCTTTGCCCCTTGTGGAAGCAGTGGTAAGCCATGTGGATCTTATTTGACACAGGCCCAGGAGCAGATCTTTTTGCAACAAATGCATGACATTCACCCGTCCAACACAACAAGCTTTTATTTTGTATAAATGAGCGACATATTGCAACATTTTAACCACTGACCCATCAATAGTATCTTGTATTTAAAGGAAGATAAAAGGTCTGCCCTTATGTTCAAGACACAAATCCACCAAAACTGCCTTATGGTTGAAACAGTGGAATTAGTTGAGGCTAGCCAAGGTCTGGACAGTAGGGCCAAAAATGTGTAAAGATAAAAATATATCAGTCGTAATTGATAACTATCATGTTCACATTATTATTTCATATTAGTTTAAAGACTGGTTTTCTCTCCTGAGTGAAGGTTGTGGTTTTAAACTCTTCTCTATGAGCAGAGAATGACAAACACTTGACAAACAGCAAAACATTTAACAAATCTAAGGAATACAATTCTGTGTTTAATCTCCTCACTGTACCAAAACAAAGCATATATCTAAATTGATCCTTTGTACTGCTATTGATGAAAATTATATTGCAAAAATGATTGAGATGCCCCATTAATGGTGAGATGTAAAGCAGCAACCTAGAGGTTTTGAGTTTGCTGTCAAACACGTTAGATAGCTTTCAGATTTCTAACAGAGCCAAGCTAATTTTATGAGTGTAAATGATGAAATAAGAAAGATAAACAGAAGAAAGACACTGTTCCATAACTAAGTAATCTACTGGGAAGGTGCAATTATCTGAAACGCTCAATGACTATGTTTTGGCATCAATAAAGTAGTTCCATTCCTATGGATGAGGAGCCTGTGTTTCATCAATCAATTTATCTGGTCTCAAAATTATTAAATGTATCGGAGAGAAGTCACAAAGTATTACTTTTCTCAAATCTTAACTTTAGTTTTTTGAAAACAGGTAAAGAGCTTTACCTCTTGATAAAAAAAACAACCAATAAATCAATCAGTCTGAAAAGTAACTGATTGTACAAAGCTGGTTGTACAGTCTTACTGCTGCAGGGAGGAACGGCCTGCGATACCTCTCCTTCAGACATTAAGGGTGAATCAGTCTGTTGCTGAAGGAGCTGCCCAGTGCTTTGATGGTGTCCTGCAGCGGGTGGGACTGGTTGTCCATGAGAGAAGACAGCTTCGCCATTATCCTCCTCTGTCCCACCACACTGGGTCAAGGGGGTATCCCAGGATCGAGCAGGCCCTCCTCATCAGTCTATCCAGTCCATCCAGTCTCTTCCTGTCAGCAGCTGAAATCCTGCTGCCCCAGCAAATAACTCCAAATAACTGGCCGATGCTACCACAGAGTTATAAAAGGTCTTCAGGAGCGCCCCCTGCCCTCCAAAAGACCTCAGTCTCCTGAGCAGATACAGTGTGCTCTGGCCCTTCTTATAGAGTGTGCTGGCATGATAAGTCCGGTCCAGTTTATTGTTTAGGAGAACACCCAGGTACTTATACCTTATATCCCCTTTGCGGCTGTAGCATGGCAAATTTGCTTAGTCGGACCAATAAAGGTTTATATTATATTACACTCCCTCCAAGTTCTGTTACACACATCGCATTACTAACAGTCAGGTTATTACAATATATTCTGTTTGAATGAGTTAGAAACAGGAAAAACTAAACTCTCAAATGACATAGTCAAACGGTGTCAGGGTGGATAGTTTAATTAAAGTCAGGCGAGTCGTCCATGCGACCAACATCCCCCTTATTACGCAGCCTCAAGCTATGTTAGTGGGTTCAGTCAGTCATGTGAAGTCAATTTCTTCATTTTCTATCTTGTCCAAATGAGTCGACAGCACAACCATACACATTCTATGGGGAGAGGACAGATGCCAAATTGTAAAAAGGATTTTTCCATTTGCTAAAACAGTTTTTTAAAAGATTTTGGCCATAATGTGACTTTATGAGTAAAAATAAAAACCACTAACTTCTTATTCGCTCTTACAGATATGCAAGGCTGCAGTCAATAGTTAGGTTGTGGTCTGTTAAAGTGCAAATTCAAACAGAAGCTATAAGGCAATGTAAACAGTTCTTGATCAGCATACCATTATCGGTGCTATGGCTTGAAGGTGAGCTTGGTGGGTCAGCGCCGAGGCACATTAAGTATGCGCGTTTCACTCTAAAACTCATTTGATTTTTACCTACATAGATGATTGGATGATCCCTGCCTCCTCGCAGCAGGAGGCTGGGGTTCCCACCATCATCCAGCACATCACACAGCTAGGCTCTGCTTTGAACTTTGGAACGCCACTGGCGCCCCGATTGAAAAAGGCTGGGACAGTGGAAGGATCACGTCGCTACTGGGGATGATGTCAACAGCTCAGCAAATTATGAGCCTGCACATGAGGAACCTCAAACTGTGGTTTACACGTCTCAAACTACATCCAAGCCATGACAAGATTTACATCTCACCCAGCTGTCGCCATGAGGGAGTGAGGCAAAAAAGGTGCGATCCATATGTTCACAGACACATATCTGTCCAGCTGCAGGTTTCTCAACCAGTCCTTTGTAGGTGGTGCTGACCCATCACATCAATCTGCTTGAGCTGTTAGCGGTTCAGAAGGTGTTGCATCCTTTCACAGTGGTGGATTACTTAAACACACAGGGGGTTGTAAGGTTCCTCCACCTGCACAGGTTATAAATACTGAAATGGCCTGATTTCAGACAGGATGTTCGGGGGTGCACTCAAGGTCGAGGGGAGCCTCTTGCCAGGTGTGGTTGAGTTGATCAGACAGCAGTTCATCCAGCCAGTAACCGAGGAGGGGGACGTACATGTATAATGTCCTCTTCGGTTCTCCCTGAGAGCAAGTGATGCTCCCCAGATGAGAATGGAAGGTAAGACAAGAAGGAGAGTTCTGTGTCTCATTTCTGTGTTTTGGACTTCCTTGGAGGGGGGCATATGTTTCAGAAGCCGTTGAGCAGTGAATAGACTGGGGCTTTATGGGGAGCACTGAGTGCAGTTGCTAGCCTCAAAGGGGTTAACCAATAGATAAGCCCATTAGAGGGGAACACACATACAATAACTGAAACTTGCTATTTTCGCGCTGCCATCACCACAGTAGGACCTCGATTCAAATCATTTGTAGTAAAAAAAACTATTTTCATAACAAGTTTTGGAATTATTTGATCATGAAATACAATTCAAAACCAAGGTATTTGGGGAGAAAACTAAATAATGAACATATGAGCTTTACAAATGCTGTGATGTGAGTGACAATGGCTGTGACTGCACCAGACAACCAGCTACTGATTGGTCAATGATAGCGAAGTAGATAAAGAATAAACTTTGATACTGTATTTAATTCAGCTTGGAGAAAGAAAACCAACAATAAATTAATTTAAATAATTTGTTGAACTGAGTTAGCTTTTGTGAGACATGTTTCTGGACTAGAACATTATCCATAACCATTAAGTTAGTATTAAGTTCATTATCAAAGATCATTAATATGTGGACAATCTTGCTGATAATCATGATTATTTTTCCAAATGATTAAACCAATGGGAATTTTTCTGACCATTAGAGCATTTACTGACTGAATCAACTCACCGCCTGCATACATGACTGCCAGCATGATGGAGGAAATCCATGCTATTTCACTGTAGCTGGCCCCTAAATCCTCTTGGATTGCCGTGAAGAAAATGGACAGGACTTTTGGCGTGGAGTAGGCAAACCCGATGGAAATGTGAGCCCCGAACACAACCATCCAGCCCCAACCGCCATCCAGAGGTTTGTAGCCCAACGAGTCCGGTCGTGAGGGTGGCATGTTCCTGTTCAGACAGGGGAAACAAACATATGTGACACTTTATTATCAAAATATATGTTATACCTGGAACAAAAAGAGCCTAAGCTTTGTCTGAAAGCAACTTATGATATGTGTATTCTGTGTTGATATTTTTCCATGTCTAATATCTTTCCAAATTTGTCTTGTGTTGTTCTTGCATTTAACTAAAGTAGAAGTGTGAAGCATATTGGGCTTTGACAAATTATTCCAAGGAACAAACATGAGGGTGTCCACAGATTATTTTGTATCTTCTAGAGAGAAAAAAATGGAGAACCTCTGCCATAGAGTCGACAGTGTACCATCTCTAAAAATCATAGCACGGAATGAATTTCAAAATAAAAGACTGAAAACAAACTAAACATATCAAACCCAAGTAAAATGGCACATAGTTTTGCTACATGTGCAAACAAAAACTTTTTTTTCATTGTTTTGATTTTGGGAAAGATTTGATTTCATATATCATGATTGCAAAAACAAGAGCGGAACTGTAACTAACCATAACATAAGCATTTGATAGAAACTATGACACAAGTTTGGTGAGTCACACAAGTTTTCTTTACTCATCACATCAAGCTCTCAGTTATACTGACTCTGAGTGTGGTGGTCACATGTGACCTTTAAGTGATGATCTTATTTTTTACTAACATCTAGTGCAGAGGCAGCATGTGACAGTGTGTGTGGCTAATGAAGACCACAGCGTTATTTTTACACAACACGCACGCGCACACGCCCACGCGCACACACCACATGTAGTTAGTTCCGTATATTAAACGCTATTTACGAAAAAAACCACAACAAATATTTACGACAAAAGACAGTGCGCTCACTTATTATCCTCGTGTGAAAAACTAGCGTGTGAATTCTTAAACTTCAGGCGCTTTAGTTTGAAAAGACGAAGACGTAAAGGAGATACACGTGGACGACTGGAATGAACCAAACACATTGACCTCGGTGTGAAACTCTCAGTGTGAATTATTATTGTTAAAGACGGATTAGCTCGTGTGTTTTCTAAAGTGTGAGCGGACATTACCTTTCATTCAGCGTCTCCACAGCTCGGCGGCTTGCCCACGAAGTTTCAGCCTCCTACTTTACTCCACATCTGGTCACGTGGCACAGCGACGTCCTATGGGGGTTTGACTACATTCATCAATCTAACCCTAGTGTTACTTTTGACTGTAGAGATGTTAATTCATATTTGACATATGGGAGTCACACCATTGACTTAATGATAAACCTAATTATAACCCATTCAAGGATGTTAATGCAGGATTTCTGTGTATTCAAATAATTTAAAATGAAATTTTCAATGAACGGTAAGAAACTGTTCACCCCTTTTCCTTTAATTTCTCTATTTAATATGTATGTTGTTTAAATAATTTTTTTGACATAATGTAGTTTTATTTTTTCCAACTAATATTACATTATCTGTTAAATTAATCGCACTGTCACTTCCGCTGGTTATTTTCTCTGTCTGCAATGTTTGTAAATTAATTTGTAAAAAAAGAAAGACTAGATTCAGGATCACTAGTGTATTAGACCTTCATCTCCTCTTCATATTGTTTACCCTGCAGGTCTCACTGCTTCTGTCCGTGGAGTGACCACAGCCTCCCACTCTCGTAACATCCTATAATTCACTTAACACTAAATTGAAAGGGAAACTATAATATACTAAATATGTACAACAACAAAAAACACTTTTAACAGTTTTATTTTTCAAATTATGTGCAATGTGAATTTCACAGTTGAGCTCAACCACAACAACCCGAAACCCCAAAAACAGACAAAACCAGCAAAGTAAAAAGTGAGGAGAGAAATGCATGACGAACACAATGGAATAGCACCCATAGGCGATGCGTGTAGTTGACCAGAAGAAGTATCGTAGCCCCAAGGCCACCAACTCTTGAACAAATAGTTTTTATTTTGTAGCTTGTTGTATCACATGACTGGTGTTTGAAACATGACCTAACAATATTATTATTTGATCTGTAATGCTTAAGTTTCGGTGAGATGTTACAAAGAAATACTACTGTACTATAGATAGGGGAGGAAAAATAAGGAAAATCAAAAATGTATAACTCATGTCGATCATCTTTTTTTTTCTCTCAACAGAGCAGGGTTACTCTACCATAACTAAATAGGTAATTACACAAGAAAAAAAAAACAGCCACTGGAGACAACAAAAAGAAAATCACATCTATTTTTTTTCAAGTTATAAAAGAAACTGAAGTTTAAAAAACTGTGCAAGTACAGCAAACCTATAGTACAGTATATTACACATAACAAAAACATTTAAATACAGTACTGTGTATCAGTAGAAATCCTGAGAGTTCTCCGTTCCTGGTTCACAAATGGCCGTCTGTGGACATGTGGATGAAGCTCAAACCTTCCCTCGCCCTTGATGAGGATCATTCAAGCTGGGACGATTAAGAGTCGGCTCAAAGTCAGTCAACAGTGAATCTTCTCTTGGAGAAGTTATATCCTCAAGTCCTTCCTGGATGCGACTCTTCTAGTATTAATTTCCATGTAAATCTCTTAAGATGATTGCTATGCGGTCGCTGAAACCTTTCTTTTGTAATAGAGGGGCACTCTGTCAAGATAAAATACAAGGGAAATGTGTAGTGCAAAGATGACACAGGAACCTGCATGAGGAAATTGACGGCACTGAAAATGTCACACTTTGACAGGGAACCCCCCTCAGTGGTGGTATTACTTCTTCTATACAAGATTGTCAAAAAAAAAAAAAAGCAGCACCAACAGTTTGTGTCCTCTGTGTGATGGCGTGTAAAGACAGATTCATGGCCGGTAGATAGATTAGCACACAACCGGGGCCACCCTCGCTTGTTTATAGTCTGCTTGAGGGTGCTTGGTAAAGTTTGCAGTTTAAGGACCGCTGAAGTGGAGAGTGATTCAGTGCAACGCTGAGTAAGACTTTTCAGATGCTCTTCATCAGAAGGTAGTTTTTTTCCCCCGTTTGATTCTGATGACACTTTTCTAGCCACAGGCACATTGGCATCCCAAATGATCTGCACTAAATTACACATCACTTCAAGCCTGCAGCCATGCAACAGCCAAACAATCATTATTGGAACCTAGGTGATTTTCACTAGCAGACAGACAAAACAATTAATGCACTTTTACTAAGGTAATATAACATAATACAGCCTAATCACAGTTCCATGAGTTATTGCTACCACAAATTGATTTTCAATGTCCAGATCAATGATAACAAGACCTCAAATGCTTTTTTGGGCATTTAAGAGGAAGGCTCTTTCAACCCTGTGTAATACAATGTCGAAAAACAACCTTAACGGAGCTCAATGCTGAACAAAGCCTTTCACACAGTAGCTTTGTCAACATGACGGCCTGAAATGTCCCTTTTCTCCTAATCAAAGATCTCTGAAGTGTCTGAGGTAAGCCTGTTAGTTGGTCTGAATGTTCCACTTAGTGTTGTCACAATTTTGACTCCGTCCATATTTCTCCAATGTGGAGAACGTGTACTCTAGCATTTCACTTAAGCTGTCTTTGCATGTGACACAAAATGGATTCCAACTCAAAAGAGTGGGAGTTAGGAGCCCCCATGCAACTGGAATCTCAAAGTTAAAAAGAAAAATAGCATGGAAGCCACACATAGTGTATTGTTTGACACACTGACGTTTGTGAAGGAAGAGAGGGCCATAAAAATATTATTCAAGCTTCAAAAACACTAAGGTAATGTAAATCACAAGCACACTTCAAATTTAAACTTATCTATAAAATAAGCTAAAGAGAGACTTGAGCACTGAACGAAAATAAAAAAAAACACACAAACCTCAGAGCCAACAACCTACTAATGAGCTACGGTACTCATCTTACCCGTATGTATATAGTTTATATAATTATTTATATATATAGATTTTCACTCTATGCTGACACGTAGCATCCATATCACCAGAGGGCACTTTTATTTTGCCAACACCCTCATTTGCATGCTTATCATTTGTAAAAATCCTTGCCTATATATGTATCTAAAACAAAAACACAACAACATGGCTCAACAAGAAGCGGGAAAAAATTAAGAAAATAGGATAATTGCACTTATGATTCATTGTACGGTTTTGTTAAACGAGCATTGGTGTGGGTAGTTGGTGCCGTCTGGGGAAAAAAAATACTGCAATCTTTAAAAGCACCCACATTTTGATCATGTTAAACCAAAGTTTGAACGACTTAAGACTTTAACCAAAAATGATCCTTGTGGTGCAAACCCAAGGTAACACCAGGCACAAGGCAGGCAGGATCACACCACTCCATCTGCCTCACAGATTAGGTTCGCAAAAAATGAGCTACCTCAAAGCACTTTCTGGAGACATTGTGGGTAAAGTTTGGCCACCACACATTCAAAATGGCGACCCAAATCCCAGAGGCGGTCTGGTGTCTCGTAGATTTTGGTCCATACGTCTGCCTTGTCGTCGTACTGGTAAAGGGAGTTCTTTCGGCTGGTGCGAAACACGTGCTCCTCCACCATGACCTGTGTGGCTCGCACAAACAGGTGCAGCTTGCCTTGAAGCAGCATGGCCTTGATGTACGGACTTGTGGCTTGGTCAAAGGGGAGATCTCGCTTGCGGCTCCAAGTGTTCTTCTCTATGTCGTAGACCTCCAGGGTGA
This sequence comes from Hippoglossus hippoglossus, assembly GCF_009819705.1. Classification (NCBI taxonomy): domain Eukaryota; kingdom Metazoa; phylum Chordata; class Actinopteri; order Pleuronectiformes; family Pleuronectidae; genus Hippoglossus; species Hippoglossus hippoglossus. Next base: position 21,677,133 of record NC_047155.1, on the reverse strand, counting down.
AGGTGCGCTGGTGGTTCCTGCAGATGCCAGCGATGTAGTAGATGCAGTTCTTGTACAAGGCAGCCAGACCTTGACTCCGAGGGACACTCATAGGGGCCAGATGACTCCAGTAGTCCTTACGCGGATCAAAGCAGAAGAAATATTCACCTGCGGAAAAGAAAGAGAAACATAATTCATGTGAAATCAAATGCTTTAACATACTTCACCCATTTTCAGTTTTGTTTGAATCAATGATAAATATAACACGATTCCCCGTCTTCAGTCCACTGTAGAGAGGAAATAGTTTTACTTAGCAGATTAAACTCACCTTGGAGGACATAAATTCGATCTTTGTACTCCACAGCAGAATGAAACTCCATGGCAACTGGCATGGGGTTGACTGCTGTCCAACAGTTGTCCCTGGCATCATAGTACTCTACTGACTTTAACGCGTTCCGCCCATCGCCTTCGTAGACTCGGCCTCCCAGTGCATAAAGCTTCCCACAACAGTGCACAAGCCTGCAGCCTATCCTCGCTCGCAGTAGAGGTGCACGTGTAAGCCAACGGTTGCCTGCATGTTCGTACTGCCAGAAGTCACTCTCTGCTCTATGGTCTATAGACACCTCACTGTTGCTTGGCCGGTAACCGCCAGCGATGTAGATGTCGTTCTCAGAGGACACCAAGATACCGACCTCCCGGAGATCATTGGGTGGTTTGCAGAGCTTGAACACCCTTCCTGTGGCTGTGTCAAGACAAGGCACCGTCTGCTTCTTCCCTGAGTGTTTGTGAGCGGCATCGAAGCAGATGACCATCTCAGAAGCGGTCATACCCAGGCGCTGTGGGCAACCATTGGTGCCGGTGAGGCGGGCTTTGGCCTCAGCATGGTCTTTAGACAGGGACAGGGCACAGGCAAAGGGGGCAGGTATCCCACTGAGAAAGGCCTCCTCCAGCAAGGGTAGACGGATGCACTGGGAAAAAACCTCGGCTAGGTGGGCCTCACGACCAGACAGATCATGCTCTAGCCAGCGGACAATGCTCTCATAGACATGCTCTTCCTTTTCCACGTTGAGGTCGTCATTGTTCAAAATACTGACCAGTTGCTCCTTGGTCATCTGGAGGAATTCTTGCTCCCACGACACACACAGGAACTATCACAAAAACATAAAATAGTTCAGTTTTTTGCAGGTAAACATACAGGACAGACACCAAACACTGTTATTAGAGTGTAAAATAATATCTTTGGGGGGGAAAATGGATAAGTAAAAAATGGATTTAAGAAGAGGGAGGCATAATCGTACAATCGATAAGAACCATATGCTCATGTTATACTAACCTTCTTGCGGATGTAGTCTTGCGAGCTGTCCCTCAGCTCCTGGTGCCCATAAGCATCAGCAAACATGTAGACCCCGATACAGTTCTGTGGGTCTAGCCGGCTAATCATGAACTGGGCACACTGGTCCTGAAGTGCAGGAATCTGGAAAATGCTGGCTGCGGTGAACAGGGCCTGTACATTGGACTCCGAGAGTGTGACCCTGGATGTGTAGGCATAGTCCAGGACAAGGTGCATGGATTCAGATTCCACCCCGACGATTCTGACCTCACGCTGGCTGCTCTCTGTAAGGCCACTGGTGAACATGGACCTGGTGGTGATGGTAGAGGAAATAGAAATACTTTAACTATAGTAAACGATTCTCAAGTTAAAACTCGGCAAGTAAATGTGATCTAGATATCATTACATTGAATCAGATAACCTGTATCCAGCTTACCTAAAATATGGGCTGATTGCTGCAAGGACATTTCGGTGACATGAGAAAGTCTTGCCATGGTCCACTTCTACAACAATGTCTGTGAGCTGTGCTTCATCGAACAAGGCTTTGAGCTGCTGAAGGACGTTACAGGCATGAACAGCATCTACCCCGTTATAATTAGTTGTTGGAGGTGTCCCATTTTGTACTTGTGACAGCTTCCCTACCTCTGGACAACACAGTATAGAGAGAGAGGAGAGAGAGAGAAATAAACAACGTTAGCATATTACTTTTTGAATCAGAGTACTAATTTTCATTAACTTCAAAATTGTCAGGGACAAAACCTTTGAACCTGAGAGCCACATCTGGTGAGAAAATAGAATTCAGAGAAAAAGACAGGACTAATGTGAGTCCACACTCTAGATCAATGGGTGGCGATAATGCACCTAAAACATATAGTGAGGAATCATTGACAATTTCAAGATCATCTTTTTTTATGATAACAATTTCATTTTAATTTGTGTACTAGTTACTTGGAAATATTACAATATGCACTATGCAAGGACTCAGTATTTTGTGACAACAACAAAAAAACAACACAAGAGGAAGTAAAAGTGTTATACTGACAGACACTGTCCATTCATTTCAAAAACTGATCCTATGATGAACAACAAAGTATTGAAGACTTGATCAGACTCCTATTCGGAAAACAGACATTTTATAATATTCCTGTAAGCATTTTTGACACACTCAATAAATGTATATAGTTGTCCAGTCTTGTGAAAACACCAGTTGATGACAACATATCTACACTGTCCTACCTTTTATCAGAAAACATGATACATGACACAAAGGTAACTACTTTAAATGATAAATGCAGTGATTATTAATCTACACTGCGTTCAAAAAAGATTTGCAATATGTTAATCAAGACAGGTCAATGTAGAATAATCTGACAAAACGTTACTGAAGCAGTGTGTTTAAGTGAGAAAGGTCCTGTATCTACTCTGATCTCCAAAAATACACATTATCAAAGTTGATTTACAATATGGGCCACGAGTATATCTGACCCAGTTATAATAATGATGAACTGCCACTGCAAAACAGTCGTTTCCTCTAAATCTGCTTGTTTGTAACTTTGAGCTGAAGTTGCCCACATTGTCACAGAGCGACTTAAGACATAGGGATAACATGTGGGCATAGAAACTCGTGTGGCTCCCCGACACCGAGGGCTACAAAGTAAAACATGTTTCTTATCAGACGTGTCATGGCAACTTATATACAAATGGCATCCCGACGTAATACCTCCTTTAATGTGCCGCTACACGCAAGTACACTCGGAGACACACGAGGAGAAACTTTCCCAACAAACACCTCGTGTTGAACGGGGCTAACTCCTTATCAGGACAAAGACTCCCGACGAGTGAGCAGAGAACCACTGCCTCGCCAGGTGGTAGCTAGCTTGCTAACTCCTCGCATGAGTGCCCGGTACACACAGTGATACCGTGGGTAGCTACGCAGACTACAGCCAACTTTGAATATACAGAATATTAAATAGTCAGTCTGCAAAAATGACCCTCTGAATGTTTGTTTACCACGAAAAACAGCAGAGCTCGCTCGTGGTTAAGTGAGCTAGCTGACATGCAAGCTTAACTTTTAGCAGACAGCTACGGACCGAGCTAATGTTAGCAAGCTTTCTTTGACACAACATTGCGAGATATAAAGGGCGATAAAGCCCTCGGTTGTTCCCAACTCTTCACTTCTAACTCTTAAAAACACAACAGTGACTAGCGCAGTGGCTGGGCCGTTAATACCGATGATAGTAGCTGTAAGAACAACTTGTCTACCCTTTGTCTCTTGTCACAAACAAGTGTTTACACAATCAGCTGTGGACTGCGAGCTAACCGGCCGAAAGTTAGCTACACAGCTAACGCTAGCAGCGGAGCCCGGCTAACGACAAGCAACACTTTTGAGGAGTCGTTTTAGAGGCTGACCTCGTTCAACAAGAAGCCAACACGTCACGACTCTGCCCGTCGCTGCGCAGAACTACACCCCGCTAACACACCGACACACAAACCACACGCTCGAACGGCGTCATTGAAGTCTGATTGAAAGACGAAAACAAGGAAGATTTCGCTAACCTCCACTGGCAGCCATTCTCTCCAGTCTGTCTCGGGGGCTCACACCGAGAAACGTCAGTGAGCGCACAGCGGAGCCCCGGAAACAACGGGCAGCCAATCAGGGAGCGGAGAGCAGATCCGGCAGCCAATCACCGCGCTGTCGTCTGAAATAGGGAAAAAGTTAATGTGTGTGGGTAAATGATGACCAGTGAGGGAACCACTCTCAGGGAAATCAAGCCAAACCAGTCAGGACAGCCCGGTTTAACCTGTGGTTTGAACAGGTGGTACAAACCACAGCACTCTGAGTGGAAGCTGTGTGTGATCATGTCAGGGAGACACCACTCCTATGACAAGTCCATTTTCTACTATATACATACTCATATAGGCTAGATGGCAAATCAAATGGAGATAATCAATATGGGTGTGTGACACCACAAAACTGGTTTCAGTTTCAAACCATCCAGGGCCAGGATCCCCAGCATTGATACTGATGCACAATTAGTAATGCAAAATTTAGGTTATATTTTTCTTTACTTGAGTTTAGTATTTCTTATATGATAATCGACAATTTGTTGACTATTTGCACAGCCTCTATAGACACATACTTTGACCCCTGTAATTCTTGAGTGTCCTGTATTTGTGTTTTAATCTATAGGATGCCTACATTTCCTTCGAGATCAATAAAACATCTCAATCTATCTAACTATCTAACTATCTATCTATCTATATATAGAGATAGATATATATATAGATATCTATATCTATATATATCTATTTATATACATATACTGTATATAACTATCTACCTATCTATCTAACTATAGATCAATCTATCTATCTTTCTATCTATAATGTAAGGGAGATAAATGTATTTCACTTAAGAAGTTATGTTATTCACAATTTGATTCAGGACATAGCTTAGTAACTTGGCAAACAAGGGATTTCTCTGTAATATTCGCTGCTTATGACTAATTCATGTTTGTTTAAAAGCAAGTTATTCAATCGTAAATAACAAAAGTTCAAACATTATTCTGCTCCACTGCAACCTTTGCAGATCCTGCGGTTGTATTTCCAATATATATAAGGACGAACATTGGTCTTAAGCCACACAACTCACAATGATAGCAACAGCCTTACACTCCAGATATGTGTTTCTTCGGAGTTGGGGTGATGACTATAGTCAGGAGAGAGGGGAGAAAGCTATAAATAGCTGCAGATACAGAGATATTTTTGGAGGACTCTTGCTCCTCTTTGAAATTCTATAGTTCGATTTTTTTCAACAAGCATGTGCGTCTGAAACGTGCCTGAGCAAAATTTGGATCTGTGTAGTCAGAGTCCAGACCCAAAATAATAATAATAGTGAAAATGAAAGAGTTCTTCCAAGCGAAAAAAGACAACATGTCAAAAAGAGAAAATTGCTGATCTGCTATAGAATAATATCTAAAGACATTAAATACCCTCAAAGCAAAATGTGCTTTGAATGAGCTAATATAAAACCAATGTGACATTCTTTACCAATAGTGTATATTCACTATTACAATGTGTTACATTCTTTAATGATTTTATAATTCCATAATTCAACATGCATAGAAATTATCTTGTTTGTGGTGACTAACTTAATTGTGCATTTATTTTCACTAGCTCAGAATAGCTAGCTCAAATAACAGTTTTAAAAAATATTTTTGCTTCAGTATGTGTGCTGCGCTGTGGCCCTGCACAACTCTTGTCAATTACAACTTTGTTAGCATAGTGTGCTTGTGTTGCCCAGTTGGCAGGAACACATTATCACTAGTACAGGTCGGAGTCCAATTCGCACCATAGGTCAATTATTTGATGCGCTGCTCGAAGGACATTTTTAAAGATTGTATTGTTCCACAGTCTACAATTTTTCCTACATTACAAAAAACAAGCCTTGTTTACTCTGACTTGTCTCATTAAGTTGGTTTTCATACCTCACAGCAATAAAAACAAGTGAAATTTAAATGGCTGTAGACTTGTTATGCCTCCAGCATGTTTTCATATTTTTGTTCAGTTATCTAATCGTATCTATGCTGGCTGTGTAAACACGTAAACTGTATTTTCTGTTATTAAAGTTGAACAAATTGAGTTCTGGTAGGTTTTTGCATGGCATCACTGCCCTAACCTTGAAAAGAAGGTGGAATATTTAAGTTGTACTAACGGTGACAGAGGAAGTAAAAATTATCTTTCGGTCAAACTTGACAATTGTATATATCTATCTGACTTTTTCTTAGTGATTTCACATCCAATCATGTGTAGATTGTATAATGTGCCTGTTGTGTTTATAGATTTATTTAACACAGTGATTATAAAAGGCCTGACCCTTTCTCAGATGCCTCTGTAGTTTTTTATGAGATAAATAAGGCTTGAATACGACAGAAGAAGGAAGAATACTGACATATGTTATTTGTGATAAACTGTATGCTTGATGTACAACATGACTCTCAGGAATGGATTTGCTTTAACAAAGAAGCTACGTTACTAAATCTCTCCTTGAAAAGGTATATTTTAAAATTAAATATTTATAGTTGCCCAGGGAAACATGCATTTTTCATTTGACAATTAATTCCAACCTAAGTGTTTCATTAAAATGTTCTATTATTATGTTGATTGCATATTTCAAGCTCATTTGTGGTGATGACAGTTGATAATTCATTGCAGTTTGAACTCGCTAACAGAGTCGAATTGGGGAGTTTGCTGGTGTGGGTCTTTTGACATTCACAACACTGCACCTGCAACCTCATCTTGTCAAGACAAATAGATTGTGTGCAATAACATGTTAAACATCATTTAATCTGTATTGATTATACAGATCATTCACTAATGGATTTGTAAATATAATTACATAAGACCTGCTGATGATGGTATTGTTAAGCACCGAGCAATGTGCTCATAGAATACCCAATGCACTATCCTGCTGCTGATATCTATTTCAAATAATATCATAACTGTGTTGTGTAAATCTAATATGGAGCGTCAAATAAAGTAATTATGTTTTTTCCATAACAGTTAGGTAACATCAAATATGAAGCTTACAAAATACAACATATTTATTTAATTTTTCTTGACATCTTAGAGCTCCACTGCTTTTACCTCTTATTCCATCCATCCATCCATCCATTATTTATACAATTATCCTTTTAAGGGTTGTATGGCGGCAGCTGGAACCAATCCCAGTTGACTTTAGGTAAGAGGCGGGGTACGCTCTGGACAGCATATTGCCAGGTCAACATACAGAGAAAAACAACCATTCACACTAATATTCAGATCCACAATCAAGTTATAGTCATTACATTACATTATATAACATTTGGCTGATGCTTTTTTTTATCCAAAGCAACTTATAATAAGTGCATTCAACCATGAGGGTACAAACCCAGAACAGCAAGAATCATGCAAGTCTCCAATTCACCCACCCCAAACTGCATGTCTTTGGACTGTCGGAGGAAGCTGAGTACCTGAACATGCAAACTCCACACAGAGGGACCCTACGTCAAACCAGGAGTTGAACCAACAACCTTTTTGCTGTAAGGCGATAGTACTAAACACGGCACCACATGCCTTTACCAGTTATCATTGTATTATTACACACACTATCTGCTTTCCTTGATTACACTTCATCTGACACCTCAACACCATTCATCACTTTAACTTACGCTTCAAAGCCTTTCAGGTGTCACGTCTTCGTCCAGTGAAACAAGAACGCTTCCTCCCTCCAACTGCTTTGGTTTTTGCTAGGGATGCACCGATATGGAAATTCTTGGCCGATACCGATACCGATATTTAAAACAACGATCTAGCCGATAGCCGATACCGATACCGATATTTGTTTATTACTTGCATGTGGCCTTCTTGGTGTGTAACGCCGGGTTTACACCGGGCGCTGAAGCGCCGCCCCGCGCCGCGCAGCGTTATTCTCAAGCGTGCAGCCGCCTGGCTGTTCACACCGGACCGCATTTCTCCGCGTCGGTCAGCCCGTGATTCTCCACTTGTTGTTGTATGTAACCCGTTCAATGTCGGGTGTCGGGGGTAAATGACGTATTCTCCAAGCAAGCCTTTAGCCCCCCCCTCTCTCTCTTTTTATCTATATGACTGCTTGTGTGGCTGTAGTGGATGGGCAGAGGGGGACATTTAATTATGTGATTGGGAAAATTGGGAAAATTAAAACTCCAGGACAACAGAAGGGGAATACAAAGTATGGGATGCATATTTGATCATTTATATCATATCAAATATGTCATTTATATCGTTTAAAATCATTTTTCAGTCTGTTTCCTGGCGCGATACGCTCGCTCGCACGCCGAAACCATCGGTGAAGGGCGCTGGCGCGGCGCTTCGCAGCCCATGTGAACCACACAAAGGTTTAACAGGGGGGTGGATGGGAGGCGCCTGGCTTTCCTTGGCGCTGCGCTGCGCGGCGCGGCGCTTCAGCGCCCGGTGTAAACCCGGCGTCAGTGTACCATAATCTGGATGCCAGATTGGCAGGCTGCAGAAAACATACCAATGAATATCGGCCAATGTTATCGGTGAAAGTCAAGTTTATTACCGATACGCCGATAGCAGTAAACGAGGCGAATATCGTCCGCTACCGATATACGGCCGATACATCGGTGCACCACTAGTTTTTGCACTTCAGCTGATTTTGTCTGTAAGTTTATACACATGAATTTCTGTCAAGAATTCAGCTCCTATACTGACACATATCCATCATATCCTTTCAGTGCTTGGACTTCAGCTGAATCATCAACTCCTTTCAGCACTTTCACCTCATCTGAACATTCTTCCAGCTTTCCCTTTTTAAATGTCGGTTCACCGTCTAGCAGTAGGTGGAGTCTATTTTAAAACGTGGCCTCTGATATGGTCTTCAGAATATCAGATGGTTTCAACTGCTAATTTTCACAAGTAACTATTCTTTAGAAAACCTTGCTTTTTCTTGTCATAAATGTATTACTTATAAATATAACACAGTGCAGTGACATTTTTCAGTGTGCTGTCTCTGTACTTCAGCACATATTAAATATGAAGTGACTCAGTGACTGAGGGTGAAGTGCTGACTCTCAAATCTTGGAAAGTTGACCCTGTCACTTTTCAAAAATACAGGACTCTATGTAAATCTATGTATACACCACACTGTACATTGTTCACCTGTTTATCCAATATAAAGCCTTTTTATTTACACAGCACAAGTGTAAATAACAAAATGAATGACGACTGAATTCCATTTAGCTACTTCAGTTTCAGGGTCCCTGGTGTTTTTCATGCTTGCTCAGCCGTGTCCGACTTTGACTGTGGTTCTGGATAGAACAGAACCATTGTTAATGTGCTTTTCCAACTGTGACATGACAATATGTCTGCTGTGAAAAAGGTCTATGAATTTGAACACTTTCAAACAGTCAGCACTTTTATATATTGTTTCATTTCAGATCCAGAGAGCTGGAGTGCACTGTCAAGTCAAGCAATAGAAAATGCAACACTGTCCAATAACCTATGGGCTGCACTGTGTGTTTTGGCAACAGAGTAACTATAATCATTGAAGGTAATGTCTATCACGTCTTTGTGATTTGATGATGGTGTTACATTTTATATATGATTTGACGGTGTCTGTTTAAACATGCATGATGTCAACACTCAATCAGTCTATGGTGCAGAGTGAAGTTTGAAAACGTTGCATCCATCCTACCTTGTTTGTCTGAAATGAAGCTGTTGAGCATCTATGATCAACCCGATTCTGCCTTTGATTTTACAAATATTTTATAGTCTGCGTTTTTTCATAAAATGAAACGTAATGTTTTAATTGTTGTTCACATGTGTGGCTTATACCTATCTGAATGATTTACTTAACTGGTGTTATTGTCTCATACATTGCAAGTCTGAGGTCTGAACGACACAAACTTCAGACCCAAGCTAAAAAGAAAAGCTCTGTAATTCAGTTTTTCAGAAAAGATTTCGAGATATGCAAGCCACATTAAGGCAGACAGGCATTTGTGGAATTAGTAGATAGATTCCTGCATTATTTCAGCAGTATTTGTTGCATGCTGAAGGAGATTGTTGCAAACTTAAAAGTAGCGCCATTGTTGCAGTTCCATTATCACTGCTGTGTAGGCTGGAAATGCACTCTAACACTGCATAACACTAAAACGACAGAAGGAGAGACAAATAAAAGTACAACTGCAATCTAAGCAATCGATTTCATATTTTTTTTCCAATTTCTTCCCATTCAGCCACAGCACAGCCTGTGAAATTGGGCCCGGCTACTGCTGAATGAGAGAAAAAGGCTTCCTGGGGCCGCTTTTATTTGATGATAGCTCTGGTTTCTGTTTACCCCTCCACAGATGTCCCCCTTTTCTTTGATACATTGAAACTGATAACCTGATATCTGCACTTTCTGCTTTCTACCCATCTCGCGAAGAATTTTCTGGTCACAGCAGTATGAACGAGAGATCTATTATTATAGTGTGGTTCACAATATGAGACCGTTTCAGGCTGGAAAACTGCGAGAAAGGCTGCGACCAATGAAATTAGAAGAGGTGACGATATAGGGATATACCGGATCATCTATTGATGATCACCCTCAGATCCAGAAACACAACCAGGGTTTGGTGTTTCCTCCCATGTACAGTGCATTCAGAAAGTATTCTACCCCTTCACTTTATCATAGTTTATGGTGCAGCCTCATGCAATCTACCCCAATTCAATTGACATAGGAATTTAATAAATATTTTAAAATGTAATGAAAAAGAATGAAATATCACATTGGCATAAATATTCAGACCCTTTTATTCAGTACTTAGTCAAAGCACCCTCGGCACAGATAACCTCCTTACATTTTCACAGGTATGAAATGGAAAAACTTGGATTTGGATTTGGGGATTTTCTATCATTTCTCTTTGCAGATCCTCTCCAGCTCTTCTGTCAGGTTGGATGGGGGCTATTTTTGGACAGTGTACATTTTCACGTCTCTCCTGTGATGATCTATTGGCTTCAGGTCAGGACTATGGCTGGGCCACTCAAGGATTGGGTTCTTGGTGACCCCTCTCAGCAAGGCCCTTTCTCCCCCAGTTGCTCAGTTAAGCTAAGCAGCGAGATCCAGGAGTAGTCCTGGTTGTTCCTTTTTTTTTGCTTCTGGGGACCTTGAATGCAACATTTTTTTTAGTAGCTAGATCTGTGCCTTGGCACATTCCTGCCTGAGCTCTGCAGTTCATTCAACTTTGTGGCTTGGTTTTTGCCCTGATATGCTTTGTCACCTGTGAGATCTTATATAGACAGGTGTGTGCCTTTTCCAAGTCATGTCATATCAACTGAATTCACCACAGGTGGCCTTCAACCAAGCTATAGAAACATCTCAATGACAAAGAAAGGGAGGCAGTTGATCTAAATTTCAAGTGTCTGAAATTCAAAGGGTCTGAATACTTGTTTCTAATAAATTTGCAAACATAAATTCTGATTCAGACTAACAAGGAAAAATGAATTCAAACTCTATTTTGTAATATATATGTGTGTGTGACTTAATGTACATTATTATCAGGTTCCACTGAAAGTAAATGTGTACGCTAATGTTCACTGTTGAAAATGTGTGATATATCTAAGTAATGAATTGTGTTTGTGAGTGTTTGTTCCGTGTAGTACATAAATAATCAAAGACAGGGTATACATTTATAATAAGTGTTCTCATAAGGCGGCTCTTCAGTTTTCAGCTTGTCTCTTGTGATCTCTTGGGAGGATGAGAGAAAGGCAGAATGGGATGTTAAATGGTGGAGTCCCAGGTGCAACAACAAGGAGAAGAGATTGGATGCATGAGGAAGAGGAGGCAGGGGGTGTAATTGAAGTTTAAATGTGTGTTTTTGTCAGAGATGGCGGTAATGGGTTATTATATGCCTCCGGGGGCCAGTGGAAGAATGCCTGCAGATGTTGCGAGGAGCCACAAGCTCCCCCAACCTGCTACTCAGGAGGAGACAAATAGGAGCACTATGGGAGGCTGCTGTAAATGCAGACCTGAAAGTCCTTTGCCATGTTTAGAAAGTCCCATTCTCACTCTGACTTTCTTTCTCACATACGTCACCTGTGGAGCTGATAAGCAGATTGTCTGAGTCCCCCACAGTGCAGCTTAATTTCCACATAGTCCCACCAAAACAGTAGAAACTGCTGACAAAGGTGTTTGCTAATGATTGTTGTTTAGCTGCATTACTAGATTTGGAAGTTTGGAAGCGAACACACTGACTTTATATAAAGATGGGCGACATGACAGCTCCCCAAAAGTGAAGCCAAAGCACTTGATCGCCACCTTGTGTCTGGTTGAACTTTAGAACTTTTTAGGACTTAACTAAAAAGTCAAGGTACGGTTCAAATTCATATTTCTCAAAGATTTTAATGTTTAATCCTAAATGCTGGGTCAACGTTTGGCTGCAAATTGGCAGAACAGAATTTGTTATGTTTTTAGCAACACATTTGTATGTAGCTAAAGTTAGCTCAACAATGCTATTGCATGGTATCTTTTTATATGAATCTAAAAAAGATATAAAGATGGCCGAAATAACAGCTCCCCAAAGGTGAAGGCAAAACATGTTGATCGCCCACTGGTGGCTGGCTGTACTATAGGTTATAAACCATGTATTTTCCATGTTAGTAGATGGAACATGGACCAAACAAAAAAGTTAAAGAATACATCTAATACATTTTTATCAAAGATGGATTCTGTCATTTTAGGTAGTTCATCACAGTGGTGTATGTTCAAGTGTTCATTTTCCAGTGAGTTTTTTTATATTAGTTATTTGATGCTATACATTTTTTTGTATCCGGGATATTTTAGCTTCATTTCTGTACAGTGGAAGGAAAGTGGAGACACATCGTCTATCTTTAAATAAAGTCTATGAGCTAGCCTAACAAGTTGGTCGCTGTAAATATTTAACAGACAAATATAAGTAGTAGTAATAGTAGTAGGAATCTTTTCATTTTATTAAGACCAACATGTCATACTGTTATTTTGGCTAAATGTTGTCTAGTTTAAATTACTCTTTATTTGTGCCAAGAGGTTAACAGACACAAGTCAATTAATATATTTACAACTCCAGCCTAGACAATAGCAAGCATTCCTCAAGGTTGAGTTCATTAGAGGAGATATACGACTGTACAAATATCAGAGTCTTTTGGAAGAAGCCTGAATATTATTCTGTTGCGATCATAGTGGGAGGGCTTTTCATGTGGCGATATTAACCATTCATGCTTTCATAGATGGAAGATGGAAGACAAACCCCATGGTTTAGCAGATATAGACCCAAAAAGGAAACGTCCTGCTGTGTTGAAACTGTGCTGAAAATATAACTGCACTGAAAACACTGGATAAAAGCAGATGTGTTTTTTGCCGACTGCCATAAACTACAGTGACTAGTAGGAGGCCAAGACTTACATTCGCTGTAACTTTGGTGACAGTTCCAGTCGGCTGCCCTTCAAGTTGTAAAAGCAAACAAATAAGGTTGTGCTGCCTCCCACTGTGAGGTCAACTCATTTGTTCCACTTGTCCAGCTGATGGATTTGGTTTTATACATTTTCAGCTTTTTATAGCCTCCCCCTAATTAGTTAAGAGAGAAAAAAACATGCACTTCATACATTTTTACCAGATTTGACTAGCCTCTTTTTTCCTCCTTCTAAATTGTCCTCCTGAGGTTTTCTCTGCAGACCTGTGCGTCCACAGCAGGGTTGTGTTCTCTGTTTTAGGGTGAGCCAGAGCGGGGCGGGAGGCTCAAGACACCCAGCGGGGAGGTCTGAAGCTCTAATAGCAGAATCGGATTAAAAGACTCCCCTGGTGTGTGCTGCCATGCACCCGTGCACGAATGCTCTGCTTGTCATCAATACTGAGGCAGTGGCATGGGGAGATCTATCAGCAAATCCGATTGCAGGCAGAGAATTCTAAAGTCCCAGCAGAAAAGGCTTTTTTTCCCTCCTCCCACTTTCCTGTTACATTATTTCAGGCCCCAGGAGAATATTCTCCATCATGTCAATGTAATGTAGCACACAGAGGCAATCATGCAGCCTCTCATGGCCTCAGGGCTGCCTGCTCAGAGGAGAAAATGCAACTTTAGCACTTAATCATCTCACCCAGAGCTGCTGCACCGCTCTATGGGATGGTTTTCCACACAATATGAAACCAGATCCCTCATGGTGGGCATGTTGTTGTGTATCCCCCCCATGGTTGAGGGCTTTCCCCCTCTGATTCCCCCACCTTCACATTTGAAGATCAGCAAATACTCTGCCTCAGAACTGCACTCGTATGTCAATTCAGCTCATGCGGAAAAAGACCCCAGCTGGACGCGATGTTACCTGCCGACACCTGCTGAAACATTTAGATTAGACTCCTCACTGAGGAGTGCACGGTAATCAGAGTCTTTCTGGTGTGATGACTGCTGTGCCACTCAGGAGGACCATGCATGCCGAAGCAGACTGATGCTGGGCTTTATTGATATTGGCTTGCATGCACACCGGACATCACTGCTTCATGTTTCAGTGCCGCAGAGTTCACGTCTGCTCAGGAACAGATACAGTAACTTGATGTGTGTGTCCGAAGGAAGCTATAGACAGTCAAAAGGGAGTGTGTGTGTGTGTGTGTGTGTGTGTGTGTGTGTGTGTGTGTGTGTGTGTGTGTGTGTGTGTGTGTGTGTGTGTGTGTGTGTGTGTGTGTGTGTGTGTGTGTGTGTGCATGCATAGAAAGGAGGTGTGTGTATTATCATTTGATTGATCGGCTACACACATGGCTCCAAGGGAAGACATAGGGAGAGGTCAAACAAGACTGTTCCAAATAGACCTGTCGGAATCAGCCTCGGGGAGGCCTAACTGGTTAGACAAGGGTGATACTTTTTTACTGCAAGTGCCCTTGCTTTACTGTGTGTGGACAGGACAAGCCCATGTATTATTCACTGGTCTCGCTGGGTGATAAATGAGGGACCTTCATCGACGAGGGAGTGGAATATTCACAAGTGCTTATCTCTTTTAATCCCATGACTTCAGGCCAAATCACTGAGTTAGTGGGCAGCCTAACAGTGCTGTGGAAACTGCAGGGGCAAAGTTGTTGAAGCAGGAGATTTATCCAAACACTATTTGTTTGTCAGAACAGCTTGGTGATGTTTGCCAACAGTGTTTTTAGGACAAAATAAAGGGAACACATGCAGGATTTATACTAAAGATGAATTAAAGTTTTGACCATAGACTGTATATTTCCTGGGAACAGTCTTTACTTTAAACAATCTGTGCATTAATTTATTTCTACCCCGAGCCTTGTTTGATGAGCAATTTGAAAGCAAAGCATCGGAGCAGCCGCAACTGGATGGTTGTATTATTAAACTGCACTGTCAAAACCAATGTTATGGCAATATGTTAATGAATAAATTACCGTAAGGCACGGTTCTCATAGTGATCTGTTTTTAAATATGGTTAATTTAATTCAAGTCTTTAAAAGACTGAACACCGTCGTGGACATTTTCCGGGCTCTGCCAGGACATGGGGCTGGAACAGGATCATTCTCTGACTCATTTGTGTCTGTGCTGGATTTTATTTGTTTGATTGAGTTAGTAAGGAAAAGTGTATTTGTCACAAGCTATACTCCCAAAGCATTAGTCCAGATGTGTGTGGATTCTTGTCATTAGCTGATGGTTTGGGGCACTAATAAGTATTTAAAGCAACAGGAAAGTGTGTCTAAGAGATCGACTGGAAATAAACGATTAGCAAATACAAACCAGGGTTTGGCTACACAGACAAAACTTATTTATACAGGATCTTATAATGGTCTGGTTGTTTAAAAGGTCAATAGCATGTGCAAAAGACATTGTTCAATTATTATCACTAAAGCATTAAAAAGTGGCACTTTAATGTTGAACTGAACCTAATTTCAACTGCTTCAGTGTATATTAATAATATAATTTTCTTAATACAGTCTGCAAAGTGACAAGTAACTAAAGCTCTGGAATAAACATAGTGGAGTAAAATCCGACTGTATAAAGATGGACGACATGACTGCTGTCCAAAACTGTAGCCAAAGCATCTTGATCGCCACCTGGTGGCTGGCTTTAGTATTTGTCATTCCTACCTCCTTTATGTTAGTTGATGGGACATGGGCCGAACTAAAGAAGTCACAGCACATGTCAAATTATTGTTGGTCAATTTGGTTTTAATTTTTATTAGTTATTATAAAATATTATTTGTTTATTTATAAAAACGGGGTGTATCGACAGAACCTCACCATCATGGCTCCATCCCTCAATCACCACTGTGGTTCCAAATGTGAAAGATGATGGCATCCGTATCCAGGCTATTTTGGCTTCACCTCTGGAAAGTGGGAAGGAGTGGAGATGCGTTGTCCATCTTTAGTTATAGTATATGAGCAGATCAGCAATATAGTGGAGCAGGTAGAATAAGAAATAGTAAAGCACAATTTAATTTGTAGTATATGACTTTACAAAACTTGAATAAGCCACTTGCATTTCCATAGGTTGTAGCTCCCTCTGAGGCATTAGCCTGATCCAATTAAAAAACTAACTTAGCTAGATCACAATGCACCTTTCTGCAGGAGTTGTTTTTTTTTGTTGTTTTATGAAGACTACACCTTGTTTTACAGAAACGATTTCTCCTTCCCCTCCGTTCTCCCGTCCGCTTCGTCTCCGTCATACCATAGCAATTTGGAAGAAGCAGAATCCTATACAGTGCAGCTACACCAACTGGCCTTTGTTTTTCACTCACACACACAGAGAGAGAGAGAGAGAGAGAGAGAGAGAGAGAGAGAGAGAGAGAGAGAGAGAGAGAGAGAGAGAGAGAGAGAGGGAGAAACTGGATGTCTGCCACGGAGCTTTCTAGAATACTAATGAGGGTGGTTAGCCAGTCAAAGTTACTGACCTGAGGTGTCGAGATAGAGCACAGACCAAGGAGTGGTGGGGTTGAGTGCAGCCAGACACCGTTTGCCACAGTAGGACTGGAAATGTCAGAGTTAATACCTCCGGCCTGGCTCGCTCTCCGCAGGTTGTGACTGATGGTAAACCAAACTCATGCCTCATTTGTCCTATTATGGGGATTTTCTGTTTTTGGGGGGTTGAGTGGAAGGAACCAGAGATATTGTCACATTACAACCACTGTAGTGAAAGTGAGATGTTTGTCTTACCAATTAGAGACATGTCCTTTTAAAAACTTTTTTAAAAGACATACTGTCGTTTCTAAGGGTTAGGGTTAGGGTCATTTTACCTGTGTCACCTGTGTGTGTGTGTGTGTGTGTGTGTGTGTGTGTGTGGTCCATGCTTCACATGTGTTGTGGGGCCAAAAACAAGTCCCCATAATGTAAATCATCACATTTTATGGATATGGTTTAGGTTTTTTAGGCAAGTAAGATTAGAGTAGTGTCAGGCAATCTATGTAATGTCATAGAGACAGGGCTGTGTGTGTGTGTGTGTGTGTGTGTGTGTGTGTGTGTGTGATAATTAGCTGTTGAACCGCAGAAGAAGCCCTGGTCCACATGCCATCAGGGACGAGCGTCGGTGGAGAAGCGAGGATTTGAGCAGCCTGTGAAAGTGATGTCTCTCTTCTCTCTCTCTCTCTCTCTCTCTCTCTCCACTTCTCTCTGTCTTTGCTCGTCTCTCGCTTCACTTGCCCTCTTCTCTCTTGTGTTTTCCTTTCATTTTGCCAGTGATTATGTTTCTGTTAGCCTGTATCTCCCTCTCCCTCTGTCTCTCAACTTTTCCAACTTCATTTTTATTCTGTTCCACCTCCCTCTCTCTCCCCGTCTCTCCACAGGTGGGGAGGCAAGAAAAAACTACAGAGAGAAATATAGGAAAGGAAACAATCTCATGCTTATCCGTGAACATGTTGAGGGTTATGTTTTGCCAGGTAATTAATGTTGCTGCTTGTGGCCATGAGGAGGCTCTCCATTATAAACAAAGCCTATTCATGAGCTGGGAGATAACCCCCACTTCTGCATTTGTATCAGGGGGAGAATGATCACCCCCCCATGCAAGTGATCTATCCCTGCAGCCTGCAATCTGTTTAGCGAGGCATCCTCCCATTTTCACCATTCCTTCATTCACATTAAAACTGATCATTATGGATTACAGTAGATGTGGATTTCTATCACTCTCCCACTGGAAGTCTTTTCTCTAATCTGAGCTACAGCACAACCACTTAGGTTAAATGCAGGTACTGTATGTGCAGGGGTTGAAGAATAAATATTCTTTAAAACATAATTTATCATGAAATTATTATTATTATGGATGAGAGTGATTGGATAAAGAAATGTGGAAAGAAATATCAAAAAACATTTAACTTTTTAAACTAAATAGTTTACATCCATTAATTGAAAGAATGAGAATTATGTATCATACATGTAGCATATGACTTGGTTTTGTTTTCTATTCTATATTCCTACTTTAAATATGACTGCTCAAGTGTAAAATCTTTCTTTTCCATCTCTCTGCTTGTTTCATTTTGATCTGAATTGTTGTGAATTTATTTTAATATTCTCTTGTTAACTTATTTCTCCATCAGATGTCTAATAATAACAACTGTTAGTTTATTTTTATTTTCATTTTGTTTCGTGTCGGCTGTGGCTCAGGCCTTGGTCTGTGGGTCGGCAGGTCGTCCACTAATTGGGAGGTTGGTGGTTTGGTCCCAAACTTCTCCATTCCATGTGCCGAAGTGTCCTTGGGCAAGACACTTAATCTTAAATTACCCCTGAACGCTGTGATAGCAGTGAATGAGTGATGAATGATAGAGGAAGTGCTGCACATAGATGCATTATATGAATGTGTGTGAACGGGGGAATGACAATACTGTATTGTAAAGAGCTTTGAGTGGTCACCAAGAAAAGCGCTATAAATGTATGTGTGTGTGTGTTGGTGTGTGTGTGTGTGTGTGTGTGTGTGTGTATACACACACCTATGCTCTTATATATTTTTTTATCACTTTTTTTCTTTTCTGTTTTTATGCATTTTAAATGTTTTATCTTATTTCTTTTTCTCATTTTAACATGTTTTTATTTTGTATAATTTTTTTAATATGTGGGAATATACATTGGTTGTCAAGTTGAGTGACACCTCTTTTTCTCCTTTGGAGAAGTAACTACTGTGAGGGATCATATTCCAAGAAATAAAGAATAAAAAGAATGAATAAAATCAGAACAAATTTTGAATCTTGTCACTGAGAGTTACTGCATCCCTTTCTTCCATCTCATAGTCGTGCTTGCTCATTATACATGTTTTCTACCCTCGTAATTTCAAGATTTTCCTTCATTTGTGTTTCCATATAACCGTATATTTGCCAAAAGTGTGTACTGATGGGCTCAAATTGAACAATTACTGAGTAAAATGTAGAAATAAAAAAATACGAATGCCCAAGCCATCAAGTGAAGCTAAGTGGTTTTCTGTGAAAGAGCAACATTGCCACCTAGCATCTGGAGGAGAAAATGCAGGGAAAAAAAATGACTGAAGCCGAGCTGATGGATTCAATTGTATTTTTTTGAAGTCTATCACATAATCAGAAAACATTTATTGCAAGAAACCATCTTCTAGTGCTTGTGTATGTGTGCAAAAAATGTTTTTGTAATTGCCACTCTTTGGCCAATGTGAGTAAATTAAACAGGTTAAACAGGTTAACACTTGACTATCCCCTCAAAAATAAAGTGACAAAAAGTTGATCCACTAAACCAAACATCTCTCCCTCCCAACCATTGATTGACATGCTGATGCTCCACTGACTGACACTCCTTATGCATATGATGCTGCCAGCTTTGCCTTGGATGGGAATTGTCTCTCGACCGTGAGCCTGCAGATTTATTCCTCAGGCCTGCACTCAGGTAAGATATTTGCATGGGATGCGGCGATGCTGCCAGGCTGTCGAATGATAATCCTGCTTTTGCAGCCACTCCTAAAAATCCCAGCGGTGCCTTGTACGGGTGTGATGCCATTTCTCCAGGCTAATTTAATGAAGAGTGTGTAGCTTATTGAGTGGCCTGCCTGCGTGTGTTCGAGATTACGAGTGAAGCTGGTGGTTAAACATGTGGCGGATCGGTGTTTGCTGGAATAGCAGCAGTGACATCATGGTATGCATGACCTTTATTTCTCTAAATGCATGTAAACATATGAAGTGCTTACTTCCACACACAGGAACACACTCAGTGAATGCCATATCAGGATTGATGGGAGGGACGGCCTCTGTCTTAAACATAATTTCATCCATAATGTCAGAGATCTGGAAGCTGCACTGCTCAACTCTTCTCCCCCTGAATCCTAATTCTACATTCAGATTGGTTTATTCCTGCAGACACCTCCGCAAGTCATGACGTCATGATATGATGACAAACATGCATGTAGAAGCACAATCGAAGCAGAGACACTTCCCAGAGACTACGGCTGTCTCAGATGACACTATCATCTCTGTCGTGCTATAAATCTGCAAAAAAATATATATTTTTCAGATATGGCAAAACTTATTTGAAAACTCAGAACACATGCAACTGGGTGTATGTAAATGTGAGCTACATCTCAAGCACACAAGTTCCAGTGGGCTTTGTTGCCTTTTTTCCAAGCTTAGTCCACAGACTTTCTTTTTATTCCAGCTTTGACTACCTCTCCTGCTCTCCTTTCCCTCCCTCGATCCTTTGCTCTTCAGCTCTAACAGCCCTTGACAGCTGGAGATGAAATAGAAATTTTGATATCAAACACCTACACAAAGGAGGGCTGACCTTTGATCACACCGCTGTTTGATGTTGTGACATAAAATTTGCATCATGGGAGCCCTGGCAGCAGACGCTGCCGCAAAGGGCTAATGCCAGAGCCCCGTCAGGAAGCTGCGAAGGTCAAGGGCCCATTAGGAAGGAACAAGCCCTCTAATCCCACACGAGGGCCCAGCGCAGCATTTGATGTTCGATACGAAGAAAAAGAATAGAAAACTGAGCCCTGAGAACAGAGCGGCGACAGTGAGAGCGTTCATTAGGTGTGAACAGGGAGGAAGGGTGTTGTGGAATTATTATTAGAAGTGATATTGTGTTGAGAGCGAGGTATTCATGACCTCTGCTGGTCAAACAACATGAAACCATTACAGGCCTCAAAGCATAAAGAAAATCTGGTCACTCAACACTCTCTGTGGTTGGTGTTGCTGTGGGTCACTTTAGAACACATGGCACGCTCCCTTCCAATGTTCCGTATTGATCTGCAGACAGGTGGATCAGTGGAGCTCTGAAGCTGTTTAATTATTCAATGCTGGCACGTCATTTTTCATGCTCGCTGCTGTTTCACAAGACCAAAAATAAACCTGTCACTCGGCCCGTCCATCTTTCATCTGGCCATCCAGCGTGCAGCATCATTAGCTCCACGGCACAGGTGAGAGGAGGAGGAGGAGGAGAGGAGAGGAGAGGAGAGGAGAGGAGAGGAGAGGAGAGGAGAGGAAGGGACAGAAAGGAAAGACAAGGAAAAGAATGGACAAGAAAGAAAAGGAAAGGAACGCAAAGGAAAGGAACAGAAATGAAAGGAACAGAAAGGAAAAGGCAACACATCCCTTCGCTCAATCTCCCCCACTCTCTCTCCCTTACACTATTTAACAGGTCTGACGCACTGTGACGGACAATCTCATTTCAGGCAATATCATCATCTTTCCTCTTTTTCATATTTCAGTTACATTTCCTTTGCTCCCACTTTCAAAATGAGGTCATAATACATTACAGAAGGTTTGTAATACAGTGAAAACTGTTTTGTCGTTAATTTAGTACTAATATCAGCTTTGACAAAATGGAATAACTGTCTTGAGGTGGTTACAATCACTGTATTACAGGTTCCACTGTCGCCCTGGGAAATGATGCATGTTAGTATAATCATAGAACAGTCCACTGTGAAACATCATAGAAATATCAAAAAGGGCTCTTTTGAATCAATATGACACCCTCACCAGTATTTGTCAGTAAATCTGTGCACTGGACTATGTAGTCTGCCCATTACGTACATAATTCATGGAACCATAAAGACTTTAATTCCACTTCAATTAAATAACTTTCTAAAACAAATCAATATACAGATCCACGCATTTGATGATTATTTAATAAGAGGGTGAAAATGAAGGCTGATATTTAACATTATCTTTGTCAGGTAACATCCTTAATTTCATATTTGCATGAGCTAACACACTAAGTAAAATATGATGTTATAGACAAAAGCTTCAAACATAACTCTGTCAGCTGTGAAACAGTTTTTCTATCTACTAGACCCAAACAGCTTCAATCTTCATAAAAACTATGGTGTTATAATAAGTTTGGGATTTAGGGTTTAAAAGCTCAGGAGAGAGCTTTAGCCGTTAGTGGATATAATCTGTTATCTGTTTCCAGTCTTTATGCGAAACTAATCTATGGAGCCAGCTTAATACTCTCGTCCAAGTGTCTACAAGAAAGCTAAAAAGCATGTTTCCAAATGTGTTGAACAATTCCTTTAAAGTAGCCACGTGGAAGCTTGGAATATTTTGTGATGTTTGTGATGCTGATAATATACAGATTTGTTCACCAATGCAAAGTTCAGATCCACAACCAGAACTTCAAGACACCACTCTAAACCAGCCTAATGACACCATGTAAGTTTACATACACACTTATTACAACTTACAAGCAACAATAACTATTTGTAAGCTGAGGCCCTCAGAGGCTGTTATATGTGTTAGAACAGATGTCAGGGACATAGGATCGTGTTTCATCATTTATCTCTTTACTCTTTACAGCGTGCACATATTAGATAGACTTGTGTTGAAATGCAACAGAAATCCCTCTTCAGTCAGCTCATTAATTTAAAACACAAATAAATTCTTAACCTTTGGTATTTTCTGTAATTCTACCTCGGACAGATATCCACTCCTGATGAAATCGGGTCAGAGTTCATGAACCCTTTTCACATCAAGACTTTTTTTAAATCTCGGTAAGTGAGTGATGAAAAAAGCACAAATACAGCCAACTGAATTGCATTACCTCACTCACCATATTTCCTGACACCAGTATGAGGTAAGACTTCTCAAGTCAGACATTTTTAAGACTCTGGAGTTTTGCCGGCCTGATCAATAATTTTGTTCTCTGTAATTATCTCACCATTGCACTCATTAATTACACTTTCAAGGCTCATTTCCAGCGTTGCCCCCAGATGTCCATTCCGTGGGAGCATCCAGAGGGGTGAGGGTGGAAGAGGGGTGGCGGCGGGGGCAGAGCGGGACTGATTAATACTCTGTCTCGCTGTCTAAGGTTGGCTGCCACTCGCAGGGGGTAAAATGCAAGCGCTCTGTCATTTGAGACTTCACCAAGTAGGAGACAAACAAGGTCTTTGGCCAAATCGATAAGTTCCTCTGATGAGCCAAATTTAGAGGAAGAAGAAAACCACCAACACCCCTTTGACAGACTTTTCCACAGAACTTCTTAAGTTGGCTTTTCTGACTGCGAGATGCATAACATTTGGATTAGGGAAGTGAGAGAAAGCTCACTTGGTTCAGCGCCTACTGTACCAATGCCTCTCACAGTGAAGTAACCACTTTTTACAGCTGGATCAATATTTTTTACAATAATAGAAGGTTTTCAACTGAATCCCTTCCTCAGTTCATTTTCCCACTCTCTGGAAGGGAATGAGTTTGGGTGATAACAAATCCAGAGAGAAGTGGGACGTTGCTAAATGTGATCACTACCTTGCCAACCTCTCCATCTGTGCTCGGGGCGGGGTTGCCAGATTGGCTGAATAATTTCACTGGACGCAAACAGCTGTCAGCTCCCATCTCCAGCGTGTTCCCATGACAACACCTGGATACACTGGGAGGAGAAGTGAAGATGCTGATGTTGTTATCACAAGATTTAAAAAAAGAAATTGGGTTATAGTGCTTGTACGGTGATCATTTTTGATTAGTGCTGTTAATGTGGGAGTTAAAATATTAAGTGTGTATGACTCCCGATTCCCTGGAGTGTATCAAGACTTCAAGACTTCAAGATGATTACATACAGCAGTCGCTGGCAATGAAATTCTTGGGTTACGGGCTGCGTCTAGCCATGCTCAAAAATATTTAGAAAGAAAACCACACAAGATAAAAAATAGAAGATAGAATATGAAATATAATATAAAGTAATAGAATAAAATATAATAAGATAAAATATACACCTAAAACATAAATTATGAACTAAACTCATGGGAGGTTTTTTTCACTGACAGTGCTCTGATTCACTTGTCTCATGCTAATTAACATATTCATTATGATGAGTGTTAAGGTTTAATTCCAACAGAAGGTAGAGAGAGGTCACTGCTGGTTATAAATTCAGCTTCCACTGTCCTTCTCTGCAAAGAATCAAGCTGGTCAGAGCTCAGCTGAAAACATTGAGATCAGACACCTTGATGCCATCTGCTGTCTGTTTCCCCAAAACCAGATTTTAAGACATTTTAGTTTTATTGATTTGCAAGCTTTGAAGTTCCTGTTTTCCATTTGTAAGTCATTGGACGTGTTGGTTAAACTGCTCTCTCAGTGAACGTGGCATGCGTATGGCTCTGAAAACCAAATAATCATGTGGTGGTTGAGAGGGCAAGTGCAAGAGAGGCGACTAAACTGTGAAAATAGATGTGGTTGGGCATGTGGATGGAGGGAGAGGCGATGGAAGATAAATAGTGGAAGAGGAGGAGTAGGAGGAAGGAGCAGGGCTAGAAGAGGAGAACCAGCTGTGGTCGTATGAAACGAGTCAGGATACAGCTGTGAGTGCAGTGGCGTGTATGGAGGCTTAAGCTAGGCCAGGCCTAAACATGGAGCAGTTTCACGCCTCAGTTGCAGAGAGGTCAGCTGGGAAACATGGGGCTGATAAAGAGACTGGGAGGAGATGTGTTTCTGCTTTGTCCCCGAGCGTATCCACAACACGAGTCTGGTTTAAAGGTGCTAGACTCTCATCTGTATGTACTGTGTGAATCTGTAGATATATCGTGTGCATTCTCCGTGTGTCTGCCTCCTTTATTTGTCACAGTATTTTATATACAGCACCATATGGAAAAAGACAAGGCCCTGATCCTGACCACGAGGACTGAAAACAGATGGCTCTCTGTCAGCCAGCCGCACGGCACAAACAGGTACGACTCCTTCATTAAAACTACACTGCCTTTGGCAAACGTTACGAGGCGTGACTGTTTTGACATAATCGGAGGAAATTCACGTCATGTTAAGTAGATTTTACATCGCACGAGTGATTTTAATTCTGTCGGATTTGTGCAGCCTTTTCAGGCTTGGCTCACTCATCAGACTCAGACATTTAAAGAGGTTCTATCTTCCTCCACAAGGGGGCAAACTCCCTCCAGTATTTGCATGTGGGTCCATGTGGACCTGCTGTGGCTGGAGTCATGAATAAAGTGCACTGCAGTTACTCCAACCACACATTTGTCTCGTAACTTTATGTTACTGCCGGCCTCTAGTAGAGTCTGTTGTTCATGGGTTTCTCCCCTTTTTTTCTTCAGAGGCATGCATGCAATTCTTTTCACCTTGGAAATTAGTTTCCTACCCTCATACACAAACATGGCCATTTTATCCCCTTTTGATTTTTTTTTGTCTTTCTCCGGGCAGGAAGCAAACACAGGAGGTTTTGTGCTCAGCTGTGGTTGGGGCTGAGACCCCCCCCACCACCACCACCCCTCCCACTAACTCAACTTGATGTTGGGAGAAGAGACGGGAAACAGGTGTCACCCATGACCTTCAGAGCTCAAACGCATACAGGCCTCACAATGAGGGAGGGGGGGAAATGTCTTCACAAGCTCCTTTTCACCATTTCTCTTCTCATCGTTTGTCCTTCTCACCGACAAATATTCGGTAACCCCACACTCCCACGTTTGTCATCCAAGATTAGTCGTCAAAGTCGATGGGCGTTTGGGATTGCGTGTTTAACATCAATACTACATTACCCAGTGGTGCTGCATTTCTCTCGCGCTCACCCCGATCTCACCTCAACTCAGATAGATGACCCCTCGGACAAAGAGGGGAACACAAAGTAATAACCTCTAAATCCCAACGAGTGGCTTATGTGAAGCCGGAGACGATGGGGAAGTCTGCTGCGGAGAGGGTTAGACGTGTGTCTGTGTCCTCGGCGTGTCTGTCAGCACCGCTGCTATCGCCCACTATGTTTTCCTCATAAGAAAAAGATTAATTCTGCAGATTATCAAGCCTCAATAAAGTACTTACTGTTAACCAGTAATTGGGAGAAGCTGATGCCTTGTCCAGACAAGACCAGTCAACCTGAGGTAAAGGACACTGCAGACGACAATACACCTGAGATTTACCTGTTAACACGGCAACGTATATTCTTTAACACTATAGAACCAGAAAACCAGATGGACTGAGACAAATGGAGTGACCAGCAGACCAGAGGAAGGAATGTATCCATAAATGTCAAGTTCAGAAGTTGGTGTAAATAGCTGCAAGTGGCACCATGGGAGGTATCTGATGTTGGGCCATGCAGTTTATAGTTTGACAGTTCTTGCTGCATACCTCCGTCAAGTCCACACTGCACCTAAATATGCCTTTTTTCCTAAAGAATCCATTATATTTTGATGTGGATCAAAATATAATGGATTCTTCCCTGACTCATACTATATCCATCTACAAAGTTGTGGAAATCAGTTTAGTCATTTTTTGTATAATCTTGATTACTAACAAACAAAAATACAAACCAACCAACAGAAAAACAGACAGGGGTGAAGGGTTGAAAACGTAACCTCCTCGGTGGAGAGAACTATGAAACATCTGATGAGGAAAATAAAATGAGGGGGAATTAGATTTCTGGTCACTTCATAAAAGCACTATAGCTTGTGTAGCTATAGTGAAATTTCAAAACTATGAAAGTTTGAATTCTTCGGATCATGTCAAGGAGAAATTCCTACAAATAATCGACAAAATGTTATGATCCTCTAGGTCTATAGTAGGAATGTTAAAAACATACCACAATTTTATGATAGGAAAAACAATAAATATGATTTACTGATTCTTGCAGTAGGAATATTCGTATGGTTTCTGATTCTTATCCATAGGACTTACCCTCGTGCTGACAGAACTCCCCACATCACATTATTCTTCAATTTGTCACCCAGTTATTCTTTGACACATTGACTAACCCTTTTCACTTGGATTCAGTTCTATTCAGCCTGTATTTCAAACAGGCAGCTGTACTGTATATCATAGTGTTATGGCTGTTATCTCACCACAGACATGACCATAGAAATCCCTAACCATTTGTCTATAGGAGGGCGCCTGTTTATGGACTAATGGTTATCCTGGTTGTGTGTCGATGGCATGAGTCTGACAGCCAACTGTTTGACACTGAGGCCACAGAGACAGATGGCAACCAAATGCCTTTTATTGCCTGCCTTTAGCACTTGTGTGTCCCGATCACATCAGTCATGAGCACTGCAGGGACGCCATGACATGAAGCTCTCTCTCTCTCTCTCTCTCTCTCTCTCTCTCTCTCTCTCTCTCTCTCTCTCTCTCTCTCTCTCCCAAATCTACAAAGTTTCCTCGGCCTTCAGCCCATCAGATCAAAATGAATTCTGTGATACAATCAGTGATTTATGCTTTTCATATTCAAACCTGCTGCATACTGCATGCGTGTCAGTGTACATCTTGAATGTGTATTTCTGTGCACATGCTGCAAATGTTTGCGTGTGTTTGTGTGCGTGCGTGTGTGCGTGTGTGTGTGTGCGTGTGTGTGAGTGTGTGTGCGTGTGTGTGTGTGTGTGTGTGTGGGTGTGTGTGTGTGTGTGTTCCTGCTTCACAGTGTCATATTGCCACAGTATGTGCTGACACAGCGCCTAGAGCTACAGGTTGCACCTGGTGTGTGAGAGCAGTTCACCAGCTGCTGATGCTTGAGTGTCAGATGCATACACACTCATAGACACACACACACACACATGCGCACACAAACACACATTCATACCATATCCACACAACTGTATATTTGTTCATTCCATTCCTTGCACATGTGATCATTGCACTGACATATGGTCTTTCGTGTCATGCACGGTCTGTAATGCATGAATGCATATTTCTAAATTCACAAATGAAACAAAGAACGACACAAAGAACACTAAGATACATACATACAAATGTATGTATGTATCTTAAAAGTGGTCTCCATATTATTTATCAAGGGAATATGTTTTTGCTAATGCTAAAAAGTCAACATTAGCATTAACAGGTGTTTATTTACCATTTACTTTGTGAGTTCAGCATCAGTCTTCATTCTGTTACTTCCCAACAGCTGTCTCCAGATGTGGGAAGCAACGCCAATAGTAAAAAATGTAAATAATGCAGGGTCAGGAGGATAAATGTAAAGAGATAATTTCTTAATTCTTATAATAAACCGTACATAAATCATGTTAATTACAGTCTAGCTTCTAAATATAAACAAGGATATTACACATAAGAAACACATATACACATGAGAAACAAACTAAGTATTGTTGTAATGCCTGATTACGCTCTCAATTGCAAACACTTCTTTGGCCACAACATAAAAATTTAACAAAGACATACCTTTACCGCAGGGACATAGACATAAGTGTGTGGCAGAAGTAATGATTGTTTGAAAAGAAACCAATAGCAAATGGTGACCATCACCACCTGCTCTCAGCAACAAACCATTTTGAGTGAAAACTTATATATAGCACCTTTAAATGTGTTGTAAAGTTATTCACAATTTTAAAAGATGGTCAAAGATGGTTTTTCAAAATCCGATTTTTTATGTAGCTGTTCACATTATCTTTTAAAAAGTGGGCTGGTTCACACTCTGGTCATGGCCCTGATGTGACCCGCATGCGCAGAAGAACAACACATCACACGCAGGACGCTGTGTAAGGAAGTAAACAAGAAGAAGTCGATAATAAACATGGAGGCCACAGATGTGAGCGTTTAGAGTTAGATTTTTCTCTTGATATGCTTTTAAACATTTCACCCCAAGTAATTACGAAGTCTAAAACCTTACTGTCCCTCGACTGACTACCTCTGTTGCAGCTGTCTTCCAATGTTTGTTTGCGCTGGGCGACTTCCGCCTGCCCTTCGCCTGCGCACAATTATGAGGAATGTTGATGTACAGTGACGTAAAGGTTGCATTGAATTCGGATACGGTCACATGGCTGTTCAGACTGAGGTCGCACTTCAAAGAATCAGATCTGTATCTGATTTAGAACCACATTTGAAAGTGGACCAAATCTGATTTGAAAAGATCACTTTTCATGTTATATGTGTATCATTAAACAATCTGTTCTGGGTCACATGGGGGGGATTCGGGCCCATAGTCATTGCCTACTGTGCATATATGTAGTGTATAGGCAACCTACACATAAACACATTTTACACCTTACTTTAATATCATTCTGAAATCAACATCATCATGACATTCACTTTCTTATTGATAGATTGACAAGATTTGACTGGTTACTATTCTTGAGAGTCCATTCAATCTGCAGCCAGCTCTCAGTTAGCTTAGCTTAGCATAAGAACTAGAAGCAGGGGAAAATCTGCTTATCCAAACCTCCAATGCTCATTAATTAAAACATTATAAACCCTTCATATTTAAAGAACATATATGAGAGTGGTTGTTCTCATCCAGCTATTGAAAAAATGTGAATAAACTTATTTCCAAACAAAGTGGAACCACTACTTTTAATATAAGTAAGTAATTTCCTGTTAAATTCCCTGGTAGAAAAAGGTGCTCCATTATCTTTCATGTAATAACCTCCTCCAATTTTTATTCAAATAAAAATGTCACTTTTGGTCTTGCTTTTATTTGTTTGTTATTAATGAATAATGCTCGTTAAACAGTAGGCAGGTACACTGGGTCTGTGACATTGTAAATTATCCAAAGCTCAGCCTTTGTGATTCTTAACTCGGTCATGTTCTTCTGGCTGTTTACTTTGTCTCGGCCAAGTTCCAAGTCACATGTGTAGAGGTTTGTTCCCTTATACGCACGGCTCTGCACTGATAGCACGGTAAGGGAATTCACACATTGTCCTGACCGCTAACGCAAACAAGACACGCAAGATCAAAAGACTGTCTAGACTCATAACCGCGGCGGTACTGTGCAGTCAGAGTGGAGCGCCGAGTCGCCTGACATTTTGTCGAGATAAAAAACTGACACGTCATGATCCTGAATGAAGCAGCAATTTGCCAAAAGTGTGTGGCTGAAGTTGGAGATAAGGAATCAAAGTTGAGCGGGCACCAGTTGAGCCACCGTTGGGGCTTGGAAGGTGACGCTAGCAGAGTTACTATCACTTTCTCCCAGCGCAGGCTAATCTAATCAGCTGTATTACAGTAAAGACAGACTGGAGGTGACACTGCACAGACGCCAGAAGTCCAACACTCCAGAGATTAAACTCACCTCAGACGAGACAGGAAACAGTCTATGTGAATGAATCAAAAGACTATAGAGAGGGAAAGTGGCCCTTTCATTGCACACAAATGAGATTAAAACTAAAACTATTTGTAGAGGATATGTACTATAGCAGTTGAGTCACAGCACAAAATGCTGGGCCTCTCCTATCGGGAATTTCCTCCACGCTCTGTACTTGTTGACACACATTTGTTTGTGGTGGAGGCAGGGAGGAGAGAGGAGGGCGAGGTGAGAGGAAACCATCATACCCCCTTCCGAGATGGACAAGCCCCTATTATCCCCTCATTCACCCTCCCTTCTCCTTCTCCGAGTGGGGGCTCATAATTGGACCTTTGTGCTGTGTGTGAATTCTTCGCCTGCACACACTTTCCCAGACTGTGTCCGGCCACCAAAACAGATGGGGTCTGTATGCACAGGGCACACACACAAACACATGCACGCACATACACCATGCGTTGGTCCACAGGACATGTCACACACCCACGCCAGACCCTTCTCATGCCCCATTTTATAGAAAAAATGCAGCAAAATAACAAGAGAAGGGGTTTGAGGAGCTCTCAGCCCCTGCGAGGAGGCCGTGCACCCCTGAATCAGCGGCTCTGAAATGCACAGAATGTTCAATAATGTTTTTGTAACTGCGACATTTGAAGTCATTGAGGGAGACTGCATCATTTTTGGGGAAAGGGGGGAGAGAGAAAGGCTGTGGCTAAAGAACCATTGTTGGGTCTTTCCTTGTCTTTGTTCACATTATTGAACATTGTCCTAAGTAGCATGGCTTGGAAGAAAGAAGCATATTGCCACGGCAACCAGAGCCTGTAATTGTGTGTTAGGACTTTAGAGCTTGCAGCTGCAGAGGCTCTTCTGTGAAAGAGCCCTGTTTTGGCCATTGACAATAATGGTGGTGGAGGAGTGTGTGTGTGTGTGTGTGTGTGTGTGTGTGTGTGTGTGTGTGTGTGTGTGTGTGTGTGTGTGTGTGTGTGTGTGTGTGTGTGTGTGTGTGTGTGTGTGTGTGCTTGTACAGATATCTTTGTTAAGAACATTTTAAACCTAGAATTTATGTATTGAGGAGATTTCAAATAAAAAGTTGGTCCTCACTTTCTGACCCACTCTCATAAGTACGTTTGAGGGTTAGAGTTAGGTTTTGGTTAGGGTGAGGAATTTAGTTGTGATGTTTAGGATTAGGGTAAGGGTCTAGGGAATGCATTGTGCCAATGAGTGTCCTCACTAAGCTAGTACAAGTGTGTGTGTGTGTGTGTGTGTGTGTGTGTGTGTGTGTGTGTGTGTGTGTGTGTGTGTGTGTGTGTGTGTGTGTGTGTGTGTGTGTGTGTGTGTGTGTGTGTGTGTGTGTGTGTGCCCTTTATCAAGTTTTCCCCTCCTTCATGCTCTCTTCTGTCTCTGCACCTACTCTCTCATTTCTATGGCTTGTTTCTGCCATTCACTCACTTTACAACCTCATCCTTCACTTTTTGACCAGCTCTGTCAAATGCCCTCTTTACTCCTTTCACTCACTCTTCTGTCATTCAGTCCCCTTGTGTTTTTTTCACTCACTCTCTCCCTCTGTCAGGTACCTCTGCATGTGAGGAGATAACCGCCCTGCACAGCCGATTTGTTCAGTAGGACTTGTTGAAGCTCTACGATTCATATCTTCTGAGCCACGCTGGAGCCATATTGTATCAGCAGAGTGGCAGGAAAACCTGCACAGGGAACGTTAGAGACAAGATGATGTGATTTATGTCCTGAGTCAAATATAAGGAGTAAATTGTATGAAAAAGACAGAAACACATTATAGGGCAAAAGAGAACTAGGGAAAAGTGCAAAAAGTGTGCCAGCTTACCGCCGTTTAAGTGCAGGACATATGGGAGCGGGACACTTTCGCAATTCAAAGCAACAGCATGATGGATTCTAGCAGGGATTTCCTCCAAATCAATAGTCATGCTCTTTGGGATGGAATGTAGCTGGAACATCTGCTGCCTGAGGCTGACCAACAGGTGCTGCGGAGCGGCACAGTGTCGTGAGAACACAGAGCCTGCTGGGAGCAGGGCAAGGCCAGGTGCTCCAGAGCCATGTTCATCTGCGAGGGGAATCCGCTTTATTAAACCAAGCAGAACTGTAAACTTGATCCAGGACAGAGCAGGGTTTAACACGGGGCCAGCTCGCCCACGCAGGCCAACGTTGCCACATGTGCCCCTGCACAGAGAGGAGCAGCATTACTCATCGAGCATCTTCAAACTCCTGCAGATCCCTGTCACAACCACCTCTGCTGATGCAAAGCAAGCGAGGGGAAGACTAATGTCCAATTTTTATAGGAAATGTGGAACATGCAGAGGAAAAATACTGAAATATTTGCAGGAGAATAGTTTTGTCTAGCTGCATAGTCTGCATACTAGGGGGAAATTTACAGAGGGAAAACTATTCAGAAGAAAAAAAATAACTGAAACAACACTTCACCCAGAAATGTTTGTTTTTCACATTTTGGCGGTATTGACATAGCTGTTCTTTCGTTCCGGCCTGTCCTGTCCTTTCACAAACACACCCAGGTGCATGTTGGGAGCGCAGCAGCCAGCCAACCTTGTCGCTGCAAGCCTTCACCACGGCAACAAGCCCAGTGGAATTGAAGATTTTCAACACTTCACCCTCAGGGAGTGTGTGTATAGATCGCTGCCTATAGGGACGTCAAGGTGTGTCTATGTCAAAGAAGAGACTACTACCCACAAAAATATCAAATCCTCTTGAATTCAGCAAGTGATTTTCACACAGATGATTGCATGTTCCCCTGAAACTTGGTATTCAGGCGTGATGAGCCAATCTTTTTTGTTAATTTTGGGATATTGCTGCCAGAAATGTGGTGTGATATTTCACTTAAAGGGGAGAAATTGTAAAGTCCAGCTGTTGGGGTTTGACAGTTTTAGGCCACAGCTGGTCTCGGGTGTGTGTGTGTGTGTGTGTGTGTGTGTGTGTGTGTGTGTGTGTGTGTGTGTGTGTGTGTGTGTGTGTCTGTGTGTGCGTCCATGTGCGTGGATGCGAGTGCAGTACTTACACAGTGGCTCATATCCATTAATACCATTTACTACAATTTGAGTAAGTTCTTAAAAGCTGCTGTGATGAAATATAATGTTCACCAATTCATTGTACCTGAGAAGTGATGCATGCAAGATTAAGAAAGACAAGAAAGAGAAATTATCAGGTGTGAAATTAAGGTATAAATGACTATGAAATCCATCATTATTTAAGCACCTCTGGCTTGGACTAGCACTTTGCAGAATATAATAGTAACAATGTAATTATGAATATTTGATTCACCCAATTCAATCCTGAAGACTGATACAATCTTTTCTATGTCATCAACACTATCTCCACTTGCTCCTAGCTGTGGGTCTCCAGTGGATGGATGGAGGGAGGGAGGGAAGGAAGGATGAGTGAGGTAAGCTGTCACGTCCCCTGGGTGTGCTGCAGGGCTGGATGTGCCTCGACCGTTCCCCACAGGGATCAGACGCAGCACTGTCAGACCCAAACACCGTCCTCTGCACTTCTCTCCCCCCCTCCCCTCGTCTCCTCCTTTCTCATCTCCTCTAACCCCATTGTTCTCACCTCTCCTTCTTATCTGATCGGGCATCCACTCTCTCCTATTTGCAATTCTAATGAAAATCAGACACCTGCCCTGCCAACCTTCGTCCCTCTCTGTAAATCCCTGCCACAACAACCAGGAGAAAGAGACAGGGAAGAAAAGCGGCCGGGAGAAAAGCGAGCGAGGTAAAGAAAGTGGGAGAGAGACCCTATCAGAGGAGGGATATTGTGTTACTGCTGGCCCTGGTAGATTGGATTGTCAGATGTTCCCAGTGAGGGAAGAAAAAATGGTCCCTTTCATTCTGGGTTGCTACGACAGAGGTCTTCTCACACAGTGGAAGAATTACGATATGATGTTGGCTGTCAGACTATAGTCGGGGGACCTAATCACCCCCGTGGGAGGTCTATCACTTGGGTGACCCAGGCCTCTGTCATTCCTCTGCATGTTTAGGGAAGAGGTCAGGTTTTAAGGTGGTGATGTTATGAAGTCCATAAGGATTGTAAAATAATTAGCGCTGATAGGCGTCGACAAATCGAATAGGAGCTTTTAGTTTGGTGCAACCTTCAGATATCACCTCCAGATTGTCATTTCATTTTGTCAATGATATTGCATGATGTATAATGCCTGTTAATATCACAACACACAATCTGCACCTCACTCTGGCCCTCACATGCTGATATCCCTGGGTTGAGAGTATCAGCCACCTTGAATGTGGCCTTTAGAAGACAGCAGACTAAGGAGAGGGAAAGAAGCAGGTGGGGAAGTATAGGGAGATCAGCACGATGCTATCAGTCCATTACAGACCAACGAGGACAAAAGCAGCTTCTCTCCCTTTCAGTGTGGCCTAGTTGTGGCCAATGCAGGACCACTTCCCTGCGCTTCACATATGGGTACCTGGACAAAGACGCCTTGATCCAGGTGTCAAGAGGTGCCATTCATTTTGACTGGTCTGTGTGCTGAGTTCAACGCTTGTTTTAGGTTACTCTGCAGAGGGACAAAGCAACAAATTCCCAAAGAGGCCACTTGCCTTGGTCATTCAAAAGAAAGACCATTATATAAAGACCACCCTAAATGTAAGGACATATTCAAATTAAGCTCCTGATTCAGACTTTGTTGTAGCCGCTGGGATGCATATGCCACAGCCATAAAAAGTACTCCAACAATCAAATTTAGTTCAGCCTTGACTTTAACCAGCCCCTGTTTTGTCCTCCTCCCAATAACCTCAGTGCTACCTTGATGGGACAGAGAGAAATGGTTTGTGTGGGGGCCTCAGGGACAGCTAAGAAAAAGCAACACACACCTGTTTCATCCCTTTTAATGCCTTCCCCACCCCTTCCTTCCCCTTGTGGAGCAGCTTCTGGGGCACGGAGAGTGGACTGTACCGGTGCTTAATCCGAACGGGCGAGGACAGTGGTATTGTCACCTATTTAGAGGGTGCCGGGGACACGTGGCTCACCCTTTAGCATGCTCGAGGGGCTGTGGGTGAAGGCAGGCTGCGGGCCGCAGTGGCAGGTGCTGTGACGGATGTCCTGTGGAGTGCCAAAGCAAACACAGGGAGGCGAGGTGGGGTCAGGGTGGGGCAGTCAGAAGGGTAAAGTGGGTATGGGAGATTAGTGTGCTATGGCCCTGCCCTTTAAAGTGAGGGGAAGGGGAGGGAGGGTGTGCGGGGAGTGCAAAAGAGAGGTGTCAGGACATAGGGTCACATTCTGCTGCATCACGCCTCTGGGTTTTCGAGCAAGTTGCTGAACAACTGACTTCAGAGGAGAGTGCAGTATGAAATAATGTAAGGGAGAAAATGAGGAGTGCCTCAGTAAGCTTTAATTTCTCGGCCAAGTAAAGAGGCAGTTTTGGATCGGCAATTATCTCTCCATCTACTCTTAAGACAACTTTGAAGTCCAGCTGCAACTTGCAGCACCGGCAGCAGTGACAGGAAGTATGAATCAGGTAGAGTTTCACTTGCCTCATGTCCTCTAATGGCCCACCCAATCACCAGGACATGAGCATTACACAGAACATGTGCACAGGAAGCCTGGAGGTATTGCTGTTACACAACAGAAACTGGATACGCCTTGTTCGCTAACTTTGGGTCCCTGTCCTGCCCTCGGCCCCCCTCACACCATTATGAGGGCGACGAAAGAAGAGCACAGAGAATGTGTGAGCTTGAACCTATTCTGGACCCTCCACTGGTGGGCAGCTCCGCAGGCTATACGGACAAACTGTCTGTGTGTGTGTGTGTGTGTGTGTGTGTGTGTGTGTGTGTGTGTGTGTGTGTGTGTGTGTGTGTGTGTGTGTGTGTGTGTGCGTGTGTGTGTGTGTTTGTGTGCGTGTGTGGACAAAAGGTTCTATAGAGGTTGTGCATTGCTAACTAAAAGTCTGAGACACATCTGGAAAAGTCTGTAAGGTTTCCATAGCGATGACATGCAAGGGGGTGGAGTGTTGGGTAAGGGATGGATGTGAGGAGAGCATTAGACGAAGCAAAGGTTACCCTGCAGGATGATTTGATCAGGCAGTACGAGGGGCTTATACAACTGTTAGTCTGGGTGGTGGTGTGTGCTTTCGAGAGTGGGCACTTTCGAAGTAGATGGAAGAAATAACCTGATCACAACTGCCCAAATATAATGTGTTCTCTTCTAGATGAGCACCGTTGTCAGGTCCGTCATCACATGGGGAACCAGGAATGAGAGTAGCAGGTGGCAGTATAACTTCCAGTTGCTGGCCTTGAGTGAGCCACGCACCTCAGGGAGCCTCCAGTCAAACTCAATGCAACTCCTTCTCTGTTGTTTTAACCTTTTTCTATCTTTTTCCTCTACATGCTCGTCTGACTCTCTCGTCAGTCCTCATTAAAGCTGCCATTCTCTGTGCCTCCACACAACACAGCTGACCACACGTGAAGGTGCAAGTGTTCATAGCCGTTTGAGACAGCCACACTCAGACAGCCAGATGTAATAATCGCCAGTTTTCTACATGATTTCCTGAAAAACATTCACATTGTTGCGATCATTTTAACAAATATCCAAAATGAGAGAGGTCATTTCAGATATGAGGCCAATTGCTGTTAATGCAGGCAACCTCCCCTCAGTTTCGATGTTTGATTGTTGTCAGGAGACGAGATGTCAGACACAAGCACTTTGGTGGAAGCTTACAGCTGCCTTGTCCAATTTTTCATTGTGTATCTGCAGCGTGCTGTTCCAAAACCAGGGCTGAGATGTCTAGTCAACCAAGCAGCATACATGAGCGCTAAACATGAGCTGAGGAATGTCTGATAGAAGTTCAGAGGTCAGAACGAAGCATGCCTTGGCAGGGACAGAGGGACATAGCCACCTGGTCATCTGGGTTAATTATAAATGAGGCAGGCCGCAAGGGGGGAAGATGAGCTGGACAGCTGTCTCTCCAGACACACACGTATAAACACACACACACACACACACACACACACAGGATCACAGTCCATATGCACAGTCCGCTCCACTGAGCACCAGATCCCAGGGGCCCGTCGTGGCTGAAAAGCACTCCGCTGCAGCCAGGTGGAACTGGGGAAAAGTTCACCATCACAGCCGCCAAACTCTGTTACACTCACTCTCTCACTCCGTCTCTGTTTCTCTCTTATAGCCTCTCCCACGGAAATACAAGACGAAGTATGTTCCTTGGATTCGTCTATTGTAATTCTCTGGTATTCTCATAATTATCCTGATAGAAAATAGACTTTAGGGGATCTAAAGAATTGAGTGAGTACTGGTGATTGGCTGAGGAAATGAGCTCGATGCAAGAGAGGTGAAATTCTTATTATACATGTATTTTTAAAAAAGAGGATAGGTAGTGTCTGGTTGGATTGTCTATTCAGACAACAGAAATCTGGAAACCCATAGGAGCGACTACTAGACACACACCAAAAGAGAGAAGATGTAATGATGAAGAGGAGGAAGAGTAAGAAAAAGCAAAGCATCGTGAGAAAATGAGAAATGGTAAAGGTGACGGGGGGAAAGTGACGAATGGGAATATGTGTTAAAGAGACACTAAGAGAGTGAGAGATATGAAATTGAAATTCATGCAAGAAATGGGAGTAGGAGTGATTATTTGCCGAAGAGACTGATACCAGCCAAATGTCTCCCTCGCAGGTTGTGAAACTGGACACACGTCGGATTCTGAATATCAGTCATATTCGGCACCTGTGTTATAACTTGATAATATTTCCCCGGCTGAGTGTTGATGGAGGTAAAACGATAAGGCAGATTGTTTTTTGCTGATCTTGCACATAAAGCGACGCGCTGCTCGAGACATAAGTCACACTGAAAAGTTAGACTGTGGTCAGCGCGAACGAGCTTTGCAGCCTGCAAGTGTCCAAGTGTCGATGGAAAAGCCATCGCAATAAAGCGGAGGAGTAATCCTGACAGGGCCTGTCTTTTCACTTAGGAAACCCATAAGAATCCAAGCCTTGAGCAGAATGCCTCCCCTGACGCCCATAGCTGAGATAGCAAAGACAGCAGCAGGGCCACTGTGTTTGAAATAAACACAAAGCCTGTGTCCACTGGGGACAGTAAGACTGATGCTGGCTTAATCACTCTCATGGCAAAGAGACAATACTCTCTGTGTGTTTCAAACAAGTGAGAGTGCAGGAGCAATAATAGCATGCATCAAGAAATATCTGACATTTCATGAAGGGTCAAAGTGCAGAATTTGCGGATGCATCCTTGTTCAAGGACTCACCACATTAACATGATACCCTTCCTACAACCTTCTGGTTGCATCAATGACAAAAAAGTAAGAATCTGCCCGTCATTTCTTTTGATTGTCATACCAATCTGCCTCTTTTGAAGTCCAATCCATATGGATCACCACACTTCCCCGTAATGTGGTTTGTCAGATCAGAGCAGACGAACATCCTTAGCCTTTCGTTTTCAGCTGCACAATGACAGCTGGGGGGGGGGGGGGCAATCTGCTGAGTATCATCCACGCAGAGCCCACTTCTTCTCACGAGCATCTGCCTTTGAGAAACGACAATGTCACCTGTCACTCATGAGCGCCATTATACTAAATGGGAGATCTGATTAAGTGGGACTGCCAGCCCCACTTATCATGGTTGAAACCCACTGTCAACAGCACACAGAGGTTGGCCAGAAGCATAAGATGGATGGGGAGTCTCGTGTAGAGATGTGGTCTGATTGAAATGTTTCATGGATGCACAGATTAATACCAAGGTGTCAGTGGTTTAGTTAAATTGTGTAATCTGTCCTCAAGAAGGATCCATCCATCTATTATCTATACAGATTATCTTTATTCTTGTGTTTATATATGATGTATTGTAAAATCCCCTTAGGTGTTTGGAAATGCATCATGAAGTGAATTTTAATATTATTGCTATTATTATCCACTGTGGGCGAGAAGGCACGTTTCAATCACAGGACAGATGAAAAAAAAAACAAGAAACAAATATCTCAGGATGAAAAGGCGGTGCCTTACACGTAGAAGACACTGATGAAGATATCAAGAGAGTTTGTCGTGACAAGAGCTGACGCCGGTCTTGTTGTGCTTAAAATAAAAGCACGTGATCCCTGCAGTGGAATTTATACATTATGTCCTGCCTCTACCTGCTGCACCACAGCTCACCTGAATGCTGCGGAGATTTTTTATCTCAGTAAGTTTTTGAATGGCTCCCAGCTTCCAGGCTATGCTGTCACTGACCATGAACTTTGAACTCACTCAAGTACTCAATATAAGCTTTTTAATCGTTTTACTAAAATATGTCTTAGAAAATCAGCACTTTAACTGTCTGCGTTGGACTGGCGACCTGTCCAGGGTTTACCCCGCCTCTCCAGTGTCAGCTGATTGGCTTCAGCTCCCTCCATGAACCTCAAAAGGATAGGCAGCATGGATGGATGGATGGACTTTAACTGTGTCACGTCTCAGTCTTAAGCTACATCCACACCACTATGTTTTCGTATAAAAATGCATCAACATCTACAGCAATACGTTTGAAAACAATGACGTAGACACTCACAACCACTTGCTTATTGGATCTTTTCAGTCATAATGTAGCCTTCGCTGATTTGTCAGGTTCTTATCACATGACCCCCTTCCGGAAGAAAACAAATGACATTAGCCTCGCCATTGTAGAACATAACATGGATATTCAATTACAAGAGTTGCTGACCATTGTTGTCTTTGCTAACAGCTGTTGTGCAGTTAAATTCGGAACTTTACTGGAGCAATTCCTGCATATCAGCAAGCAAATTCCTTCCTGTTTACACTGGCATGCGCATGTCCACTGTCCGTGAGTGATGTCACATGCGTTTTCAAGTGCGATAGTATGGACATAAAATTGATGTTGAACCAAATAGCTCATGCGGACAGAGATTGTTTTAGTTTGAAACTAGAACCATAGTGGTATGGATGTAGTAGTATGGCTGTAGCCTTATATAGGCACTGACCACGGCCCCATGTCAGCTACAGCAACCACAGCCAAACCAGGGGAAAAGTTCTGATGAGCTGCAAGTTGAGCCCAGTTGTTGCTGGGGCTGGGAGACGGGGAGCAGAGAGAAGGGTGGGGCGGCGACTTAAAATGTGCAGCACAGGGAAAAGGGAAGAGGTGGTAGTAAGGTGGTGATAGCGGTGGGAGTGCAGCAAAAGGAATACAGGTGATGGGTTAGGCATCAGGCTGAAGTGTTGGGTGAGGGATCGGGTGGTGTTTGGCCAAGGCCTGAGGAAGTATCATATGCGACACCATCATGAGAGAAGGTTATTCCAGGCTGAGGCAGCCTCCTGGACCACAGGCCTCAGGAAATGCTTACGGAAACACAAGTGCACACAGACAAACACACACACACACTGCTCACATTCACACATACTCAAAGATGAAGGCAGTCACTGAATCACTTTCTCAGCTGTTTGCCAGCGCACACACTCATTGATTAATCCATACGGGCGAGCACAAACACAGCAGTTTCTAACAGCTGAGTGGTGAAATCGAAGGGCTCCACCCAAACAAAGCTTAACAGGTCACACTGAGTTCAGTAGTCTGCTGTCCCTCACAGAGCCTCAGCACCACGGCAACTCCCGAACAATCACTTATAATCACATCAAAATAGACATTACATTCAAGTGATGCAAGTATGTAAGCAGTAAGTAATAGGATAATACAAAACAGAAGTATCGCAGCAGACGATGGGAACATTTGGCATATCAAAAGCCAGACTTTCGTCATGATGCATGAATTACTTCTAATGCAACGAGGATAAAAGAAAACCATTTATCTTAAATGTCAGGTCAAGTGTGCATCCATCCTCATGACAGAGATAAAAACAACACTTTCTATTCTATCTATAGATCTATCTCTCTGTCATCCATCTATCCATGCAGGATCAGCTTTAGCTCTTATATTGTGCTTTCACTACAAAGATAACTATGCTGAGCTTTGACAAACTCCTTTCCCTCTCAGGCTGAAGTGTCCATTCAGCAGGTGGTCTGGAGATTGACATCAGAGCGAGATGTGATCACAGATAGCCCTCCCTCTCTATTCCACCTGGAGTTGGCCCGGCGCTCGTGACTGACAGCTCTGCTCTCAATAATTCATCTGGCCCTGGGTGTCTGAAGGTCAGGAGATCATCTGCTTGAGGCTTGGGCGCTGAGGAGAGGTGGCACTGTCATCAAATATTTATTGACCCTCTGTACTCCCAGCACACGCTCAAAATACACAATCTCCTTCGCTAAACACAGCACAGATTCGCACCCAGCAGCTTCGGCGGAATGGCAACAGCTACAGATACTGTTTGGCCGGGCGGGAGGCTGGCTGCCTGCAGAGGTGGGGTGCAACGCAGTGTGGATATGAGAGAGCCAATGTGCTATCCTGTTTCAATTGTACAGCCAGATGGAAAATAGCTTTGAATGCACCGACACTCACACATTGCAATGCTGATAATAATCCAGTATTTTCTTTGGCTTTAGGGTGAAAATTGCATGTACTGAATGAGAAAGTCTGATAAATTCATTATAATTATGATATTTCTGTCCATTGTCACCATCAGTCATAAATTGTTTACTCGCTGCCTATTATGTGGAAAGATGTGGGAAAGATGAACTCCAGAGAAAACACGGCAACACTGGGGATAAGGACTGCGAGCCTCCGCCAGCTTTTCAAAAAATCTTGTGTGTAACAGACATCATGTTAGAAGCAGCTGTGGCTCAGGAAGTAGAGTTGGTCGTCCACTAACCAGAAGGTCAGTGGTTCAATCTCATGCTCCTCCAGTTTGCATTCCGAAGTGTCCTTGGGCAAGATACTGATCCACAAATTGCCCCCGATAGTTTTGTTAAGTGTATAAATGGTGTGTGATAGAAAAAGTGTAGCATATAGAATGAATAGTATGAATGTGTGGGTGAATGGGTGAATATGACATGTACTGTAAAGTGCTTTGAGTGGTAGATAAGACCAGAAAGTGGTGCATTAATACAGAGCATTTACCATCTCAGATCCATGACAATGCTTGTAGGTGTTAGTGAACATACATATCACTGGTCAACTACCTCACTAACCCCACACTCTACTTTGTATCCATTGACATGCAGCCATGCTCTGCTATCATAGTGTGGCATGTGTAAGAGGCAGGGGCGTTACAAGGGACCCAGGGGGCCCTGCACAAGTGAACTAATATAATCAGCCGGTCAGGGGGGCCTCCTTTGCAGGCATTTGCCTACTTTGCCTTCTCTGTCGCAACGCCCCTGGACACATGGTTTACTTTCAATTGCAAGAGTTTGAGATGATTTCTGCAAAAAAGTCATTTTTACTGAAAGCTGTAGGAGGTGTATGCTTCCTATCCTGATCAATGTTCTTCTTGCTAACACCATTCAGCTCTATAAACAGTATTTATTATGACTCAGGTCATAATTGACCAAAATAAAATAATAATTTGACAAATACTGAACCTCCCTGTAATGAAATACATTTGTAATTCCATGTACATCATTATGCCATTCAGTGTTTGTTACTGAGGCAATAATAGGCCTCTGAAAATCTGTAACCAATCATTTGACCCATTATACCCCAGAAAGTCACATTTCTGGTTTCAATTCATAGCAAAGTGCTGCTCATATGAAATATTTTGAGAGCAGCAAGAACCTCCATATGTGGACATGTCTCCACCAGTCTCCCAGCAGCTGTGGAGACGCCAGCAGAACTGATGACCTAATGCTAGTCCTGCTTCATCACGATCACTCCTGAAGGAACACACACACACACACACACACACACACACACACACACACACACACACACACACACACACACACTCAGGCACACACACACCGAAATACACACCCTCTCTCTGAAGCCAAGGCATTACGCTCCACTCAATCCCAGATTTCAGGCAGGTGCTGCTGTTTGTCCGAGTGTTTGGCAGCACAGTCTTGGATTGCAGCATTTCGGTGCATCTGTATCAGTTTGATATGAGCGGTTACGTGTTCCGAGTGGTATGCCGCAGACCCCACTCGCAGGGCCTCGCTGTTCTAGCAACAAGGTCTCTCAGTCCGAAAGGAGAGTCCAACTAACTATCTAACTACGTATATTCAATGACTTTGTATGAACTTGCATGTGCATGTGTAAATGTGAGTGTACGCACAGTGGGTGTGGTTGTTCACGTTCTTATACAGCACGGAGGTGTGAAGGAAAACAGTGTGTGTTTCCTCCAGGTTTCTGAGAACGAGCCATGCAGCAAAATAATGGGGGCCCCTGCTGCTGCTGGTTATAAATTCTGAATTCAACAAACCAAACTGAGGGTGTCAGGGCACGCAGAGAATATCAACACACATATAGGTGTGTGACTCCAGTAAGAGTGTGTGGCGGTACGTGCGTCTCTCAAGCAATTAACTCTGCTGGAGAGAAGTTTCCATTGTAAATTACAGAGTTGATCATTTATTTTATTCATGAGATAAGACAGGGATTGGTTATCATGCGGTAGGTGAGTGAATATGTGCCTCAGATTGAGTTTACTCATGTGTGAGTAATTTTCACCTGTATAGAGGCTGATGAGTTGGGCATGTTTGACTAGAGGCGTGCACAATGTGTCCGCAGCGACACACTTGTGGTGCCAGAGAGTGGGAGTGGTTTCGAGTGGGGGGGAGAAAGAACTGGTTTGTTATCCCACAAATTAATATCAGCAAACACAGCTCTATCCAAACTTTTCATTTAGATATTTTTAAAGCAATGTTATAAATTAGTTCTACACGTCTGGGTGCATAGGTTGAGGTAACTTATGTGGTACAGTGTGATTTAATGTGCTGTCATTTTATATCCAGGCCATGTAATTTGCATCACTATGACTTTGTCATAATAATAAGTGTGATGTCCTACTTGGCATCCAGCTCGAGACGCCACGGCTTCTCATTCTCTTGATAAATTTACCTGACATCAGACAAACAAAATGATTTATAAAATAAAATAAACT
The DNA here is from genome assembly GCF_009819705.1 of Hippoglossus hippoglossus. NCBI lineage: Eukaryota > Metazoa > Chordata > Actinopteri > Pleuronectiformes > Pleuronectidae > Hippoglossus > Hippoglossus hippoglossus. Next base: position 21,632,899 of record NC_047155.1, on the reverse strand, counting down.
CAATCGCTAAGCTATTAACTAGGACTACTAGATATACTGTTTTTATTGTTTTAACATTGGCTCCCAGTTTGTTTTAAGATTGATTTAAACATTCTATTGATTATTTTTACGCTCTTCATGGCCTGGCCCCAGAGTATAATTCTAATCTTGTAACTCCCTATTTACCACTGCAATCTTCAGGAAAGGGTCTGCGGTCACTTCTTGAATTCATAGGCTGAAAACTAAGGGGGGGGGGGGGGGGGGGTACTTTATGTACCTCCTTCTGTAATTTAATCAACTGTTTTCTTTGTACTTTTATGTTGATAATGCTCTAAAAATAAATTATTATTATTATTATTATTATTATTATTATTATTATTATTATTATTATTAATAAAGAAATGGTTGGTACATGTAGGAGATATGCAAATAGAATATTTGGATAAGTAGTATTTATGCACATACTGAATGTTTTTACCCTTTTGTCTGAGTATATACATGGCGCTCATGCAGCTTTTGTCGCTCACAAAATTCTGACAAATTGTCGGGGCATTAAAGTGTTCAGAGAACAAGCTGTGACAAACGACTGGGCATTGTCTGAGGATCTATGGAAGATACGAGCAGTTGTGCTGGAGCTCAGGGTGTTGGAGCCACAGGTGTTAAACAGCTAAGCACTTTAGCTGCTCCGGGGGAAAAAATGTTATTGAACCAGAAAAGGCTTCTAAAACAGCCCCTCTCTGCAGGGCAACCCAAAGCCCAGGGGTCAAGGGTCAGGTGAGCAGCAATGGAAGCCATTTGTTTGGTTGTCATGGCTCAACAGGTGAGCCCTGGGTGGAGGGAGCAGGCTTCTCAAAACATCTCACCCCCGGCCAGAGGAAGAAAAATAGCACCAGAGGCTCAGTATCAGGAATGTCCACCACACACGGTCACTCACTCACCACACACGTCACAACAACCCGTGTTTACCCTTATTCCACCCACTGTTCACACCACTGTGTTTGCTTTGTAGCCCTGTGAGCGTAGGCTGCCCCCAAAAGATGCAGGGAGAAAAAGAAAAAAAATGCAAAGAAAACCACGGCCACCATTGGTGCACGGCTCAGTGTTTGTTTTTGTTTGAATGACATAGGGCCGTTTGTCTTTTTTGTCTGTTTTTCAGAGGGAGCCACCAGAGCTGCACCTGTGCTACAAGTGCCTCCGGATTGGGAGCTCCAACGTCCAACTGGGTTGTTTTGAAAAGGATGGACCCTCTGGGTTCGGGCTACAGCAGACTAATCATCACATTGAACATGTTGCTGCACACATTCCTCCTCCCATCAGCCCATTGTACGAACTGTGTGGCCAGTGAAGCATTTTCTATAGAAGCTGCACAGCTCATTTATACAGCTTTTGGGTGACTTCCATTTCTTCACAATGAGACCTGATTGCTTGTTGGCCACAAGTCATTTAAAGCTAATTTTCAAATTATGTCCTACATTTATGGGTAAATGATTTTCTGTGGACGGTTGCAATGTCCAAGTTATAGGATGAAAAAGGGGATGGGGCATGAAATGCACAGTGGGAAGCAAATGTTATGATTTTCGTAATTATCATGAATAATGGAACATTACGAAATACACAGCTAGAAACTGAACTCAAACTATCAGGAGTTTACTCACAATATAAAAAAAACCTGAATATGATGAAATGTCATAATATTAAATTCATTTAAAAATTTACTTCAATAATAGCAGCTTTCATGTCAATGCATCATTGAAGATATCTAATGATTATTAAAGCTGCAGTAATCATATATAACAAACTATTTGTATTTTAATGATAGTATTGTACAATTGCTACTAAAGGGTCAGAATAATTCTTCCACCAGCTGCATGTGTAGAAGAATAGATATCTTACAGGCTTCTTAATGCACAGCCTGTTTTTCAGACAGCGGAGCGGTCTGCTAACAAGCATGAAGTTAGGGTCCGGAGCTGAACACGACAGCGCATTAGATGAATTATCAGAAGGGGCCATGACTATTTTAAAGCTGTAAAAACAAGGCGGTGCACGTGAAAACATCTGTTGTGTGTGTGTGTGTGTGTGTGTGTGTGTGTGTGAGAGAGAGAGAGAGAGAGAGAGAGAGAGAGAGAGAGAGAGAGAGAGAGAGAGAGAGAGAGAGAGAGAGAGAATGAAAGACAAAGAGAGAGAAATACAGCAATTACACACCAAGAAAAATATATGGAACATCATTATCTCAATTTTCGGGCAGTCAACAGGCTCAACAGCAAATGTGCAAGTGAACACTCACACATACACACACACACAGATGTCCTGTGTCGTCCCGTCCTGATGGCCTCTGCGATAGAGATAATTATGTTTAAATGCAGCCGTTTAAAGATAAATGAGCAATAGAAAGTAATGCCGGCTTATTTCCCATCTGTCTGTGCATCGCTCGGCAGCTGAGCCTCGTGAATGAGCGTCAGTGTTCTCGAAGCACAGAAACTACTTCAGAGCCACAATTTTTCTCACCAGTCATAAGCGCGTGACATCAAGCGTGCAGCAGCAGCTCAGAGAACGGATAGCACGCACGAAACAATTGTTAGAGAAAGTCACACCTAGAAGGAGAAAGATATAGTTGCAATTTTCCGTGTGGAGCGAACACGAATGAAAACCGGTTGAAGGATGGACTTGTTGTTCTTTGTTACCACAACAGTCTGCCTGGTTCTGAAATTGTAAACCAGACAAGAGAGACAAGAGCGTTCAGGCAGGACTTAATGCTTTGCAGGTTGATTGGAACCAGGCCACTGACATGTAGGAGAAGGTTGTTGGGCTGATTGAAAAAGCAACTGTGCAGAGGGAAAATAAAAACGACGGTCCCGGGCTGCGTGAGGAGCAGAGGCCCCAGAAAACATCCTGCACACACTTCAACAGAAACTTTACAGCTTCTCCCAGAGAGAGCGAGGGGGACAATGGCCGGCTGGAGCCTCAGCCACCTGTGTCGATACGTTACTCTGCTTTTGTTTGTCTTAGATTCATCTCTTTTAATGTCTGTTTCCCCTAAACATGTTTCCCTCCTTCTCTCTTTCTTGTTTTTCTGACGTGCTTTTTTCTCTTCCTCCTACTTTCTCAACTTGTCCCGCACGCACACGCACAGATGCCAAACAAGTCCGGGGCATGCAGGTGTGAAGGTTGTGTAAGCAGCTTATCCCAGGTGCAGATCAAATGTTTCTGCTATGACAAATGCTGCGTAGCGTTTCCACATTCCAATACATTATTAATCTTCTGTTTGGTTCTAATTGTTTGAAAAGGCAGGAACTGAATGGCTGAGTTTGCACATTCGATACATCTGCTGTTTATGTCATATGATACGGAGACTTCAGAGATGTCTCGACAAGGTTAAGCTGGCTGTAAAATGTGTTTGGGAAAGAATGAAAAACAGTTACTTACATTTTCTCAAGTCAGTTCAGTTCCAGTAGAATCTCGTCCACTGTTTCTGGCACGAGTTCCGCCAGATTAAAACCTTGTAATGCAAACTGAAAGCAGATAGAATAAGTGTTTGGTAAAATTGGGTGAAATATGTGCTTAACTTTGCGGAACAAATCATGACGCACAGTCTACTGAGCCTGACCACAGTCTGATTGATAATCTTGTAAAGAGGAATTATATTGGGGACGTAAGCTTGTCAGAGACACACTGACTCCCATGTGGCAGAGCAGAAGCCCATATAACTGTCACCAGATGCAGTGTTCATTAAACTCTGTAGAGTTATGATGACAAAGTGGCACTGTAAAGTATGAGAGGGTAATCATTTCCATAAATTTGCAGGTTAAACAACTTTGTCTGTGTCTTAATTGACCAATTACCTTTGACATATACTGTAATTTTAATCCAGCGTTGAAGGGTTGATGACAGTAATCGTGTACGTACAGTTTATCTCAATACTTGAGGGAATAAAACCAAAAGCACCTGATGAGTGTAAGACATTTTCAGCCATACCAGTAAGGTTCCCTGGTCTCATTTGCACTGTACAACTGGGTGGATTGCTCTCGAATTTTGTGCAGAGCCTCATAGTCCCCAGAGGATGAATCCAAATGACATGATGGTGATCCTTTGACTTTCCCTCTAGTGACCCCATCAGGTTAACATTTGTGTTTTAAAGGGAAAAATCTCAATTAAGATAGGATGAATTTCCATGAATTCTTCTTGTCTTGTTTTTGTAAACTCTTGCACAATATCAGCTTTTCCTCTATTGCACATACCATACCTTGCTGGATGTTTGATTTCTATTGGACGCAGAAGTGTTCATAAAAGCGCGTCATGGTGAAAGTTCAACAATGCTGAAGTTGCACTGTGCTTGCGCTTTGCTCAGTGCAATGAAAAACCATCCGTGCACTCGCCATTGAAAAGATTGGGTGTCAGAGGGTAGCGGTGCCGCTCGTGCATTCTATGTGAAAGGGCCTTAACGATTTTATTACCCGACAGGCACAAGGAGAAACCTGAAGCATTTTTTTTTGCAGAGGACATACATTGGCAGCACAGCGGGGAGTTTGTCCCCTTACCTTCTCACATCTTCACACATTTCTTCAGCAGCTTGAAGATGCTTCGTTAATCTGTCCAATCAGGCAGGAATTTCCTGTCCGACCTACAGTCAGAAAGAGAGGAGAGGAAAGAGGAGAGGGGAGGAAGATGAAAGGGTCAATAATGGAGAGAGATGGGGAGAAATCATGCAGGAAACATTGGTGTCATTACTGCGGCAGACTGTGCATGTCTGCAGGCACGCACACCCACATTCACGCCTGCATATGGGTCAGTAACACTCAGACCAAATGTTGGCTCACATGCCTGCATGTATGCATTCATGCATGTTGACATATGCACACACATAATGCGCAGGGCGTGTAGAGAAACACAATATGGCAAGCATGCATGTCCATAGAAACCTGACAGACAGCAAAAGTAAACAAACTGCACACTCACTGTGGAATAAATATGTTTAAACGAAATAATGAGTTCACAAATAACTGTACGTCTTGATTAATGAATTAGAACTCCATCTAATTCATGCAGAATAAATATGACAGGTCCTGGTCCAGACCAGTCCAGTAGGAAATCTGAGATGAGTGTGTTTTAATCCAAGACAATTAGTCTTCTCCCCTCGATGACTGCCACACTTCAGCACTCCCCGTCTCACCCACACCCCGATTTGATTTCCACTGCAAATTTCCTGTTATGGTCATGTTTTAATCAGCCTCGCCGTGTTTAGGCTCCTCACAGGTGTCAAGAAATGAGATTATTCTTAGGACACAACGTTTGACTTCCCCCCTGCACGAGATGAAGTATCCAGCAGAGGCCGGCATGCTCAAAATATGCTCTTACTATCACAGGAATGCTGTTTTATAAGAATAAAATACAGGGGTGCCGAGTGTTTGTTCTACTGTAATGGATTTTTAAAAAAAATTTAATAATTTTTCCACAATTTGATTATTAAAATAAAGTTGTTTGTGATATTATAGTGTATTTTAGGCCTCTGCTTTCAGGCTGTGCATACAGGAGAGCAGGATATACAGAGACAGAGAAAGGTTGTGAGAGCTGAACTGTGCTGCATCTGCCTCGTCACACTCGGACAGCCTGAGGTGCCAACGCTAAATAAGCATAACAAATTCATCACAGGAGGGTGTGTGTGTGTGTGTGTGTGTGTGTGTGTGTGTGTGTGTGTGTGTGTGTGTGTGTGTGTGTGTGTGTGTGTGTGTGTGCGTGTGCGCGCGTGTGTGTGTGTGTGCGACAGGAATGGGGAACATCAGCCAGGCTTGACAAGTAGCAGCAGCACCTCACCGGCAAAAACTAATCACCACGTCATGTCTGCAGTGCAAGAGGTTAAACTGATCTGCAGGAGTTAAGTCGAGATGGAAAAGATCCAGACGAGTGTGAATGACAATTCATTCCCGTCAGAAGCTGTAATGAGCTAATGGGGAATAAATGCAACCTGTTGAATGACTTCAGCAGTGAAATAAAGTGATGCTCACAATATGGGTCTCAGATGTCAAAATCTCATTCTGAACTTGAATTTAATGCCTCGCCTCTTCCAGACATCTGCTGCTTATTCATAGTTACAGAACATATTGAGCAACACAAAATCACTGAGAAACGTCTTATTCATGGGTGTTCTGAGGACTGAGTTTTGCAGTCTGGCATATGGAAGAAATTGTCAAGAGTGAGTGTGTGTAATGCTAGATGTTCAATTATCACATTTCATGGCGTGGAAAATTTAATTTTGCAAACTTGTTTTGAGCAGCATTTCGAATTTGTCAAGGTGCAGAGGAATGTCTATTTACACCATATGGCTGATTCCTATTTTTTACTTTAAGATGATGATAGTTTTATGTTTCACCCTAATGATGTTTCCTATCCCTGAATTTAATTGTGTGTGTGTGTGTGTGTTTGTGTGTGTGTGTGTGTGTGTGTGGTATTACTCATGTTGTGTGGACCTAAACCTGTTTACATATAGTTGCATTTTAGGGACTTGTTTTCCTTATGGAGACAAAAATCAAGTCCCTATAACATAATCATTACATTTTAAGGTGAAGACATGATTGAAGGTTAGGTTAAAGTTAGGTTCAGGTTTAGGTTAGGGTTGACTTAGTGGCTTATTCCTCGAGACTGTCTTACTAAGAGAGTCCAGAGGAAATAAACCAATAAGCCAATGTGAAGTCCTCTGAAGCCATGGAGCTATAACGGTGCGTGTGTGTGTGTTTAAGACAGAGACCACGTTCTTTAATGCACGTCAATAAAAAAGTGTGTGCATTCACACATTAGTATTTTGGCTCTAAATGTGAAGCTCTCACTGTGAGACCAGCATTCTTCCAGCTCCAAAGAATAAAGTAGAGGTTCATGCTCAAATGTTATGAGCATCGATCGAGAACTTTTCCAGCTGGATGCACAGACCTGACAGTTTCTGGCTTTGCCTTTGCTCCACTTTATCTCCAGTGTTTGCTCCTTTACGGGGGAGAAAACATTAGCAGAGGGAAATCTCACTTTACCTTTTCCTTTTCACTCATTCCCCGGGTCTCTTATAGACGCCTGCCATAGTGGTAGACTCAGACATTGTTTCAGGGAGAACTTGCCGGCATCAGAGCTCAGATGTGTGGCAGGATGTCTGCTGGGCTGCAGAGGACTTGGACATGCACCAGGAGCAGAGAACATCTGCTGTGCAGTTTAAACAGCAACCACCGAATCTGGCCAAAAACTCAGGAAACATTATTGTCTGCATGTTTCCGAATAAACAGATGCAGCTAAATGTAATATATTTTCAAAACACTGTAAATCAGGCTCTATCTCACCTGCTTCACTGTTAAATTCCTATGATATACAGTCTATAAAAGTGTCCGCAATTTATCCTCCAACCTCTTACTTAGCTTTTAAGACTCCGACCAACCAGTTCCACAAATTAAAAGCCAACCTCTGGATACATTTTCATAAAAAGCTGTTGATAACATTATCTAAACGTTTAAATAAACTCTATTCAGAATGTATATACAGTTGACAAGAAATCAACAAGCTCCTAATTACAGAGTATGAGTTACAGCACACAGCCCCAGGGCTGAGGAGCCATGGTAAATGGCTGAGGGATTAAACGCTCTTAACTGGGCTTCTAATAAAGCCTGAGAAGAGAATGGTGAAAACTTCGTAACTGTGGTTACGATGTTTAATCGCTTGTGGAATCCTACGTGTGTCAGTTTGTTAAATTAGACTTTTAAAGGAGATGTAGAAATTCACCCCCCGCACCCCTGTGCAATCCCTGCAAATGCTTTTAAACACGTCCTGCGTTCCCCGTCAGCCCGATGGAGCAGGAAGGCACACACACACACATACACCTACACACAGCCCTGAGCACTGCTCTGTGGGTCTTAAGTGTGCATAACATGGCAGCCATTATCCTATTAGCAGCAGCAGCGCCCTGGGGGCAGGCACGGGGGAAGGAGTGAAGAAAGGAGTGAGGAAACTGGCACTAAAAAAAGAGGAGGTACAGTCAACGGAAGGTGATGAAGCAGCGGCCTGGCCGAAAAGAGGGAGGGAGGGAGGGAGGCAGATATTGATGAGGGAGGTAGAGAAGAAGGAATGAGAAGTGCTCGGGGGAGGAAAACAAGCTGACATGAGCTCAGCAGCTGTGGCTACGGCCGTGCAACAGTAAAAGCAGAAACTGTAATGACAAAGACACAGATTCATATAGGATAGAGGAAAAATGGAGGAGAAATGAGACAGAGATGGCGTGAAGAACATTGAGCTCTAAAATTAAAGCAAAAATAGTTACTATAACCAGGATATACCCACAGAAATGTACAAATGTCCTTATGAGAACGAACCAGGGGAGCTGCTGCGTGAATATCGTTTGTACTGTACCACTCATGCATTTGAAAGCTCTTTAAAATACTTATTTTCTCTTTGAGCTTCAGCAGAGGCTCTGCCAAGCTTGATTTGGCCGGCATCCGCAGATCCCCGCTCCAAAGTCAATCTCCCCTTTGAACTGCCCAAATAATGGACTTCTCCAACCGCTTCATTATAACATGCTAATTTCCATTATGATTGATTAAACTAAACTGCTCTTCCTCTCTGTCACAGACCAACCCCAAGAGCTCTGTGCACTGCAGGGGCATAATGACGGACTTATGCAAACTCTGTACCCTCTCTACTCCCAATTACCCCCCACACACACACAAATACACGCACACACTCAGCCCTCCTCGCTTTTTCTTTCTTCCTTCCTTCCTTCCTTCCCTGACTTCCATTCCTCACTCTCTCTCCCCGTATTCAGCCACCCTGTCCAGGCTCCTTTCACAGGGTCTCTATTGAAGCCAGGGAAAAAGGCTCAGCAGCAGCAGCTGGCCACTCTTTTCACCAGGGCAGGTATAGAGGGGCTGGGAGTTCTCTGCATGAGTGAGCCCCACTCCTCCAGCTCCATTCAGCTCCGCTATTTTGCCTCCGCTATTCACCGGGGCCCTACTTTGTCAGGAACGAGGGAGTGCAGAGAAAAAGGAGGGATCACCCTTTTCTCTCTTTGTACTCTGCATAGCCATGCAAGCCTTCCCAAAGCCTCTGCTAATGAGTTGGCCTCCGCGGTGTTGTGAGTGGAGAGCGAAGCAGGTTTGTGTAAAGAGAAAAGGTTTGATTGATATGGGTTCATTCTCCTCACTGATGGAATGTCAGTCTTCTGTTCATTAGCCAACTTGGTGGTTTTGCTTTTTAAGTGCGTCTGTGTACACCTGCTTTAAAGTTTTCAGATGGAGAACTTGGCAATTAAATGTTTTATTAAAATGCACAAGTGCAAATGCAGTTAACTGCGTTTTTTTATGGAATCACTGTAATTTGTGTGTGTGTGTGTGTGTTTGTGTGTGTGTGTGTTTGTGTGTGTGTGTGTGTGTGTGTGTGTGTGTGTGTGTGTGTGTGTGTGTGTGTGTGTGTGTGTGTGTGTGTGTGTGTGTGTGTGTGTGTGTGTGTGTATGTGTGTGTCTCTCTCTGTCTTTGGCATCAGTTAACATACCATCTAATTGCCATTTCCCCACAGTTAATGATACACTCAAGATAATGTAATGATGCTGAATGAATTGCTCATAAACATACACATCGCACACCAAGGGAGAGGCCATATGGTCAGCCGTGCAGTAAATGGGTATCCAGTTACTTCAAATAAATTGAATTTTCCACCTATGGCCTGTGGTGCCATTGAGTGTGTTTGAAGGCCTAATTGAATTTAGACTGGCGGACCATACTGATTTAGCTGGCTAATTAGACCACTCAGTAGATATCTGCACGCCGGGGCAATATGTAACCAACCGTGAAATGTGACAGATCAAAGGCAGATCTGCCAATTTTATTCTGCATTGGTTTAAATATAATAAAGTTCAATATGAAACACCAGATAAGAAAATGGCTTTTCTTACGGCGTATTAGGGCCAATTAAAGGGAAAGAAATTCAGAGATTTCAAGAGGAGTCATAATTGTACTAGAAAAATAGTTGTAATTTTACAAGATTAAAGTCTTAATAAAACAAGAATGAAGTCATAATTTTAGCCTAATTGTTATTTGACAGGGGGAATATCAGAAGATCAGCATTAAAATGAGGAATCGGGAGCATCTTGTTAAGTTATACTTTAGTAAAAGTTTCACAAATAACACAATCTTTTCACATATCAGTACCACATTATCATACGTATGACTTTGAAAAGATTGTGCAGGAAACTTAGTCTATTCTTAAGAAAGAACACAGACTTGGAGGATGTTGCCTCTTTTGTGGAGGAAATGTCTGGTCGTGGTTGACTGTAAGGCTGTTGTTAGTCACATCTGGGGTTTCGTAGTTTCTCAAGAAACAATGAGATTTTGGATCCAGAAAGAGTGGAAATAATGGGTTCTCCTCGCTGCTTATTCCTAAAAATATTTTTGTCTTCATTGTCGTAATACTTCATCTATTTTTTCTGTGAAAATTTAAACTTTATTCTTGTAATATTATCAAATATCTGTGACGCTTCTCAGACATCCCTGTCATGGAATCTTCAGGAGGTGAAACGTCTTCAAGAAACAGAAGCAAGTCCAGCTGCCTATGTTGTCCAACTCCTGAAGTAATATTATATCATTTGTCTTCATTAAAGTACAACCACATTGTCGTAACACTACAACTTTTCATCCTCATTACTACTTTATATAACAACGTTATTCTCGAAATCTCAAGAATTTTCTTTTCTTCAATATGGCCCTAATACTGTGTCGTACTGCAATTTCAAATCTAGGTTTTTGTAGTGAAATATGCAGAAAGGGCACAGAGCTTAACAATTCCAACAGTGATAATTACAGTATATTCCATGACATGACAAAAGCTATGTTTAAACCACTGTATAGAGAAAAGAGAGAATGGGATCGCTTCTTGGTGCAAATGCACTCACACTAAAAACACAAAAACAAAGAGTGCTGGCAGACATGAAGCTGTTTGGCTGCCGCAGCCGTGCAACACAGAAGTCACCTTTCAAAGAGTGAAACGAGCACATTCCTCTCCTTGCACCGAACAAAAACTGTTCCAGGCCATTGCTTCTTTTATGAAATATTCAACTGACAAGGCCTATTAAAACAACCATAGCCAAATCCACAAGAGAGTGGCCCTTCCCCACACTGCCTGTCAAAAGAAGCAGTAAACCAACAAGGCACGGCTTTGATTTTGGTCTTCGCAGGGTGAGGATGTGAGCAATGTGGACACAAGTAAACACCTGCTGAAAGGACATGGAAACAAACTTCCATTTTGCCCCTACATTCAACAATGCATACCTTCATCGTGGCTGACACTTGCAGCTTGAAGTGTAAGCAAAACAGACTGGGCGAGCACCTCCAGGCCACGCCCACCTCATGATGGAACAGGTTGGGGAGCTGGTATGGTTTGTCTCTCAACGCTTGCCGTTGGGATGCCGAGCCGCGAGCCTTACCTACTGACAGGAACTTGGCACGGCACAGGCTGATTCACTCTCCTCATTAGACAAACAGTGATGAGAAATGTAAATGTTAGCACACACTTTCAATATAGATAAAGAAAATATTACAGGGAGAAGAATAGCCAGAGCTGTGTTGTTTAGACACCTGCACACCATGTGGTTGTGTTGAAGACAAACCACAGTTGAGTCTCCTTTATTCAGATAAGCTTCTTTTAACAGTTGTTTAGTTTAGTTCATGACCTGGTTGAAACAGAAGTCCTTCATATGGCTGGTCTAATTGGTCACAACAACAATTCATTTATTTGACCAATTCTTGGATTTGTAAAAAATATACTATAGGGTAGTAGTGTAATACAATAACAATGTATTTACAACGGTTTTAGACAACATCTACTTCTTAGTTTTTTCTTTTTAGAGCGCTTTCACACCTACCTTGTTAGGTCCGGACATTCAGACCTTTCATTTCAGTCCAAACCAAAAGCGATGGTCTGGGAACCATGGTTCAGTTCATTTGAAGCTTGAAAACTCTTTTTGGGATCAATCGGAGTTTTGGAACATCTGCAGGAAGTTGAGAAAGCTTTAAACAATAGAAGAAGAAGCAGATGTAGAAGCAGCTCACTGGACTGATTGCGGTCAACGACAACACTTCAATTTAATGTGGGAAGTGTTTTGTTTGGAGCACATCAACACCAACCTCCTATTATAAACAAAAGTTCTTGAATCTCTTTGTCTCTCCAAATCGACAGCCGACTTTATTTCTGCGGTTGTAGTTAACATTTCCATGGTTACAGCAAGCTCCAACAATCCCAGATGACACTATTACAGCTGAGAATTGTGGGTAGTTTAGTACTTCTCATTGACATTGCGAATAAAACACCCTTTCCTTTTCCTTTCCCTTTTCCAGCTCAATTGACATTATGAACTTGTGGCTACTACAGGAGCAAATAACATTGTTTCACAATCTCTTAGCTTGTGATAAGTCTACCTTGGATGGTTACAATATTATGGCCAGTAATGAAGATCTATATTCAGAAAATCAATGGGAATTTTACCTGCAGAACTACACTGTTGAGCTCTTTAGGGGGCTGGCAGGAAAAGTTTGGGATAATGTCAAAAGCCTCTGACTTTGAAATTTGTGCTCTCACATACAGCCCCTACAAAAAAATCAAGTGACCTATATACATATGTAGTTTAAGTTATTAATGGTAATGAACTGCTAATCAAGTAATCAGTGACTTTTGTGTTGCAGCCAAACAGGAGAGGTAAAACAGAGCCTTTAGTTCAGATTGTGTTGGACAAGAGATTTGGTCAGTTCCCCATGAGTCTCATCACTCTGCGTTTTGTCCCTTTACATTTTTCCTTTTCTCTACATCTGTCTGGCTTTTCTCTTCCCCCGCTTCACTCATGTTCTCCCCCTTGTCGGCCACGCATCACGCCACTTAGCAGTCAGCCTGCTATCGACAGAAATGACCATGCTCTTTCTGCTTCCTATTAGCCAGGCATCTCCGCGCTCCCTGCAACACCCGTTAGCCACGCAGTAAGAGTATGATGAGTTGGCCGGGTTTCACGCCTCTCCATTTTATAGTTGATGAATAGCTGCAGCAGATGGTTTGTTATCTTTGAAGATTCCAGCAAGACGAGCGTGATGAATTGCTCCAGGCCTTACACAGTCATCCCCCGTCTCACCACCACCACCCTCACGTTACCCCTCCAGCATCAGAAAAAGTGAAATGCGAACAATATGTAGTTGACTCATCAGACGCACCTAAAGAGCTACTGCTTTCTCTTCTCTTATACCAGCCTCAAAATCTTTAGTCCGCACTGACACCTTCATTCTAATCCAGATGTGTAAACACTATTATGGTTGGTTTAAAAACAAAATGCAGCAAAAAGAGACAAGGGCTCATCTGGTGCAGCCATTATCTTCTTTACAATGCACGCTTATGACATGCACTCTTCTCATCAGTCACAACTTCACACAGCAGCACACGGGAGAATAAGCCGGGCAGTTATGGTAGCAAAAGCTGCTAATGCTTTCCTTACAGTGTGAATTCTTTGTCGGGCCCTCTGTTTCTCAGATCATGCAATAAATCAATCAATACCCGGAGAGAAATATCACCTCAGGCTGGTGCCATGTGAAATGTCTGAGGCCAGGGAAAGACACTCGTGGGTGTAAAAAAGGGGCGCACATGTTCGCTGCCATTAACCTATGACAAATACCGTATAAAATGAGTACAGTGCACACATGAGCAAAATATCCATGCTCATTAAGATATAATATGAATTAAGTCCCCTAAAAATTTGTTTTTGCAGCGACAACACATGAAAAATGTGAGTTACTGTGTAATGCAGAACATTGCAGCATGTGCTTTATCAGTGAGAAGAAATAAGATATTTAATTCATCATGTAGAAATTGGTTGACCTTTATCAGGCTGGATTTACAAATACAACAAGTCCCAAACTTTTATATTAATGCACAAACATTTCTCGCGAAGGACCCTTGAACCTGAGCTTAGCGCGCGTATTAGTAAAGTTATTTGTGTGCCAAGTCATCCTGAGCGGGTCATCCAGCAAATAAATCACATTAAAAGACGTGTCAACAGTCCCCTCGAAATAGACCCCCCCAAAATACCTGGTCCACATGTTCCAACTGTTGAAGGAATGGAATCAAAATGCAGGGTTGAGCATACTTGGGATGGCTGAAATTGTCTGCATCCTGACACTTGGGACCAAAATGTGCACAGAACGCCTGAAATACTGCGACAGACCTGAAATAAAGAAAATGTAAGTGCAAATCAGTCTGATCATCAAAATCTTGTGAAATTTTTTTTTGAATTCAGTAATTCTATTATTCATAGATGCAAAGTGGGTAGATGGTCGATCTTAGTTCTGAAAGACACACTCGAAAATGTTTAGTTCTTGTCTTGATTAATTAAAACTCAATGCATAATTTCAATTATTGCGCTATTATAAGTTGCCATAATATACTTTCTCTACTTTTCAAAGGTACTCATATCAATGAACAATTTATCATTAAATTCACATTTCAGAGTCTAAAATTACATTTTTAATCTTGGGATCCATTAATCATGTATTCTTTCCAAAGGCGTTTTACAAACAAGCTCCAACTCTCCGAGTATTACGATTTCCGGACGAGCCCTAGAAATTAGTCGTCCTCCATTGCTCTTTTTTTCCATCACCAGTGAATTCATGTTTTAACAGCGTCTCATTGCTCAGATATTTTCCTTCCTTTGCTACGAAGAGTCGGAGGCCTCACCTGTAGGCTACTGTGCTCACTCACACATGCATGATGCAATGTGAGACCTAACTGAAAAAGGAACAGGGAACCGTGCCACTGAACTGCCTGCAGTGCTACAGGTGTGAATATCTGTCTCCTCGCCTACTGTGATTAATTGCAATGAAATCTGGGGACTTCTCCCAGTGTGAAGTGATCACAATGGCTCTGACAAAGATCAATACCATCCGTCAGTGGGAGGAAAAATAAAAAATGTGATGAGAAAAAAAGTGTTCATGCGGCCATGAGGCTGACAAGACCACTGATTTACTGTAGATGTGTATTTTTTAAGAAAACGTCTAAGCTTGACTTCAGCCTTTGGGAGGACTTTTGTGCTATCATGTTGCCATTACGTGGCATATACTGAGATGGTGAAAGGAACAAGCAGATGCATAAAACACACATGTACATGGGTGTGCCTGCACAGAAAAGTATACACACCTTGTTAGCACACAATCAGGAACGCAAGATGCTCGGATACTCCAGTGGTGGAGGAGGTGTTCAGCTCCTTACATAAAATTACATCAATCCTATTTAAATATACCAAAAAACAAGTAACATTTGCAGTCAAAATTTAACCAAAATTAAACTATACTAGTAAAATGTAAGTATTAAAAATGAAAAGTGTTATTCATGTATAATAACTTATAAGCAACATTTTAACAGTTTTAATTAACTAATGAATCATTATTTATTGGTTATAGATCAAACAATGTGGAAGTAGACAATGTAAAGTAAGTGATGTGAGCCTCACCTTTCCCAGCCACAGCGTTAGTGATGATTACACATGAATGCATCAATAGTTACAATCCCTTAATATGTATTATTGTGAAATGGACCATTTGACATAATGATAACTTTTGCTTTTGGTACTTTTAAGTATATTTTGATGCACGTTTGTGATTTTGTTGCTTTAACTTAATTTAACGATCTTAATACTTTTTTCGCCACTCCAGCTAAAGAGTAGAATGTGTTGCTTATTATTGTATTACAATGGGCCCAGTGTTGATAATAATAATAATTTTGCTATATATAACACTCATAGGCACTTAGGTTAAAAACCTTAGAAAGCAAATAACTATATATAACTATGAAGTACGCTTCTATATACTACTACACATATACTCCTATTACTATTTTTGCTACTATAAAATGCACATAATTAATGACATTAAAAACTGTTATTTGCAACTTTATTTGCAAAGCAAGTAGCTGTAGCAAGTGCATTGAACAGCACAATGCTACCAGTCAGGCCTTAGAAGAAGAACGGAGTTAAGTACCATATTTCAGTAAATGCAGCCTATGCTGCTTTCCACTGCTGCAGCTGCACACTCAAAACAAACAAACAGTGCACAAGAAAATTCACATTGTCAACTGAACAAACGCATCCAGTTTTGTCGGACTGTGCAGTACATTTAGAAATAAGTTTAGGCACACACACCCAACGCAGTTTGATTCAGTTGCAGTTATTTCTCCATGCACCTCACCGTCTCTTCACATTTTCTCGATAAATCACACTCTCAGATTATAGCACTTTAAGGCCACTTCATATCACTTGGGTTCAATACTCTGCCTCAGTTACTTGTGTCTTTCAATCACCTAATACTTAAAATATTGTATTGTCAATATCTATCTATCTATCTATCTATCTATCAGGATTGGGCTATAAACAAACACTAGTTGCTTTGCAAATCCCTTGTGTAAAATCAGGAGAAAAACATGACACACGCCCTCCTCTCTGACTTGTTTCTTTTTTTACACATTTGAAGACAAACACTTTACACGGAACTGTTGCGGCGGCACAAACCAATTATGTTATTATGGCTTGTTATAATGCGATTACAGCGCCTGATCTGGGTGACGGTCTCTTTAAGAAGCAGTGAGAGTGAGGAGGGCGGGAGGAGGAGGGGGGGAGGGGGTGCGGTTTCACACCCCGGGGTGGGAAACGGGGGCGGGGACACAAACCGCTGAGTGACAGCCGCTCAAAGGGCTCCCCGACTCCGCGAGGCGCCGGCGGCCCGCCACGACCAATGGGAGCGGAGCTTGACCCGCCCGTCAAATCCCACTGGCCAATCGCTGCGAGCCGGGGGGAGGGCTCACTGGGATCGCTGTTGTGCATCCAACGTGGGACTCCGGAGGATCGAGCAGGAGAAAGGAAAAGTAACCGTAGACAGGGAGAAACTCATGGTGGAGGTGCACGGACAGAAGGAGGCGGACTGGGCTCTACTATTAACCGGATCGTCGGGATTTGGCGGCCACACATCGCACCTGATAAGCTGCTGGCGGACTCCCTCTCTTATCTCAAACTTGGATTTACTGCGGCGGCGGCGGCGGAGGAGCGCAGCGCAGATTTGGACTGGAAGCAGCGCTCGGTTTCAGGGACTCGGGAGGTTTCGGCACGGCTCCCGAGGGACTTCACTTATTAACGACCGGCTCCACTTCATGGTGGACACCACGGCACCGCAGTTCTTCCACCGGGCTCCAGCTTCAGTGAAGTTTCTTACAACAGTTCCGCTGCTGCTCCGCGGATCCACAGTTTCAGCGCTGCCCGGTGTCCTCTCCCGCTGGTGCGTGTTCCCAAACATGGCACCCCGAGCTGTGGAGAGAGTAGACTTCTAACATTTGTATGAACGAACTCTTTCCAAGTGGAATTGAAGTGAGGCGACATTAAAGCTGCCCGCTGTGAACCACCTCTGACTTTTTTTTTTAGCCTGCGTCGGGGAGCGGAGGAGAAAGTTGGACTGGGAACTTGTGTCCTACACTGACTGGGATGGAAAAGGTTTCATTTCCTGAGCTATGTCGTGTATTGGCCAGTGGAAGCTGGAGGAGATCATTTAATGTGCTGTAAACGCCATTCAGCCCCAACGAAGCTTCATTAATATCCCGGTTCGTGGGGTTGCGAGGAGAGAGCTCGGCGGCCGCGCTATTAAAGCTGGATACAAAATGGCGGCTTCCCTGGGACGATTTGGATGTGTTTGTGCGTGTGTTTTTTATTTAATCCTGACGGTCGGACTGTTCGGTACTTGTGGACTGGGCTCAGACCTGCCCTGTGCCCAGAACTGTACCTGCAGCGGGGATTCAGTGGACTGCAGCGGCCTGGAGCTGACGGAGACGCCCGTGGACCTTCCTGCTCGGACCGTCTCCTTGTAAGTAAAGCGCTCAGTGGCCCCGCAACTATTTATTGACCAGCCCCATAACGGGGTACCACCACTGCTTATTAAGAAAAGAGAAAGTGCAAGATAGCATAGAGACTGTAAAAACTTTCTCAAGTCAACGACACAACTAATTCGCAATTATAAACGGACCCAAGCTGCTGCAGCGTTTCTCTCCAGGAATCTAGTCTAATTAGATTTTTGTGGTAATGTGGTGAGGCATAATTGTCCCTCATCTTCAGCAGGGAGAGGCAGAACACCAGTCACAAAAGTTATGTCAATTCCTTCTTCATTATAAAAACTTTGACGTGAGTCAAATGAAACTGATCCCCTTTTATTCGGGGACCCCCTGTTACCCCCACGAAGTCCCATCAGAGGTCCCTGCACCCCACTCTGGAAACCAGTGGAACAACTCCACTACCAGCATTTGTCTTTGCTGAGGAAGTTGTTACACACTGTGTTTTGATTAGGATTAACGTTTATTCAAAATTCACATCAACAGGCAAAGTGGAAACTTATTTGCGAGCAAACCACCTGTAGTATTTTAGGATTTATTGTGTTTTTCAATGTTGTCTAGAAGCTTTTTTTTGTATTTGGTGTTTACTAAATTGGACTTGCTGACTGTCAGTCATACAGTTGTTTTATAACTTGCAAGAAGGATGAAGTGCACAAACCTTTCATATATAGCAGGATGGTGCACATCAGAATACTCTTTACTGGTGAAATGCCTTGCCCAAGAGCATAGAAAATGATTGTGTCTGCTCATTTGAGAAATCCGTCTACATTCTTTTTCAGCCCATAACTTCTTAACAGATTGGCTTGTATTTATCTGATATAATATACCTTAATTTAAAGTCAACTTTCATTCAAATGTAACCAAGTACTAGAAGTCTAACTTAATGTTAAAGACCGTCCCTTATCATTGTCCTGTGCACTCTGTGAATTTTGATATCTTTCATGGTTTCTGACACATGGATACCAGATGTGTGCATTCTAATATAGCTATCTAAAAATGAATTCATGTTTACAGTATCAGACGAACAAACTGTCCTCTCAGGGTGCGTAAACAAATGGGCCCAAACGTGTCATAACAAATAAAGGTCTGCTTTGTTCAGTCAGATTTATGATGGGTATTATCCTAATTCTTGTTTCAGTGTTTCTAGCCATAGTTCACAAATCACATTTCTTATAAATGAAGCATTGGTCAACCAGGGCTGACAACAGTTGAAACATTGTTTGCTGACTCGTTTCGAAAATGAGCCAATTTGAGGCATTTTTATGAAACATCCTCCGGTGCTTAGGAAACTTAAGCACTTATCAACAATTTATTTACAGACAACACTACCCTCTGTCCTCCTGCTCTCACGGCACTGTATTGCAAACACTACGACCAGTGGCAGTTGTGAATCCTCACTGACATTTCAGGCATCTGTTTGTATGTGTTTCTGGGAACGTGGTGCAAAGACTCTTCTGGCTCCCAGGTTCCAGTGTTAGGCAGTTTTTCTTCTCCTGGGAAGGGAGGAATGCAACTTTTAAAAAAGTTCTCAAAACACATGAATAACTGCACTTGTGTCCAGGTAGCCTCATTGCCCCGAAGCACCACTTAGCCAAGTTCAAGTGCAGACGCTGTTTATCACGCACGTACACAGACACACTGCTCTTCCTGTCCTCCTGGAGAGAGGACAACTATTGTTGGACGGCTGTCCCAGCTGAAACAGCTGCTGTAAACCTTCTGGTTTGTGAGTCCAGTCTCACTCCATGCCGACTTCTTTTTATCTCGGCCAAACCTTATCGGCCGAGATTTAAGGTCCCGCAATCTTGTTGTTCTCAAAGGGAATGGCTTCATGGCTTTAAATTATCTTTTAAAACACCTAGGTTGCATATTTCCACACCACTTGTGATTGTCACATTATGTTGGCAGGTAACTCAAAGGGAACCTGTTTCAATTCCCCTGAGGTCTCCAAACGAGCTTGATCAGTAGATGATTACTGTGAACCCAAAAGACAACATTTTGAACAATTTCACTTGTGGCCTAATGCGATCCTATATGTTTACTCACGCCAAGTCCTGTCCACATGGATGGAATGACCTTGTGTTGTGGATTTAAAGTTATTTTAGTTTTTGAGTTCTGCCTGTGCACAGAAGTACATATGAGCTGGTTGTGGATACAAGTGTGATACTATTGGAAATAATATACAAAGGACAATGCGGTAACGGTAATAACTGTATTCTTTCAGTGTTAGTGTGCACAGTGCCTTAGTTTGGAAAAAAAAAAGCGTGTTTATTCTCCTCTACCTCCCGGCATCTGAGCCAAGTGAAATCAGCGTGGAGTCAACTGTCTCTGTTATATTTACCCCAGGGAGGGAGCAGCAGCAGTAGAAGCAGCAGCAGTGGTAGGGACTAGGGAGGACAGTATTGGGTGGCTTTCTGTTCTACATAATGCAGATGTAAGACTTGGAGGAGAATCTCAATAACCTGAAACACCTGTAGGTTTTGGCAGTTAAATAAGTAGTAGTACAAGGCTAAAACATTTTATTGCAGTTGTTAATCAGTAAGAATCCTGCCAATTAGTTATACATATACATGTGGTTTGTACAACCACTTGCAGACTTGAAAAGTGCTCTGCGTTCTGCTCTGCTCTCTGTAAAATTAAGATTACTCAAGCAGAGCGGACCAATCCAGCTTAAAAACGAAAGGACATTTCCCACCCTTTTGTGGGTGAAGAATGATTGCACTGTCAGGTAGCTTTTTGCAGTTACATCTTTACAGGCTTAAAATTGGTTTTACAGTTATGAACACTGCAATGGTGCCTCAGGACTTGCATTAATACTATCAGAGAGGAACATTTGTTAAGGAGAGTCATCCTCTCTCCTCCAGGCTGTAGGGAAGTTGCAGACTTTTTGGGGATTTCAGCAGGTAGTAACGAATACGGGCAACATACTCACACTGTCTAGTGGATGTATTGCTTTGACAGAGAATCTACTTTTACATTAATGCATGCAATTAAAGAATTGTTTTGGCTAACCCATAATAGGCAGTGGTATGTCAGCATTTGGGCTCTGATGTTGTTGGTGTTTTTTTTAGGAGTTATTCTTAAACCCTGAATGAATGTTTGTCCCAAGAAGATAGATGGTTAGAGGGTACATTGGGGTAGTTTATCCATCACAAGCTGTCCTGTGGCTTTAGGTGAAGGAAATAAACCTAATGCTTTCCACTTGTCAAAATAATCTGCCTTCAGGACCCTGATTTTATTGGTCCCCTGTGAGAGCGTGGCCTTGATGAGGATCGGGGAAACAATCATGTTGGCACATCCTGGCTGTGCAGACGGAGTTAAAAAGGATAGATGGTGAAGGGTTGTGGTTAAGACGTGTGCTTGAATTAGAATGAAACATACCCTTGAGAAGAGAGCATATTAACCACGTAAAGGAATGCTAACTCCACTGATAATTATTGCAGGAACATTAACCATATTCTATTGCTTCACATTTGTTCCGCCACTGTATTCACCAGCATGGTGCAAACACTTGAGGTTAAAGGGCTAACAGCTTCTTTAAAGCCTCTGCAGTCCTAAATTTCTTTTTCGGACACATCCTGTGCTGTCTTACATCAGTGCGTGTAACATTTAATAAACTGACCACCAGCCTCAGATGTTTTTCCCTTGTTTCTGATTGATGAATAGGCTAATAACATTCAAAGCAAGTTTGCTCTCACACAGTCACATATAGCCTCTCAGGAGTGGTGCCTTATCTTATTTGTGAGCTGGGTAATGTGTATAAAAAGCATTTTTGCCCACAGTGCCACTGGCGTAATGGGATTTTGCAATTAAATAAAAGCATGAGCATTACTGATTTTGCCTGCGATCTCTGTGGTTGGCTAGAGATAAAGCAGATACATGTTTCCTGTTAGCTTCAGAGTTTTTCTCATGTGAGAGTGTAAAATCCTTTTTACTGTTACAGAAAAGCCACAGATTTTTATGAGGTTTGTCTTTTATTATCATTTGTCAATGTTGTGTCCTTCACCAGAATGGTAACCGACCTGCGGCCACTCTGGTGAGAAGCAAGAGGAAGCCTGATCTTGATTGATCACCCTCGTAACCTAGCATTTCCCAAGCGGTTTCCAAGGTTTTCCAATGTACTGGCCATAATGCATGATATACACCAAAAAGTTTTTCTGTGACTCAACCCCAAGCCATAGCCTTAAACCTCACAGTACAGCCTTATTGGTAAACACTACCCCCAAAAGTTGGTTTTGGCTTCTGCCCACAGGAAATGGGTTTGTGTTGGTGGTTTCCGGAGAGAGGCTGGGAGCTTAGCTGGCTGGTTGCGGACTGGTCGGAAGAGGGTGGAGATGCACATCACCTGGCCTGGGGGAACTGAAGGAAAAGTTGAGGGAGAAGGGAGGGGGGCTTTTTCCACTCACTGAAAGGAGGTGTTTTGTCAATGTCACGGTCTGCTGCTGCTGCCTCTGTCTTCAGACTGGTTCCACTAGTTTGTGAAAGTCTTGTCGCTGGTCAGAAACCTCATCCACTGTCACATGTGTTTAAACACAGTGAAGAAACCCAGAAGAAATTAAACATTACAGTTCTGTCTACTTGTTTGTCACTATTAATATTATTTTAAAATCTTTTCTCTTAATCTTACTTATTGATAATAAGCATGTTAACTAATCTTTTACAATAGGACTATGATAGGTTGGCTTTCTTTCACGAGCAGTTCTGTTGTTTATAAGTTTGAACAAGGACTGATTAATACATGAAGAATAATCTTCATAAATACTTCCTCTGTAGATGAACCTTTCAGCAGTTGCTGCAGAGCAGCAGCAGCAGCAGCACTCAGTAGGGCTGTGCCCCTTGTGGTTTTGAGGGCATTTCTCACTACGCAGCCTTGTAATTTTGTGGTATTGCAAGTGATTTTTTACCAACTTTGTTTATTGTCATAGTTTCCCCGGCCTCATGACTTGCACGTTCTCTCGCAGATGTTTTAAAAGTCACAACTCAAGCGTTTGAAAGGGTTTTGGGTGATATTCTAATTGCCACAGTTTTTTATTGGCTATTTGTGTTAAGTTGCGTACAGTGATTTTCCCAGATGGAGATTTTGAAGCATACATTTTTCTTCATTGTATGTGATCCTCTTTTAACCAGCTGAGATGGTTCATGCAAAACATAAGTTATGAACAAATTACAAAGGAAGCACTAAGGTTGAGCTCCTGCTCTTATAACAGATAAAGTCTGACATTAACATGAAGATATGGAATGAGCTCATGGCCTTGCACTGGCTTTAATGACAATCAAACAGCTGCTGCCACAAGTCATCCTGCAGGAATCCAGTCACTGAAATGGATGGGCCCTTTTGTGAAGACACTTCAGTGTGCCAAGTTTTTTTTCCACCTTTCCCTCTCCCCTGAAGTCGGTGTCTACAAAGTGGGCTTGATCGATGAATCATCTGTGAATTCTCTACATCTGGTAAGAGTTTGGAAATCTGGAGAAGGGGTTAGAAAAAAAGCGTGACTTAGACAGCGAGTGAGAGGTACTGTGCAAGCGAAGCAGCTTCTAAACCCCAGAAAACAGGCAGTCCTTCGAGAAGTGAGTGAAGCTGTGAGGCCTGAATCAGGCCAATTTTTTTCTCTTGTAGCCCTCCCCCCAAAATATGCCTTTGTACTTTCTGATTCTGCAGAAAGGAGCATCTCACTGTCTAGACAGCCACACATTTGCATGCAATTAGATTGTAAAGATAGCATGGTCCACTATTTAGACACTTCTTTCTCCACTGTCTGGAGTGTAGTTATTTCTCTGCTAGTATAATAAACAATAAGTAGGGGGAAAAAATGTCGAACAATCCGTCTTTCTTTCTTCACTTTGAAGTTGCGAGCATAAGGTCAGCTGTCTGCACAGTACTAAAACAGTCCCACTATAGAGACATACAGTGTTTATGTTATTTTTTCAGATTAATTGTGGACACTCATTTCCTTTTTCTCTTAATGAGTAGTCTGGCGCTGGTCGTTGCAAATTACAGTGTTATCGCACCAGAATCCAGTGTTTAATGCATGAGCATGATCTTGTGTGTGGACAGTGTGTGCAAACACTCTGAAGGACATGCAGTGTGGACAGCATGAGCGTTATTGTGGTTTTCATCTGGAGTGTCCAGGCTGGCATCGCAAGGTCTGGCCATCGGTTCATACAGTGCCTGGGGCTAGTGCAGACCCCTTTCCCAACCTTGTCCCTGTTTGTTTTGAGTGCTCCACTTCCATCTCCTGCTTCAGACCCAAAACCAACCAAGCAGAAGAGAGCTGCAGTGCACATGGCCCCAAGATGTGGCTCGCCTTCCTGCCTCGGAAAACTTCAGAAACTGAGTCACGCTCCTACGCTGATTTCAAGGGCTCGAGCAGCTCCTTTGTTGTGTTGTGTGTGTGTGTGTGTGTGGGGGGGGGGTCTCTAATGCAAATGTTAAAATATGCTGACCCCCTTCAGCACTACACATCTTTGATCTTTATACTTAGATACTTCTCAACCCCCCCCCAAATCTTACATTTACGTATTCTTCTTCTCTGATTTTAAAGAATCACATTTATCATTAAAATGGCTCGTCTTGTTCATCGGCTCAAGCTTTTAACCTTGTCACATGTGGTAAGACATGGTCTGTCTTTTTCTCTGGCAGTTTCCTTCCTCTGTTTGGCTGGTGTATAAAAATGGTGGGCTGAAGCCTTGTGTACACTCTCACTGCAGTTGCCTGGCTATAAACTGGTCTTTAATGACAGGAAGAGTGGTGTGTGTGTGTGTGTGTGTGTGTGTGTGTGTGTGTGTGTGTGTGTGTGTGTGTGTGTGTGTGTGTGTGTGTGTGTGTGTGTGTGTGTGTGTGTGTGTGTGTGTGTGTGTGTGTGTGTGTGTGTGTGTGTGTGTGTGTGTGTGTGTGTGTGTGTGTGTGTGTGTGTGTGTTCCTCCCTGACACAGGTTATTATTTGACCAGTTTTATGATGCTCTGAAATCGACCACATTAAAGGGCCTTTGTCTCCCAGCTGGGCTGCAGAAGGCTCATCACTGACATCACTTCACACTTCCAGTGAGCAAAGTTCACGCTGCATTTATCTACATTAGAAACAAGGAAAGATAATGATGATATATCTCCCTGTGTGTAAGTTCCCTCTCTCATCCTCCTGCCCCGCATCTCCTCTCTCCCACACGCAGACTTAATGCTGACTTACAAGCATAGTGTCATATGCTATGACATCACCCTGCACTCCCACCTTTCCTCTACTCCCACAGCACCAATATGACAACTTTTTCGTAAAGCTGTTTAATGAGATTTATATGTCAAATCAGCTGCATGGTCCAGCAGTGACCATCTACTGCAGCCTCCCTGCCCTATTTTTCTAGATTTATCTTCCAGGCTGAGTTAAGATTGAAGCCAATGTTTCCTTCCAGTAGTTGACTGATGATCAGTTGATCCAGCAACTAATTTTGTTCAGCCTATAATAATAATGATGATAAATGCCCTTCTCGAGAGAAAAGCAAAGAACCTCTTATCTTAGAAGTTGTAACAAGCAAACTTTGTTTTCATATTTGATAGATTACTCAATCAATGATCTAAGTAGTCATCAAAAAAGATTTACCAATTAGTTAACTAACCTTTAGTTTCATGACTAGTATAGTGACATGTCTTCATAGCAACAGGTGGTTGATTATTTGTATGTCTTTGTGATTTTTTTATGTTGGAAGCTAGTTGTTTCATTTCTGTTGTGTTTAATAGAGAACCTTCTTCCTCCTGATAAGTCACTCAGTCTCAGTGTTTGTTGTTATTGTTAATGATGTGTGTGTGTGGGCTGGTGCTGGTGGTTGGGTTGTGCTGGCTCTATGGGGTTAGAGGGTGGCAGTGTTTTTCAGACCAGCCCTCACTCCAGTTGCCCTTGTTTTTTTGTGTCTCTGCAGTTCTGCTGACAGATAGGTCATGTTGACCTCTATGCTCAGTGATTGTTTACTTGAACACGCATGTAAACACAATGTGCAATTTATCGAAGTCAGCAAAATGATCGAGTTCATGTTTATATATCGTATGAAAAGTCGATGGCCATTGTGCTTGGAAAACATGAGCATTAAATGTGCAATTAATACATTTATTTTAGTAATAATTTAATGAAATGAATGTAGAAAATCAGTCATTGTTGCAGCAGTCACATGAGCTTGAATTCAGTGGGGGAAATGTAGTACTGGGCTAAAGATGCAGGCTTATTATCACTCACTTTCTATGATTTAGTACCTGGCAGAGAGTGCTTTTGATTTTGATCCCGCTGACTAATGTCAAACAGTGCTGCCCCTTTGTATAAACTAGTTGTACCATACAGTGGAATGCAGTGTTTGAAACTTTCAGGGCTTTCAGAACTAAATTGCTTTGTAGTATTTGCCATGTTTTTAATCACGGCGCCAGTTCCCATTTCAACTATGCCTCCTGATTGGTAGAATTATATTTCATTAACTTGTTCTTTGCATGTAGTGTAGAGTTTGGCAGGTTATTTGGATGGTTCTTATTTTTTCTCAGTATGTTTGTTTCTTGGTGTGTACGTCTCGCCCTCCCCCCCAGTAAAGAAGTCAGAAACTCTTAATGACTTCTAGGCTTCTGATCCCAGCTCGGCAAATTCTTGCAGAAACGGCACGATTGTAAGGTCACTTTCTGGAAAGCATTAACCACGCATAGCACTGGCGTCTCTCCCCGCCACCACCCCACCCCCTCTTCAACAGGGAGAGAAGGGGAGGAAGCAAGAGAGGGAGGGAGAAGCAGCGTTATCACCGTCCCCTCAGACAGTAGGTGTTAAAACACTATGAAACTTATCTCATCTGATAGGAAAGAAAATCAATCTGGCTGAATGAGATGTAGAGAAAAAGTTATGTAAACACCATAGGGGACTGAGAAAGAGGCACATGTGCGTCTGCGTATGCACACAAAGGACCAGTTTTGTTTGCTGCTGTGGCCTTTAGCACCAGTACGACAGGTTTGGCTCTCAAGCGTGACTTTTTTTTCCTTAGTCCTTGTTCTTTATTTTAAGCTTTGACATTCATGCCTGTAAATATGCGCAGACAATTTCCCTCTAATTAAAGTCATTTTAAAAAAGCTGTTAGGAGGCAATGTTCTTAAATAACATTTTATATGCTCATAATTCAAAGTTCACTAGTAAAATTCCTTGAACATTTGAGCCAAATTTAGTCCAAAAGCATGACAGCACTCCTGTCTATGCTGTGTGTTTATGTCTGTGTGGGCTGATGATGCGTACCTGCAGGCAGAGGCGGCCCATAGAAAAGCTGGGTGATTTTTCACTTAACTTCACCATAACGAGGTAATTGCCTTCTCTTGCAGGGGACGACAGTTTAGTGATCAGGGCAACAATGGGAGGTGCCCTGGTAAATGATCATAACATAGGCACATATGCACACCTCCTCGTCAGGCCTGTGCCTAGAGGGCAGACACAGGCTCTGCTATTATCTTGTCACACACACACAAGTAGAGCGAAATAACTGGGGAGGGAGACTGTCATTATCTGCAATCAAGCAGAGAAGACAAGAAAGGGAAATTGTAAAGTGAGACACAGATTAAGATTGATAGGCATAAATAGTATTAAAAAACTGAAGTGTGTATGATGTAAGGGCTTAACGAGTCTTTTGTTATAGTATTGACCAATCTCCTCAAATTATGTCTATTAAAATTAGGAATCGGCAACATGAAGCAACATTATTCCGCTTCTGTCATGGTTTTTTATGGCAATGGGACAAGAGCATGAGGAATGTGTTCATCAGGTAAAAGTGTCCCCAGCTTCTGGGAACAAGCAGCCATCTCTCTGCAGGCCTGTGAAACATTCCTGGTGTGTCTCTCACGTCTGGACAGTGGGACGGAGGGATGGGAGGCAGGCGGCCCTGGAGCTGTGGGCTCCCTTTGTCTGGCCCAGCCTAACCCCAGTACACAAACACAAACACCGCTCTCACTGCAGCCTCCTCTCTGCCAAAAGGCAGGCTGCATGCCAGTCAAGCAGGAGGTGTGTGTGTGTGTGTGTGTGTGTGTGTGTGTGTGTGTGTGTGTGTGTGTGTGTGTGTGTGTGTGTGTGTGTGTGTGTGTGTGTGTGTGTGTGTGTGTGTGTGTGTGTGTCAGAGATAGGACTTGTTTATGTGTGAAATGGATTTGATTCACAAAGCGTGGGAAGCTCAATCTGAAATGCAGATGTGTGTGAGGAGCGCACACATACCCCCCTCTGCCCCCTAACTGACAGCAGTAACGCTATATCACTGGAAAAATCACTCTCTAATAAGCCTCTGTACGAGTCAAGTGCCAGCTATTAAATACGCTGTTAGCCTAAAGTGCAAATTGACTGCTGCAGATGAATGGCCTGTGGGTTATGTTTGGAAAGTGAGCCAGGAGAGAGACACGCTCTGTATCAATAGTATCGACCCGGCCCTCTTGAAGGCCGGCTGAATTGATGTACTGCAGTGTTTTCAGGCATACTGTACTTAATGTGGACGGATGAGGCTGTTTGTCAAATGGGTGAAATAATTCTTGCTATTGATCAGGCTCCTTATTTGAACTTCTGAATTATAACAATTGTTGCACTGCTGATATTTTGATTGTTGGTTATTCTGCAATGTCTGATATTATAAATCAAGGATTTCCTATTTTCTTTTTCATAGAAATCTTGGCCACAACAAGTTGATGGCCATCAGCGCTGAAGCCTTCTCCAACCTGCCCAACTTGAGGGAGCTGTAAGTAATCATTCACACAGTACTCACATGATTTATCAATTAGGCAAACAACTGAACACATTCTGATGGACGAACCTAACCCCACTAAATCTTAAACTCAGGTTTAGATTTAAATCCAAACCACGATTGTGAGTTGTGATGAGTTTTTATCAATGACTTTATTCTGACTGCCGTCCATGGTTGCCGCTCCACTTCCTACCAGCATCCTCGTATGTGTTGCCTTGAACTAAGTCCAATTGAGAATAAAGTGGTGGTTTTCTATATTAAGGCTCCCCTACACCACCCGATACTGTGGCCAACGCTGGCCTTGTAAATATTTTATATGGTGAGGAGAGGGCTTGGCTCTGTGTCACTCAGCACCGGTACACAAGACACATACACACACATAGACAAGCTAACTGGTGATACACACCCTGGTGACATCTTTGGCAGGCTGGCCAGCCAGTCATACACTCCTCGACATCTGTTTTAGTCCCATGCTATTTTAGATTTTTTTTTAAAGGATGATTTGCTACTTGCTCTGCGGCAGAAGTGACAAGTTGTGTTTGAAACCCTTTGATTTATATAAGAGTTGATTGAATTTAGCCTCAAATGTTGTCACATCTCAAGTGGGCTTCAGTTGACATAATCTCTGTTTGTTTTTCTGTCTTTAGCAGCAGTTTTTTATACTGCCTTTGACCCCCAAACAACATCATTCTTGTGTATTTCTTTGTGTTTTCCTTTCAGAACACAGTTATGTTCTCTCTAACCTGCTACATTGTGCGTGTTTGTCACTTTCAGGCGGCTGGACCACAATGAGCTGACCTCCATACCACATTTAGGACCGGCTGCTTCCAAGATTGTATCGCTCTACCTGTGAGTATCACCCCATTTACGGCCTGACATAGTACCAGAATTATCTGGCTCTCTGTTACCATATTCTTAGGTCAGTGGCCTCTTTGAAATGCCCCTCGAAATAGTCTCTTGACATCTGTCGAGGATGCACATGCCTGTACGTCTCAGAGGTAACACTGCGTAAAAGTTACCAATGAGGGTGACTTTATTATGTAAAACTACTACAAAAAAATCCCCCTTTCCTGGCGTAAATATGGAGCTCTGTCATGAGCCATTAGCATGTGGTCAGGTAACTGACTAGTCTTGTTAGCTGGCGGTGCTCGAGCAGCGCTCGCTGCTCAGTGTCAGCTTGTGTATAATTCCAGCTTGGTTGCTCCCAGTTGTGAAACTGTGCCTGTGGGGACTGCCCGCACTGGCATCTCACTGGGGATTTACTGCCCTATTTGGGAAGGACATGTGTGCGCTTGTGCATGTCACAAACGTGAGCTCGGTAGTCCGTCAAATCTCTGGTTTTAACACCACTGAAGGACGCTCATGGCAAGAAAGTGCTAGTTTGGGCATTTAAATCAAGCTAAACTTTGAAAGCCAGTGAATGCAGCATTTGTGGTAAATGCACAGGAATGTTTCATGTTAAAAAATTTGATTATAATACAGGTGGAGTTCATGATCTTTTTTGGATAGAAGTTGGTGATAATTGAGGAACTGGTACTTTACAAAATGCTTACACACCTCATTATCCACACTTTTTATTTTAGTCTTGAGTGTTCCCTCAGTACAGACAATTTTCTGTTAGGTATGATGCTCAAGAATGTTTAAAGGAATGTAGGGCAACAAAACAAACACGGTACCATGAAAGGCTTTCTAAGGTTAGCCCAAAATAAGTGTAAGATGAAAACCAAAAGGCTGGAGCTGATAGGAAGACTTGTTAAAAATCCTTTAACTGGATAATTGGCAATGCTTATGTTTCTGATACAAGATAAATATACACACACACACACACACACACACACACACACACACAGTTTTCCACCCAAATCATCTGTTGGGTGGACTGTTGTTTTCGACCAGGCTGCAGTTTTCCCCCCTCGTTTGACCAGAGAACATTCTTACATATCGCTCAACCTTACACAAGAAAGTTAATTCTGTTTTATCTTTCCCACCTTGCCAGCGTGCCAACAGACTTCCTGGTAGTAAAGCACTCAGCTGCTGTTTGTATCGCCGTCATCACTTTCTGTGGTGAGCACTGTGGGAGTCGTACCTTTGCCTCTCTCCCTGTGTCATCTGCCTGCTTCTCAGAATTATCATGATGCACCGATGTGGGCAGAGTATGTCTGTAGGCTGTGGGCAGTTAGTAAGAGGGGACATTTGAGGTTTGAGTAAGCAACTCTGACAGCTGTCTGTTAAAAGTGTGTCATGTTTCCCACAGGTTTGATTTATTATTGTATCATGTTATATCTATCTGCCTGGACCTGTAGGCTTCACAAACTGTAGGCAGCACAAACGTCCTACTCACTTTTGGTGCAGAAGGGATTGAAGCAAGTTAACCTTTACTTGCACAAACTGTGCCAAGTCACAGCCCCTCCAAATGATTGGGGTGTCTTTTTTTGGCCTGACTTGAGGCCTGTTGCTAGGGGGAGGCCTGTTGGCCTGATGGGAGTGGAGGCTGGAGGGAGGGTCGGATCTTTACAAAGCCATGCAGCTGAAGCGAAGGCCCGCTGAAGCACTTGCAGCTGCAGCTGTCAGTCACATGGCTTACAGTAAAATGGGTGACAGTGAGCAAGGGGGAGGAAGAATGAGAAAATAGGGAGGGAGTGAGGGACGGGAGATGTGAATATGTCAGATCAGGGTGACATCACATCATGTTAAAGAGGAATAGTTTGAGAGAATTTCGTAAGGAAAGAAAAAGAGAAGTAAGAACTCAGTTTCAGGGATATTATATGTAAATCCAATTGCTGACTGCCACCAAGCCCCCTGGAGTGTGATAGCGCGTGTGTGCCCCAGTAGAGGCAGCTGGATAGAATGCAGGAAAGTGTTCCTGTGCCATTAGTTGGAGATAGTCTGGAATGTTGTCTGACTACAAGTTTGCGAGAGAGCGGCTTACACACACACACACACACACACACACACACACACACACACACACACACTTGTTTAAGCAAATGGACACAGAATCTGTCGGCAGCCCCTCAGCCAATAGTAAACGCTCCAAAAGGCTCAGCGCCCATTAAATGTGGTTTCTACCGTCTGACTGTCTGACTGTCTGAGTCTTGAGTGTCAGGCAGCCAATTGCTGACAAGGTTTGCTCTGTCTGAAGGAAATTAATGAAGTTATTAAAGTAACTAGAATTTAATTTATGCAATAGCTGAAGTACTTGACAGGTTTCCAGGATTTAAGGCCTGTAAAATGTTCAATTATTCTTATATTTCTGCAGTGTGGGGAAAACAAGGTACTAGAAGTGATGGCCATTTTACTACTGTTGTTGTCTTCCTAGATACAGTTTTGTCAGTAATTACTAGGCAAAGATACAAAATTGCAATTTTCTTTTGTAAAGACAATTCAAAATACAATAAAAAGATTTATAAAGAAACTTTACACATTTCAATATTCAGTGCAAATATCAAGATTACGGATGACTAAGTGTTACCAAGATAATCATCAGATTATTATCTTTTTAAGCCAAATGCTATTCTGAGTATCTGATTCAGAATCTGTGACAGTTTGTACTTACAAAGAACAGGATGACTTGTCACCGTGGGTGTTCTCGATGTACAAATGTATTAAGAAGATTAGCAATCATGTGTTTAAATAAAAAGAAGAAGTAGGTGGACTAAGAAGGGATAGTTGAGTGGACTTGATTTCCTTTTTTTTCCCTCTATCAGTCTTCTTCTTTTCCCTACCTCCAGCTTCCTTTACCCCCCCAGCCCCCCACCCTCATCATACTCACATGTCTGGCAGCTCTTTTCAATCGCTGCAGCTGTCATGGAATTCATAAGGCACAGATAAGCCCGACCATATGGGGTTGTATTGCTGCAGTTTTCATTTTTCTTTAGCCAGTCACTGTCATCTTTACATACATCAACCAATCGCGACAGAGCTTTGAGAATCGTTTATCAGGAAATGCATTAACGTTAAAAACAGATGCATGTGACCCACCAGAGCCCATATGCCAGGCTCCCACAGTCTGACAATGCACATTGGCAAGCCCACTGACATCCCACAGACTCCCAAAATGCCACAGCAGGATGGCAAAAAAAGAAGCAACAAAAATGTTTAAAAACACAGTGTCAGCAGAGCAGCACAAACTTTCCCATTGTGCGCATCGCCACTCCAGTCAGCATCAAAGGGGTGTGTTAAAACAGCTTTGGGTTGGAAATCATCTGGCCCACTGGATCATCTGATTTTGAAATAATTCTTCTTTTGTCCTGACCACCAGCTTCAAACAGGAAGGAACAGGCCAAACAATCACCCCCCAAAGCAGACACTGGAAATAGCCAGTGTCTGCTTTCCATACATCAAAAAGAAGTGTCAAAACGAGCCGGGCTCACTATGATCTGACGGTCAATGGGGCAGTGTAATGAGACTTGGAATTAAATGGAATCAAGAGGGAATAAGACCCCGAGACATGAAAGAGAACAAGAGCGGACCGAGCTCCGCTTTATCAGAAATGTCACTGCCCGTATGATAATCAGTTTTTATAAACGCTACTACTCTGTGTGTAGGGACTTCAAACACACTGAGCGCTGAGGCTTTATCTGTCTCTTACACACAGCTGGGCTCTGGGCTGTGGGCGGGAGAGAGGAGAGGGAATTTGGTTAGAGCAGTGGAAGAAGAGCGGGTGGGGGGGGGGGTGGGGGGCGAGAGAACGAGTGAGAGAGGTCAACCTCTCCCACCAGTTTGAGACTGATCTGTTTTTCCCAGCAAAGGTCACCAGCTGTTGACCCCTTCACTCCCCTCTCCTTTTTCCCCCCTCCTTCCTCCCCAATTCTTCCCCTCCCCCTTTGCTCATGCTCACTGTAGCCACTGTCTCTGGACCGTGTGTGTGTGTGTGTGTGTGTGTGTGTGTGTGTGTGTGTGTGTGTGTGTGTGTGTGTGTGTGTGTGTGTGTGTGTGTGTGTGTGTGTGTGTGTGTGTGTGTGTGTGTGTGTGTGTGTGTGTGTGTGTGTGTGTGTGTGTGTGTGTGTGTTTGCGCAGGCGTGCTTGCATGGCTCATCCTTACTGCCACTGTTTATTCAGGTGGGCCACTGTGGTGAGACCCCTCCTCCTCTCAGACACCAATAAATGACTGTGTGTGTGTGTGTGTGTGTGTGTGTGTGTGTGTGTGTGTGTGTGTGTGTGTGTGTGTGTGTGTGTGTGTGTGTGTGTGTGTGTGTGTGTGTGTGTGTGTGTGTGTGTGTGTGTGTGTCCATCTGCTGGCTAAAGGCTACAAAGGAGGGACAGACCTTGTTTTGACAAGTTTGACTGGCAGAACACCTACCTTGTATCAGCCACACACACACACCAACATAGGTAGTTGCTGTGTGTGAATGTCAGTCAGAATTATACTTTGAGCTTTGCTGAAAAATACAACAACATTTAATTAGCTTTCCATGAATCATGTGAATTACTCTTAAGTGAAATAGTTCAGATTTCTTGTAACGTGTGTAATAAGAGGTCAGTATTGTACATAGCTGGCCAACCTCTGAAAAGACAATGCACTGCCTGATTTGCCTACTGGTGGCATCCTGTGTAATTGGGCTGTGGGTCATCAGATTTGGAGTGAAATAATGTGAAGCAGGTCACCTAAATTTTGTTCACTAAAACACAAGTCATTGTTGTAATAGATAATATAACAGGGAGTGTGTGTGTGAGAGGGAGTGTGACAGATTTAATAGCATTAGCTTGAGTTTAAGGAGAATGCTGTTGAATGAATAGTTTGTAATTTTGGGGGAAAACACTAATTTATTTTCCTGCCATGAGTTAGATGAGCTGATTCCACTCTAACTCTCGGAGATTAGCATAGCATAAAAGTTGGAAACAGGAAGCAGTTAGTCTAGACTTTACATCTCATTTGTTTAACCTGTACAGAAAACTATATGTAGTAGTGACCTGTTTTACAAGGGGTTAGGTGCCTTGTCCACAGTGACCTCCTGGAGTGTAGACGCTACTGTGAGGTTGCCAGGCAACCAGCAAAGATTCCTAAAAGTTACTATTTACAACTAGTAATATCGATCTAGTATCATCTATCACCTGATGAGAAAGCAAATAAGCTAGGGATAGGATTATGCTACAGATAGAACATTTTAATTGAGTCATCATGTAAGTGCAGTCATCAAATTTGATTAAAAACTGTTCATTTAAAATCAGATGTTTGACTTAGAGGTGAATGTGTACTTTGTGTTTTCCCATCTCTGTGCTTTGCATATTTTATACCTACTGTATTCATTCCTCATTTGGGTTTCTTGTGTGTCCCGTGGCCTTCCTGGAGCTCTGCTGACACGTGGTTCTGTGTTTGGGTGTCACTGTCACCAGTGTTTCCTACAGGCATCATCTCCTTCAAATTGTAGGATATGTCAGGGACAGCATCTTTTTTATGCATTAGTGCCAGCGACTGCCATGGCCAGAGGCATTATATTTTCGGGTGGTCTGCTTGTTTGCAGGAACGCAATATCTCATCTCCTCAAGGGAATTTCTTTAATTCAATTGTTTCGCACAAACATTCCCTGGGACTGAAGAATGAAGTGATTTTGTTGGTCAAAGGTCATATCAATGTGACCTCACAAAAGTGATGGCATTTGGATACAAGATTTCCTTGCGTAAAGACTCACAAGGGATAGCATTTCTTGTAGTGAGTGTAGAAAGGTGTCTTTTCTCCTCTTTGAGTTAGAATTCTTTGTTTTGTTTGAATGTTTTTTGTGGTGAAGTGGTTAGATTTTTTTCCCAGTCAGTTATTTCTGCTCCTGTGTAGATTAGGACTTTGATAGTAGATAGAAGCTTTGCTCCTTCTTGAGAATCACACAGCCACTGCTCCATTCCATAACACACTGAAGTACTCCAGTACCTCTTCAAGTGGCTCTGGTTGATCATGGAGGCCCCGTCTATCTAGTGGATTTTAAGAGTGAGCTCTGCGGAGAAGCACAGGTGTCCTTGGAATTGTTTAAAGAAGGCCAGCCTCTGTTTGGAAGCTCTCAGAGTACACATTTTGTGGTGGATGTAGACCACTTTGTTCTGTGTACCTTTCTTTCTTTGTGCCTGAGTGGGCTTAGAGAAGTTGGGGGATTTGGAGTGTCTTCCCTCCTTGAGTGATGGGAAAAGGACACTGAAGTTGAGCAGGGTAATATTTTTTGAGATAGCAAGGTGGACAAGGTGGATGTAGGGAAAAGATGCAAGTCTGTGAGAGGGGTTGTCAACAACAACTAATGCCTTTTTATGTGTGTTTTTTTTCCAGACATCACAACAAAATCCGCAGTATTGACAGCAGGCGGACCAGAGAGCTGGTGTCTGTGGAATCTCTGGACCTGAGCAATAATGACATCAACGAGCTACGAGGGCACAGCTTTCCTGCAGGCCTTCAAATCCGAGACCTGTAAGTGTGATGGATTATAACTGTGGCACATAACAAGCTAATCTTTAAAAACTTATTAACTGAAATGAAAGTAAATAAGGTGAAACCTTTAACAGTGCCTGTAAAGAAACAAGGTAGCAACAGTCAATATTGATAGAAAAGTTAAATAAAAGCAAAAACAGTGCACACAATAGTGTTGCAAGTTGATATTCTTAGTATTTCAATCCAAAATGTCAACACCAAAGCTTCATAGAGTGTATTCATGAAAATGTACCGGGTTTAACAGATTCAATTATAAAACATGTAGGTAAAGAAACTTAAGTGAGACAAAAACTGAGGCATTCATAATCAAACATTTGAGGTTTGTCATAAATCTCTGATGTCACAATGTGCTGCGTCCGTTTCCAGGTACCTGAGCAACAACAAGATTAGCACTTTAGAGCTCGGAGCTCTGGACCACCTGGGCTCAACACTACAGGTCCTGAGACTGAGCAGAAACCGCATCAGCCAGATCCCCGTGAGAGCCTTCCAGCTCCCAAGGCTCACCCAGCTGTGAGTACCACTGGAAAAACAATACATTTTAGACATTTGTGTTAGGTCTGAAAATGAATGGGTTTCCCCTTTTAGCCCCTGGAGACATTGTAGAACTGGAATGAATTAAGAGTTTGAACCAGGGGGAGTTTGTAGTGTCTGTTGATTGAGCTCTGTGTGCTCAACATTTTAAATGCTATTAGGGTGAGCTCTTACTCTAGGGATGGATGTGGTCTGACAAGGTAAATACCAGAGCAATATTATTGCTGATTTATAGCCTTATTCCATATCCCTAAAGTGGTTTGTTCACTTTATTCCCCACACTGTGCTCCATTATCTTTGTCAAACTTCCCTCCAGCGAAACAGTGACGTCGACCCATTTGTAGATCAACGCCTCCATTCTGGGGAGTGAAGGGACTCACGCAATGGTAGTCTCCCACATTGTGGTTTCCCAAAGTGCCTTTTGTCGGCCAGGTGGCCCCGGTGTCACTGTATCTGCTCATACCAGTGGTGATGCACATTAGACACAAAAGAACCTGTGTGGATGTTTATCTTTGCCAACCTGGGGGCTTTTACAGCCTATACACACACACACACACACACACACACACATATCTTGGATAAAAAAAAATACAAAACATTTTGTTGCACTTACATGTAGCACTTTGTAGTTTGGCTTTCTTGAAGCAAATTGTACTTACTTGATTCAGGTTGTTCTGGATTTGTACCCTCATGGTTGAATGCACTTATTGTAAGTCGCTTTGGATAAAAGCGTCAGCTAAATGAAATGTAAGGTAAAAATGTAATGTAGTATACACAGAAGAGAGAATGACGGCAGATCTTATACCAGGTTTAATTTGAAGGTTCATAGCTGTAACCCTTGTTTGTAAGCTTAAGTCTGCAGGTGTGGCTCTTTACCACTCTGAGGAATGCCTGTTAAGCTGGGGGTTTGTTAACGACAACATGCGTCAGCTGAAGCACAGAGGCTACTTGATTCTTTTGTTTTGACTTAAGTTTGATGGATGCTCATACACAGAAGAATGAGGGCAAAACATTCAAAAAGAAAAGAAATGAGGGGAAATGGTTCCCCTGATTTTAAATGTTTATAAAGTATGATTAAGTGCCTTTCTGCCTTTCTCCCATGACTATTTTAATTTGTCTTGTATGTTTGTCTCAGTGAGCTGAACAGGAACCGTATTCGCCAGGTGGAGGGTCTGACCTTCCAGGGTCTGTCCAGCCTGGAGGTGCTCAAACTGCAAAGGAACAGCATCAGCAAGCTTACTGACGGTGCCTTCTGGGATCTGGCAAAGATGAAAGTCCTGTATGTGAAAGAAAACACTGAAAAATTATTGATGCATTTACACAATCAGACAAAATAAGAAAATACATTTCTCATCTGACATATCACTTTTCTGCAACTAACTTCATCTGTGCAAAACATTTAGCCGCCCTATCATAAGACATCTAATCTCTAAGCTAATTTCTCAAACTAATCTCCTGATTTATTGAATTTGGTTGTAAGCCATTGCTTGAATCAAGCACTGATAGGCTAATCCTATTTGTCTCAGTTAGTGACTATTACAGAAACATTCACCAACAAACCACAGAATAATAACTATTTTGTACACTTACTGGAACTTGGGCACAATCACAACAATCACATATTTTCTAGCCAGCATGCAACTTGTACATATTGCCACTATTACATGCACAATTTATGACACAGTAATTGCCATTAATTACATTGTAAGATTTCATTGCTGCTGCCGATTTTATTTCAGGGTTTTAATAAATGCCACCTGACATCCTGTTGCCTGCAAACGTCTTTACAAAGTTCCCTTGATTCTCACTAAACTAATACCCACATTTCTCAATTCTTTTGTCCCATGTAGTCACCTGGACTATAACAGTCTGACGGAGGTGAACAGTGGCTCCCTGTACGGCCTGTCTTCCCTTCAGCAGCTATTCCTCAGTAACAACTCTATAGCCCGCATCAATCCTGATGGATGGAAGTTCTGCCAGAAGCTGAGGGAACTGTGAGTACCAGCATTTAAATTGGCCTGAACTCCCAAACTCCTCCTTCCAGATGTCCTCTTGCAAACGACTTCCAGTAGGCTGTGGTTAAAACTCCTAAAACTGGAATGATAACGGTTATCAGGGAGAGTTGGAGGCAACAAACAGAACTACAGCACTTTAAGTATACTTTTAATAAAACATAAAAGTTGTATATTCAAAACTGTATTATGGTATTTATATGCAAATTCTTAAACCTTTTTGGTCTATCTTAGGGTTTCTAAACCTCTTGTCTTGTATCCTGAGAACCCAACACTCGCCACCCCCACCCATATCATCCATCTACCTTCCCCAGGGTTAAATGACATTGTGCTTTAACACTCAATATGCTAAGCTATTCTCAGGATAAGCCTGTTTATCCCATAATTAGAGCTGGGCTCAACAGCACTCAAGCACTTCGACAAGAGTTTTTGTGCTAAGTTCTGAAGCGTAGGGGTTTGGCAAACTGGCGTGTAATCCTCTTCCAGTTGTGTTGTGGTAATTACACAAAGGGATCGCCTCCATGGCCTTTGTCTACCAAATGAGGAGTTATTATCAGAGAGTCTTTCCTGTTCTGTTGACATGACTGTCATATTGCTCCTGTAAAGTGCTCTGCTCAGCTGAGGCGTTGCTAACTGCGAGGTAGCCTTGGGAATGTGTGGCGCCTCTGTTTGTTTGTGTGTAACAGTCAGTAGGAATAAAGTGATAGATGGCGTTCATGCTAGTATGCTCTGTGTATGTCAATGCCATTTCCTGTGCGCAGGTATTATTAATGACAGATTGCTCCCAGTGCCATCCTTGAGTCATCTTGCCTGAACTGCACCAGTGGTTCTGATTTTATTATCTAGAGTTATGATAAACCCCATGGCTGATAGAGGAGAGTGACTTGTCTTTATGAGGAGCCTGTTATTGCATTCCCAGTGGGCCAGGCTGAGCTGGTCAGCAGGGAGAATCTCTGCACACATGACTGGTCAAGCAGACCTAAGGTCTGGCCACAGAGACAGACAGCGAGGCCCATAGAGAGGGAAAATACACAATACTGCCTTTGACCACTGTTTGAAAGATAGCCTTATGGGATCATCGTTTACAATCAGGATTTAAGAAGACGTATTATATGCATACTATGAAGAAACATCCTTTCAAGTCATTTAAACAATCTTTCACTTCATTGTCACTTGATTCTTAACTTGTGCCAACAAACCAGATTATTATTTCTTTCCAAATCCCAAAAAGGGAGTAAAACTGCATTTTAATCCTTGTGGTGTTCTCATCCCGCTGGGAGCTGGATGTGAAAATGAATAATATTTTGATGGCTGCAGAAAACCTGAGTGGCAGTATATTCCCCTGGGGTTTACCACATACTTAAGTGGGCTTATAAATGGAGGTTGTAGACACATAAAGTTCAGACCAAGAATTTCTCTTCTTCCCTGTCAATGGTTAGGTCCTCAGCTGAGCTCCAAGTTCTGCAGAGCCCATTCTCTGTTAACATCTTTTGACGGAAAAAAGGCACAATGGAAAAACACGCCACAGCGTGGCAAATAGACATTGAATCAGCCATGAAATTAAAGTATAATGATGTCGCGAGCTGCCTCAGCATTCTGCCAACCTGTCATCTCCTTCCAGACCTCACACAGAACACGTCTCTTTCTTTCCCCCCTTTTTTCCCTCTCCCTCTTTCCGTCTCTGTGTCTGCCTGTGTTGTCTTTTCTCCGTCTCATGCTACGTTTCTCTCTCCAGCAATCTGTCATACAACAACTTGACTCGTCTGGATGAAGGCAGCCTGGCTGTGCTGGGGGATCTCCACACCCTCCGTCTGGGCCACAACTCCATCAGCCACATCACAGAGGGAGCCTTCAGAGGCCTCAAGGCCGTACGCATCCTGTAAGTACACTCCCCTGCACCCGCCCGCTATTACCGAGCCCAGAATAATCCCCAACAACCAACTCATTATGGTTTTGCACCTGCTGGCGATAAGGGCTAAAATGTGCCACTCGGGAGCTGTGAAAGCTGAGATCTTTAATATTGGTGTTGCCTGTGTGATATTTGATATATTGGCTCACAAAGTACCTTCAGTTGACTTTAGAAAGTGGGGGTTGTTTACTTTTCAAGCTAGGTCTGATCTCATTTGCCTTTAACGCTCTGAGATATGACCAAAAAAAAAGTATTTTCATATCCAGATAAATCTTGGTACTCATACCTTTTTCTGTAGACGTGAGTTGTAACACAGTTGTTACCTCCTGCAGGCAAACGCCTCTAGCTGCATCTGAGTTTTGTTTTTGTTTTGAGCAGTCGGCTTTACTTTGTGGCTCTCCTTCGCCGACTCTCTCTGTCCTGTTTCACATGACTTTTGTGTAGAAGGTAAAAACAGGTCAGCAGTGATTTGCTCATATCCAGACCACGCCCATGAGACA
This sequence comes from Hippoglossus hippoglossus, assembly GCF_009819705.1. Classification (NCBI taxonomy): domain Eukaryota; kingdom Metazoa; phylum Chordata; class Actinopteri; order Pleuronectiformes; family Pleuronectidae; genus Hippoglossus; species Hippoglossus hippoglossus. The sequence continues at coordinate 21,591,927 of NC_047155.1, read as the reverse complement.
GAAGTAGCCCTTCCTCGACCTTCTTATTTTGTCTTGGCTGGTTGGAGTCCTGGTTGGAAGTACCATGTTTTGTATCACGTTCATTATCCTCCATGTTTGCGTGACTTTGATAAAAATGTGGATCATGTGGAACACCAACAAAGAAAAACATTTTTTTCCCTATCGCTACACAATCATCATACTGGACAGCCCCGTTTGTGTCAATTCACAAGTTCTTTGTAACTTTTACAAGGTGCTGATGCATCACTATTGTCTTGGTTTCTGTAGCAACCTATTTATTAGCAGCCTTATTTTTCGTGTCTTTTCTCGCTTTGTTCCTTTTGTCTGGTTTTGTTTGGGGTTTTCTGTTTTGTCTCAAACACTGTTTCCCAACAAACTTGGCTCTGAAAGAGTTCTGTGTCACTCACCTCCCTGGAGAGATTCTTCCCTGCTTTTAGGCCATGAATAAAGACAGGGATCTCTCTTCCAACTGATCCACTTTTTGCACAAACAGCACAAACAGGGCTGAAGAAAGAAAAGGAGGTAATGAAAGGGAGAAAGTCAGGGGATAAATTCCGGCGACCGACTTGGGGGTCTTGCTTTCGAACCAAGGTCCCCTTGGCTGTGCCTCTTCCCAGTGAGAGAGCCAGAGAGGAGAGTTGTGCCAGAGCTTGCTAGACAAGCTCCATCTCTCAGCGAGGTGACAAGCCAAGGCACATAAGGCCTCTCTCTGCTGGCTCACTGGGTGTTAGATAACTAGCTACAGAGGGAAGTAGAGGCTGGGACAGGGAGCTGAGCTTGTGTCTGCCATATCGCTGCTTCTCTCACATCTCTCGTGTTTTTCTTTCTTGACTCTAATTGCTTACTTTAGGCTTTTTTGTTGACACATTAAAGGCCCATTTCTTCCCTCTGATATCCTTAGCGTATTCTAGCATCTCCTCATTTCATCCCCAATGCACTCGCTATCTTTGTCTTGATTCTACATAATCTTTTCACTCCTTGTATCACTCCTGCGCTGTGTGTCTTTGAGGCAGGCCTAATCTAATCAGTGGTCGGGAGGACAGGCATAGGCTGGGCCCTGAAAAGGAGCCGGGGGAGCTTTAATTGGGTCCGCTGCTGGCCGTGCTGGCATGGGGCCGGAGCCTGCATCGGGGTGTGAAAGCTCCAAACAAGCCATCCTGCCCTCTAATTCGTCCATGGTGGGGAGGGGGATGCCTTGGCTCATCAGAGCCCACTTCTCTGTGCCCACTCTCCCTGCTCCACAGCCCCCACCACTGGCTTTGCTTTAACAAGACAGCAGCCATTCACATCCAGCCAGCCAGAAAGAGTAGGAAATTGGCAGCCCCAGTCCAGTACAACTAAGACAGCGGCCAATAGAGACTGAATAGAACCAAAGGGGGATAAGAGATGCTTGGAAAGCAAAGGGAGGAGGTGGAGCGGAGGGTGCTATTGTGGAGGTGGTGGAGGGTGTGGCTGACCAATAACCTCAAAGGCCCTTCTCAAGTCTTTTAATTGTTCAGAGGAGACCTCTGATCCTGTCGTTTTTCTTTTCAATTATCATGCTAAAGTGAGGAGTGGTGGTTCCTCCGCAACTATGACTTCACCTACAGAGGTATTTCTTAAGAGGTAGTGAGGGAGGAATAATATTCATTCAACAAGCATTTGTAAACCTCCAAAAACTGAAGAAAAAAAAACCAGGTTTCTCTTTTCCTTCTTTCACTGGATCCATTCTGTCTTTGCCTGGCCACGGCTAAGCTTGGTCCTTAACCTTGTTGTCACTCTTGGCTTTGACTGTACCTGCCACCATCGGACCAACAAACCCAACTGTCTGGACTGTCACACGGCATTGTGTTCGTGCCAATCCCTCCATGTCGCCATGAATTATACATGTGTTTCCCTGTGCTGGAGCTTTTCTCAACACACCAACACACACACTCACATGCACACTCCTTCTCCACCCTTCTAAGGAAAGAATGCGCTTGGTTGGCAGAGCAGAGGGCCACAAAAGGCCAGGTGCAGTGGGGGGAGGGTGATAGAGAGAGTGGGTAACCCGTGACTTCCAGACCAGCCTCTGCCAGGGCTGTGAAACGCTTCAGCGCGGGCAGACTCTGTCCCTGCTCTCCTCCTTCCCTCCCTCCCTCCTTCCATCTCTCTTATCCCTCTTTTTTCTCCCATTCTCCACAGGGAGCTGGACCATAACGACATCTCGGGCACAATAGAGGACACCAATGGGGCCTTCTCTGGATTGGACAGCCTCAACAAGCTGTGAGTGTCTCCCCATCGTTCTTTCTTCTACTCCCTCTGCCTTTCCTTCTCTAACAACCCCTCCTTTTCATCTCTCTGTCCTGGCCTGTCACTGTTACTGGGATTCTCGCTGCTGTTTTTCAAAGACAGACGATCAGAGAACCAGAGGAGTGAGCGTTCTCATTTTTCTCACATTCAAAATCTTCCCTCCAAATCCCCCACTCGCACTTCATTGCCAGCTAAATTTAACCAGTCCAGTTGAAGGCCACAGAGGTCGAGATATCAAGACCCCACACTTCTCTTGGAGAGGAAGTATTCATGGTGTAGGATGATTTATAGGACCCCCTTACTTTTTAACAAAGCTAGTTCATGAAACATCGAAGGTAATAATATAAAATACGTTTTTTTCCTCTCTTCATCCTGTAGAAGTCCAGGATAGTTTTTTATCTCCAGTTCAGTCTGGCTTTCATCTTGTGATTTCATTGTTTCACTGTAGTTTTATGGCCAAACCGGGTTCTCTGTGTTGGTAATTGCTCAAGAAGGACATGCAGTGAATTCTTTTTTATCTGTTTTTCATGAATACTCATAGAAAAAAGTTCAATGTCAAAACCTGACAAGTGAAGAATTACAGCGGACATGGAGTTGCTGGCATTGAGCGACAATCAACAACCTGCAGCATGAAAAGATGGTGTCCAGCCAAGATGGTTCCCAGTATGAGCAGGGCTGAAAGAGAAAGAACGGGAGAAAGGGCTTTTCTTCGAGCTGGCAGGGGTTCGCTCTCCAATAGGCTTATTTCTATTTCTTCTCCATGCCTCCGCTCCTCTTGTCCCCTTCCCAGTCCCCGTTGTTAGGAACTGCGAGAGGGTGAAATTGAGGGCTGCATTCAGTCATCAACATCAAACGCCTCACACGCCCCGCCCTCTGACCCTGCCCCTTTTGTCAGGACGTTGGCGGAAGCGGCCCACTGCATCCCAACGCTGGCGAAGCTATGCCTGGGAAAAAAGAGATACAGAAAAGAGAAAGAAGGAGCGAGTGATCAAAGGGCCTGTTTAGACCTAGCGTTAACATCCGTCTGTCCAAGTAAAAGTGTGAACACACACATTGAGGACGCATTTGTGATCGGATCAGTCAGACTTCATCAAGAGGTCGACTGGGACACATGTGGACACATTCTTTGAGCAGCGTGAACGCAAATGTGTCCTGGGCCACATTGAAGGACCTCCTACTCAGATAACGTCCTCTGACCCGCTACAGTTTCACAATGAACCCAAAGTATTTTTACACCTCTCATTCTTTCCAATACATTGATTTTCTATTTTCTTTTCAACTCCTTCAAATAAGGAACATTTTATTTTTTAGAGCTACATGTGGTGCATTGATTTGCTCAGCCCACTCCTTGGCCTCACAGTGATGCATTTACCTACACACACAAACATATTTAAAACAGATGTGTTTCAATGCCATGTTGGAATTGGATTTAAGTTGAATTGAACTTAAATCTGTCCACTAGTGAGCAGAACGCCCGAGACAGATGTTAGTACGAGATCTCAACAGTGACAAGTGTCCATCACACACTGTGAAGGGAAGTAACTCTTACAGTCCTAAGCCAAGGGAAATAATTAGATTTAATTCAGTCTCTATTTGTTTTCATTGGCTTCTCTAATTCCAAATAAAAGTTACAAAAATGACAAAGTAGCCTTCTTGTCATTTCTGTGACAAGACAGCAGTTTGTTTGTGTGAACATGTGGATGAGTTTGAACACTGGGGTCTTCATTGTGAACCAGCCAGCCGTGTCTCCCCTTCCTGTGAAGCAGAGGCTACAACAGGAGAGGAGCGAGCGAGGTAGAGGAGGGAGGGTAGAGGGCGGAAGAAGGGATTAGGACCCTGAATCAGAGGGAACAGCAACTCACTTCTTGGCTCAAACAAGGCTTGACATGGACAGATACACACACATACTCACCGCATGTCCTTACTAGCTCTGCAGGGAGAACAACACACACACACTCACACAGCGCCTGGTCATTCTATTACATTCTAATAAAGATAAAAGTGGTCTTTGAAGAGCGGCGCCGAGCCCAGGTGCCCCCACCCCCCATCTCAACCCCATCCAGTCTCAATCACCCTTCCTCCTGGCTAATCTCCATGCAGTTCAGATTTCCAATACCTCAATCCCCTCAATCTTATCAGATTCAGCCTCGCTAATTGTGCCTCTCTCCCTCTCTTGCACTCTCTTTTAAACCCCTCTTCTCACCCCCTTCTCCCCCTCTCCCTCTCGCTCACTCTCTCTTCATCCATCGACACCCTTCATGTTTGGAAACGGCAGGACTCTGTTTGGAAACAAGATCAAGTCGGTGGCCAAGAAAGCCTTCGCTGGCCTGGAGACCCTGGAACACCTGTGAGTATCCCACAATGCTTGGCTGCCCCTCCTCCCAGCCGGAGTGAGTGTGAGGGAGAGAGAGAGCGGCGTGTATGTGTGTGTTTTTGGGGGGTGTTGCCAAAAGTAGCTGGCAGAGAGGAGGCTGCTAGCAATTTAATAGCGTCTTTGTAAAAGGAGAAGACAGGGGCTTTTGCAAGCGCCCAGCTGCTTCTTTCTCGTTAGCGTAGCACAATCTCAACTTTGGCCTTTTTTTCCTGCCTCCACGCAGGAACAGAGTTATTGAGCATATGGCGAGCTCCGTAGAAGAAATGGAATTCCTATAAGCACTTTCACAGGCCTTTGTCAAATGAGGGCAGTGAGAGACGGAAAAGACGGAATGTATGGTCAGAGATATATACCTAGATATATACCTATACACCTAGATATATTTTCACCTTGGTTAACAAGGTTGATCCTTGCTAATGAGAGCCAGGATGCAGGTATGGCTGTGAAGTGTATACAGTTGATGAATAAGGCAATGTAATGTCCCAACAGGAACCTGGGAGAGAACGCTATTCGTTCCATCCAGCCCGACGTCTTCAGCAAGATGAAGAATCTCAAATCCCTGTGAGTTACACTGGTGCATTTACACAACCGCGCATAATTTATGTGCACAAACCCACACACACAGGAACAGCCAGCAGCGCATATACACCCACACGCACGCCTCAGCTCAGAGTGAAACACACTCCCACTGTGTTCTTGGCACCCACGCACTTTTCAGAAACACATATTCAGTTACAGCTGCAACAGTTGTGATATATACCACATGCACTTACTTACCGCGCCTCTCTCCTCCTCCTCCTCAGTCTCATTGAGAGCGACAGCTTCCTGTGCGACTGCCAGCTCAACTGGCTGCCCGACTGGTTGGTGACACGTGGTCTGCAGGCTGGAGTCAATGCCACCTGTGCCCACCCAGAGAGCCTGAAGGGCACCAGCATCTTCCAGGCCCCGGCCAGCAGCTTTGTGTGTGGTGAGTTGTGTGTGTTTCTGTGTGCATGCATAATCTGTGTTTATGTGGGTGGCTGTGTTGAGCAAGAGGAGACACAGATGGGCCACACTGACAGCTTGGCGCTCTTGTTATTTAGATACTCACACATATTTGTTTGTGTGTGTGTGGTGTTTTTGTTTAGCTTTGCATTTGCTAATGGATCCTTATGGTCGCTTTCTGTTTTTTTTATGTCTTCCCTCCCTCCACGCTTTTCTTCCTTTTCCCTCACCATCTTCTACCTTCTTCCACTCCTGCTTTTTCGTATCGCTCTCCACTGTCAGATGACCTTCCAAAGCCCCAGATCACGGTGCAGCCAGAAACCACGGTGACGGTCCTCGGTAGCAACGTGCGTCTCACCTGCACGGCTGCAAGCAGCAGCTCCTCCCCCATGACCTTTGCGTGGCGAAAGGACCAGGAGCTGCTTCAACACGCCGAGACGGAGAACTACGCCCATGTGCAAGCTCACCATCAAGGCTCCACACAGGATGTGCCTGGTGCAGGCGGAGGCGTGATGGAGTACACCACCATCCTGCACCTGCGACACGTCACCTTTGCACATGAGGGCCGTTACCAGTGCATCATCACCAACCACTTTGGCTCCACCTACTCCAGCAAGGCCCGCCTCATTGTCAATGGTAGGTAGAAACTGAATCCTGTAAAAATGTCTTAAAAGGAGAGTTAAGTCAATGTGGTTATAAAAGGAGTAATGGCAACTAAAATGTGTCAAGACAAGATGGACAGAAAAATAAATGTAGCTCAAGCTGTTGATGTGTGTGATTACATCATTTCCATGAAATAAAACACCTATGTTAAACTGATCATTTTTAATTGTCCAGTTTGACAGAAGAGCGAGATAAATGCCCATGCTGAGTTCTTTTCGTTCACTTGAATAAAGTCGTCTCTCTTGCTTGGCCTCCTCCATCTCCTCCAGGATGGTATTCGGAACAAATTGATTTAGCTGCATGTCGGCGCTAACAGAGGCCATCTCCTCTCCACTCTGTCATTCTGCTTTCTTACAAACGGAGATTCTTTATCTAGAGCTTGGTATTTTGCCCAAGTCTCTTCTTCTTCACTCACACTTCTGACAGAGTCATTTTTCTGTCTGTGGTTTGGTTTGTTCATATGGATGTTAAGAAGCGGAAATTGCCAAAGTTTCCTATAGAGGCTGGTGACTGTGGTTTCTGACCGGAAGTTTCCTGGTTTGAATGTCAGCACCATCTGGAAAAATGTGGTCGGAAGACATGAATGAGTAATGTTTTGTAATCCCCAACAACTGCTGTCGAGGTTCTTTATCCATGAGTCCTCCAGTGGAGCTATTACTTTCTCGCAGGTGTGAAAGTTTAGAACTGTACGAATATCTATAAGGAAAAAGTGGACAGTTGACTTCCTCTGAATGTCCTGCCATGGTTAACACATACTAATGGAATTTGTGTATTTTTCGTCCACAGTTCTTCCGTCCTTTATGAAGACTCCTAAGGACAGCACCATCAGGACAGGCCACACAGCCAGGTTGGAGTGCGCCGCTGAGGGCCACCCATCTCCCCAGATCGCCTGGCAGAAGGACGGCGGCACGGACTTCCCTGCCGCCCGCGAGCGGCGAATGCACGTCATGCCTGACGACGACGTGTTCTTCATCATGGACGTCAAGCCGGAAGACATGGGCGTGTACAGCTGCACCGCTAAAAACACAGCAGGCACCATGTCTGCCAACGCCACCCTCACTGTTCTGGGTAAGAGTGGTGTGTTTCTGTGATATTTTGATCTTGTTATTTTGTAGATCTAATATTGTCCCACTTTCGACTCGCTTTCCGCACTGATTATATTCCCACAACCCCCCTAAAAATGAGCACTTGTACATAGCTCTGCGCTCAGTTGGGAATTGAAGAGTCCGAGGCCGCAGAATGAGAGGCTTTATATTTTTCTTTTCTCGGCAGCTGTGGCCTTGCTGCGGGTCAGGGGCCAGAGGTCACAGTTGGAGGTCAAAGGGGGATGGTGGGGGAGTGAGAAGGACTCATAGAGGGGTGTTTGTTAGGCATTCCCACCCCCGCCCCCTGTCTTGGTGGGAGGGACAGTCATGGCTGCTTCACTGCAGGCCTCAGTGCTCCCAGTTTATTGGCTGTTTTACACTGTTAAATCAAACAAAACGGAACTGCTCTCCTATAACCATCTCGGCACATAGATCATCTTTGTCCTCTGTGTTTGAACTCAGCAAAGCAGCCCCTTGTTGGACAGAGTTTTAAAAAAGAGTTTGGGGGTTTTTCCTTGCTTTGTTACCAGCCTGAAATTCCCCCTATAGAGCTGATAAACAACACTGTCTGTATGTAACATGACTGGTGCTGTAGGTATTTTAGCAACACATTTGCATGTTGTGCGACTCGTTCGACTGCACAACAGTTCAAGTCCAGTGCTAATCCACTCAACAATGTGGAATATTGAAGCGAGCGACTGCGCCTTCGCACTGACTCTGATGTTTGGGTTGAGAGAAGGCGGCGGCGGTGGTGGAGGGGCTGCAGTCGAGGGGCCCCTGTCTGGAAAAGAGTGGCGGGGGGAGAAAAATGGGAGCCAAAGAAGAAGTGGAATGGTTGGAGTGTTTGTGTGGGGGAAGGTAGGGGAGTGGGATTTAGAGAGAAGAAAGGTGGGAGGAGGGTGGAAGGGAGAGAAATGTGGATTGATGAAGAGGGAGAAAGTATTGATAGAAGAGTGAGAGGCGACTGAAGTGGGTTAAGTGAGATCTCTTAATCTGCGTACGTCCCACTGTGATGGGAAGTGCTCAGTCTGAGAGGAAAGGCCTACACACACACACACACACACACACACACACACACACACACACACACACACACACACACACTGTGGGCTCCATTCAGCAGAAAGTGAAGTTGCCGGGGGAAACTGTGAAAACATGGAGGTGGAGAGGATTGTGTCTTGTCATAATTAAAATGTGTTAGTTAAAGTTCAAGTTAAATTCTCACAGAGTTTGTTATGGTACCAGATGTGAGCTCAGATGTATAAATGTGATCGTCATCATGAGATGACTTTCAGTGGTTGGATATCAAACTCTCACTGGTCTCACTCTGTCCAGCTGAATCACCATGATCCCACAGTCTGCAGCCGAGAATGAGGACGAAGCAGAAACCTGAGACCAGAAATCTAAAACTCTGATGCTACAGAATAACATCAGAATAATAGAAAACACTGACCTCAGGAGTCCTGCTCTCGATTTGAACCCTGTCTCTCCTGTCCCCTACAGAAACCCCCCACCTGGCCCAGGACCTGGGGGATCGCAACGTGGTGGTCGGGGACACGGTGGCCCTGCAGTGCAAGGCCCTGGGCAGCCCGCCCCCCCGCATCACCTGGCTACGCAATGACCTGCCCCTGCGCCCCTCCGACAGACACCACTTTACCCCGGGGAACCAGCTGCTGGTCATCGGCTCGGCCTCGCTCGAGGATGCCGGTCGCTACACCTGCCTCATGTCCAACACGCTGGGCACGGAGCGCGCCCACAGCAAGCTAGTGGTGACGCAGCGCAGAGGTCCCTGCACCGCCGCGCCGGGCCCCAGCACGGTCACTATTGGGATCATCGTCATCGCCGTGGTGACGAGCATTGTGGTGACGTCGCTGGTGTGGGTGTGCATCATCTACCAGACCAGGAAGAAGAGCGAGGAGTGCAGCGTCACCAACACAGGTGAGCTGCGTTCACTATAAACATATAAAGAGTCAAAATAGTTGTTTTTTAGGTAATGTGTCTGTAAATATTTGTCCGGCTGCACAGTTCTGTGAGCATATTTCAAAAAGAGCGATTCACATTTAGCTAACAATTATTTGCTATTTTTACTCAATTTTGACTGAAAGTTGACAGATTATCAAAATAGTTGCCTTTTAATTGTAAATTGTGTAGAACTACAAATAAATAATTACTTTCAGTTCTTAAAATGTCAGAAAATAGTCAAAAAGTCTCACAGAAATCACAAAAAAAAACTAAAAACTCCAATATATATATTTGAGAAGTGAATCGGTGATTCTTTACTTGCTAAATGACACAGATTATGTAGTAGAATCAAAGTAGTTAAATGAATAATAAAACCGACAATGAATCCTGCAGCTCTGATCTCAGTGTCCGCAGCCCTGGTGTTGTTGTCTCATGTTCGGATCTTATCGTCTCTTTCCCAGATGAGACGAACGTTCCTCCAGACGTGCCCAGTTACCTCTCCTCTCAGGGCACTCTGTCCGAGCGGCAGGATGTGTGTATCCGTGTGGAGGCCAGCGGTGGACCTCAGCCCAACGGACACATCGTAGACACCGCAGGTAGCCGACGTTCAACTCTCTGCTCAGTCTCCCAAATGTTTGCGCTCGCCGGCAGTTTCTCCCACTTCCCATGAGCAGAGTTGCTGTGTTGCATAACGATAAAAGGCTTGCTGTCCGTGAAGGCCTGCTCAGCATCAGAAATAATTACAGCAGTCGCCCAAACCACTGTGTTGACACACAGTTGTTTATTATTTGCCTGTGAATCACTAATTCCCCCCCTCTTATCCCCCCCTCCCTCCCTGGCTGCAGGTTTCGACGGTGCAGTTGTGTGCACAGATTGTATGGAGAACAGTAACTGCTACTCCAAAGATCCTGATTACCTGACGCACGGTTTTGGCCCTGCTGGAGGCATGGAGTACCAGCAGCACCCTGTCCCCCCGCCTTACTCTCACTTTTACCCAGCGGAGCATCATGACACAGGGTCGACGCCACTCTGCAACGGGACGCCCAACGGGATCCGGAACAGTCAGGAATCCACATTTCGAGAAAACCACAATACGTTACAAGTGAACCATCATGATAAAAAAGGTGAGACGATCAGAGATACACCAACAAAACTAGAATCGCACTCAGTAGAGCACACACCTCTCCAGAAGCTCAGATGGCCACTGCGATTCAATGAAAATTAGTCTTAAAGATATTAGTCCTCTAAACACGCCTGATTATTCCCTGGTTAAAATGTCAATGTGAAAAACGCCTCCTGATCCGGATCATCGCCAAAATGTATTTAGTTATTTCTTTGCCTGTGTCCCATCCTTCAAACTAACAGACAGGGGTGAAATATATAGTTCTTGGTGGAGGTAATGGTTAATCCAGTAGACGTCTACAGCCCCAGTTCTTCTAGGAGTATCACTCATATCAGGTGATACCATGAGGAAGAGGAAACCTTTTATTAAGACAAATTCTTGAGTACATGATTGTTGATAGATTGGCTCCTCCCATTTGACAGTGTATCATAGTTGCGTTCCCAGAGCCCCTCGGGATATCTCTGTGAAAACAGTAAAAAGTAGCACTGAGTTCTCTCTGCTGCTGCACGTCGGGGCCTGTTCTGGGACTCAGCTTCTTTTTATAGTATTACCAGAGGAATTGGCCTCCGAATACCAATTCTCACCTCCACAGGTCCACGCAGCCCTATACACACATTCCACAGCCACTGTATCCTAAAGCTGAACATCGCACATTCATCTTCACACACGTCATTGACTCTGCCTGTTTCTAATTCCACCTCCTCCCCCTCTGTGTTCATCAGGGAGCAGAGCGGGACAGACGCCGGCGTGCTCGCCATCGCAGGAGGAGTCCTTCCATAAACCGGTGAAGCTGGCCGGCGTGACGAGCAACGGTCGCTCCGACACGGACTGTGAGCCTGAGCTCAGACAGACTCTGCTGTCCAACGGACACGCCCTCAGAGCGTCTCAGAATGAGAGCACCCCCCTGAGGAGAGCCAGCGACTAGCGTCAAACCCAAACACGAACTCGCAGGAGATGGACTTATTTTTTATTTTTTTGCACTGGGAAATAAACTGCTACCTCATATCGAGGCGATTGATCCTGCGCCTCCTGGATAAAGACTGACATGAAGCGCCAGGGGGGGAAAAATCAAACGCAGGCGGCATCCGGAGTTTGAAGGCGGAGCTTGTGTGGGTGGCGTCCCATCTGAGCGTATCAGCTGTACATAGTTATAACCTTCCCCTGGGAGGTGACTAATAAAAATTCTAGCTCCAAAAAAATGTGACTTGCATTTGAAGCATGTAAATGTAGGGAATCTTGTACATTGTACGTATGTGCAGGGGCAAAAAAGAGAAATATACCTTTGGACATTGGACTGTACATAAGAGTTTTCTTATATTATATATTATATAGCTTTTACAAAAAGAGTATTTGAATTTATGTGCATGACAAAGAAAGGAGTGATGGTATTTTTATTTTTCTTCAAAAAACAAAAAAACAAGACAAAAACAGCCTTTTTCAGCTTTTACCAACATCCAGCTGCGGTGCCTTATTGCATGATCAAAGAAAAGTCAACCTGTAATAACATATATCAACAGACTGTGAGAGATACTGGTTCACTCTTGATGTAGAAAACAAAACACTTGATTGCACTTGAATGTTTCTTTTTGTGACAAATGCTGCCAATCACGGCCTTACGGAAAAAAACACAGTTCACAGCCGTTATTGTATGAAGGAGGAGCTTTGATTGTCAATTATGTTTTGGTACGTTAGACGGTTCATGGTGCGATGATTTGTGGAGCGGGTGGTGAAAAGCACTTTTTATACTCACTTCATAAACAAGCAGATTCACGACATCTGCCAATAGGAAAACAGGAGCCTCCTCTGCACGAGGAGACATTCCACATGTGACACGTTCAAGTCGACAGGTCCACTCTGTAACGTTAAGGCTCTTCCAGCTGTTTCACATCACTACATGTTACTGCTAAGCTGCTATGAGCTCTCTCTGGGGAAAGATTCTTCTCTTACTCCAGTCAGGTTCTTTATTTTTATTTTTCCAGGAAAAGTCACTTTGGCACCAGTTTGTAACCAAATGTGGCCGAACATCAGCTGGCAGCTGTAACGTGGAGCTGTGTCTTTAATAAAGCCAGTAATGATCTGTGTGTGGACACAGGACACCTGTCAGGAGAGCTACAGCTATGGGCCTCGGAGCACTGACGTGTAATTGGCCAAACTCTGAAGCTAAATGAAAAAAAAGATGGCGAATCAGGGAGAGTGATGTATTGTGTTGTTATGTTACTGCTGTAATGTTGCTCATGATCCACCGTCGTGCATCCAGGAGCACATTGCTAGTATTCCACCTCTGTCTCAGTGAGGCTACAGGTGAATCACGCTTTGTGCCCCAGGTGAAATAAAGGTGCGGCTTGATGCTGTGAACAGTGGAAAATCTTGTGAAATGTGCTCGAACCAAACCTGAACCCACAAACTTACACGACCCCGACACACACAGGGTCTGACACCAGTAAGAGGAGCTGCATCCTGTTTCCCCTCTGTGTGCCCTTGTCTGAATTGTATTCTGTTAGCAGTGGCCTTATCAAGGTGAACTAGAGGACACGTTCCTCTGGTTACACCTGACAACACCTGTCACGGGTGATTTTGATTTAGATTTAGATTTTTTTACCGGGACGACCAATCAAGAGAACCCTGGTGGGGAAAAAACAATCTCCGTTTGCAGCAGGTAAAAGGGACGAGACGGAGCGATGGTTGTGCAGTTTGAGTAATTTATTTGAAACAAAACTTGTCTGAAACCGTTCTAATGGCGTCGAAGCTGAAACGGTGAAGTCTAACATGGCATTGAAGAGTCTAATAAAAAAATCACATTTTGCTATTATCACAAGTGTTTTCTCTTGTGTGTGTATGTGTATGTGTGTGTGTGTGTGTTCCTGCCGGGGGGGAGGGGTTTCGTGACGCTGACTGTATCACAAACAGCTGAGTTAGCATTTAGCGCTGAACACATGTCACAGTGAATATGGAGAAGCCATTAATTCAAATGGAGTGAAGACATGAGACCTTGATCTTCAAAGCAGCCAAGTAGCTATACACACACACACACACACTAATGTTCTGACCAGGAGGCTCCCTGAAGCTCCGAAGACAGCAGGCATATTTTGTCTTTCTGTGCGCTGTCTAAAATATTGGCCATGGACTCCGAGGGTCAGCGAATGGCCAGAATGTGCATTCCAGATGGATATTTGTCACCACGTGATTGACATGCCCCCCGGCTGTGGCCTCCACCAATCACACGCCGACCATTGTTGTCCACGGGCCCAGTGACAGGCAGCATGACAAACACTCCCACCTGTGCGGCCATCAGTCTCCCTCGGCCCCCAGCAGGATTTAGCAGGTCTTCAGTTGGCCTCCGTGCCGACTGCTGAAGGCCGACACTGAGCCCATTCACTGGAAACTCACTGACTGAGGCTGAATGTTCCTGCACATGTCATTTAGAGCTTTCTCCTACAGTCCGACACACCGGAGGACTTTCTTCATCATGCGAGAACTTATCTTCAATGGTCCTCTGGTATTTTTTCACATCAGCACCATCACGTTAAATGAATCCCTGAGAAACCCACTCATTCACGGCTCAATGACACATTTAACAGAAACGTATAATTTCCTGGTTAAAGTCAGCTGTAATTACATCTGTAGTTTATGTTTTATCATCGTAGCTACTGATACTTAAATGGTCGTTTAACTCAGATTTCCACACCCACAGATGGGCCTCAGACACAGATGCTGTCTGGACACACATACATGTTCTGTGTACGGCTCCACACCATCATGAGAAAGTGGGATAGTATGTATTTCGTCATTTGACTGAATTGATACTTTATTTACCTGCTCTTTTATGAGCTGTTCCCTGGAAAGAGTAAATCTGACTTAAAAATGACACAAATTACAGTTAGTGAATAATATTTTTATTTTATTAAATCTGTCAAACCTGGATCAAAATCTGACAAGTAATCTGTATATGAAATAGTTGTGTAATTGACTGAAATTGATTGAGGACATTTAGGCCAAAACACAGTGTTAATGACACCGTTTCTGGTTGAATTTGAATGTCGGGGCTTAGGGACACTTGGATGACACCACAGGAGCAGTATGGAGACATGTGTTTTTTTTACATATGAAGAATCAGTCACCATTTATTTTATAGAAATTAGCTCTACAAATCAAAAGTATCATAAAAACAAACAAGTAGACAATTCTTTCCAGTCGCCTGATAATATTTCTCAATAAATAAGATAAATATATCTCAGACTGTAATACACAGGCTGGCATAGGACACCTGAGACTCCTAATAAAACCAGAGCCTTGTTAATTTAACAAAGTGGTCTATTGTTGGAGGCATCTTCAGTATAAACTGAGAGCTGCTGCAGATGGATGAGCTCAGTCTTGCTCCAGTGGGAATGTAACAATGGTGAGACATCACTGTCTCTCCCAGGTGTGTATTTAACAGGAGGTTTGACTTCATGCAGAAGAGAAAATATGGATAAAACACTAAAATAAGCTTGAAACAACGTAGAAAGTACAGCGAGCCGCCCACAGGGAACTAAAGGAATCATCAGATCTTTAAAAACATAACTCATTCATTCACACAGTCATTAAACAGTAGAGATCCCTCAGTGCTCAGGGTGTGGCCTCGTTTCACCAAACCACTGCTGCTGTTAAACAAGAAGGACTGAAGCTGTCAAGCTCAATCTGCAGGGCACTGATGAGCAGGAATGCTGGGTAACGCGATCGCGCTCGTGGCCGACTCTTGCCCCGAGCACCGGGTGTTCCTTGCTTCTCAGGTGGAGGGGGGCCCAGCACCATGGAGGCACAGTGGGGTGGGGGGGTAGGGCCCCTCCAGGAGACGAGGGTGCTACTTCTAGCGATGCTTTCACCGGAACTCTGGACTGACGGTCAGAGCAAAGTGCGACGGAACTTCTCATAGGCTCCCAGGAAGATGAACCCGCCCACGCTGATGAAGGCCATCCTCGGCATGGTGCCCGCAAACAGACTGCAGAAGAAGAAGGAGAAGAGGAAAGCATTTGATTTGTGTTGTAATCAGAGTTAGATTTAGGAAAAATGAATGACCAACCATTTCGATAAAGGAGAATCATTTAAGCTTTATCGCATCAAGGTTTTTTACATGCTATTAATAAACATTTCCATCTAAATGTTTGTGAATTTATGTGCGTTTCCTTTCCACGACTGTTATGTGAATATAATGAGTTCGTTTGTTGAGAAAAACAGTTTGTGCTGCTGTTTTTTTCCAGTCAGGTGCCACTGAAACCGTTCCAAAGGAAGATGGTGCAACAAGATGATAAAATGAACAGAGCTCCACTCAAAGCTCAAACAGAGGAAAACTGAAAAACATGATCATGGAATTTCTTTTGTTTCATGTGTTCATTTTAGTTTTTCACCATCTCCTCATCATTCATACACAAATCTGATGTTTTAAAAGACAAGATTCTTGATCATCATGATCAATTCTCCAAACTAACTTTTCCCCTTGAGCAAAGCATGAAGACGCTTTTGAAAGATTTCTCCCACTCTGAACTTTGGCAACTCAGGTGAAGATTATGAAATGGAGATGTAGAAGGAAACACAAAAAAAGAATTTATATTCAAGAGGGTGGACATGAAAAATGTCACCTCATTGCCTTAAAGTAAGTTAAATATAACTCCTCATTTCATGACTGGGATCTATTACTATGTTGATATGGTGTCCCCACCCTCACAGCGCCACCTACAGCTGAGGAGCCTTTTCCAGCTACTGAGCTCCACCCACAATTTGACAGGATTGGCTACTTAGATTTGTGACATCACAGACCCTGGCTGTCTGAATTCATTTTTTTCAGACTGGCATTTGTTCACGGCAGAGTTAAGGTGGAAATACAGAGTCATTGCAACCTTTGCTGTCATTTGCCCTCTCACTCCACTCTGTCAACGATCCACAGCTAAAATAAAGGCAACCCCAGAAATAGTGGGAAAAAAACATCCACTTGAGAGTGATTTTATGTTTTTATTGACTTCAGAACTGTTTGCATAAAATAACAGAGCAGATTCTCGTAGTTTAAGAAGTTGGGATGGTTTTAAAACCGACATCAGGCAACACTGATGCTGGCAATCACTGTGAAAGTCCACAATTGAGAAAAGTAGCAAAAGACCCTCAACATTAACAGTCTAAAGCCGAGGACATTAACCGAGTTTATTTTCACTGGTGGTGTAAAAACAAGCAGGAAAGCTCAGTGCAAGGATGAGTGCTAATTCCAATCAAACATGACTCAGCGTCGTCCTTACTTCGCACCAAGAGAAAACAAATACGTCCACAGACGACTTGACATGAAAGAAATGGAAAGGCACAACCGGAATAAACCTGAATCTCCCTTCTCCAGTGAAGTGATCGCACTGTATCCGTTACATTCAGCGCATTTCATTTTTCACAACATGCACACACCCAAACTTCAAAGTAGAAGTTTTTTGTATTTCTTGGACATTTTCCTAACGTTTGTCTGCTGCAGCTTTAAGTCTGAGCCTGAACGCTGTGAGCAGACTGTATCAGGTATCACTCGGCTGATCGACAGTATCTGTGAGTGATTTACTGTGGGACCGCCTCAGGCACAAAGGTTCCATGAGAGCGGGTCCCACATGAGGCCTCTTCGGTGGAGCCACTTCATGACGAGTGCGAGGCCCCCCCCCCCCCGAACTACGGCGACTGGTGCCCCCGACAAGACAAGAAGCTGGGTCAGAGGATGTGATGGGACACGAGAGAGCACCCATCTCCCAAGAACACCCCACTCCCACCATTTCCCCCACCCTCCCCGCTACAAACAGCTGTTTTTGGGATTAAGCTTCAAGCCCCCACTGCGGGGCCTCCCTGGAGCCCCCTCCCCTCTCTCTCTCTCTTTTTCCCCCTCTCTTGGAGCATGACGGATGTCCAGATGACATCCACACATGTACCTCCACTGTCCATCCATCCATTCCTCTCCACGTCCAGCAACGGCCCCCTCAGCTGGCTCAGTTGTTCGGGGATTTCTCCTCCGTCTCCTTTTCTTGCTGTGTCATCCTTCTCCGACACATGCACGCTTTGTCCAGTCTGTTCATCTGCCATTTCACCTCTCTCTCCCTTTATTTTCCCATTTCTCTCCATCCCTCTCTCTCTCGCCGTGTACTTGCCTACCAACACCTCCTGTCTGCCAAGACGCCCCCACGCTCACATGGTCTGGACTCATCCAAGCCAGATGTGACGATGAAGAGGATTGTGTGTTTATGGATGTGTGTGCCTCTGTGAGGAGAAAGTATGTGAAACTGTCTCCACACAGAGAAGGTCTGTCTGCCTTCATCATCTGTGTGGGTTTGTGTGTTATTACTTTCTGTCCATTTGAATATTTTACAGGACAACACTGTAAATATCATACTGGTCCACCATGTTGGACCAGGCTGAAATATCTCAAACACTACAAACTTGAATCCACTGTCAGGAGACTTCGATAATGAATCCTACTGACTGTGGTGACCACTGCTCTTCCTCTAGCGCCACCAGCAGGTCACACCTTTCACATATTCAGTGAAATATCTCAGCGTATTCTGGATGGAGAAGAGAAGATAAATGTAGAAACATTCATGGGCCCCAAACAATATATCCCAATGACATGAGATCCCAGACTTTTTCCTCCTGTGCCACATTTGACTTTAAATTTGAAGTTAAAATAAGTTTTGTAGTTTCCTGTGGAGCTACAGCAGAAGGATTCATATGTTCTTGTGTTTTGTTTTTTTTTGTCGACCTGACTTTATTTCACAATCTGGGTTCTTATTTGTATTTCGCTAACTTGATATATGGAGCCTTTTTGAACACAAAAACCTGAGTTTGGATGAATATTTGTGCGTGTATGATGAGTTGATCCAGCTTTTTCTCTTGTTTCCTTATGATACAAAGAACATGGTTGGTGTCTGAGGAAAGTTTTACTGTTGGAAGTTTGCCTTTCTACACTTCAGGAGACAGTGTGATTCTCACTTCAGATTTGTTTCTTAATTGTCTGAAATGTTTCTCATATTCGATCATTATCTACACCGTGTTTCCTTTTGAGGGTCGCAGGGGCACTGGAACTAGTCCCAGCTGACATTGGGAGAGAGAAGGGGTTCGCCCTGGACAGGTCACCAATGTATCACAACCATTCACACTCACAATCACATACAGTATATGGTCAATTTAGAATAACATCAAAACATGTATTTCTCTGAGAGGTGCTGAAAGGACTGAGTTGTAGCTGTAGCTGACAGCGAAATGGACACAAACCCACCATTTGCAAAGCTGAGGGTGTTGCGTGTATCATGGAGCACTATCACTTCTTCAAACCCACAAGAACACTTGTCGCTTCTGGTGCTGCTTGGAGCTTCATGCAAGATATAGCTAAAACAAGATGGTGCACATGGTCAAAATTGTGCAAACGTTAGCAGCCTTTAAGCCAACATGTGCACGCCTTTTTTTTTTCCCACATAGAGGGAATTTTTCCTTCAATAATCTCTGAGCACATGGTGTCTCTGCTTCTTCTTCATACTGACCTACATTACTAATAGTTCTGGCTGCGCACATGTGCAGCTCCTTCACTGGAAATTTAAGGTTTGGGTCACAAATTAATTAACTGCCTGTACGTCACTTCTGTCAACTGGTACCAGGTACGTCAGCGATCTCCCGCACATCCCGACCATTCACACGACTCCACGTTTCAGAGGGTCCTGACCCAGATCAGGTGGTTTTAGAAGTGTGTGTGTGCGTGTGAGAGAATGGGCAGGTGTAAAAGCTCCGAATAAATGTGGAGACATGAGTCAGAGGTTGTTGTCGCAAGCTCTTTCCATCTCCACACTGCAATCGCCATCTGCTGAAACCTGAGCTGCGGGCCTGCTCCACTTAGCATTACTCGCACAGTAACATTAAATATGATCCAAAACTCATCCAAATGAAAAAGTGAAGAGAGGAGAATGTGTCCACTGGGCAGCTGGACGAGCTAAAGGACGTTACGGTAGACACAACACGTCCTGACACATCCCCCTCGTCTCCTCATGTGATCGCCAGCAGAGTGAGAAATGAACTAATTTTAACCTCTTGTTTTGTCTCAGCTCTCGAGCGGCATTACGTTTCCTGTGCGGGATCAGACCCACCTGTGGACTCAGCAGAGCCAGCTCCGATATCCCCCCCGGCTTCCTGACTCACTCTGACATCACAGCCTGGCCGGCCACTGAGAGCCGTCACCCCCTCCCCGTTGTCCACCAATCACCTCCGCTGAGGAATGAGACTAAATATAGTTCCCGGGCTCGACAGCAGCATATGGAAGAACAGTGATGAGCTCAAAGAAAACTGTCATGGCTTCACTTTAGACAAATTTCTGGCTCGTGTCTAGGAACAATGCTGAGGTAACAATAAACTACCTTTATTAGTTATACGTCTCTTTCATTGGATACGTTTAAGAGAAGCAGACCAGTTCTAACCTGTGTGGCTTTTAATCAAAACGGAGACAGTTTGATGTTTTAAACATTCCTGCAGTGGGTGGGTGGGGGGGGGGGGGGGGGGGGGGGCTTTACTTGAATTTCATGGAGAAAAAGGTGAATGATAATAACAAAAGTCAAGTTAAAAACACAGATGTTAAAGCACTTTAACATTAAAAAAAATTTGAATCCAAACACCACACACAATGAAGAAAGTTCATATTATTCATCATAATATTCTGTTTCACGTCCATTCCCTATTCTCTGAATAATGTCTGCTACTAAACTGAAAAACTATTTTAGTTTCCAGACTCATATTAGGTCATCCTCACCTTTGGACACTGAAACCTTTGTGTCCAAGTGACAACTGGTCAAAATTTGAAGATATTCCCGAAAGGCAGATTTGAGATATGGTCCAGAGGTCAAACTCAAAACCTTAGTGAGGCCCCTGTTACCTTGACCGTTCGCCTTTCGCCATCCAAATCTTATCATTTAAACGGTGAGTCTAAGTGAACATTTGTGCCAAATTTAAAAGGATTGTCTTGAGGCATCCTTAAGATAACATGTTCACAAGGCAAAAAATGGTCTAGTGAGGCGACAGTGACTTTGATCTTTCACCTTTGATTAAATTCTCATCAGATCATCCTAAGTGACTGTCTTTGCCAGATGTAAAGAAATTATCTTTGGGTTAACACCACAAGCCTTATTTCTTACCTGTATTTTCTAATTTTGTAAATCTGCTTTAGGTTTCTGTTAAAACAGAAGTTGTTGTGTTCTTTTTTCGGAGGATGGAGACATCTTTAGAGTTTGAAGTTGTTCCTGCTTCATTTGAACAGCTGCATCAAATCCTTTCTAAAAACATTAGGAGTTAATTTCCATCTTTAGTTTAAAATCTGGGTAATCTACCTCCTAACTCCTCAACAGTTTATCTGTGTGTAAGGTATATCGAGAGCCATTTATCTTATCGGCCAACAGCATGAAAATGGTCTGTCTTCTATGTCCTCTTGGCTTGCAGAAGTTATTAATAATGAAGTTATTAATTATCTGGCCTGTCAGATTATTTTAATAACTTCATTATTCATATTTTACCATATGGGACTGGAAGAGACATTCACTGGTTGAGCAGGGGCTGATCTCTGCTTTGGCAGCAACATTCATAGAATCACCTACTCGTTACCAATTTGTCTTTAAAGTAAAAGCACAACATTTGTTTTGTTACTGCTCATCATGCTGAAGAACAGGGTCAACTTGGGTCTAAGGATTGTGTCGACCTCTGAAATAGACAACATGAATTGTTTGACAAAATAACAGCAGTTCAGTAAATCATTCAAACTTGATTTCTTTTCATTTTATGAAAAACTTTGAGAATAAAATCTACACTGCAGATAAACCAGGTAGAATGAACACAAAGTTTTCTAACTTGACTGCACCATAGACTGTTTATAAAAAGCTCTGCACATAAAACAATAAAAAGAGAGAGTATATTGTTTGAGGAGAACTCACTAACCACAAGGATCTGCACAGGTACATTATACTTTGTTTCAGTTGATGGGACAGTTGCTCATCACAGTGCCATCACTATACAGAACCAGTTATACAGTCTTAATACATCCTGTGTTAAGAAGGTGAAAAGTGTTCACTTTCCTCAGCTTCATTTCCTCAGCTGTAAAACAAAGATTGCCGCAGCCGTAAAAGAACAATTACCACGAACTTCCAGACGCTGCTTGTGTTGTGCGTATGCGGCTAACATGTTTACTGTTCTTCCATTATGGTTTACAGGAGGCCCAGAGCAGACGCAGCCTGGAGGCCGCGCTGCCTCTGGTCTCTGTTTTGACATGACTCCTGGTGCAGTGTGGTTGTTTTGCAGGTTACTGGGGGAGGCTGCACCGCTCTGCGCTCACCCGGGGTCTCTGGGGCATGGCACACACATGGAAGCACTTTAGAGCTTCACTACACTGCAATTGGGCCTATTACCATAATTACAGCTTTAAAGCTCCAGCAATTTGTATCAGGCATGCACCAGCGCAACCACCAGGCCTTTGGCCCTGCGGAACAACAGCTCCCCCTCCCTCCTTCCTCCTTTCACTTTCAACACACTCTCCATTGTCTATGCATTTCATTCTCTCCTCTTTCCCTTTGCCCTCTCTCCTCCATCATTATCAGGGGAGAGACAGATTAACAGGAGCTCATCGTGCTGCAGAACTTTGGGCACATACTCTCTGGACTCTGCGTTATAATAGAGACACCAGGAGGAGTTAGTTAGTGGAGAAAAAGGAGGAAAGAATGAGGGAGAAAACAAACCCATCAAACGTGTGGTGCACAGGTGGCAACTGGCATCAAAGAGTTCTCCTGAACTCAGTTGCTGTTGCAGTGAGAGGAGAGAGGGATTTGTAGTCAGGGCTCGCCTGCTCTCACCTCGCTGAGATTGTGTCTTA
The DNA here is from genome assembly GCF_009819705.1 of Hippoglossus hippoglossus. Taxonomy (NCBI): domain Eukaryota; kingdom Metazoa; phylum Chordata; class Actinopteri; order Pleuronectiformes; family Pleuronectidae; genus Hippoglossus; species Hippoglossus hippoglossus. Next base: position 21,569,584 of record NC_047155.1, on the reverse strand, counting down.
AACGTGATATTATATCAAAATGAGGTGCAGCCTGTTAATGAAGAGACTGACGAGAATCACCCTCGGCTTTTATTAAAACACAATTCAGAAACGTAATTTCTCTCTGATTAGATTCCAGCTCTGCAGCTACACAAACAAACACTGATACAGTGGTTAGGAACAGAGAGGGGGGGAGACGTTCCACTGGTGTTTGGCCTGCTCCCCTCCGAGCATTAAGCCGAGGTGCATCCTAACTAAATGACAGCAGCTTGTACACAAGCGGGCCAATCATTCCCTGTGGCTGAGGATTTGTTTTAGTGCTGGCAGCCCTCTGTGGCCCCATTAGAGCGGCCCTTTTGTCTGCTGTGCATCATAAACGCATCAAAACACTCAAATAAACCCTTCCCCTTGGCCCCTGTAGAACCTTAATCAATAGGATGGTGCAGCGAGACAGCAGGAAAAGCTTTTACACGTCTCATTTTTTAAGACGCAGCTGTAAATTCAGCCTCCCGAGAGGAGCGCTCTAACACCAAACTTGATTAAATGCGGGATCAGGCCAACTTAAATCAAATCATGTAAAATAAGAGGTTTTTAAATGTGCTGGGATGAAAGTGTTTGTGTAAAGAGGCCATTTGGTTTTAAACAATCACAACTGGCCTTTTAAACGTTTCCCCAAAATGAAGACGCACACACGCTCACCCTGTGAGGCCTCGGCTCTTCCACACGTCGTAGAGCACCGTCGGGATGTTGCCTCTCGCTGTGGTCGACCCAGCCTAGAGAGGGAGAGAGAGGGGGAGCGAGAGCAAACAGAGGTGTGATGATGGATGGATTGTCTCCTTCGCTTCCTGCTTCTCCTCACGGACAGCTGTGTCAGCGCAGGTGACACCTACATCACGCACCAGCTTGGAAACACACCCAGCCATTTGCCCACCCAAAAAAACACACTCAACAAGTTCTCCCTGTCTTCCTCCACACCCGTCCGTCTGGCACTTGTATTTACACAATACGGCTTAGCTGGCCGGAGAGTTTTTAATCCATCACTGCGGAGTGGCAGAGCTGCAGGATAAGGCCCAGCCGGGGTCAAGAGAGAGTGGGTGGTGGCAGAAGGGAAGAGAGGGGAAAAAAAGCAAGGGGGCAATGGAGGGCAGACCGAAATAAGGATGAATAAGAAGAGGGTAGAAGGAGTGTGTGTAGGTGCACACGCCAATCCACGCCACAGCTCACTGAGTGTGTAGGAAAAACGTCCGCTATGCATTGTGACTCTCAGATCTGCAGAAACAAGCTGAAGATTCACACTCTTTTTTCATGTGAGCTGGAGAGAAAAAATACCCCTATTCTGTATGTTTCTGTTGGAGACAGGTGGCTGAGAAATGAGTCTCCCCTCTTCTCGTCTAACAAGTTTTCTTTTCCTTTACCGCTGCGGAATGGTGGAAGGAAGGAATGGAGGAGCAGGGTGTCCAAAACACACAGGCAGACACACACACGGTCCCTGTGTAGCTTACGCTGACACACAAAAATATATTCATATTTCATTGGCTCACGTTGAGGTCCTAAAAATCATGACAGATTTGAAAAGAGGCTTCATACTAAACTTTCTCGCATCTATACTGTTTCATACAGTGACATGAAGGGGTTCATCGAGCCACCCTGACTATGTGTAGATGATGGTGAATATGACAATTATAGCAGCCTGAGCAGAAGAGCAGTGTTGTACAGTAGCAGCGTAGGAGGCGTGCAGTGGCAGCGTGGTGTGCCAGGCTTGATGCCGCTGCTGCAGGCAGGGTGGTGGTGTGGCAGTAGTCCTGCGCTGGAGGGGCTTTACACGTCCAGCTGTGCCCTGGACGCCGGCCCTGGTGAGCCTCGTCTGCGCCAGACTGCAACTACTGTACAACACGGCTCTTTCATTCCGCTCGCTGCAGAGAAGAAAGAACCCTCTCCTCGGCTGCAGTGGGAAGGAAACTAATGTGACAAGCTCCAACACCCACAATTCCTCCCCTCCGTCCAATCTAAACCATCCATAGCCATCAACGCCAGCCCTGCTCCCTCTGCCTGTCTCTCTGCCTGGACTTGTCATCCTCTGCTGCTGTGGGACAAAACCTAAGTCTGAAATGTCTGACTTAGTTTTTAAAATAAATAACATGTGACTTTACAGGTTTTAACCAGCTTAGGTCAGGTTGGGTCATATTTTACTTTAAAGTCTTATGTTGCCTCATAACTTATACAACACACATTTTAATCCTATTAGCATATTTGCATTATGTCTTCGATCTAGTAGAATGTATTTGGCATCACTGACTGTCTTGTTGTTGTATTGGAACTAGATCTTACTTTGTGTGTCTGGCTTATATTGATTGATGGAATTATGTTCATATGCTGTGTTCTCACATCGGCTCGTTCGGACTTTTAATAAGGGGTTGGCAGGTGAAACTCTGTAAAAGTGCAATTATACATTTTGAATGTACAACAATGTTAACATATTAAAAATCCTAATAATAAAAATATTTTAGATAGAGGACACCTCTGTTCTGACAGTGGAAGCAGTTTAAACTGTTTAGCAGCATTCTCATCTGGCTTTTATTTTCTTTAATACAGATGTTTTATTCCCACTGAATCAAATGAATCCTTTATTTTTTACTGCGAACCTGTGGAGCCGTTAGTGAATCAAAAAACTTGGCCTTATAAAGTTATAACCGAGCAGCTTTGAGGCAGCACAGGCCGAGTCCTTTGCTGGTGGTAAATTACAGCAGCTGCATTTCAGATAATGTTTACAGGAAGCGTTTGTACCGAGCTCGTCCACCTACAGCCAACGGCTTCTCGCAAGAGATCAAGCCAGACAGTGTTTTGTTAATTCCAGTATCTCATTAGTTAGGATGGAGGGAGGTGAGGAGGAGGAGGAACACTGTGTCTTCTCCAAGGACAGTTGGTGTGTTGGTGTGTGCGTGTGTGTTTGTGGAGGGAGGCTGGTTGGGGTAACTCTGAACTCACTACCCTTTACACACAAACACACACACACACACACACACACACACACAGGACGTAGTGAGGGAAGCCAGACTTACAGTTAGTGAGCCAGAAGTAAGAGAGGAGGTGGAGATGTGGAGGAAGAGGAGGGACACCACACAGCACAAATAGGGTGGGGATGTGTGTGTGTGTGTGTGGGGACGACGACTTTACACAGCGTAGATGAGTTAACAGGAGAGAGACACACTGGCCCTCTGCTTCACCTCTCAGTGACAAGCAGCCTTGAGATGGAAATTCCTCTGGAGCAGCAGCAAGTCCTCACTCTAACACTAACCATGAATACAAACACGTCTTCCCAACACTGTCCATGGTCCAGATCAGATGATAAATGTGTGTGTGTGTGTGTGTGTCACTACTGTCCCAGTGCTACATCGGCCTGCTCCGTGCCGTGTGCTCTGCTCTCTGCCTGCGAGGCATCACCTGACAGCAGTGTTTAAAAGTCGCTGCCAGTGGTGTGTGTGTGTGTACCTTCGCAAGCATGATCCTGGTCTTCGCCACGTCAAGTGGAGTGGTAACAAATGCCGCTATCGCCCCTGCAAAAGACAAATACACACGTTTAACAAAGTGCTCTCTTTGAATACTAAAAATAAACCCAAAAGAGTTCAATTACTTAACCACAGTTACAGTAATGTTCTAATTCTGCAGTAAGCAGCAGAACTCTTGGCCCTTGTCTCCACTGAGTTCATAAAAAGGGTATTTCCAAACCAGAACCATCCCCATTATTAGACCACAAAAACCAGACAGAGACACTTCTATTCCCACCGCCACCCCTCTCCTACACCGCCTTATCCAAACCACACACTCCCTCCTATTACACACACAAGCACAGGCACACAAGCACAGGCACGCAAACACACGCACACAAACACACACACCTGCATAAGCTTATTTAGAAATGTTCAGACGCAAATGAGCACACAAACACACACCCACTCCCTCAGAAGAGTTTTATTGGAACAGTTACACCCCAACTTCCCTCCAGCGCTCCAAGTTGGAAGCTAGACTGGCGGCGTGCTCCAGAGGTGTCCCCACTGGGCCGCAGTGTGTCGGAGTAAGAAACTGTGTGTGTGTGTCCTCTGCCGCAAACATAGCAACTGTTCTAGGGTAAACATATCCATATGGGCCACCAAGGAGCAATGTGACGCAGGCGAGTTGAGGACACAGGAAAACATTAGGATCAGTGTGGTGTAAACACACTGTTATGTTTTACTAGTTAATGCTGCTTGATTTTAAGAGGGGGGTTAAATTATTTATTTTTTCCCTCCTACTTAGGTGGAGGAAACTCAGACTTCAGCAGAAATAGAAAAGACACAGGCCTCGCAGAGCGGCCTGCTCTGTAATATTCTTGGAGAGCAATAAAAAGGAGGCATTATCCCGATAAATCTTACACGTGGGGGCGCTGAATTGGAGGATCTAAATTTGGCTGGAAATGCCATGTGATGTGATGAAAGTTAGACGAGACGGTGATGTAATCCCCCCGTCTCGGGCTAGGCCGTCTTCTCCGGGTGGTTCAAACGGGGTCAAGTCAGTCGTAAGTCAGCGCGGCGCACTAGTGGAGATGTTTGCGGTGATTAAACGCGCCTGTGTGAGCATTTCCAGTGTCAGGCAGATTATGGACGAGCCAAAGAGAGTGTGAAGTGCAAAGTAAAAGGGGATGTGGCTGAAACTTGAGGATCCCTCTTGGAAAGCAGAGGGACGTGAACTTGACTCCTAACCCTGAACCCACACCCCCATACTCCCCCATAACCAAGCCAGGACCCCTGCCCCCATGTTATACCTCCCTTCTCCTGCTTTTGGCTCCCGCCGTTTTACCTTCTCGCATATGTCAACTTCTTAATCATTTTCCTTTATATCACAATTAACAATTCTGTCGTTACAGTGGATATAAAGGCCATCAGATTACTTTAGTCTAAATACTCAAATACTACACATATATATCCATAAAGATAACAAGTTAGGACAATGTCATTAAGATTTTAATCTCTGCGAGCCTTGCAAATGGTCAAAGCGCCGTCTGGAAACTTCTTTTCTCTTTTACATTTTCTTTCTCTGCACGCCTCAGTCTGACACCTACTCATGCACATCTCCTGTCTCCTCTTTCTCTTTCTCTCCCTCTCTGCTCTCTTCTTCCCAGGGTGGATTAAGTCCTGGTGGGGAGGCACAGAGCCTCGTCTCAGCTCCTCGGGGTGCTGTCTCCATCAACTCCATTTCTCCATCTCGCCACGCACCCAGAGCACCGAGCCTCCATCTTCCTGTCCTGCCCTGTCTGGTGCGCCGCAGTGTTGCACGAGTTATGGACTGAAAGCTACAACCGTCTAATAACAGCTCCACGGGCTGATTCCAGTGCGGAAAAGTTCTTCTTCTGAAATATGTGTTTTGATTGTGGTTCTGCTTTCTCATTGCTAAAGTGAAGACTGTGTAAAAAGATAGGTGATGTGACAGATTTGTTATGCAAACACTGGAGGGGCACAGTCCTGAATATATATCATTCTGTACCTCCTATACTGACACTGTATAAGCCAAATATCTATCACAGTGTTTTGCAAATGCACCACAGACAGAAACAGCTGACTGGCTAACTGACAAGCAGCAACTTTTTTGCCCAAGAAGGTATAACAGTTATAAAAGCCTCGGGTAAAGCAGATATGACGCAATTAAAAGGTGACCAAAATGAAACGTCACGTGACCTTGAATAATATTGGGGATTTTCTCTGGGTTTATAGTTTTCTCGTTAGAAACATTTTTGGATGATGTAAATACACAAGTCGATAAAATATATAACATAGATCTAGTGGCTTTTAGACCAGTGAAAGAATCGTACATATTATATCTTTAAATGAAATATAAGGATATAATGTTTGTTAGTAAGATTACGCAAAAAAATCTGGACGGATTACCACCAAATGTGGAGGATAGGTGTGGTATGGTTCAGGGAAGAAGCCATCACATTTTTGTGCGGATCCAGATCAGGGGATGCATGAATTTCTTTTCACTTTCTTTAACATTGTGAGATAGGAGGTTTTTTGACATGAGAACATGAATCTGAGGTTTGATCCAACCGGGGGAGCTTTGTTGCATTTCATAACCATCTCTCATTCCTCTCAATGGATAAGTGCCACTAAATTGTCAATAATAACAATAACAAAATAATAATTTAAAAATCCAAAAGGTCTGAGATGTTTTTGGAGATGTTGGTCTTCAGATGGAACTCTTTAAATAAGAGAAAAAAAATCCTTAAACACTTTCCCTTATTCATTGTTATATTAGTCTGCTCCCTTTCCCCTCTCTCCCTCTTTTTTTTTGTGCCTTCCTCTCGTCCTCTCTCTTAAACCACTTCAAGCCCCAGTACTCAGGAGGTCGCACAGCTGCAGGGCCCGTTCCCGTTCCCCAACCCTCCTCTTTCCCCTGATGCTCTTCCGGGCTGAGACAGACGAATAAAAATCATGGTATAGTGTGATTGCCTTTGGCCGACGGACATGAGAACTCTAATAATCTCATCAGTGATGCAGTCACAGTATTGAGGATTGTCATTTTGAGTCTAAGAGTCTAAGAAAAAGGCTGGAATGACTTTTCTCCTCTGTCGTCTTTTCTTCTACAGACCTGCTGCAGAGGGTGAGGATGGGATTTCACCAGCTGAGCTCTGCACCTTTGTGGAATTGTACAAGAATATGACTTTGGATAAACTTGTCCTGTTGTCTTGTGGCCATGATTTTACCTATCCAACCACCCATCCATCCATCCATCCATCCATCCATCCATCCATCCATCTATCCCCTGCCCCCCTTTTCCCCCTGTCTCCCAAAGCACCATATAATCCCCTGCACCTGCAAAAGCTCCGCACACTGCAGCCTGCCAAGAGTAGAGTGTGTGACCTTGCCTCCGCGACCACAGAGTCTGGGAGAAAGAGAGAGAAATGTTGAGAGAGAGAGAGAGAGAGAGAGAGAGAGAGAGAGAGAGAGAGAGGGTTGTCGATAGAGGAGGATGATGAAAGAGCAAGAAAAAAGGAGAGAAAGTGGGTGGGAGACAAAGAGAGGGAGAGAGGAGGCTGTAGTTAGTGGAGATAACAGACACAGTGAAAACACATTGTGAACCTTGGTCTGGTCTGGGGTCCAGACCCACGGCTGGGAAAATGCTTGTTCTGCTATTTTCCTGTTGCCTTTTCTCCCCAATGATGTCATGATACTTGTTTCCCAAGAACTGTGACTGGACAAGAGGGAGGCAGGAGACCAGGCTGCACCGCTCCCACTCCGTCATCCTAATGCATCAAGTCCCACCATTTTTACAGATATTGATTGATGTCGTGAAATAAAATAAATCAAGTAATCTTGGTCATTTTCTATTGTTACAATACTATCATAAGCTCTGTGTCAAGGTCAAAAGCCACAATGAACTGATCCTATTGACACGTATTGTGTGTGTGTGTAGCCAAAGGCTGATAAATGTTATTGCTGTGAGCCACAGAGCTCCACTGTTGTTCCAAAACAGAAAGAGCAGCTTGTGATAGGATCCCACCAACAGTGATGCTCGTCAACATGATTCTCATTACAACATAAACACATAAGTAGAGTTCCCACAACAGTAAATGCGTCCAGTACGACATTTACCATCACACACACACAGACACAGACACACACACACACACACACACACACACACACACAGCCATATTCCTTCATTAAAATGCATGAACAGTAAGAAACCATGTATTAATCTGCAGGTGAAATTAGTGCCCAACAAATGTACTACTTTTTTATGTCTTTTTAAAAATAAATCCCACACATTTGGAAACTGTTGTTTTAGCTGGAATGAATGATCTGTGCAAATCACAACAAACAGTTAATTTGGGCAAATAATCATGCTGATGTATCAGACTAAATACTATGTGTTTTTTTGCTGATGTAGTACATCAAGCATCATGTTGCACATTTTGACATGCATATTATGAATGACTGACATTTGACAATTCAGTTTATGTGCAATTTGTCCAAACTATTCATTACATCAGTTTTCAAAATGAACTTCTTTATGTATTGACTGCAGAGCTTTAGAGGCTTTACCTGAAAACTAAACTAACCGACAGCATTTAGTCGATTATTGAAAAATGAAAATGTAATATTAAATGTGAGTCAAACAGTAGTGATTATCTGTGTTTGAAAAACCTCAGGTCACAGGACTGCTTTCCCCATATTCAAGTGGCCACTGAGTGGAACCACCTGATGTTTTTGTTTTGAGAATGAACTCAGGATGGGGAGGCGGCCTGTCTCTTTTTCTCCCACCACCAGTTTCAGCGAGGCAAAGAGGAGACAGACTACGCAAGGTTAGTCTTTGTATAAATGCGCAGCTGGGCTGCCTCGGGCACTGCAAGGTATGATTACTTCTCAGGGAGAGCAATAGAGAAACAGCATGGAGCGATTACTAATATTTTCTTTGTTCATCCCCGGCTGCCTCCCCCCTGCACATTTAATCTGCAGCATCTTATCTCATTCTCCTACTACCTCACACACGAGAAAGACTATGTGTGCGTGCATGTGCATGCAAATGCAAACAAGTAAACACATAGAAGAAAGAAGGAGAGTGAGTTGGAGCTCAGGAGGCGTCATGTGTATTCCATTAGAGGGCAGATTAAAAAAGGAGATTTTGTTTTCCACATCAAAGATCTCACACTGGGGGATTCCTCTCCGTCTCTCTGAATCGCTCCCTCCCTCTTCCCCTCGGTTTCATGAATAAATAATAAGGGCTAAACCTGGGAAAACAAACTCTTTGACCTGTGAACCCTCGTGTCAGGGTCGCACTTTGCACCTGGACGACTTCCCACAGGAAGAGGCGGTGGGTCTGCGTGCTTGTGTCCCTGTGATACATATGTGGCTGGTTTCATTCGCGTTCCCATCATGCCTGCGAAGCTCAATTCCGTGGATTTTTTGTGGCTCTTTCTTGGTGTTCAATCATAACCTAACAGTGTTACACCCTCCTGTTTTGCTCATGTTGTTTTAGAGTTCAGAACAGATGGAGTAAACTGCACAGTTAAAAACCACAATACTGTGAAATTAATGTGTGAGAAAATCAGAAAGAATGACTCCGATGGATGTTGGGGCCTGGTGTGAAATGGCCTTAAATCTATGTAGTGACTAATATGTCAAATTCTTTCATATCCTGCGACTTGCTCAATTAATTGACCAAATTCTCTGACTTTTCCCAGCCTGGAACAGTGATCCTGGAGACTCAGTGACCAGATGAAGTTAATGCAGAGGATTTGTCTGCTGACTCCTCTCCCAACAGGCCTGCAGCAAGTTGGGTGAGTTGGTTTTTCTTCCCTTTTCCCGTCTTTCTGTTTCTCTCACTGACAGCTGTGCTGGCTCGGTGAGAAATAAAAAGAAAGAGGTCATAACGCAGCACATTACTATCCCGCAGAGCAGCTGGGAGATCATGCCACACACACTCACTTCCCAAATTCCTTCACTCTGGCATTTTTTGAACTAAATCACACTATTATATGAAAGCCTCTGAACATCGAGGTGGTCACTCTGAAGGAATGGCAGTAAAAAAAACCTGTTCGCTTGAAAGAGGAGGAGAGGAAAGGAGAGAGAGGAGAGAATCAAGAGGAGAGGAAGAGAGGAGAGTCAGATGAAGAGGAGAATATCGAGCGGCGAGGAGAGGAGAAAGTCCAGATTCCAACAGTTCAGCTCTCCGCCAACGGACGTGTCCAGATGGCCTGGAGAGAGAGGGTCTTTTGACTGAGGGACAAAGAGACACTTGTGAAGGACAAAATCTAACTCTCGCAAATGTAAAAACACACACACAGCTGTGTCGTGTATTGTTCACGTCTTAGCTTGGCCGTTAGCTCCGACCACTGATGAAATGCTTGACTGTCCGACTCTCCTGCCCTTGAGACATGATGTCACTCCAACAAAACGTCTTTTCAAAAAGAGATGGCGTTTTATGTGTTCAGGGCCACAATGAAGCGGCAAAGGGGGCAAGGAGAGTGGAGAGACATGTGAGAATAAAAGACATTAAGGAAGAGGTCACGAGAGAGATGAGGGGGAGACAAAAAAAAGGAGTGGATATGCTGAAAACTCATGATAAACTGGAGGCCGGTTTGATGGGAGTCGTAACAACCCAATAAAACGGGGCGTTAAGTCCCATTCGCGCCTGCCACGATGATACAGGGGAATGCAGTGGGTGAGGCGGCTGTGAATGTGTCAGAGCATAAGCACACTATTTTAACTTTACTACGCATTTACCGCTGAGAATAATTACTGTTAATGACGGTGCCGCGGAGAGGTGGAGAGCGCAGCGATGGCGAAGGAATAAATACATGGATAATAAAGACAGAGAAAGAATAAAGTTTATGGATAGATCTGATACGTACCTTTAAATATTCCCAAAGTGGAAACTGCACCAGTGAGAAGGGGATCTGAAAAAAAACAGAAGATATAAAGTTTGAATTGTCAGGTTCATATAGTTTCGCGTTTTATCTTATCCTCCTTTCTCCTGAACTTGTCACTCCTGTCTATACATTTCCTTGCACTCGTCAGACTGCTCCCTTGTTCGTTGTCACTGCTGGTTATTAATGAATGGATGGAGAAAATAGAAAGATGCGATGGTTGTAGTGTGAGTGCGGCCACTGAAAACGCTCAAAATTGCCTTTGAATCGCAAGTTTCCAGTCGAGGAAATCAATGGCAGGGTGCACGCGCACACACGCACACGCACACACACACACACACACACAGACAAATATAGAGAGATGCACAAAAGCACTAATGCAGACTAAGCACAGACGCACAGAGACACATATACTCTCACACACACCACACATGGAGACACACGCACCCACACACAAACGCATGCACAGACTCACACTTCCTGTCATCTTACACTGCGGGACAGGACGGAAGAAGCGAGGGAAAGGAAAACAAAAGCAAAGAGAGAAATAAATCGAGTGACAGCGAGTTGTGTCATCAGTCTTTGATCACAGCAACAACAGGATCATTCATCCATCTGCGTCGTCGCCGCCGCCTACATGTTCCATCACACTGTGCTAAACACATGGGCACAAACTGCACTCATCCAACTGTGAGTCAGCCGCAGCACAAAGACAATACACAAACTGTGTTTATGCCACTTAATGAGCTTATTAAGCGCTTAGTCCCAATGAAGTGACCTCATATAAACACTCAATCTGTAGTAGATTAAGTCAAAGGGTATCGGCTGCATCTGCTCCCACACAGCTACACATTAAACTGCTTTAGGATCTTTATTAACAGTTTTATCACCAGCTATTTAAAAACAAAAGGAAAGATATGAGTTGTCAAAACAAGTAAATTTAATTGAGTGGAACAAATCAAATTACAAATCAAAACATGTAGCTTTATTACTAAACCTGATATAGCGGAAGAGGAGGGATTAAGAAAAAACACCACATGTAATAATAAAGTAGAGCATTAGGCAAGGTGTAATCTGGAACCAGTAGTCCACAGTAGAGGGAGCTCCTCTGCCCTGATAGAAAACACTGGTTCTGAAGTTCTGAAACACTGTGTCACTAGTCCGGCCAATACTTTCGGGAAATCGTGATGTCATGCGACATGCATAACATACACCATGGCTAGTCTGACATGTCTGGGTTACACATACAAGAATGCAAAGCGAAAAAATTTCAAATTTCACCAAAGTTGAACCCCACACGAGGACAAGCTGCCATTTGCTTCGCAACAGGAAGCAAATATCAATCGCCTTGCACTGATTGGTAGTGAACGGGAGGCGAAGGTTTGCCTCTGAAATATTTTCTTATGTGTGACCGGGCCCTAAAGGGAGAGTCGAGGCTGACATGTCCTACACATGCTGGAAGCAATTGACCCATTCTTGCCTTAAAGAGACAGGAGCTCAAACCAAGTGTTTGAGACAGAGGATGAAAAGAGAAGCTCCTATGTGCCCTCTTATACTGTCCAGTTACTAAAAGTTAACCCACACATTCCAGCCAATGACAATACGGAATTTACAGTGACCACAGTATAAAATGTATACATGTAATTTAATGTATGTTTTTGGAAATATATAAAATATGTTGTTTTGTAACGCAGACTTTCACACGGAGCGAACAAAACGATCCATCAGGTCCATCCAGACAGACACAAGCAAATTCTCTCAATCCTCAGAGATTATCTTTATTATCTGACAGACTGGAGATCTGTTATCCAGGCCCACAAAAATGGGGTGTTACATGATGAAGAGTGAGTACACCTCTGTTTTCCAACTGTGGCGAGATGAGAGTGAGCGTTAAAAAAAAAGTGCACCTGTCTTTTATTACGGCCATGATGTGTTCTGCTTTCCCCAGATCAGGGAGAGACGGACAGAGACACAGACACAAAGAGAGAGAGAGAGAGAGAGAGAGAGAGAGAGAGAGAGAGAGAGAGAGAGAGAGAGAGAGAGGGAGAAGGTTGCTGTGGTAACAGCCTGTATTGCTGTTACAGTTACAAAAGTAACTGAGGACTTTTCGTGGCACTGCAGCAAGACAGAGAAAGACAGATGTGTTCTGGAGAGGATCTGGAAAGACTAACCCACCAGTGATTTATGACTTGGTTTGATAAAACTGCAATATGTGTGTGTGTGAGATTGAACGTCTGAAAACCAGATGTGGTCTGATTAAAATTGATAAGCCATTTATTGAGAGGGTTGAGGATGCACGCGCGCGCATCCTCAAAAGTGCTCAGTCTGAGAGGAAAGCCCCACACACACACACACACACACACACAGACACACACACACACACACACACACACACACACACACACACACACACACACACACACACACACACACACACACACACACACACACACACACACACACACACACACACGAATGAACCTGACCAGATGTGCAAGCGCACATTAACAAGCGACAACTCACCAACTTAACACACAACCTGATGCTGGGAGGAGACGAGAGTTAATGATGAGAATGAATCTCTCAGTGAAAGAGAAAGGACGATGGGTAGAGACAGAGAGGATCCATCTTTCCCTCCTTCACGTTCCAGTTTCAAGTTCACACTGTGACGCTCCCAATCACAAGTAACCTCAGGTGTATTTATTTTGTACTGAGCTGAGAAATGCTTGCAATGTGTTCCTCTCAGTGGAATGAAACTTTGACCACAACGGCAAGCCCTGTGTCACTGCTCTGACTTGCAATGAAAACAGAACCAAGATTTCTAAAAACAGCCCAGGGGAACGAGCAGGTTTCTTCGAGCCTTGCTTTTGTTTTCGAGGTGAGGAAACCATGGAGACAAACACATGTGACATGTTTGCACCTGCTAGAGACACTGTCACTCACAACCTCCCTGTCCCAACAGCTAGGAGTGAAGAAAGTGTGTTTCCAAAATAAAATGAAATATTACCATTCGAGGATGAGATGATAAGAAAGGGTTCTATGCAAACGATAATGTTCAGAGGTGCTTTTATTTTGAAGTTCCATCTTAAAATCAAAATTCTTTGTGTGTTTAAACCTTCATGAACTTAGAAGAGGAGAAATAAAAGATGATAAAGAAAACCCCCACATCTATAATCAGCCATTTCAAAAACATTATAGTTAAGACATTAGACAACCAGATCTCTAACATCAGAGATCTTAAAATGCAGTTCTTCAGGAATTTAATATGACAGTTATTGGGCAATGTGTTTTTCACAAAGAGTTGTTTTTCATAAGATCTTTCAACACTAAATCCCCACGTTCCTTACAACATATATTAAAAACTCACTGTCTGGCACAACAGAGATGTATAATGACAAATACATGACGATTATCACATTACCTCATTTAAAGGTTATATATTAAGTGTGACTCACAGGGAAAGCAGCGACTGTGCATCAACTATAACTAACATTATTTCATCATTGACTCAAAATATTTTGAAACTGGTGATAAACCTGGTTTTCATAAACTGTTTGTTGTTTTATTTCAAATCAAAGTCCACTTTGAAACAGACCAACAGTCCCTTGCCTCATTCCTCGTTTATCACTTATTTTCATGAATTTTGAGATGCAATAAATCCTTTGACAAGTTTTAGGGATGTTTTTTAATCAATTATTGATTAAATGATTCCGGATGTTTGTGGTTTGACTGAAGCTCGAGTATAAAGGATATTGTTGTCATCTGTGAATTGGACACGTGACAAAAGCTCTTTTCATCAAACTTGTGCTGACAGTGAAGTGGAATTCAACACTTTCTTCATGATTCAAGATTTTGTCTGTGTTCCATGTATAGATTATTAACTTTTCAATCAAAATTTTTTTTTGTTTTGCAATGGGACAAAGAGTTCAATGTTTTATAAAACATAGGACTGTACACTTTATAGTATCACACATTGTAAAGTGTGCTTCTTTAGCAACTGTAAATGTCCTACACAGTGACCATTTTATAAAACTGATTTAATATGAAATACTAGTGAGCCAAATATCACTGAGCAGTCATCCATAAACAATAATTCATTCATTCATTTATAGGTTGGGAGTAAAAGTGCAAGAAATTTACAAGCCACAGTTTCAGTTCCAAATGTTCACATGTTGCTGGTTCTCTCAGTGAACTAAATATAGTTGGTTGAATGCAGAGAAACTGTTATAGATATTTATCACTATTTTCTGACATTTGTTCGGCGAAACAATAAATAATTTAATCAAGAAAAGTATTGTTAGCTGCACGCCTACATTGGCGTCTACATTAGGGATTTACATTTACCCTGTGGAGCTAAGGGGACTGGTGTATGGCTTTAGGACACCTGCTTGTAACTGGTTGCAGGTGCTGAACCTAAAGTCAAGAAAGGAAACATCCTTTAACTGCTGGGCCAGTGGGCAAATTGCATGGTTTTGATATTCTAGAGTTACAGAGAGGTCTGCTACAAGAGTTAAGGGCATATTTAGACTTCTGCTATACGTCATGGTAGAACGGCACACAGCCACACAGGCAGCCAGGCTCCTGCTACACCAGCCTGGCATGAAGGAAACGAGGCAGCATAAAATCCACAATGCTCTGTGGTGCTAACTGCTGACTGCGTCTCATCCCCCTGACTCGTATAATGCCTCAGCTACCAGGGCCAATTCACAGCCAGGAAGTCAAGCCAATTTCAATGTGTGCGGGTGCATACTTATATCTTTGTGAGGACCATTTTGAGCATAGACCTTATGCAGTGAAGACATTTTGGCCGGTCCTCACTTTTTGAGGGTTAAAACTTGCTCTCAGGGTTAACATTAGGACAAGGTTAGGCATTTAGTTGTGATGGTTAAGGTTAGGGCTAAAATGTGAAGTGTGTTTAGGTTGAGGTTAGTCAATAATTAGTTATGGTTAAGGTTAGGGATAATGTTTGGTTAAGCTGTCCACAATGAATGGGAGTCAATGCAAAATCCCAATAAGTATGTGCGTGCCTGTATGTATGCGCGTGCATGTATCTGTGCATCTTACATATAATTCACATTACATCATAAGAATGTTCACTGGTAAGGCAAATAAAAACAAAAGAGCATGTTGTTTTCACCTTGTTTCAGTGTTGAATATCACACAAAATAAACGTGTGGCTGTTATTTCGAGGATCCGTTAACAGGAGAAATCACAGGCCCGAAAGCAGAGCAGCACTGATTTTTATGTCCTTTTAAAACGACTGAGGTTTTCCTCCTCCTGCCAAAACTTTAATAGCTCGCTCAGCTCCAGCTTATGCCAATCAGAACACTTCCATGGCCATATGAGCAGCAAAAGAATTGCAATGACAACCAGGGCGATGAACACTGCACACAGTGTATTTAACATGCTGTTGAGGGCTGCGAACACGACCGTACAACAGATGCTTAAGTAATCATTTCTACATTTATGGAAGAGGGAGTCTAGCAAGGTTAAGTGGTAAATCAGTTGGTTAATTACTTTGGCCTTGACTGAAAGGTTCCAAAAACTCTACATATCAGGACCTCTTTAACTATTGGTGACATCAATCAGGAATAACCACCAGATTCATTAATGATTCAAAGTAATCTTTAATTGAAGCCTCACTTTTTTCCTGCCACTTTCATGCAACTATGACTGAATTATAATTTTTTTGTGTTAGAAAAACATAATCTGCCCAATTAGACTATCGGCCCAGTGCTCCAGCTCATCTTAAATGATTAAATCAGACTCGCACAAATCTTTTGACCCTCTGTTTCAGTATGAACTCCAAGAAAATGTCTGGAAAATACAGTCTGGTCTTCTTCTGGATTTTGCCTTTCGCATATGAAGAAAGCAGCAGAGATTGTAGGAGGCAGGATATGACGTCTAAATTATGCAGCTGAAATCAAGTTTTTTTTCTATAGCACATGGACACTGACGCCAGCCCGTATCATCAAAAGCTCTAGAATCTTGCCGCCGTAATCTACGTGTATAACTCCTCTTTTAAATCACATTCTCACATACAGCCCCTCCAGAAGTTCAGTGCATGTCTGAATGCAAAAGTTATCTAGCTTTTCTCCCCTCATGACCATGTCTTGCTGCACACCGAGATAAACAGTAAGGATCATAACAACTAGTCACCTCTAAGATTACAGCTAAAAGGCACAGATTTATTTAAATCCTGCAGAGCTATGCGTCTTGGCAATAGCATAAAAAACATGTTCCAGGAGCTCTGCAGCATCTGCTCAGCTCACAAACATCTGTGTCACCCACCCAGCCTCTGGGGACAGGACCCCCCTGCTGGGAAACTCATGACCAGCTCTCACACAGACCTGCTACACTGCAGGCGTGTTTCTTACATTTTTGGTAAATTTTGGTGTGCTTCCACTGGTGTGTGTGTGTGTGTGTGTGTGTGTGTGTGTGTGTGTGTGTGTGTGTGTGTGTGTGTGTCTGAAGAGCAGCATTATATGTTTGCTGGTTGACACGTAAATGATCAAACGTGACAGTCCCACTTGCTGCGACTGACAGGTACAATATATTAAGAATATGGAGATTGCGTCTGCTGTGTAATTCTGCTGACAGTACTCAAGTTTGTGTGCGTGTGTGTGTGTACATGCATCTTTGCCAACTGTATTAGCACTAACTTTATTAGTATTCAGAGAGGCTCCGAGCTGTCACAGGTCCTTAGGCGCTCAGCGGAGGGCAGGAAAAACACATGTCAAAATATATTCACATTGAGCCTGATTGCAGGCAAGCCAGTTGGCTGCAATTTGACAAATGACTTTTAATAGGTCAGACTGCACCCTCTGCATACTGATGAGTACTTAGAGGGAGAGTAAGGGAGATGGATATTAAGACGGGGAGACAAGCAGACAAATGTATGGATGCCAAAGGAACTGATGAGAAACATTACTCATCTTTTCCAAGAGGTGCCTTTTCAAAAAAAAAAAACAATCATCCCTGTTCAGAGCTTCTCTACTTTAAAACATCTATCAACTGCTACGGTGAAATTACTCCACAAAACCAGAACTCACATTTCTTTCCAACAAATTGTGATAATGTTTCTCAGTATGTCAAATATTTAGCATAATACAGTTTCATTAGGATGACATGATGTTATTTTCTACCTTTAACGTATCAGCAACACAGTAGAGGCTGACAGGTGTTTGTTCAAATCAGCAACGACTGGACAACAACTGGTCCACCTCTGGCGTAAACTCTAAACTGTTGATGAACAGCACCTTTGCTTCAACATTACACACCTAACAATGACTAACAAACAAGACGCTGGGCTCCATCTTACACCCAACACAAAGCTCAAAGTTGCTTTGCTAGTTTCAGACTAGAGCCCGACCAATATGGATTTTTAGGGACAAGGCCAATATCAATATAAGGGAGTTAAAATGTCTGATACCGATATCAGCTGATATAAATATCAAAGATCTTTTCATTCATTCATTGTGTTTGTTCCACATATTTAATTTCCACGAATAAAGCAAAAGGTAACAAAAAATAAATAGAGGCGTAGGCTGAACCAATAGCTTATTACACCACTAGACTTATTTTAATTAGCTATACCCTAAAGGTGCGACGCTTCGGTGCAAGATGTTGATATACAAACCCTGACCCCTATCAAATTATCACAAAGAAATGTAATTGAGGCTTGACATTTTACAGCGTAACCATAAACCTTACTATAAATTAGGATGGCACTCAGAGAGCGTGTACCTCTGCCAAGGCCCAACAGCGGCCTTATGAAACCACATTTAAATTCAATAAATAAAGACCAATTCATTATTGTCTGAGAAATCCACGAAAATGTTCAAAATGTCCCATCTCGGAATTTTGAAGTAAGGGGGAAAGAAATCCTGGGTCCGCCCCATGATCCAGATCCGCACTGACATTTAATAGGTTATTTCCTGACATACACAACATTGTTTCATCAAGTTCCGTGGTAATCTGTCAAGTAGTTATTGAGAAATCCTGCCAACTAACAAACCACTAAACAAATACAATGAAATGTGTAATTAATGAACATCTTTTCTGCATTGCTTGTTCTGTGAAAGTTTTCATTGAGCTAATTTCAGACTAACGCAGTTGTTATTGTATCATCCAGTGCCCACGTTGTTTAAATAGCAAATGCACTTGTGCCCATGGGTGTGTTTGTCAGTGTGATCAGACGCATTGTTCACACATTGTCCTCATGAGGCAGCAGGACAGGATTGCACAATAGGCCAAACAAACGATCCGAAGTCAGTGGTGCAGCAGTTCATAGTTACTTTAAGGCCACGTCATCAGGACAGTGATATATGGATGCATAATGCTCATACACACACACACAGGATGACAGCCAATGATGGATTATGATTTGACCAAGTGTGGGGATACACACAGTTATTTAAACAGACTGGTTTCCTCTGTAGAGAAGCACTCTTTCATACCTGGGGAATTCTAACAACAATCTGCCAAGGTGCAAGTCTGTCAGGTCTTTAAAGGGAAAGAGAGAGTTACGCCCAAAACAAACATGTGATTAATTGGTAGACTATGTACAACTTTCCTGAAACATGCATCCGACTCTTGAATAAGATTCAAGTGGATATGGACACTATGTGCTGCTGACTATGCACTTATGTTGTCAAAGTAGGGTCCAAAGACTTTACTGCCGTGATCGACTGACACCGACATCTCTACTGCCATGCATATGTTGATCTGAACACAGCCTACCTTTAACTGGGGCAAGTTAATTAAAAAAAAAAAATGATCTCAAAGCTTGACTTAATTCTCTTGCATTTCTTAACAAACATGTCACTTTTCATAATGGCTGTTTCAGAAGTTATCAGTTTGCTTACACTGCATTGAAGCTGATAATTCTTATCTTGGTTTAAACAGGACTTCAATTAGTTGTTTCCTCCACATAGTGGCCCACATGCGGAGGCTCCCACGTTACAGAAACCTTATCAGAACTCACATTACTCACATATATGCCGTATGTTAAACACATTACATGTTTAAACAAGCCTGATGACTGTTAAGTGACAGTAGCAGTAACGTACAGCCTCTCGCATTTGTACCGCTTCCTTATGAAATCCCAGATACAAATAACAGTATTGTGAAAACAACGACTCACACTTTAACTCAAGACAGTCAAGAAACTGTGGTGCAATCTTGAACCCAACAACACACTCGTTCTGCTGCGTTCTTGCCACCAGATGTGGAGCAAATGAGCAAAACAGCAAATGATTCATGAGCCAGAGCAGTCTGCTGGATCCTCTGTTAGCACTCGATACCGAGTGACCATTCCAAATCCATTTGGCCAAACCTCTGAAACCTGTGGATGTGGAATTTACCAAATGTACCATGTCAAATGGGAGCATATGTTCTCTCTCAATTTGAATTCTTCCAGAATAAATGGCTTCTTTCAAATGTTTAAGTAGTTATTTTCAATAATGTGACTCAGTAAAGACTTTAGGTTGAGATTAAAACAATATATTTACCGTCCTGTTGTTTTTTTGGTCCACAGCCTTTTCAAACTGCATCACAATCAGAACCCAGCATTTTCTAGCACTGACAATAAAAATGAATAAAAGAAAACTACGACTTGGACATCTGAATACTTGTTGCAAAAGTGTCCAACTCAGTCTTCTGATAGTCAGATAAAAAAAAAGAGATTTTATTCATATTTTTCATGGAAGCAAGAGGGATGACTGGAAAGCAGCAGAGCCCTGGATGATGAGGATGAAAAGAGTAGAGAATGAAAGCAGAGAAGTTCACCAGTTTCTCATACACATCCTGGTTAGACAGAGGAGAGGAGCACGAGGAGAAAGAGGAAAGTGAGAGGAGAGGAGAAAGAGGGGAGGAAGAGGAGAGCGAAAGGAGCGGATCGAGACGAGTTGAGGGGAGAGGAGAGCGAGAGGAAGAAGAAAGGGGCTTTTAAGAGAAAGCAGATGCAAGTGAGACGGTGAACTGATCAACAGCAGCCTTTTTCAAAGTGAGGAATCGCTATGGCCCACATGAAGGCCAACACACACACACGCGCACGAACAAACATTCGGACACACCCAGATTCCTCATGCTGCGTGTCACAGAAGAATGATGAGGAACTGACTGTGGTGACACACTGATAACAAACAGATAGAGATCAGATTTTAATAAGTTGAAAGTTGATAAAGTCATTAATCATGTCAGAGAGGCAGGTGCTGTTGGACACGTGTATATGTTACTCTGCCAAGTGTTTAACCGCAGTCTTAAGAGAATCACCGAGCAGGAAGAAACCAGACCTGTTTGTCAGCTGAGGGACAATGCAGACGAATATACTGTATTAACACAACATACGCACGGACAGGCATCCCAAAAAAACTGCACAGCAAGTGAGTCAAAGCAAGCAAGCAAGCAAGCAAGCACTCTCTCTCTCTCTCTCTCTCTCTCTCTCTCTCTCTCTCTCTCTCTCTCTCTCTCTCTCTCTCTCTCTCTCTCTCTCTCTCTCTCTCTGCTGGTTAATGCTACTCTAATGAAGGATGACAGATGTGCGATAAGGATGCATGTTGAAATACCCTGAGCTCTGAGTGAATGCTGAGTGGGGGATGCACTCATTTCCCCAAAATAACAACAGCTGGTCACGAATATAAATTCAGACCAGGGGATGAAATAACACACATTTTAAGATGTTTTTTATTTTGATATGGGTCAGGATACGGCAAACATATGCTAAACTAGAAGGGCACACTGAGAGCGCATACCTCCGCCAAGGGTAATGCCCTATCTCACCATGTCACAACAGTGCTTCCCATTAATTATCTAGACTGTGGCGCCCCGCCATATTATAATTTGTTCTGTCACAGTTTCATTAATGACTCAAAGATTTGTTTCACTCTTTGCCACGTACTTGCTCGCTTGATTCTGCTATCGTCCATAAAGTTCTTACCATCTTAGTTTCAGCTGCAGTTGTGCACGTTCCCCAAAGTGGCATGCAATGCAGTTATCTATCTAACGCAAGAACTTCTGTTTCACTCTTTATCTGTGGATCTGTTACTCTGAATCTGTTGCGTGTGTGACGTTCGTGTACCACTGCTCCCTCCAGATAACGTAAAAGAAAATTCCTATATCCACCCTTTTTTCAGCTCTCTGCCATAATTGAATCCTGACCCATACAACATCCTTCCACCAAGTTTCATGGTGATCTGTTCTTAGCAGAGGTAATAATAAAATGTAAAACAAAACTTCTAACTGGTGTTTACTGAAATGTATTTTGTTTCTTAGTTATTAATGATATAAAATATGTAAACAATCACAAATAATACACATAAAACGTTTATAATGTTGATGTCAGTTGTACAACTTCTTCTGAGAAATTGGGACTGTTACGTCTCTTTAACTTAAAGCCGTCTATTGAAGATATTATCATTATATTAGGTTGTATTAGCCGATAGAATTATACAATATGGTCCCTGTTTCAACGTCATTTGGACTGTTTATTACTTTTCCTCATTATGGGCAGCTCTACCCATGTTATGTTGATAAACACCAGACCCAATGTGTGCATGCGCATGTGGACTCATGTCACACCTTGTTACTGCAGTGACGACGCACGTTACACCTGACAGTGATGCTGCAAAACCCCTGGATAAACATGGGAGCACAGGAGGAATTTGTATAATACAGTCCAGTGTGTGGCAGCTGTAAGTACACCTCAGGGACAGAGGGGTTCAGGGCCTTTTAAATAAATAAACAAACACATAAATAAAGTCAATCGATAGAAGGAGCCTGATCCGGCACTCTGGGCCTGTGTTTGGCCTCTCACTTCATAAGAGAGGCCTGGGGGAGAACGAGAGGGAGGATGGAGGGGAGGGAGGGGAAACTGAGAGAACCGGGGCTGGGGTTGAGAGAGAGAGAGAGAGAGGGTTGGATTACTTCTCTCTTGGTGGTTGTATAGAGATGGTTAGTTGAAGCTACGGCCTGCTCTCGCTATTACAAAAAACAGATCCCCATATCTCAGTTCGCGCGCACACACACACACACACACACACACACACACACACACACACACACACACACACACACACACACACACACACACACACACACACACACACACACACACACACACACACACACACACACACACACACACACACCTCTGAGGCAGACTTCACACAAATCAAATGCTCATCCAAACCTAAAGCCATATCACATACAAAGCATAACTCCCCCATGTGCTCAGCGCAGTTCCTCAAAAACTAAATTTGTCACAGATTAGGGAGTGTGTTGGAGGCCGCACAGTTGTGTGCATCCTCCAGCATGTGCACATGTCCCTTTAAGGCGCATACTGCGGAACTATGAGGAGTGTTCAGCCTTAAGCGACCAGCAATCACTCATCCCAACTCACTGGCGCTGTAGAAACGAGAATGAGTGTGACTGCACTTGCTGAAGAATTCCACCTGACAGTTTTGAATGCCAAGGGTGTGTGTGTGTGTGTGTGTGTGTGTGTGTGTGTGTGTGTGTGTGTGTGTGTGTGTGTGTGTGTTTAAACAAGCCAAGAGGTTTCAGCACCGGCACTTCTCGTAAGAGCCAATCAAATTGTCGCTGGCCCTGGTTCCCATAAGCTGCAGAGGCCGGCTAATGTCGGCACAGGGCAGTAATATTCCTGACAAATTGAGACTTGTTCTGAGCTGGGGGGGGGGGGGGAGAGGAAGCAAAGGAAAAGAAGGAGGGGGGTGGACTAACAGCATGATGGCAAAGATTCAAGAGAACTATTCCACGGACATAAGAGATATGCTTCCCAGAAATTCTGAATAATATTTATGTTGCGCTTGTAATTTGTTCTTCCTCCCACCTGTGTGCAGCTTGTTGCTTCAAAACATGATACGGCAGAAACAGGCGGACGTACAGAGGGAAAACACACAAGCTCCGTCATGAACAGACACCTGATGCTTCGGTTTCTCCCCAGCCTTTGAGTGTGGGCCACTGCTAGTGAAGCAGGAAGATTCAAGTGAAGAGAAAAAAAAAAATGGGGAAAAAAGGCAAATCAAACCCCATCTAAATGCCATTTGTCTACATGCTAACAGTGGCTAATTGCATGAGAAAAGAAATCCAACCATTTTTTCCCCCAGATGTTAAAAACAAGGCAGTTTGTATCTGTCATAGCCACTGGCGGATGACATCAATGGCAGAGTGCATATTAGCCAGTGAATGGTGGAGTGGTGTGACACAGAATGCCCTGAGGGTCAACCAATTAGCTGCTGACAGGAAGTGAGATGTATGGCTGCCTGAGGATGTGGCTGAGGCTGCCATTCAGACGTGGGAGAGAGGACTGAGAGAAAATGTGTTAATGCTGAACTGTGTATGAGACGACGGCTGTGATCCTGCAGTTTGCCCAACAACACAGCTGAATGTGGACCGTAGAGGCTACAGAGCAGGACGCTTCTTGGTTTCTTATAAATGCACACAACTTTCAATATTATCTCTAGTTGACTTGGCCTTTTACAATTGTGTTTACAAATACTTCCCTATAGTAAGATTCTCGTAAAAAAACAATCAGCTGAATGATGCCAACAATGCTAACCAAGAGAGTGGAACGAGTTTCAGTGTTGATGATTTATTGTGTGGATACAAGTGCACAGACACACTGAAAGGAACATAGACACTGAGGAAACATTATGAAGCCTTTGCCTACTGTAAATCAACAACAGTGCTCTACATGAAAGGTAAATGTTGACATAGCCAGCCGCAAACAAAGTAGCTGGGATAACCAACACCAAACCAGCACTAACCAACCAAACAAGGGCACTACGGTGGACTACACTCAACCATGGGCTGTATATTTCTGTCAGATTCTTAACTTATGTGGCTGCTCACCTTGTCAGCAGAGGTTAGCTGCTAATGTGCGTGTGTTTCCATGTGATGTCACGCAGCAGGAACCGTCTTCTGTCTCTTGTTTCGGCTAAATTTTATCAAATCAGTTTGCTGTTGTATAGATGTTTGTTTTCTACCGATCCTTTTTGTCACTGCTGGACGCTGAGGTCGTCTCTTTCTCTCTCTCTTTCCTTCTCTCTCTCTCTTTCCTTCTCTCTCTGAGTTTTCTACCGCAAATTTCAACTGTTGCTTTAACAAATTGTAATTTATAGAAGATGTAGGTTTGTAGATGATTTATAAGCAGTTTTTATTTAAAGATATATTAAGAATATATTAAGATGTTTGCGCTTCTGAATCGATTTAAACATTCGGTTTTAGTTTTATCCATTCTTGTGTTTGTATATGATGTTTTATAAGGTGTCTTTGGGTTTTTAGTAAGGCGCCATGAAATGAAGGCATTATTATTTAGAAACTATCCTTTAGTATTGAACAAAGTCATTATTTGGTCAGAAAATTCCCACTCACACAAAAAAAAGCAGATGTATTATTTTGTATTTTATCTGATCATGTAAAACTGTGGTTGTACTTACAGTGTGTCAGGGAAAGCATTAGCAGTGGTTTAGTAGATGTCATCATATCAGTGCAGTGTGTTTGCAATGAATACTACATTTGAAAATAGCCATGTTGGCTAAAAGGAGGATGTTTTGTATGTATTTTTCCAAGGTTATATATGAAAACATTGTTAAATAGCCACAGTATCGATTTAACTTCTAAAGGAAATAGAGCAAACGAGACTAAAGCAGGCAGGAAGGTCCAGAATAAGGCAGCTTGCATTGATATCTTCAGCATGGCACAGACACATCTGTGAAAACACATATGGCTCTGGGAGCGATGCCCATAGCAATAAAACCCAGACGAGAGTTATTCCAGGGAACCAATCACTGCCTGAAAGCGAACTCAAATGTTTCTCTCCTCGTTTCTTACTAAAACACACGCACATATATCTTATCAGCTAATCAGATAAGCACAGCAGCAGCACAGTTGGACATAACAAAATCTCCATAGTGAGAGAAGTGTATACTGGCAGTAACACAACCTGATTGAAAACACACACACACACAAATAGATGACTCTGCAAAACAAAACCATGTATGGAGCTGATCAGTTTGTTAGAGGCCCCCATTAAGCACAACGCTGAACTTGAGATAAAAACTTTTAACTCACAACAGTTATTTTACTGGTTTACAGCTCTTATTATTTAATAATAATAATTTATTAATAATTAATTTGTTTGTATATAAGCCCTAATGAAGTGATGGAAACGTGTTTTTAAACCTGGCTTCAATTTTGTGTAAACGAGAAATTGGAAACAGTCTATAGAGGTTTCACCCTGACACACAAATGCAAACCTTCTCGATCCAGTAGACAAGGAGTGAGGGAACTATCACCATCGACAACTCTGTGGTAGCCCCCACACAGACCACAAGGAACCCAGGTGTGACAATGGACAGTCAACTCTCCCTTACCGCCAACATTGCTGTAACAACCCGCTCTACCCTCCTGGCTGGTTTACCTGCTAGTGCCATCCGACCTCTGCAGCTCATCCAGAATGCAGCAGCTCGACTGGTCTTCAACCAACCTAAATTCACTTACACTACACCTCTCCTCTGCTCCTTTTACTGGTTACCAGTGGCTGGCCGCATCCGCTTCAAGACACTAGTACTTACGTACTGTGCTGCGAACAGATTGGTCTACATCCAGGACATGGTAAACCGTACACCCAAGCCCGTCTAATGATGTCTAATAAACCATTGTCATCAAGTATTAACTTTGGTTGCACTTGTATATGGCACTTACATGTAGCACTTGTGGTTTGGCTTTTTTGAAGACTGATTGTATTTGCATGATTCTTGCTTTACTGGGTTTGTAACTTCAGGGTTGAATGCACTTATTGTAAGTCGCTTTGGATAAAAGCATTAACTAAATGATATGGAATGGAATCACAGAAGGATACATCCTCTGAAAACAACGAATGTCTGTAAAAAAATATCCTGCCAATCAATTTTGTACGTTGGTGTGGTCATTGCATTGAAGAAAATGTTGAACTGCTGGTTGCCCTGGCGGCATTCACCAATGTTATTAGGATTCTTCAACTGGGGACCGTTAATATTGAACCACATTTCTTAAGAAATGTAATGTTTTAAAGTTTATTAACCCAATAAATAAAACTTTGGACTTCCTGTTGGAACTTAATGAAAAGTTCTGGAATCACCAACAACTGTCTTCTTTCTGTTGATATATATGATCCATCAAACATTGTTAATATTATTGTTGGATATTAGGCTCAAATATTAAACCAGATCCTCCGCACATAAAGAAGAGCTTCAGTTTGCCAAGAATGCAGATGAGTGTTGATTATGGATTGGTTTGAACTCCTAACCTCTGCTGGGATGAGTGAGGTAAATGCTTGTGGTGCAGCGTGACACTTTATATTTATTTTTTTCCATTGAACATTAAACAGTGACATCACAGCTTGACCCTTGACATTCAGGTGGTTTGCTCCAGATGCTTTTGAGTCGTGAGCGCTGCTACCATCAAGACGATGATTGTGGCTGAGGAGAGCAGGGGCGGGCGTACAGCTGGCTGAGTAAGGGGTTTGGGGGCAGGTGCTGACTGTCTGGAGAAAAAAAGGGAACTTATGCAACAGAAAAGCCTGCAGACTACAATAACAGTAACATCATAATGCAATTGAAGAATCCACCACAGAGTCTGAGTCTAAAATAATTTCAATTCAGAAAGTCATCTGAACTCACAAGAGGCTGGTTTGGGAGAGGAGGCGTGTAGAGAGGGAGAAGGATGTGCATTGCTGCCTCATGAAAGTGCAGTGGTGCTGTAAAAAGAGTTAGGTTAACCTCTAATTACTGGGTGCTTCCCTGTGTCTGGCTATTGCACAGCACTGATTTATCCTCCTTCCACTCCCTTAACTCTCACTGTCTCCTGTCAGTCCAGGATAAAGTGTAAATAAGATGTTAGAGTTACTTTAAATTGGGCGGCTGTGGCTCAGGTGGGAGAACAGGACTGTCGGTTCTATCTCTGGCTCCTCCAGCCCACATTTTTAAGTGTCCTTGGGCAAGACGTACCAGATGTACCAGCGTATGTAGAGAAGCACAGAACATAGAAGTGCTGTATGAATGTGTAAATATGACAATCACGGATTAAGCAATGCATTATCCCAACCTTCTCCACCGTTACCATGTTTGTTGTTTTTAGAAACTATCGACTCTGTGCTGCCTTCTAGTGGATGTATTGAAAGAGTGTGGACAGCGACGGTTACGTCATTTAAAATTGAAATATCTCTTTTTGTACAGAAGAGGCAGCATAAATGAGCCTTAATGCACTTTGAGTGGTTGCTATGACAAGAAAATTGCTCTAGTACTTGCGACAGAAGAATTAATTCATGCAAGGGTTTCATTCAGTGGCTGACTGACTAAGATGGGTTGTCTTGTAATTGGGCAGTTAAGGTATTATGTCACATTAATGTCTGCTAAACTCAAGTGGAACAGGTGCCCAATTTAAACCAAATCTGCATTGCGAGGACTGCATCAGGGGAATAATGCATCACTCTCAATCTGCTGTGCTGACGACACATTCCAGCATACAGGAGCATAGTCTTGACACTTATTTCCTTCCACATGACATCCAAACTACCGCTGTCCCTTTCCTCTCCCTCCCAGACCTACTCCCCCATCACTAAAACCCACTCTCACCGCCCCTCCCTCAGTCCCTCAGTCCCTTGCCAGGCCGACGGGACTGTGTGTGATTAGAAACACATGTGGAGTGCCAAAGGTTTTCTGCTTGGGTTGAGACAAACATGCATGAAGTTGTGGGAACTAGCAAACATAGCCCAGAGTCCCTGAGAAACACACACATTAACATGGCCACTGTGCACACCGCACACACACATACACACATACATACATACATACATACATACATACATACACGTTGTCATCCATCACTTTTGGGGACTTAACATTGATTTACATTTATTTCCGGGACAGACTTACCCTGACCATAATCACTAAATGCCTAACTGCAACCAAAGCAAAGGGGAACAACTACCGTCTCGATAAAGACCAGAGCCAGAGCAATTTTATGCCTTTTCGAGTCATGAATATAGTTTCCTGACCATACAGTAATCTAACCCATTGACCACAAACCCAAAAATCTGCTTTTTCCCCACTTGGGGACACAGCTGTTATCCCCAAAGCTACTTTACAACATGCACTGAACTCAGCAGATCCTCTGCATTTTCTTTTCTGGCAGAGGTGCATGTCTGAACGCAAATGTCCGAGTGAGAGGCTCCGCAGTTTCTGCAGACTTTCTCTACCTGGCCCCCACTATGGTCAGTACATCCAGGAGAATCCGATGTGTGAACACAGCAGGGGTTCCCCTGCTGGATTCACTGCGAGCGAGTGGGGGTGTTGACGCTTTTAACACAAAAATAAATAAACTAAGAGAAAACTAATTTATCCTGCTGAAAAAGCGGTAACACACGTAGAAGACACCGACGAAGATGTCAAGAGAGTTTGTGGTGATAAGAGCCGACACTGGTGTATGTGTATCACGTGATCTCTGCAGCAGAGACTAGCAGAGACGTTACTTCCTGCCTCTGCCTGCTGCACCCGGCTGCTCCACCTCTCGCCTGAATACTGCGGAGGATTTGTTGTGAACGTGTCTGTGGAGAAAACCTCCCGCTGCTTTGTGCAGGTGTGAAAGGCAAACTACCGGTACACTCCGTAGACAATTCTCCGGACTTGACGCCTCAATTTACAGTTTTTAGTCGGAAATTTGTAAACGGTAATGTAAGATGAAAAAACACACAAAGTCACCATTAAGTGGAAGGGAAAGGCATTACAACAATTATAGCTGTCAAAAACAGCTGTCTTTTACCCGAAGAAATGTCTGGCAGTTGATAATACGCACAGAAATTCACAGAGAATCCCTGCATTACGAATTATATCCACAATGATGGATTTTTGAGTGGATTGAAGAGCTCAGTGGGGACAAACGTACTTAAATGTGTGATCCATGGGTCTCAGTGGCACAGGCTTCCAATGCATCATCCTCTACAGGGAAACACAGAGCCCAGCACTGTCCCCCCAGCCAAATATGCAAAGAGCAGGAAGCACACGTGGGGGTCTGACAGCATGGCAGCTCGCTCCTTAAGCCTGTCCAACTGTAGAACTCATCAATAAGACCACATGTTGATCTAAGGAAGGTTATTGATGTTTAGCCAGATTTGCAGCCTGAGTCTCGCCAACGTGCACCCCAATGGGACTGGATATATGAGGGGGATGCATCGGCAAGCACGGATAAACAAAAATGTGAAGACACGATTGTATTCACTTCAACTACACTAATGTAAATGACAGGTGCAGCCTGCAGCCACTGTGACTAGAAGGGCCTCCATCCATTATCCACAGTGACGGTGGGAGTAAACCATTAATCCCCGGAGTGACACGTGTGGTAAAGTGATAGAGATCATCGAGTGACAAAGAGAAATTGTTCTCTGTGGCTGAAGGCAGCCAGCGCTCTTTTAACGGGGGGGGGGGGGTCAGCTCGACCTGCAAACAACTCAAACAGGGATGGCGTTCAACACCCATATCCCATTACTCAAGCAGGTAGACAGATTCATCACAGATGTGAAAACGGTTACTGCTCAAAATGTGAATAGACACATCAGGCTCTATCCTCTCTATAGTCGGGGTTTGAAATTTACTTTTTGACTCGGCAGCCTGGCTAATTTACCCAAAGTAATAAATTGCCATTTTTAAATTACAATGTATGTTATTACAATTACAACATATTACAATGTAAGTATTTCACTGAGATAATGAGCTTAATAATAATAATAATACATTAAAAGAGCATAGAACAACATTTGAAGCAAAAAAATGTGTAAGGTAGATTGATATTATCAGTTTCCCTCTTTAGTTTGGCCGGCTGACACTTGGCAGATCTTATCAAATAACTGAAGGAACAGGTGTATTAAAAGGGCTCATGCATAGCGGCATGGTGAGACTCTCAGTACAGCTGCTGCACCTGTTTGCCTTCTTCCTTTTCTTGTTGAGAGCTGCTAAGCCGCCCATCTCCAGGATGCTCAACCTCGGACCAACCATAACCACAAAACAACAACGCACGCTATTTTGGTTGGGCGCTCGATGGGGATCAGTTTGAGCTAGCTGCTGAAAGTGAGGCTCAATGTAAGCCCTCAAACAAGCTATTACCATCCTCCTCTCTAGTTCTCCCCTTGGTGATCATGAACTCCTAATGCTACGAAATGACCACAGCCCAGTCTTAAAAAAGAGCCAACTGCTTGTCCTTGTAAACTAGCTTAGTGGTCAGCAGAGGAAATGTCCCAGGCTCAAATCTCGAACCCCAGTTCAAAGTGAAGTCTTCAAATGAACCACATTGAATGGCAGATCTAACCGTGTCCTACACCAGTCAATACAGTAAGAACACCTATATCTCACACACGCCCATTCACACACAAACCCACACACAGACACACACTTCTATAGGTCAAGTCATGTCAAGGGTCAACAAGGGCCGAGGTCAACAGGTTTTTCAGTCTTCTTAGGCCACTCATTGATCACAGTGTAAACAGATAAGGTAGCACCAGTAGCTCACATTCTTCAAACATTCCTCTTCTCTGGAAACCAATAGAGCCAAGCTTAGACAGTTATTCTACTGGCTTTCAGAGGCTGATCTTCAAAATCTTATTCTATGACTGTGTAAATGCAAAGAGCTACAAATTGAAAACGGCTCTTACAAACAGTCCAAAAGGAAACAAGAAAAGGCTAAATCTAAGTGAGCAGTGATCTCACTGTTTCATATTTTCCCTTTTCCAATGCAATCTTGTGTTATTTTCCATGTTATTTATTCCAGCCTTGTTAAACTGTTTGAAGGTGTAATTTAGAAGACTGTGTTTGCTGTCTGGCTCTGACAAACTCACAGCAGCTGCTCTGACGGGGCCCAACTCTAAACACAAAGCAAGAGGAAACCTCCTTCACACGTGTCCCACAAATCCTGCCTTTACATATGTAGAGGAAAACAAACACCTTTTGCTTCCCTCGCCCCGTCGCCCTTCCTTCATTCTGCTCTGTCTCTTCTCTGCTCTGTCTCAGTCATATGAGGGTGTATAAACATGAGCCTCCGTGGATCAGTGCTCGCAGAGGCAGGATATGAGAGATTCCCTTCACCTCTCCCTTTTTGAACCTGTATCACAGACAGTGAAAAGTGGCTCCTTTCCAAAAGAGAAAAGGGCCAAAGAGGGGTCAGCACTGCTCAGCTGCTTGCTTGTTGATACGGTTTCAACCTCTGCATCCCAGCGGAGACAGCACAACTCCCTCACTGCTTTGTATGGACAATCATAACTCAGTGACTACGCCACAACAACCGAGCTGTCGGTACATGGCGGTGATTTCACATACCGTGCACACAAACACACAGAATCGCATGCTGAAGTCCACCTTTTAAAACTGGATTGAGTGTGAGGATGTTAAACAAGGGGACTCAAACACACTGGAAGGAGGATAGACGAGGGCCCTGAGAAGAGAAAGTGTCAGTGGGCTGGTGGGTGCTGAAATTATTAGTAAATCTATGCATCAGAAAATTATTTTATGACTATTTTTACACTTTTTTCAGTGCAGGAATGCATATTATAATGAAACGCATAACACGTAATGTTTTATTGCTGCAGCTGCTTCTACTTGTATTACAGAAACAACAGACACCATAAGGACATCACCTTGAGTTACTACTATTATTTAGTAGTCAGGATTATGCAAAAACTACTCAAACTATTTCCATTAAATTTAAAGGAGTGGGTCATGATGTAAGGAAGCACCCAGTACCTTTTGCAGTGTATTTGGAAAAATGGGCTGATCCAGGATTTCTCCAGCTTCCTCCAACAGTCCAACGTCAAGCAGACTGGGGTAAGGTTAATTGGAGATTCTAAATAGACCAACAGGTTGAGCGTGAATGAATGTCTGTCTATGTATGTCATAGTGAAACACTGGCGACCTGAGCAGGGTGTACCCAGCCTCTCAGCTGGGAATGGCTCCAGCTCCTCATGCAACCCTCAAATGATCATTTTGATGATCTCAAAATTAGTATTAAAACAGGCCACAACTGCAGACTCCAGTTGGATCAATGTAATTTCACCTGTTGGTACCAGTTAAGTGAGCAGGTTTTTCCTTGCAGCCATAACCTTGATGGAGGAAGCAGAGAAGGGATCAGCTGAGGATTGAAGGGGAGAAGAATAGAGGAAGCAGAGGTGTGGTGGGGAGGAGTCTGGATGGAGAGGTGTTTCATAAGCCCTGCCGCTACATTCTCTGCCTCGGATTGCCAGGTTCCAGCTGTCGGGGTGGAGAGGCTCTGAAGCTGATTCTCAAGCTGCCTTATAAAAATTACCTGTACTAAACGCTGGTAAAGGCATCAGCAGAAACACATTTTCCTCTATGCAGTGAACGGTTCACTCTCACTCTCACCCAGCTCAATTAGGCCCCTTCGTCTCTTCCTCACTTCCTAACTCAATGTGTGAAAAGGAGGATTCATATAAAGTGGCTTCTACACTTAGTAGGTGAAAGAGCAAAGAGTGAGAGAGACGTTGAGCATGGCCGTATGCTTGTCAATCAGATGATGTTCCAGGTGCCTGAGTCAAAAAGAGTCAGACCCTGTCAGCTTCACTTACACTCCTTGTACCACACTGCATTTAATAAATTACTATCTAATAACCCATCTCAGGCTCATTACTCAAACTCAAATTGGAGCAATTTAGATGAAATCTGAGATCAGCTCACAGCGCTTTTGATCAGAAAAGTAAAGCGTTTGCCATTAAAAAAAAGTCATTATTTTCACCGTCGTGACTGCAGCTCATAAATGTCATAAAGCTGGATTGGTGTTGTGGGGGAGCAGAGAGAGAGAGATGGGGGGGGGGGGGGGGGGGGGGGGGATACAGTAAAGAGAGGGGTGAGGAGTGGAAACAGGAAAAAGTCAGGTGTAGAAATGTGATGCAGTGCTAATCTAAGCATGCCATCTAGTGGTGAGAGGAAAAATATGAATTCAACGAGAGCGTGAACTTTAGAGATCTTGACAAAATGACAGACATCACTAGATGATGACATATTGTTGTACAATAAATACAATGAGGTTTATATCCACAAAACATTAACTGCTCATATCTTAAGGGTTTTGGGGGTTTAGAAAGACCAGAACAAAGTCTGGCTCTGTTGTTGATGATTATGTACTTAATTTTTTCATTGCGGAATAAAACTCTTTCACAGCAACACAAGTTTATTCACCAAAATCTGAATCTCACTGATTTCATGCTCTTTTCAGCTGGAACCTAAAAGGTGCTGACTTTCCCGACAACTTCACATAGTGGACCGCAGTCAAGCTTAATGTGGGGCAAAAGTAAAAATGAGTCAATAGTCCAGATGGAGATTTTAAATGAAAGTTAGGGCCTCTCAGGGGTGTGCGGCGTAAAATTCAACATGGTAGGTGCGATGATATGAATCACGATTGGTGGTGCTACAGGGCGAACGCAATCTCCAAATTTGACAACTCCAAACCAGTGACGAATGTGATACCATGCACAGCAGAAATGCCTAATGAAGAGAGCACTCCAATTAGTGGGCCAGACAAGGGGGGCTTTGGGAGGCACGCCATAACACAAACAAACTTATCCTGACAGGGTCGATTTGCCAATAGGAGCGAGATACGTGGATAGTGAAGGAGGCCGAGAGAAAATGAATTACCTTCTCGACACACGTCGCTGCGTCACTGCAGAGCCTCCTTTGCTGTTCCTGCGCCCCAAATCCCTGCCGCCACCGCCGCCACGTTTCATCTGCCAGTGTTAGTATGCATACAGGCCGTGCGCCAGCCTCCAAATGTATTCATTTATTCAGAGCCCCTCAGAGAAATCACAGTGTCTTGTTGTCCTTTTTTTCCCTGGCTGTCCAGATGGAATTTGCGTGAATAACATCAGTTTAGTGAGGCAGAAAATAAGTACAGGCCAGCACAGCGGAGGGGACTCGATTGCACCTTCTCCCACCTCCCCCCAAAAAAAGGATGGGAAGACAGGTGTCACCTTCAAATACTCCTTTCTCCCTCTTCATCTGTCTTTTCAACTTCCAGTGAATCTTAGCAGGATGGAGGGGAGGAGCCAAAAGTGCGAGATCAATGCAGCTTTCACTACAATTATTTTGCGTTATCATGCACTGCAGGTCCAATTAAACACAAGATCATGAATCAAAGAAGTCCAGTGTTGTTCTCATTACAAAAAGGTGAGTGCAGCGCAGTGCTCATTTATCCTTGTTTTGTTTTGCATTTATAACGCAACTAATTGCATTAATTAATCAGATGTGCTTCCAATAGGAGGGAGAGTGTCTCCAACAAGTAATTGAATGAGATGAAAGTGGTAGAAAAAAAACCTGTAAATCAATATTTCCAACTTCAATAAAGCGCAAGAGAAATTAACATGTCTTCTGTCAGAAGAGTGGAAAGACGAAATATTCATCCGCTCTGTCAGTAATAATTCACTACACAGACCTCAAGTAGTCAAGTTGTCTTTACTATAAACCCATTAAATTGATTTCATTAGAATTTGTGAGATGTCCCTCATAGACGACTGAAACTGAACTAATGTGTGCGATCAGCTTTAAAACAGATAGTATTGGTTGTGATCATTATCACAAGTGAATGACAGCCACAAAAATAATGTGAATTAATCCTACCTCTCTGAGAACTGTGCTCCCGAATCCTCTGTACAAGCCTCGAACACCCTGCTCAGAGAAAACAAAGTTTCACAAACACAGACACGCATTTGATTTCATATCATAAAATATTCAAAACATTTGTATTGTTAAAAAAGAAAGCAGAGCATATAAAAAATATTCATTTTATAACAAAATTTCAAACCAATCACCAAGTCAAAAAATCGTATAAATTATATGTGAAAACAAAATATGATTCCAGAATAATTCTGGATTATTACAACCTCTAATATTCATAATTCTATTTTATATTATTCATGATGACACATATTTTAAGTAACTGCTGCGAGCTGGATTACAGTTGAGGCGTCCACGCTACCAGGTGAGCTAGAGGACGACCTGCATATCAGACCCGTCCTTTCGCCTTCCCCACTCTCCCTCAACTCCTGCTTACTCTCCTATCAACAAAGGTAAAATACCCTACAATAACTTTAAAAAAGAAAGATGCTGATATGGTCCAGTCAGAGCACTTGTCCGATAGTTGACCAGCATCTAAAATCATGTTCCAACACCTTTCTGACATTGGACATTTTCTAGTACTTTCCAAAGCAGACGACCAATTAGAGAACATAGTATAATGCATACTATAGAGAGATTGTGCAACAGTGTCGACAATAGACCCTTACAACACGGCCTTGCTGAACAGCGACAAATACGTTTGCTTTCAGATGTGGTCACGTGTCCTATAAACTTGAACTTTTAGTGGATATTACAGAATTTAGTCCTTTGTGTTAGATTTGTTTGATCGTCTGATGACCTCTTGCCCCAACAGTGCTATTATTACCAGAACACAAAAATATAGAACAAAATTGCATTAAACCAGAATAATCCCTTCAGAAAGGGACATTGACTGCTGTGTACCTCTCGTCTGAGTGTCCCCAGCAGTATGTTGTGGGTGGTGGATGAGGGAGAGGCCTGGGCCCTTTGTTTGATCACCTCTGTGGGAACCCGGATAAGGCACGCCACCTACAGAATGGACAGAGCATGAGTTAAACAAACAAGCACATATTTATGATCTCAATCTACAGTAGTGTCCATCTTAAGGGTTTTGAATATTGTAGACATATTGCATTTGACTGCACTAACCTGTGAACAAGGGGACCACTCACTGGCCTACACACCACTGCACGAGGTGTACTGCTGGTGTATGATAGTGTTTTTGCTTTGTGGCAGGTGGCCATGACAACAAGGGTTTTAGATAATGTGCAATTGAGCCAATTAACAAAATGAGTAAGAAGGAAGCAAGTTGCAAACATGAAAACTGAGAAGATTTATCAGGCTGACTGTGTCCAAACAACTTCCATCAAACACTGATAGATCCACATTCCCCGCCACAAGTTACAACCCATCCACCATATGTCAACAAAAATATGGACTGCCAACAGCTAGTGAAGACAGACGTGAATATTTATGCTTCATAACTCTCATCGCCCTAAAGGCAGGCAGGCACAGCTGCCCACCTGGCGACTTGATTTCCCATTTATCCTGCATCAGAGCGGAAATACCGGCTAACAGCGAGCAATCTTACAGAGCGATTGGTGAGCCACCCCCTGCTGTGACTCCCCTCGGTCATACAGTTGCCAGTCTGCTGGTGCCACCCTCGCCACACCAAAGTGAAGCAGGGAGGAGGAAAGAGAGAGAGAGAGAGTGATAGAGCCACTGTAACAAAGATGAAATGGCGCTTTCTTCTGCTGTGTTCCTTCTCCATTCAGATATCGCATTTGGGCCCCCAGCAGAAGTTTTAGAAGGGATGGGGCCCAAGAGGATAAGGCTCTTCCGCTCTCCATGGCGAGGGGAGCAGAGAGGAGGCTGCCTGGACAGCTGTTCAAGGGCTCATTTCTGTCAGCTGCTTGTCCTCTCTGTCGGCTCCTCTGCCAGACACCAAGGACGCCTCACGAGCCAGAACGAGAAGTTTTGTGGAGTGCACAGGAGAGAGGCTAAGTCAAGCGAAATCTCAAACTGAGTTGACATAACCTTCGAACATCAAAAGGAAAAGTATTTGCTCTGCATCTCCAAAATCCCTGTGCACTATAGATTATTTGTACCATTTTACAGCTTTATTTTTTCCAGCACTGTAGTGTTTTTGCTGCCGGCCAACGCAACCCCTCTTTTCAAAACACAGTGAGCAGATAAACCTCAGTCTCTCTACATACGAGCAAAAACAAAAGACTTGCATGAGCTTCTGGGAAGATTTCACTGCGCCTCTCATTGGTATTTCAGGTGAGTGTGCCCAACTTCGAGCTGCAGCCAAACTGCAGTGCAAGAGCACCACCAAGTGGCAACACCTACACCTGCATCACCTCCCTTGCAATAACCAAGCTGGCTGCATCCATCTCAGAGATCTCATTTGCCCTCCCTTTGGTCAAGTTACCATTTATAATACATTGTACATCATGTTCTCCCCAAACCAATTCTCCAAAGGGCTAAGAATAAGGCGGCTAAACAGAAAGAAAGTGGCTATGACAAGTAATTACTGACGTAATTGGATGGAGGGCATGGAGTGGAGACAGCCTTTCCTCTCTTGTCACAACAGAGGGGAAGGCAGAATGAGGCTGAGATTATACCAAATAAATTAGGGACATTGTTTATTTGGGAGTAATTTGCACGTCGAGGGGGTGGGGAGGAGAATGTTGAGTGAAGAGAAGAAAAAGTGTGAAGTCTCTGAGGTCATTTCAGATCTCAGCAAAACGGTGGAATTGCTGGTGATGAATCAGGCCGTGATAAAATATACGGCTGGGGAACGTCTGCGCTGCATCCTCTTTGAGAATAGAAGATTTAGGAAGATGTCCCTCATTAGAAATCAGTCTTGTTACCTCACGTTTTGAGAGGGGCTGCAGGTGGAAGGCTGTCAGGAAGACAGACGTCTGTTTCTTCACCTACTTCGCTCGCCCTTCGTTCTCAATTCTTCCCTCTGGCTTGTAAACTTATTATAAACCCATTGGCAGCCTTTTAAATTCCTGCTACAATTCATCTTTATTTACAAGCTGTTGGATTCACCAAGCAGCATTAATTAGGAGGCTGTCTGCCTCTGATCGGAGCCTTTCAGTTTCCTTCAGCCTGCTGCTGTTAATCCAAATGACAGAGCGTGTTTTCAATTTCCAGCGCTGCCCGCCAGACAGCAAAGTACGATGCTGGTGCTCAATCACTGGCTAAACCACGGCAGGAATTGGGAAATAAGCAGGGACTCAGAGCACATTATCTGTATAGCCAACGGATCAATCTGCAGATTGAGTCATTGCATCCCTCTGTCCACCCCACCATCCCTCTTTTACCGCCCATGGCCATCAGGACGTAGTGGAGAGAGAGAGATTACCGTTTAAACACTGCAGGGAGACAAAAGGTAAGAAAAACAGACAACTGTTTTGGACCTTGTCATTAAAATTTACTACACTCACAAGTGATTTGCTAAAGAGAAAGTGCTGCAGTCACACATTTAAAGAAACTGCAATTTTCTTTTGAGAAAAACAGAGCGGAACATTATTGCGCGTCAGAATATCTTCACTTTATACACTCAATTATACAATACATTGTGAGCAATGCACGATCCAATAGGCTAAACAGCTTAATCCCTTACTTAACTTGTTTAAGAATTACTTAGCTCAAAACCAGAACCCTGCATTAAAGATAAATCTCAGTGGCAACACAGTAAAGCTTGTATAGACAACAAAATCTGCACTTCTCCCTATGAAACACAGCATGTGCCACAGACTGCATCAGCACCAAAGTCCCAGGACTTTTCTGGGTTTTTGATCTTAAGCCCATTCGTGGAAAAGCATCGCCGAGACTGAAATATGGGACGGCAAAGAGAAAAGCAAGGAGGAGAGGGAAGAAAAAAAAGGTCATGAAGAAAAGGGGAAGAGATGAGGACGCCGAGTGTCTCCAACTTTGAAACAACAGCCAATAAATCACAGAGCGTGGCGCTGCTCAAAGGCGATGCATGGATTATTTCTCGGTGCCAAGTTAAGTGGCTGCCAGTCCCCCCCCCCCTGCAAAAAAAACCTCCCCCCTCATGCTTCCTCCTTCTCTCTGTCCCCCTATCTTGTCATGTCACACTGTATTTTCCAGTACATCCTCCCACAGACGTGTGGCGGTGGTGGTGGTGGTGGGTGGGTGGTGGGTGGGTGGTGGGGGGGGGGGGGGGGGGGGTGCCTTGACAAATGAGCTTTCAGGGCAGACGTCGAGCGAATGGGAATGAAGATAAATCTGATTTAATGGCTGGATAACAGCCTGCTAGAGCCTGACAGACGCCATCAGCTTACACATTCTTTATGGGAGCATCGCGCCACCGCAGTCGCACAAACACCAGGGAGAGGATTTCTCTCATTGTCTTGACCCTCTTGTTGTTTCTCTTTGCAACTTTTGACTTTCCTCCTCTGTGTCCTGCCTTTGGGTACAAGTTACACCAGGAGTTAGGTAGGTTCATATAAAAGTGACCTGTGAGAGCCACCCAAAAGCTTAAGCAAATTTCGACATTATCTACTCAAGTGCAGCTCAATAATTCTGTAAAACCTGAGTCTGAGAGTAACTGTTATTTATTTGTGAACCCAGCCTGAGCCTGACTTACCAGCACTTTACCAGTTTTTAAATCATTGTTTAAATTATTTTTAATGGGATAGCATTTAAATGTCCTTTTTCTAACTGGTTTAATGGATGTGGTTTGTTTTAATCATTTTCTTTTATATTATCCTTCTTATTTTATTTGTCTATTTTGTTCTGTGGTTTTATCACCATGTATTTTGTTAAGCACATTGTAACCTTGTTTGGATTAGTGCTATAGAAATAAATTATTGTTATTATCATCATCATTTTCATTATTATTAATTTGTGTTCTCCTGTGATGCAGTTGTTACCAGGGTCACATCTTATATCATTAACTCTATATATAAAGATGGACGGGGTGACAGCTCAACAAACATGAGCGTCTTGATCGCCCCCCCTCTTGGCTGGCTGCATATAGATCATCATGGTTTCTGTCATTGTAGGTTGTTCTTATCACGCTGATGTACTGTATGTTCAAGTGCTCATTTGTTTCTGGTTAGTTTGGTTGTAAATTAATTATCTGATTCTTTTAAAATTAGGTTATATGTTAGTTAGTTGAGAATGGCTCAGTGTGGTCAGGCACGTATATCGGCAGGACCTCGCTGCTGTGGCTCGATTCCCCTCGATCACTACTGCATAGACTCTGGCTCCAGATGACAACATTGGCACAAGATGGCAGCTTTCATATTTGGGATGTTTTGGCTTTCTTTCTGGATTGTGGGAGTAAGTGGAGATGCATCGCCCATCTTTATCAACAGTCTTTGTTTTATATGGGCAACAGGAAGTTTGTTTTATCTCACAAAAGGCCAATTTTCGCAGGACAAATGTTTGGTTACAGGCTGCACCAAACTCCAACACAGAGCGTATGGCTTCATCTGGAGCTACAACTCCCTGTGGTACAATCATTATAGGCTTTGAATGAAGTCTCCATCTAGTAAGTTAGTGCCAACTCGAGCACATCATCCAGAGAGGCTTGTGGATGGGATTAGCAAAGCAATAACTCCCATAAAGCTTCTGCTGTGAATGTTGCTGAGTGGAAACAGTTGGTTAAACACAACTAAATAGACCCCTGGGGAAAGGAGCATGGGCTGATGAAGGGGTTGACTGGTGAATTCAGACCCGAATAAAAAGTTGCTTCTTCTTCTTCTTTAAGTTCCTGTGTGTCAAAAGCTGCCAGCTACCAGCTGCTCCCACCTAGCGCGAGACAAGCAGGAGGAAGAGCCAGAGAGAAACACACTGGAAACATGTGGCGCTGTCTAACATTGGCAG
Source organism: Hippoglossus hippoglossus (assembly GCF_009819705.1). Classification (NCBI taxonomy): domain Eukaryota; kingdom Metazoa; phylum Chordata; class Actinopteri; order Pleuronectiformes; family Pleuronectidae; genus Hippoglossus; species Hippoglossus hippoglossus. Next base: position 21,528,688 of record NC_047155.1, on the reverse strand, counting down.
AATAGAACAATTACGCAAAGTGGAAGATGAAACATAATGCTAATGAAAATCTACATTAATGTTGGCATCAATGTGATTTGTGCTGAATAATTCAGATTCTAACTGAGGTAGGACAGAGAGGAGAGAACATTTTCTACGATAATATATTGATGAACATTCATCCAGATTTATTTGATTCACACCTTGTCCACACGACTATGGATTATTTTTGACAGATTTTTCCCTTCCATTTAAAGAAATATATCTGATCACACCCCTTCATTTTACAAACTATCTCCGTTCAGAAGAATACACAAAAATGACTGTGTTGTTGATTCTGGTGCAAGTTCATTACACAAAGAAACAGTGGGCATGTGCAAAGTGAGCTGTGACACCATCGTTTCCTGTGATGGAAACACTCCGTCTTATATTTAATCGCTGATACACAGAACCTAATAATAATAATTAGTAGTTTTTGAAAATCTGTTTGGAAGGCATTTGGATAAATCTTTAAAACGTTTGCTTATGGACGAGAGGCCCAAACGCAAAGGAAAACGTTTTTTTTTAGAAGAAATGATCCAGTGTTAAAAATATTTATCTGCCTGCTAATCACACCAGCAAAAACAGAAGAAACATGCTGTAGTGTATTCAAATTAGTTTTTATCATTTATTTTCATCATAACATTGAAAGGTTTTCCAGGATTTTGATAAGGCTTACCAAGACTGAACTAATAAACAATTACTGAAACCAAAAGGTATAACGTTTTTTAAAAGCCACAAATTTCCACACCTAAGAGGCGAGAACCTGACAACTCCTGCCATTTTACTTGATAAACAACCAAAACAATCAGTCAACTGATTACCTTCCATTTCTCTTATCAGCTAATTGATTAATCGACAGATTGCCGCAGCACCAGACATAACAGATCTATTGCACCCCAGCTAGTCTGGCTGCCATCACCTGTTAGACCCTAAGTGCAATCATTTTTAATTAAAATTCATTAACGATGAGTAAGGAGATGCAGAACCATATGTGGCAGCAGTTGCATCAGAGAGCAGACATATAGGCCTTGCGTAGACTCGGGGCAGCACTGGGGTAAACCTTTCATGGCTAAACCCTGAGATTACGCTCTTTGAACAAGACGTATCCAGTTGCCTGGATGCTGAGGGGTCCCTCCCCTGCTCTGCTCAGCTCATCTCCGAGGATTTGTGCATTTGATGTGCTCAAATCCAGAACAGGAGGAACAGGGGTTAAACGTAGCTGCAACCTCAGCCTCACCTTTCATTCTCATCAGTGCTGGGCCACAAACAAAAAGTTGAAAATTGGGCCAATCTGTGTCAAACTTATACAGTATCTGCAATAATTGGCATATTGTTTGTGACAAGTACCGGACATAAACCAAGTGTTATGCTTATTGAATTTGTGCTGATCTGAGAGAAACATGGTTTCCTCTTCAACACTGTGACACACCAAGATCAACTTAAGTCCAAGGAAAAACATGGTTTGGTATTGTTTTTTTTTTTTTCTGATACTGGATCTAAATGGATAATTTTAGAATGGTTCTGTTGCTTAATGATGCCAGAACTTATAATTGTATTTAAAGAAAGCCCAAAATGAAAATCTATAATAAAATTAAACTGTAAACGGTTTAAAGTTTGCTAAATTTAACAATACAAATATACACAAGTGCACATAATAATCACATATCAAATAAAACCTCATCCAACCACACTAATTTAACACTAAACAACAGTTTCAGCGCTCAGTACAGTGGAATACTCCAAACTCCAGCGACGCCCACACTGTTGGCTGATGTGCTTGGCACAAGCAGTGAAAAATCCCTCGGCTTTCAAATGTGTCCTGTGTTGCCAGGTGCTTCATTAAGTTTGTCGTGTTCCTCCCTTTACACGGAACCATTTTCAAACATTTGCTGCACGTCCCAGTGTCGGAATCCTTTCACGTGAAATACAGCCACACTTTGGATTGTTTAGCTTTAGGGACATTTTTTGTCAGGTCGACAAGTGTGAGCTAGCTAACAGCTAAGTGTAGGCTAACGCCACGAGCTGTCAGAGCCATGTAGAGAGTGTTTTGCCACCAGAGTCAAGTGTAATGTCAACTAGACATGTGGGGTGATGTTAATGTTGCCTGTGAGCAGGGCAACTATTTCAGTACTGAGCTCGGGCACCGAAATGAGGCACCGAAATCTGCATTGTGATTCAGTCCGGACGGTACTTGAAGGAACCAGATTGGCACCCGGCCCTAGTGAAAATACTAGGGCCGGGTATGAGTGGAATAATCCCATTTCATAAACATGCAAAACTTGGCTAAATTACATCCATCCAAAAGCCATGAATACTGACAAGCTAGCATTTTACAGGAAGCTGTGCTGGTATACTAGGGGGGCATCGCTCTTTCCATATACCCAATCCCTCAACGCCACCCCCCACTTCATGCCATTGAGACTACCCATGGACCCCATATGGCTCAGACTCACTGCGGTTCCCTGCGAGTGATCGGGAGGGGACGGACTGAGGAAATTGCTCCTCGTTGCTTTCAAGTCCAAATTCCCCGGTCTGAATTGGCAGAGTCAGGGGGCCTGAGCTGGGAAAGTGCATGAGTCAGTATGCAGTAATGAGATCTTATTTACCCAGCTGGTGGAGGGGAAATGCTAGGACTGTCCAGAGGAAGCCCCCTTAACTCACCCAGCTGGACTCTGGGGCCTACAGCCAAAACCACATACCCCCGCCCCCACCCTTCCCCTGCTGCCCACCCTTATATAGTGGTCTGTGAAATCTGAAAGGCGTGGTGTTCGTTTGGGAGTAGTGGGAAAGAAACAGCAAGACTTATATTAACATGATTTAAAATTGTACAGTGAAACAAGAGTACAAATCCACAAGAGGAGACAAAAGTTGGGACAGTGATGGACAGACAGACTTACTACTTCACCAAGGGAGGCGGCCAGCATGTGAGTGACAGGTGCCATGTGTGGCGCTGCTAGTGCTCCGCCAGCGCTGAGCAGGGACTTTGTGCCTTCGTAGGTGACAAAGAAAGCAGCAGCTGAAACCAAGCAGAACCACAGCCATTTAAGGCCCATTAGTCATCCACCATACAGCAATTAATATCCCTCACTACCACTGACAGGGGAGACACTGAGGTGTGTGTGTGTGTGTGTGTGTGTGTGTGTGTGTGTGTGTGTGTGTGTGTGTGTGTGTGTGTGTGTAAAGCTAAGAAAGTGTGTCTCATACGGAAAAAGTTCAAACTTTAATTTGCAAACTACAACAAACTATTTCCATATACACATATATAGTATAAGCATATGTATATATACACATATTATGGGATTCCAACATCTCATCTTTTTCCATTTTTTCTTTGATACTATGCTTACAATTGAGTTTAGGATTATTTATACAGATCCATAATAATCAACAGATTTGTGCGACTTTTTGATTACATGATCTATTGATAATCAAATACCACTGCTTGTATTTGTACCCTACACTAAATAGAATTGTCTGAATCCAATGTCGTTTATTAAATTTAGAATTTCCTTCATTCAGAGATCTGCTTGGAATTACTGTGTTAATGGTGCATAATACAATCGTATGGATGAAAAAGGTTTATTTATAGTTGCTATAATGGTTTGAAACTGACTATGTATTTGCATCCAACCTCAAAGAAATAAAACACATTTTTAAGTGGATTATTACACTTATCTGAGCAACGACACAAACAAGTCTGCAGAGTTGCACTGTTACTCCTTGTCACTGTGCTGTGACTTGAGGCCTGATGAGTAAACTAAGTAAATGAATGTGTCACAGCTAAAACAAGCTCTTGACACCAAACTCAAACAGTTACTCTGCATTTTGCGATCAACACAGAGGTTGAGCCTCAATCTGATCCCACACAAAGAAGAGTCTTTGTTGTTCAGTCTCCACCTCTGGGAGAATGTCCTTCACATCAGAACACATTTCCGGCTATCAGTGATTGTCTTACCATTGGGGAAGGAGCCGACCGCAGCAGATGGGACCCCTGCGTAGATGCCCCTGAAGCCCCCTGCCTTATAGAAACCTTGCTGACTCTGCAGTCTGGTCTTAATGGTGTCCAGAGGGAAGAGGGTCAGATCCACACACATCCCTGCACAGCCTCCAGCCTGAGGAGATTTCAATCACTATGTCAGACACAGAGCTGCACTGCACACTCCACCAGTGATGGAACAAGTATTCAGATCGTGTATTTAAATCTGCATTCAGTGGTTTGTTTGGTGGCAGCACAAAAAGCAATAAACAACACTGTCATATCATTTTATAACACAACACTTTATATTTACATAGGAAGCGGGTCCTCCCTGTGGAGGCCGCCATGTTATTTACAGTAGCCCAGACTGGACAAATTATACCCTTTTGAGTTTTTATGACAACTGAAGGTTACCACAGGTTCTCTTCCATGTTCAGAAGGGGAGGGTGAGGTGAGGGGTATTCAGCTGCAACATAAAACTTCACCACTAGATGTCACTAAATTCTACACACTGAACCTTTAAATAAAACGTTAACAAATTACACATCCAATAGAAATGAGGCAACATTGTGCATCATTAGGAGCAGTGCCTGCAGGTCAATACGGGGCGTTGCCAAAAATGTCTGTATAGAAATAGTGAAATGGTGAAAAATCTGTATCACCTCTCCAGGGTTTATTCAAAATAGTATTTAATATGAGCAAGTTATGAGTACCATAATGAAAAAGTAGCCTTTAATTCTACAGCAAAATATTCTGAAACTCAACAAGCAGACAGTGGGGATCACCATGAACAGGAGTGAGGGGAAATATCTGTGTCACCTCTCAATGATTCAAAACTATATGAATATGAGCAAGTTATGAGTGCCATAATGAAAAAGTAGCCAACTTTACCTTTACCTTTAATTTTCTTAGAAATTCTACAGTATAAGTTTTAGGAACTTGTCATGCAGACAGTGGGGGTCACCATGAAGAAGAATGAGGCGAAAAACCTATGTCACCTCTCAAGGACCACTTTTAAATAATATTTACTATAAGCACGTTATGAGTGTCATAATGAAAAAGTAGAAAACTTTGCCTTTGATTTTCTCAGACATTCTACAGTTAAATCTTCTGAGACTTGACATACTGACAGTGGGGGTCACCATGAACAGGAGTGAGGTGAAATATCTGTGTGGAAATCAAATCAACGGTCCATAGTCAGTGTCATTAAACTCTCATCGTTTGTCTTCAGGTTGTATTCCGCTCCAATGACCTGCACTGTGTGTGTGAGCGGGTTTTCACAAACGACAGAACATATGGCCACAGTCATTGTTTCTGTCTGACACTGTTTTTTACACACTGGTTAATGATAAGCAGCTTAAATTAATAACTTCCGGTTACAATAGCAGTTAGCTGTTAGCAACATGGACACCTACACTAACACTGTGTATAATATGAGCGCCTCACCACCAGCGAGGCGACGAACTCTTGCCTCTCCATGTTCGTGTGTCGCTGTCAGCAGCTCAGCTCCTCACATCTCCAGCTGCTCAGCATGTTGAACACCGCTTCTGCATAAACATGCCTCTCAAGGACGCTGCCATCTTTCCCGACGCGTCCGCCTGACGTCATGACGCACGCTGTTCACGTGACTTTGAGCTCCTTGGGGGGATTTTTGTTTCTCAATATTTCATTGACATCATACACAAACTAAAACTATCTGTGCCGGGGATTACAAAATTCAATTTAAATACCAACAACAAAACAAGTAATTTTCATAAAAAAATAATAAATAAGATCCTATTAGATATTGAAAGAGAAAGAAAAGATCTTAGCTCCCAATGGCTCTCTGCAGGAGTTGAGGGTATGAGTGCACACCACACACAAAGAATACGAAGTCAGTTAGCATTAATATTATTAATATAATATTATAATTATTATGTATATATATATATATTATTATTATAATATTACAAATAATAATAATTGGTCAAACTGGTAGAATATCAGAATGTTAATAATAATAATGATAATAACTACTTAAAGAGCACTTTTCAACACAAAGTACAAAGTGCTGCACAGCAAGAAAAAATTGTTAAAATACAGAAGGAAGTACATAAAGGATAATGGCAATAATAATAATAATAATAATAATAATAATTATAGCGATAAAAGACTAAAGTAACCTGGCACCACAAGTCAGGAATATTCTTTCCAAAAAAGGTTGAAGGTTTAGGTGTAGGAACTCTTTAAGAACACCAAATTGCAAAAGATGGTGTAGCCACTGGCCACGGTAAACTAATATACTGAGCTACACAAACATTGTCTAATTAAACTAAACTCTCACTTCATTTCTCATCAGACTCCTCCATATTCTGATGAGAGCTCTTGATTGTCCCCCTGAGGGGATGAGAGCTGGATCTACTTCCCACTGCTGAAGAAACAGAATATAAGAGGTGAGTGACTCCTGCAGAAAACCTCTGTTCTGTGACAAAGTCGGGTAGTGAGAGGAAAAAATGAGAGGAAAAGGAGGTTAGGGGAGAAGAACCATGAGAACACAAAATGACTTTTTTAGAGGTGGTAAAGACTGTAGTTTGAGATGTATCAAGGGTTATGCTGTACTCCTTGACACCTGCAGAAATAAATGTATTCAGTGATATTAAAATTTGATATTAAAACTGTGCTTGTGACCTACCTTCACACACACACACACACACACACACACACACACACACACACACACACACACACACACACACACACACACACAGACACACGTTGTCACAGAATAACTGTAGGGCCTTATATTCTTGTGTAAGAACATGGCATCTCCCTCATGATGCCAGTGAGTGAGTGTGCTCAGGTGAGTGTGTTCTTTTTCCAGTGACACGCTCACTGCATTATTTATGTGCTGCTGTCAGACAGGCAGCCCCTCCTATTAGGGAAAAGCGGGAGAGGGGCCGCCACCTCTTTATTCAGCCCGGACCTAATGATGTCTGGGCTGAGTGCGCCCAGTTTGAAGCTCGCTGCTCGCCATCCATCTTGTTGAAGCGGGTCTCGCAGGGATCCCAGTGAACGTGAGCCCCAGCTGGGTCTGGACCGGGCTACTGTCTCTGCTGTCTCCGTCTGTATTAGGCCCGAGGATGACAACAGCATCACTTACTCTCCACTTTTCATGATTTCATTGTCTCGATGCAGCTCTTCAGATGATACAGTTCAGAGAACACATGTGTGAGGGCTGTTGTGGTCTCTTTTTGTCATGTTGTTTGGTCATGTTTTACCACTGTGTTATTTTTTGTGATGCTGACTTGATTCCACACTAAACGTTCCATCCCTTCGCACACAGACTGAGGTTGTTGTCCTCCAGCCCAGTCAATACAGCGCATTAATTCTATACCATACCTGAAATTGATTTTTCGCTCTTTGTGCTGCTGTTGAGAAGTTTGTCCAGAGTACTGTCTGTTCCATCATACAAAGCCATTTATCAGCCTGTCACAGCACGTCCTTGGTTATTGAGATTTTTGTCATTTGTGCTCCGATCGCTGTATCTGTGTCAGTCTCAATGGACGGTTCGCATAAAAAAAAACCTTACGGCGGTATTAAAAAGTGTAAAAGTTTCTAAACGACACCATGTGGGGCTGAAGTAGCTTCTAGTTATTTATGTAATGATCAGTGGTGAAATCTCAACCTATCACCTTTTGACACCTGTACTCACTGCTCGTCAGTTGAACTTGAGCTGTTTTCCTGACATGAACCTGGGAAAATGTCCGGAAAATTTGGTCATTTGTGTTAAATGGTCTGTATTTGTTATTCATTCATTAATTCACACACATTCAAACAGTGCATCTATGTGCAGCACTTTCACTGTGGCACATCCCTTATACACTGTTGGCAGGCAGCAGGACAAATAAATTCTGCTGCAGAGAGCAAATGTTTTTGTTTACAACACATCAACACCGGCATCGGCCCGTATAACCAAAACCTCTCGCATCTTGTTGTCTTTCGAAGTTGACATCTTCGTCAGTGTCTTCTACATCTGAGATACTTGTTTTCCTTCGGTTTTGCGTCTGTGTTGCATGATAGAAACCTCATCAACACACCACCCACTTGCTTTTTGTGAATTTCTGGATATTTTCCTGCTGTATTCTCACAAGGGCACACTCAGACATTTAGGATGTTGGGTTCAGCGCATGTCTGAAAGCAGCTTTAATTTGTCCCTGATTACATGTCAAGAGGGCATCTTACAGTTTGAAACTGAAGAACTCAAACAAACAGTTTGGCACCAACACGTCCTGAGTCTTTTTGATGAAAGCCCGGTTAGAGGCAGGTGAATTTACCCACAGAAGTGAATGTAAAAATCTGTCTGGATGAGAGTATGGGGTGCTCAGTTACCCCTGTGTAAGGTCAATGAGAGGCACCCGCAGCCTGGGCAGATTTGCAGGAAGCACCATTGATCTTGACCCACTCCGAGTATGATCTCAGAGATAAAAGGGAGGAGACGAGAGGGGAACTTATTCACCGTCAGCCACAAGTCAGCAAAGGGCAATTCTAGCCCGCAGGCTGTCTTTGAAAAACTGAAGGGCAAAAGCACGGAGGATTAAGCCATGAGGTGGGGAGGGAGAGAAATGCAGGCAGATATAAGGGTTATTGTAAAAACAGAAGCAACATCTATTGGTTTCGCTCGCCTTCAGAGGAACGCGTGTGTTAGGTGACAGCCGAAAAGAACCCTGGGTCAAAAGGTCACGTGACTCAAACAGGTGAGAGGGTGCATAGAGTTCACCCTGAAGTTTTTAGACATTTTTTCTGCCTGCTTCTATCTGAGAGTGTGTGTGTGTGTGTGTTGTATAATTTACATTCTGAATTCTTTATCATGAATTTTCATTATCCTTCTTTGAGGGCCCAGTTGCTCCTTTTAGACGCTGTTACAGACGAGCGATTGTCTTTTTTTTTCTTTAACGTAGTTTGAGGAAGCGCCATCTGTAATGGTCATTATTCGCGAGCTGAGAGGAACACACATCTTGATTCTGACACGGCGATATTATTCATGAGACAGGGTGGTCAAGCAGCGTGGTAAACTTCAGCCGAAACACAACTCCTGCTCATTAGCCGGCCTAACATTTGCATCATTAGGACACTGCGACAGCAGGGGTGGGAGGAGATGCGACTAAGCGCCTTTCATATACCTCGTTTTTTCCTCTCGGGATGAGAGGCTACATGAGTCCGTGGCAGGGGAGGGGGTGGAAGGGAGGACTGATGGTCCAAATGAAGAGAGCATGTAGGTGACAGGAGGGGAGGAAGGAGGGAGGTGAGATAAAGGGAGGAAAGGAGACGAGAAAGGTTAGAGAGAAAGCGGAGAATAAAAGAACATTCATTATAAATTCACTGAATCGACAAGCTGTCAGGCTGCGCCGCCGTCCATATAGCGTATAAGCCTCGGCTGCACTATTGACGCCTACGTCACAGACCCAAAAGTTTTCTCTCCTTTCCTCACCTTTTGGCTGCATCCACATCACATGCCTTTGCTTCATGCTATCTGCTTTTTTGGATTGACCCCCGACAGCCCTGCAAACCTATGTCATCATCCCATCTTCCACTTCCCCCTTTCTCCCCCACCTCATGGCCTCTCATCCCTGCTGGGCCACCACTGAAATATGAGCTGCCTGTAGCATATTGATCCCATACCTCGCTCCCACCTGAAGATAGATAGATCACAGACGAGGCAAAGCACTACTGATGCCTCCTCCTCCTCCTCTGCAGCGGCGGTGCCAGTGGCTTCACTAGTTGGTATTGACTGCAGTGATCAATTTCACCACGATGCATGCTGATGAATTCTGTGCTCTGGTTGTCGTTGTCTCTGAAAGAGCAGGTGAGCCGAGGGAAGGGCTGACACACAGAAGTGGAACAGTGGAGGCCTTGGATTCGTCAGGATGTGTGTAATCACTTCTGCTGCAGTGACATCAGCTGACAAGGCTGTCAGGCTGTAGAGGACGCTACTGAAGATTAAGTTTTTAACATTATGCATCACATGGCTAATGCTGGTTGTAACACAACTATTTAGTTACATTTTAATATTAATTCATTGCATTGGTCCACAAAAGATCATTGTAAAGGCCTCATCACAAGTCTCATAGGTGCTCAGTTTTACTATTGCCGCTATTTTGTTTGGTGGTTTGTTTTATATTGTAACAAATTGTTTCATTCCCTTCAATGAATTGATTCCTCATTATTTATGAATTGAGATTTTTCGGACCATGATAGTAATCCATGTCCTGATGAGATCATGCAAAGGGACCTGGGCATTAACCTCACTTCACTAGTCGTCTACATTTGAAAACAAACATGTTGCTCATTCCCATATTTGTTCAGAACTAGCTTAGCAGCATCAAAACTTCAGTTCTGATCCCAATAAGAATTCAGTTTTCAACAGCATTCAGTTAAACAGCATTTAACTTAACTTAACTTAAGTTAATGCCAAAACTAGGAAAAACTATATTCCCAACAGCTTTAAGTGTTTTGTTTATCACTGATTAGCAAATGTTGGTACACTAAAATGCTAAACAACATGGTAAACATTATACCGGCTTAACATCAGCATGTTAGCATTGACATGGAAAGCAATATTTAGATTTTTACCCGATTAAGACAATGGTCTGAATAAGACACAAACATGTAAACAGCATTTTCAGATTATTTTAACCTGAGTAAAGTCATATTCAGGATAAGCAATGATCAAATTAAGACATTAGGAGTATTCCGACCTTCACACATTATGTCGACATGTATTCATCTCAATCACATTATAACGTCCTATTGGAATTTTCACTCCGACTTGTGGGACTAGTACGACAGTTAACAACTGCTTCATGTCATAATCTGATTTATGCTCTGTAACATATGAAAGGGAATATGAATTAAATATTCCATTAGCAACTCATGAAAACATCATTATCAAAATAATGTCTTTTTAGAATAAGGTGAACAGTTAGATTATTGGTGTCCATGTAGTTATTGTGAGCATGTTGCTCAAAGGAATGCTGTTCTACAGAGCTGCTAGAGAAAAGTCGCATTGTGTTATACAGAGAATCCATCAACAGCTAATGTTAATGTTGCCAAATTTACTATGTAAGGTAATGCATGCCCTGTGTATCGTTCTGACTTTGACTTCACTGTACTTAGGTAGAAAATATTGCATTGCTTTGCTCTGTTAACATCTACATTCACGTTAAGGGCTGTTTTGTTTCTCATGGATATTAAGATTACTTATCATTCACTCATGTACAGTATTGAACATGAATATAAGAGACACAGGGTGTGGAGATATTTTATAATCAACGATTACATAAATCCAAAACTCACTGAGGAATTGTCATTTTTGAACAAGACTAAAAGACTAAGCTTTAAAAGTTATTTCAGAATGCAGAATGGATCAAAACCCAGATACAAGGTTTAAAGGAAATATATAAATGTCACAAAAACTGCTTTCTTCTCGACAAAGATAAACTATTTCTGTTTATCAAAATGTTTTTACAAATGTGAAAGGGCACTGGTGGGACAGAAACAAGCCAGCAGGGTGAAGTCTCTCTGAACAAATGTGCTGACCAGTGTAAAAGCAGGACACATGTACAGCCAGTCTACTCACAGAAAGCAAAATACACAAAATTATCTCAAAGGAGATACAGTATCTATTCATCACTACTAGTGTGGCTGATGTCCTCCCTTGGCCGGTGTTAACTGACTGGCCTTTCGCTGCTTTGGCTCCCAGTCACAGGCGACACTTGCATTTGTCACAGCCTAAGTGCTGAGCAGGAGAAGGTGAGAGCACCCAAACAGCAATATTTCACAAAGAGCTGCAAAAAGAATCGTGTGAGCTTTGTTTGCAGCGTCCTGTACCCTGTGATGAATCGCTACAGCGAGGCTCACTTCTTTATAATTCGCGCTATTGCTGCCTTGTGCTTTTCTTTCAGACACACAGTTTCCCCCTATAGACTTGGTCACACACACATTCAGTAGGTGATGGTCTGATAGAGAAGAATGGATTCACACGCACGACGGCTCAAACAGCACAATTCAAAGGACGGAAAAACTCAAACACTTCTACACCAAAGAAATTCCTTTAACTTTTTCTATAGTATAATGTGCTCGTTTCCATTAGAGATCGTTTGTGTGTGATGTGAGCACAACCCACACCTCGTTGACTCGGCTAATGCCGCCCTGTCTTTGTGACTGCAGTGACAGATATCCCTGCCAATCCTGATTGCCCTCTAGTGGCTGATGCCTGATCGCTACTTAAACGCTCGACAAAACCTTGTGCAACAGTGCACAGGTTTTCTCATGGCTGCCACTTTGATACACACATGATGTGCCCCAAGTGACCTTCTTGACTCTACAGCATGTCCTGTTTGGTTTTGAAACTCTCTTTAGATGTGAGTTGTTCATGTTATTTCCTTTTTTTTAAAAACCCTATCTAGTGCACTCATTGTTTCCCACAATGCATCACGAAAAGTAGTGAACAACCTAACTGAACAATATATACCATCATGCTTTGTTCTCGCACTGGAGAGACGAGGACTGAGGGCAGCAGGAACAACCTTACCTGTCGCACAAATATAAATACAAGCAGAGCAGATCATCACAGGACAAACTGCTGCAAACATGTTTATCTCTAAACTTTAACATGGTCATTCAACAAGCCTTTTAACTAAAAGTATTAATACTAAGTGTAAAATAAACATTTAAAATTGACTGTGGTAATTACCGACGCAGTTCAGGAGTTAACTCGTGCTCCAGGTAACAGAACTGCCCAAACTCTTCTTAACACTTCTCTACAAAAGAATGATACGGAAAGTTAAGAGTGTCATCACCTCTGTTATCATGCAATTTATCTTTAAATCTCGTATTTTATACCACTTCATCGCTCAGATGGTACTCAGAATCTAAGGCCAGAAAGATTGTTGCTTCATGCATTACGTGTCCATTTAGTGCGTTGATTTTGCACATCCTCGGAAATTGATGCTACACGTCTGCAAGATGCAATACGCACATGAATTGTAGGGGCAGTGTATTGGCTGGATTTGGGCTGTGTGTGACCTCCAGTGTCAGCATGTTTTTTATCTACAGAAAGCAATTTTGGAGGTTCCATGTGGTCTGTGGTCTGTGGTGTGCCCTCTGGTGGAATACGCCAGTAACATGTACAGTACACTCATATACAGAGCAAGGTTTTGCATCACAATGCATCTGGTTGTCTATGCCAGTGTGTGGCTAAACAGGAAGTATCTGGCCTAAGGAAAATAAATGAAGTGGAATGAGCATCTAAAGCAGGACCAGTTTGATCATCGTGTTTAACAGCCAAATGTAAATATGGCTAATGCAGTAACTTCTAACTCGTCAGTGTCCTCTGAAACACCACAACACTCTTTGCTTTCCATAAGGAATCTAAGTTCAGCTGTGGTGCACCACGTGTCATTTCTATTAGTGCACCTCACAGTGCACAGCACAGTCAATATCCATCAGTGTCATCTGGGTCTGAGAGCTCAAAGTTGATGTGTGGTCTGCCAATAGCCCACACTGTGCTCCAGGCCTCTGCAGCAGATGAACCAGATGTGAACAAGCGGATTTCATCTGCACTGGCAGCCAGTCCCTTCAGGCAGCTGCAGATGGATCAATAACACCAGTCTCCTGTCACAGCCAGAATGAGAAGTCTTGGAGTGGCTCTTGTGGCAAAAAGCCTGAACAGAACTGTTCGCTTTGTATGGATCGATTCAGGGCATGCACATCAAATGGAGGAGGAGGACAGGAAAAGTGTGTGTTGCGTGAGTAGGTGTGTGTGCCTGCCTACTGAATGCATCTGTAAACTCCACAAGGGCGTCTCTATCACCGCCCCTGTGAGTCAATGAAGATGAAGGAGCTGTGTAACTGTAAAATATGCACAAACATGCTCGGCAATCCAGTCCTATCTGTTCCGTCTGTGGAGCCTAATAGAAATATAGATCTGCTCTCGTACGCTCGCTGTCACACTGACATTTGATTCATCCCTGCATGTGCTGATACACTGGCCCCAATTTGGCCTCATCGTGACACACTGACACTCTGTAGTGTCACCGAGTCGCAGGAGAACTCTGACAAAATGTTACCAAAAAAACGTTTCCACGCTGCTGGGAAACTCGTACCGGAGACTTATCATCAGGGGAGATACATTTTAAACATTAGCCCGACCCCTCTTGTCTCCCCACTTTCTCCTTCATGCTACATTGGAGAACCTTGTGAGGGTCTGGAAACGAGAGCAAGGTCCAAACTTTGATAGTGATCAACTTTGCACCCTGTTGCAGACGATAATTATGATTCAGCAACAAAAACGTTACATCAGATTGTCCTCTGCTTGCAAATGATAACCTTATAAATAGCAAAGAGTCATAGACACTGTGAGCACTGAGGGAGAAGCTGACCTTTACATCTGAATAACATCTGGACAACTTGGCCTGATTTACCGTGGTATCACAGTGCCATCTAGTGGCCAAATGTTATTCTGACACTGTACTGTATATCTCAAATAGACAATGTTTAATCAGGCAATGTAACATGGTTTATACTCTCAAATACACACTGCATGTACATTTTGGAAGATAAACACATTTTGCAATAACACTACACAAATAAATACAAACACTATTGCAAAACAATGATTCATCTTTACAATAAAATGTCTTGACCTAATTGAGCCACTGTGATGAAATAAAAACATTACGTGCCTTCATGAACCCTGCATGTATAATTCATATTCTTACAATTCATCAGCTGTCAAGCATTCTGCCTCGTGCCTTTCTCCCCCTTCACCACACGGAAATGTTCTCATCAAGCCACAGGGAGGGGAGGAGTCTTCTGGGACCACTGTACGTGATTGTGTGATAATAAGCCATTAGCATGCTAATTTCATAATTCATCTTTGCACTAATGGCCTGCATTAATATAAACTGAAATGGGGCAGTCCTCATTTGTAAAAATATTTTTTAAATGCCCTTTATGATTTATGTTAAGTGACACAGGGCGGCAGCCAGCAACATTACACAATGTAGGTGATTTAAATATATAAATATAAGAGAGTGAATGATGATTCCTCTCATGGGCAGTGAAGGGACAACCTTGTTGTTTTTTGAGTTGTTTTTTTTACACAGTCTTACAGACATGATGGTGTAAAACCTGCCAGTGAAGACTTACAAATTGAACCGGTACAACTGTGCATCTGTGATCGATTGATCGATCGTGTTGAACTGGAAGCTCACTGGTGGAGGCTCTCAACCAGCTGTCCTCCACCACCTTGTCTCCCTGTTTACACGACCTCCCTCCCCAGGTCATGTCACAACGTGTTAGCTCATGAGAATCAGCCATGAAGGTTGTTTTTTTTCTATGATCTTTGACCTCTAAATCATTAAGATGAGTTTCAATATACTTTTAAATGAGTCCATCAACATTCATACAGCTTCTGCACAGGATGGTATTCATTGGACGCCAACAAGGAGTTGAATAATGAATAATAACTTTATCAACTCTGTGCTCACAAATCTGCAACCTACTCCAATTGTTTGGTCTCAGAGACTAACTCATGCATTAAGTGACCAAACCTTAAACCTGGTCAGCAACACTGGACCATAATTGAAATGGCCTTAAAATTTCCAAAACCCTCACGGAGAAAAACACTCAGCATTTAAACTACATGCTGTTGACTTGATGCATACAAGATTTAAAACAAGTGTAAAATATGATGATGGCATCACTCAAATATAAAGCATATTTATCAGAAACCAACCAACATTTACAGAGCCAAGAGTTTACAGCTCACACCATAAAAATCAATGTCAAATGTTATGGTACCTTCAGTAACTCGGAGCCGGCGTTGGACTGGAAATTCTCAGGATGAGCAGAGAGGAAGGTTGAGGGAGCAGCTCCCCGGGGAGCCGCAGAGCTGCTCAAGAGCTTATCATCCCCGAAATCCTGGATCCATTGGATTGAGGTCTCTGAGGAGGCAGTCCACTCAATAAGTGCAAGATGAAGATACATGTGTCTGCAGCCTCCACTGCAGGTGCAAACATATGGCTGTATGATGTCCAGTATTGGAGAGAGGTTATTTTATTTATTTATATATATTTAATTCCAATGTTTATACATAAATGTGTGCCCTGCAGATGTGAGTAATACAGAGTAATTATTTGAGCAAATTCGTTCATTCATTTATTTCATTTCATTTATATAAATTTAGTATATATTGTTGGTAGATGTAAACATATATGAGTCATGGTATTTGAGTCTTGAGTTTTATTTTTTTTAAATGCTGCTGGAACACTGTAATTTTCCATCCGGGATGAATAAAGTACCTATCTATCTATCTATCTATCTATCTATCTATCTATCTATCTATCTATCTATCTATCTATCTAAGATATTTCATGGCACAACCAAGTTTTTCAGTTTTAACACTTGTATTGAGTATTGTAGTTAAGTATCTAATATGCTGTTATATTGCTGCTCTTACTGAAGTACAGGGTCTGAATACTCCCCCCACCACTGCCCCACTACCAACCTGCAAAACTGACAGATGATTAATTGACTAAGTGACAGCTCACCTTTAGAGATGTCTATTTTTAAAACATGATGTCGGGTCAGTTTATTGAACCATGCATATAACTATAACTATATAAGACAAGACTATTGTTAACTCTACTGAACAAGACAATGTCCCATCACCTTAAACAGCCTGTTTGCAAGCATCACAAATTAGTGTTAATAGCTTGGACAGCCAACATGGCTAATTACAGTCCACCAGTACATTTCCTCTGTTGTTATCTTTCTTCACTCAGGGACCGCCATGTGTTGCATCGTCCTAATTGGTCGTTTCATCGTCTGTCATCTTAGGAAACTGCTGCCACTTAATTTTCCCAATGGTAATGTTCCTAGATGCCTGCAGGCCTACTCAAAATGACTTGCGATGTGTTCAGTGATAACTGGATATGCTCAGCACACAATGGCACTGAGCAATCAACATAAGAGGCCATAGATATATAGGAAATTGGTGGTGGCAGCATACTAATGCATGACAATGACAACAAATGCTTGGAGTCGGGTCATATGGTGACATCAATTAGTGACAATTCTAATAAACACATGGCTTTTCCATAGGGATGGCAATTTTTAATTCAATTTTGCAAAATCTTTACAGCAGGAATGCTGTAAAGAAAAATCTTTACATCTATCTCTTCTATTTATTGCCTCATGTTTCAAGGTTTCCCATGTAGCAAAAGAGGTGCAATACCTAAAGTCACCAGCAGAGAGGGCACATGTTTTTCTGATCTACTGTGAAAACCTCCAAAGATCAATCAGTGGATCTTTGACCCCCAGGCTAAACTGACTCATGTTTTTCCTCAGGCTATTAACATCAAACCATGAATCCACTTGAAGCCCAGTTGTCATATAAAACCCTGCACAGTATTCTCATGAAAGTCAGTCAACGGTTCTGGCATGAATAGTTTCAGGATATAACGACATGAAACATAAAGTGAGGAGGAAAACAGAGGGAAGAGCACCAGAAGAAAAGCAATAAAAGGTGAGATTTAAAAGAAAAAGATCAAATATCCTACAGCTGCTGCAGGAGCAGCAACAGTGAGAAAGTTGTCTCAAAGTTGTGAAGGATGGGAGCTTCTTTTTTACTAATGCCACGCCTGTGGCTAATGGAGCAGATAATGTTTGGTCCCTCCAGGTTGTATAATTGGATCATAAGCTGATAAATGAGTGTGGACTTTTAAATGAGCTTTTGAAAGGGTTGGAGGTGGAGAGATCTCGATCCACGCTGATATTAAACTCTGCAATTCATTAGGGAATCTGTACGGGATGGATTTGTTAACAACACATAACATGTACTCATACAAAGACACAGTCCTGAAGTGCTGTCACGTAAATGTGAGAAACATGTATGTGACCAAGGCCTGTCCAAAGGTACATATATGTATCTCCAGCTTCACTGTCATGTTGGAAATATTTCACTTCATCAAAATGTATCTACCACTATATTTTCCCTGTAAGTTTGTTTTTAATTACTTTAAGGCTAGTAAAACAGGGTGCAAGGTCATGATGACAGCTGAGACTGGTTCACGATTGGTAAAGCATGTGTATCGCCATCGCCTGATCACATTTGGAGCCAGACCGCAGACTTAGTTGTTCGTATTTGGGATATTTTAGCTTTATTTCTAGATAGTAGGAGAAGCAGATCTGTGTCGTCCATCTTGATATACAGTCTACTCTATGGTATCTACAGTAGTTTCATGGATCACACTCTTCCTTGGGGCCTCTGAGCATTACATCATAAGACTGTCGGCTGATAATCTCTCTCTTTCTCTGCTCACCTACCGTCTCTGCCTGTTTCTGCCAGGGGTCTAATCCTCTGTGACTAATAGCCTTGATATGAGGATTATTTTTTTCTACCTGCTCAGAGACACAGTAAAAGAGAGACACAGAGAGAGGGAGAGAGATGGGTGGATATGCCAAAAGCTGCTCTTTTTAATGGATAGAGTCATCACCTGTCCGGTTCCCGAGGCTGAGGGGATGTTTGGGTGGTCACATGCTGTAAAACAAGTCTCACAAGTCTCACAAGTTTCAGACACACAAGTGTTGAGCTAAAGTAGATGTGTTTCACCACTAATCAATTTCTCTGGCTTTATTTACAGTGGGAGCTGCAGGGACAGACGCAGGCCATGTGAAATAAGGCAAAGTTGTACTGATGAGAATAGGTTTTTCTGCATAATAATGGTTCAGTGAAACAGTGTATGTAGAGATTAATCATTATGATCTCGGATCCACTTTCCCCTGAGGCTTTCTCCTCGAGATTAAAGATTCAAATCTAGCTTATTTGACATTTTTCTGATGTACCTGAAACTTGAATCTCCAGGATCAGGGGCCTCATTTATTACCGTTACGTACACATCTTTCAGAGCCCATTTTGTAAGTACGCCATTTCTTATGCAAACGTGATCTTTACAAACAAACTTAACAGGAGAATGTGTGCACTTGTAAGCTACCTCTGACCCATGAGTACGACCATTTTGGAAACAGAACAGTGGCGATGCAGACGTGAAGCCAAATTATAGATCCACTTTATCTTTAACATTAAAACTAACAGTGTTATTTGTGTAAGAACCTTCAATTGTAAAATATATAAAACAACTTAAAGCAAATTACTCTCAAATAGCATAAAATAACAGTTACAGAACCAAGTGATTAATAGTTTTTAATATCTTCTATAACACTGCCCCTGTGTCGCAGAGTATGGCTTTAGTTTTCGGATAGTGTGTGTGTCTAAAATTCCCTGAAATAAAACCATATAAAAACTGACAGAAAAAGTGCAGCATATTGCTTTAAACGCAGAAAACAGTCCATTAAAATGTGACCCAGCATTGATTTAGCATGTTAGCATGGCCAAAGAAAAGTTTAACCCAATGATGGCAATAGATAATGCAGTAAGTCAGGGAATCACTCTGCTAATTATAATTTCATGAGGAAGACAAAAATCCCTGTACCAAAGTTAATAACAATCCATCCAATAGTTTTGATATATTTCAGTCTGAATCAATCTGTTGGACTGAGTGACGGACTTTCAGCGCCATCCTTTAAGAGCTACTGCTAACACCCCAAAAGCTTATTTGAATATTCAAAGGCACAACGAGTTTTAGCAGAAACTGTCTCATGCTCTCTTGCCTTATGCTTCAATCCTTTGATTTCAAAACCTCGGGGTTGTTAAGATTGCATCAGTGGATACGCAGATTGTACAAAGCATGAGGCAGTAATGCTTCACGTCTGAGACTGATAGGATACAATAAAGCTAATCTTAATAAGCTACTTCTATAGTAAATATATGCAGTGATCCTCCCTCCACTGGTTCAAATTGTAATCCCATCAAAAGGCTGCGGAGAAAGAGGGGAATGTGGTCCTCTCTTTCACCCGTCAGTCAAGCTGCATTGTCCCAGACAGATCCACTAATGTATTTCCACTTGAGAGAGTGCTTGTTGGGGTTCTGGATAACTTGTCATCACAATAAAGCCACATAATAGCCACTGGATTGAGGAGTTATGCAGCCAGAGAGCTAAATCTCTGGTAATGAGATTATTCTTTCACAGTGTGCATCGTGTAGCAGCAGATGGCAGCACTTTAACTTTAAGTTTTATTATTCTTTCTCATTCCTGCACTGGTTTAACAACTAGGATTGAATTATCTCACTATTCATGAATCCATTATTAAAATGTGTTTTTAATAACTACTTTCAAACTGAGGATTTATGAAAAATTTGGTTCGACCATTAAAGCTATTGTGATGTATTAGTGATTAACATGGGCAGATAGGCCACTAGCTCCTCATTCTAAACGGGTCACGTTGCAAGCTAACGTTAGCTTTGTGAGTTAAACAGGTCACGTTGCAAGCTAACGTTAGCTTTGTCAGATAGTTCAGTTTATAGACTGTATATGAAGATGGATGGCGCATCTCAACTTCTTCCCACTATCTATAAATAAAGCCAAAATGTCCTGAATACGAACACTGCCATCTTGCACATTTGGAGTCTGCCATGAGCGATCGACCAATCCTGAGTCAGTCTCGGCTGTCAATCATGGTGTCAATCTATTTATATAGCATAAGTAATTGAAAACTTACCCGATAAAGTAACACTTAAACAAACATCAGTGTGAAAAGAATTGCCTAAACTTTAGCCTACTTTAAGAAACTTTGACCTTTTAGTTTGATCCATGTCCCAATTTCCCTTTTCATTCGCTAAGAGGCAGTATTTATGACCTATTCTGCAACCATCCATCAGGTGGCGACCAAGACAATTTGGCTTCACTTTTAGGTTGTAGTCTTGTCATCCATCTTTATATTCAGTCTATGGTTCGGTTAGCGTACTACTCAGTTACAAACAGTTACAAGTCAATCTCAATGCAAGAACCAATGCAGTTTGTTTTAATTTAGTGATGTGTAATGTTTAATCTGCTCTTATACATTATAACTTAGCTAAACTCGAACGTTTGAGCAGCTGGTGTGTGCGGCTGCAGAGAGGAACATCCTGCAGCAGTGAAAGAAAAGGTCCCAGTAGCCACACATATTTTCACCTGTCAAAATATACAGATATTACACCTTGTGGCGGTTGTGTTAAAATTGTTTCCACATCACAGAGGAATTGCTCGACCCTGTGTGTATACACAATGACCACTCTCACAGTAAATTGGATCCTGTGGGATCTCATTTACTCACCTTCACCGGAGTTTTCTAACTCATTTGGGGATCTCTTTACACATACATGTTACTTCAACCCAGTTTCATGAATAACACAATGCACGGACATACAGCAGTTTTCACTTGTTCGGTCACATCCGGAAATCCCTCTAGGTCAGTGGTGGGTAAACATTTTTAATGGGAACAGAGACACACAAGACTCTCGCAAACAAACATATAATAGCAGGTGCGTGCAGTTATAAAACATAAAATGATAACCCACAGTGGTCATCAGGCAAGTAAATACACACACACACGCACACATTGTATGTTTGTTGTTTGTCTTTCCCTGCCCTGCCTTGTTCCCTGATGGGTGTTGTGCCTGCATCAAAACTGCACGTTTGTGTGTGTGTGTGTGTGTGTGTGTGTGTGTGTGTGTGTGTGTGTGTGTGTGTGTGTGTGTGTGTGTGTGTGTGTGTGTGTGTGTGTGTGTGTGTGTGTGTGTGTGTGTGTGTGACAAAGAGAGAGAGAGAGCCAGAGAGCGTGTGTGAAAGGGATTAATATCACTAATGGCAACAAAAGGAATATATTTGCCCATATGATGAGCAGCCACTTTAACAGTGATAGTGGGAGGATGGGGTTAAGAGAGGGGAAGGACAGGAGTGGTAAATCAAAAGAGGGGGAGAGAGAGAGAGAGAGAGAGAGAGAGAGAGAGAGAGAGAGAGAGAGAGAGGGCTGATGCTGCCAAGAGGTTATTAGATAAACCACATCACATAATCTGCAGTCCCGGCCCCAGTGGCACTGTGTAAGCTTCAAAGGCGAGAAGTGTTAGAGGTAGTTTATGAGCATGTTCATGGAGATCAATATGTGTAAGCCATAGTGGCAGGGGACCGGGCGCAAAGGCATCAGTGAAATTGCTGTTTTGTCTGGAGGCAGCTGCAACAGCCTCACGGTGCATGAGGCTGTTGAAAGGTTATACTTGTTCTCCCTGGAATTAACTATTATTCACAGACCCAACGAGTTCTAAAGTTCAGGTTCAGGTGGCGCTGTAGCGTTTCAAATAATATTCAAAGATGAATAACTTATTGAAAGTCATGAGATAATCTTGTCATGTGTAAGAATACTAATTATTTAATTATATAATAGTTTACCTGTCTTTCCAAAGCTGATTAGAAGTCTCAACAGAAAACAGTGTAGGTCCTTTGTTTCTGTTGTGTGTTATTTTAGTTGTTTTTAGTGATGACAACTTCAGATCTTGCACACCATGCACAATAGTTCTGAGATTCAAATCATATTCCAGCTAGTAGATTAGAGGCCAAACATAGATGACCTCAGGTCATGTCACAACATTTTAGCTACATCTACAAATTTACTATAACAGCATGAGGTCTCCCCTCAGGGCCAAAGAGCATCACAGTGTGCTGGCCTCATTACTTTCTACTGACCAAAAAGCAGCAAGAAAACTACTGAGGAAGAGACAGTGAGATACCAAGAGATACAAACCCTTCACTGAAAGATTCAATTCAATTTTATTTTTATAGCGCCATATCATAATGTACATTATCTCAAGGCACTTTACATTGAAGGTTAAGACCTTAAAATGTTGTATGATGTAGTACAAATGTCAGATCTAATTCCTAAAACAAACTATATTAGTGGACTATATAGTGTGGATTTTTCCATTTTAAAAGCACAGCTCTATACTGTCCTCTGGGTAAGTGAGCCACTGGGCTTCACGTCTGCACTGGTTTCCTCCCAAAGGTTCCAGAAACTGATAATGAGAGTGATGTTCCTACAAGAAATTAGACATAAGAAGTTGCCTGACTGTGAGAATGCAGTCTTCTTAATTATCATGGAGCTGAACCTTGACTTGAACAACTTCCACACATTTGAGGACACTATACTCACACCAATATACAGATCCTGTTTATGCATGTTCATGTTCAACTACACTTTTTTATGTACACAAATACATAAAACACTTTACCAGTTCTAACAAGATCCTCTCCCTTTATTTTGAATTTACAAGCACACACACACACACACACACACACACACACACACACACACACACACACACACACACACACACACACACACACACACACACACACACACACACACGATGTACATGAGTCAGCTGATCAGCGGTGCCACATCGGATCACAGTGAGAAGCCAGTGAGGACCTGCAGGTCTGGAGAGCATGGCAGAGAATCAGCCAGTGAGCGAGGCAGCTTCATGCTGAGGACGGTGAAGGCAGCACGGCACAGCGTGATGCAGCAGACGATCCCGCTCAGCACAGAGAACAGCACATAGACCCGCTCGTGCTTTACTGGCTGCTCACTGAAGTGGATCACTTTGTTTCCACAGTTATACAGCATGAAAAGAAGCCTCTGTGTATGTGTGTATGTGTGTGTGTGTGTGTGTGTGTGTGTGTGTGTGTGTGTGTGTGTGTGTGTGTGTGTGTGTGTGTGTGTGTGTGTGTGTGTGTGTGTGTGTGTGTGAGTGAGTGGTTGCATACATGTGCTCTGGCATGTACATGTCTCTGGTAAAAATGCATTTCAGAACTTTAGCACTTTTGAAAATTGTAAAGCATAAAATATTCACATAAAGATGCATTAAAATAGATATAAATAGCTTTGTGGCCTGTTTGTGGTGTAGTGTCAATGCAGGAAATTACTCCATGCCATCTGTTGACAATACGAGGGATGTGGTGTGTTGGACAAAGACACGGCTCCATTTATGTAACAAGCAAACAGCGCATTACTTTTGATATTGGGATAATGAGCCTAAAGTGATACTCCACCCATAATCCATGTTTTGAAGATCACTCACTCCCTGTAGGATTGAAAATACCCTTTAAAACCTTTGTACTGTTTTTCTTCATTGAACGCAGATGTGGTTAGCTTGTGAACAAGTCAGTTACAATGGATGTGAGCGGAAGAGACAAAAACTATGAAAATGTCCATAGAATTTTGCCATTCCTACACTATAATAAACATCTACGATCTACTGGCAAATGCTCAGTATATTCCAAAAACGTATGTTTCCACCCAAACATGCTTAAATGCACTGTTTCCATTTCAAACTGCATCTGTGGCATTTTAACAGTGTTTATGTGCCTTTTCACTGGGATGCCATAAATGTGTGGATAAAAGATATGGTTTAAAGTCAATACATTTGAAGGGCCTCTTTTGTTGGGGCTCTGTTTTGAATTATTGTCCACTTCCTGACTGCTGACTTCCCTGCAGTTGAATGTTCTCCCAGGCTACTTCCCGCCGCCTCTCCATGTGAAACCTTATACAGCCGTGAAATACATAACTGGAGCACAGTAACAAGCAGGCACGCCCAGGTCCCGCGGCCCTCGCCCTACGAGCCTGCAGATGCTCTCTCTGGGGGACATCTAGCTCAGTCTCCCCTCTACATCTCCTGGACTTCTGCCAAGGCTTCATCCACCACAGGGATAGCAGATGGAGCAAACTTTTACTGTTGTGGCAGGCCCACGTGAGATCGTTACCTCTATATAGATAATCTGGGGGAAATTAACACATATTGATTTAGATCTCTATAGAAGATCTTAAGTTAAAGACTGTTGCATCCATTTAAAGGTGCAGTAATCAGTATTTTTTATACAGTATTAACAATGGGTCAAATATCAAGGTGTAAAGTTGCAGCATGCAGTATGGAAGCCATGAAAATCAGCCGTTTCTGCAGTTTCCTGTTCTCCGTTTTTTTTTACTGACCTTCAGCCCATTGCACATGATTTATAGTCCACAACTTCAATAATTTGTTTTACTCTCACTGATCTCTATAGTTTGCAGCTGTCGGGGGTGCTTTCATTTAAAAAGTGCTGATTAATCCACTGTACTGTGCACTGCACCTTTGCTAGTCATAAGCCAATAAAAAAAGATATTTGACTTGTGGCTGAAAAACCTAAAACCAAATAAAAGCTAAAGTTACCCCATATTTTAAGAATGTGTCAATAGATAACCTTTGCCAGCACGTTAGCTATGACTGGTTGCCTGGAGTCTTTAATCTAGAAAGTTCCAGCTTCCTTAAGGTTAGGTTGGTTGGTTGAAAAGACGTCATGTGAGAAGAGATGCGTAAAAACAGACGTGATCCATATTTTACTATCCAGATTACAACTGATAATACAAAGAAAGTGTGATAAAATTATAAATTTATCATACATGATGCATTGTTGATCGTATATATAACAGAGGGCTAAATTATCGTACAAATACAGTAATCATCGAACATCTGGCAACACTGGTGCAGACAAACAATAAAATCCTGGAATTGCCCCCGTAATTGAATCAGCTCCAAAATGTTTTGGCCATACCCCAGTTTCCTACCAAATTCTTCCTCTCCCAAAGAAAACCGGTTCAGTCATTTTCGCGTAATCCTTCTAATAGTCAGACAACAGAAATGAAAACCTCCATGATTCACAAAGGACAGCATATCAAGGTTATTATATAGTATTATATTGTAATGTGTGCTATTGGTTCAGTCAAACCCAGTGTGTATAATATAACGTTATACTGCATTAACATTGTTTTGCCTGATACTGGTTGCTGAAAATAGTGCAGCATTTGATAAGATCCAGATTATACTATATATCCCAGCCACTTGTTGTGTTTTGTTGACAGGCAGCAGCAGATATCGTGACAATCATCAACTGGGCCCCAGACAGTGAACCCAGTGAGAACAACCTTTTCTTCATGTTAAATCCACCTTCCTCTGATCAGCGTTAGGTTCAGGCACAAAGCCTGGCTCTGTGCAGCGCTGCAGACGGAGGGCGGGTAGTGCCACACAGCTTCAGGCAGGTCAGCTGGCAGTCAGTGGAGCTGCGGTCGTGTTGGCCTGCCTGCCACTGTTAATGCTCTCTGCTTCCCATCCCAACTATTCCCAGCCACAACAGTGTGATTTGACCTTGTGTGTGTGCCATCATGGAAAAATGTGGTCCTGGAGAGTGGAGACACTTACAGTAGCGAACCACCACGGACGTGCATCTAAGTACTTTGGCGTTTTTGTATCCATGTACAGATTTTTTAAAACCTGATTTCCTGCGTGACTGTGTATTTGTGGAGGAACCTGGAGATAAAAACTTCTCTTTTAAAATTGGCATGTGGCAAGTTAAACAGGTACCTCTGTGATCAATACTGATGCTGGGCCCTTGTAAATGGTAAATAGTCTGTATATATGTAGCATCTTTCTAGTCTTGATGACCACTGTTTTGCCATTCACCCATTCACACACTCATTCATACAGTACAGTTTCTCTATCAGACATCAATCACAAACTGCCAGCACAGCCGTAAGGGAGGTCCAGTGTCTTGCTCAAGGACACGTTAGCATGCAGAAATGGGGGAGAAACATTATAGGTGGGTAGTTGTGATCAAAATAAAGGCCTAATATGAAGATGGACGTGGCTGGAACAGCAGCATTTTGACAGACGTCGTGGCTGGTGTGATAACCCTCTCAAAATGGCCTCTAGTTAACCATGTGTGTTTTTGTTTGCAAATCTCTTACTGTTTCCTGCTTTGTGTTGTACCGGTGCATTAGTTGTGCATCAGTACATCAGGCAATGTTTGCATTCACACAACTAAGACATGAAATGATTTCACTGCATCCTGTTAACAGCAAAAAAAAAAATTGCATGAGGGTGCATAAATCTATAACAGCCATCACCTTCTTTAGATTTCAGTGTTTCAGAAAGTTTCATGATTTTTCAGTCCAAACATTTCATGCATACAGCCATCAAGCACACACATTATCACAATATGTATCAGTGTGTCTCATGTAGTTGTCAACCTCACTAACATGGCGCACACTTTATAGATCATAAACCTTGTGGCTTTTCAAGTGCACAGAGCAGATGTGGCTATATCAGTTTACACTGCTGTGGAACAAAGCTCTGTGTTGGCTGTTTGATGGAGCAGCTCAAGTCTGTGAGAGGAGATCCACCTGCACAGTGACAGAAGGGCCCATATGCTTCCTGCACCGGAGCTAAATTCAGGCAAACCTGCCTTGTGCAGGTTTGCGCCAGCTTGTGGAATCCAATGTTTTCTTTAGTGACGCTATAGTCTTCTAGCCAATCCGTCGACTTCAGCAGAAAAATATAGGGGCCTATACATTTTCAGAGCTGACGCCAAAATGTTTCTTTCCCACTGCTTGAGAAAACAACGATGTAATGTTGATGTAAAGACTTTGAAAAAAGAGATTACCTTCAAGGTTTTGATTTAAAGCCATCTGTTGCAGCCATGGGAAATTACCATTATGTCACTAATGTATGAAGAAAGTATAAACACAAACCTTTTTAGTATGCTTTGGACCACATCCAGATTCCACTGGTTCCACTGTCAGGTTTGCAGGGACGCTGCAGAAAGGCTTGTGTGTCTGCTGGCTGGGTGAAATAGGACAGGAAACAAGGCCACAGAAACAGTGTGACATTTACATATTTAAAAAAAGGATATCTGTTACGCTTTATATGAAATTTGATACCAAAATGTAGGACATTGTCTGTTGAAATGGAAAACCAGCAGAGCAGTTACTCTTTAGGGGCTGTGAATAGTGTTCATAACATGTTTGAGTTTGTCAATCATTGTAACTCCAGAACTTTGAGGCAACTTTCCCACCAAATCCAAAACTGAGCAGCGGTAGGGGTCACGCCTGATGTGGCGAGGAATTTGCCAAGGCCATCAGCACCCTCGCACCCACCCCCTTGTGTACTTTAGTCTTTCGTCATGCCAACCGAGTCGTCCAGCACGGTCAAGCAAACAAAGCAGCACCTTTACACAATAGCCACCTTGTTCTGCCGTCATGTGACAGCATGACAGGTATTTCAGGGCTGAGGCCGAGAGCAGGCAGCAGGAGGTGAAGGGCTCACTCTGATTTTATTAAGCTTTCTGTCAGTGTTGACTCACGGCCTACGAGAGAACTGTAAATTACATTACATTACATATCATTTAGCTGACGCTTTTATCCTTACAATAAGTGCATTCACCCATGAAGGTACAAACCTAGAACAGCAAGAATCATGTAAGTACATTAGCTTCAAAAAGCCAAACTACAAGTGCTACATGTAAGTGCAAGATACAAGTGCAACTTACTAAACTAGTACTTTTTTTAAATTTATTTGTATTTTTAAATATATACACCAGAATTGACAATGGTTTATTAGCAAGCCGATTGGCTGATGCAAAGCGTAGTGGACAGGCTGGGTTGGAAGGTTTAACCATGTCCTGGATGTAAACTGGACCCAATCCATTCACAGCACGGTACGCAAGTACTAGTGTCTTGAGCTGATGAGGGCAGCCACTGGTAACCATTGAAGGGAGCGGAGAAGCGGTGTAGTGTGAGTAAACTTAGGTTGGTTGAAGACGAGTTGCTGCATTCTGGATGAACTGCAAAGGTCGGATGGCACTAGCAGGTAGACCTGCCAGGAGGGAGTTGCAGTAGTCCAGGTGTGAGATGACAAGAGCCTGCACCACAGAGTTGTTGATGGTGATAGTAAGGTCATGGGTGGGAGAGCAATTCCCTGGAAGGAAAAGTAGCTCGGTCTTGTCAAGGTTGATTTTCAGGTGGTGTGTGGACATCCACTGAGAGATGTCAGTCAGACAGGATCAGGCTGCTACCTGTGTTTCAGACTGGGGAAATGAGAGAATTAGTTGGGTTTCATCTGCATACTATGGTAAGAGAAGCCATCGAGTAACAGAGCCAAGAGAGTTGGTGTACAGAGAGAAAAGGAGGGGACACAGGACAGAACCTTGAGGGCCCCCATAGTGACTGGACAAGGTTCTGACACAGATCCTCTCCAAGTTACCAGGTAGGTACGGTCTTTGAGGTAGGATGAGAGCAGGGAGAGATCAGAGCCTGAGATACCCAGATCCTGAAGGGAGGAAATAAGGATCTGGTGGTTCACTGTGTCAAACACAGCAGAGAGGTCTAGAAGGATGAGGACAGAGGAGGAGAGGCTGCTTTAGCAGTGTGAAGTTGCTCAGTGACAGCAAGGAGGGCAGTCTCAGTTGAGTGGCCTGCCTTGATACCAGACTGGTGAGGATCAAGAAGGTTGTTATGGTGGAGATAGGAGGAGAGTTGGTTAAAGATATCACGCTCGAGTGCTTTGGAGAGAAAAGGAAGAAGAGAGACAGGTCTGTAGTTGTTTACTTCAGACGGGTTGAGGGTGGGTTTCTTCAGGAGAGGGTTCACTCTTGCCTCCTTAGGGGGGTTAGGGAAACAGCCAGTTGACTTGAATTGTTAATAAATACATTAACTATGTTCTGTCACACTCTCTGTGGCATGTACAACGACACAACGATGAAAAGTGTTTTTGTTACTGGCTTCTTGTAATTGTTCAAAAATCTGGTTCGAGCTGTTAGCCACACCCAAAGGAGATGACGAGTGTAGAAGGAGGTACGACCCTGTTGAACTGGTAATCAGGCCAAGCAGTGATCAGAGATTCCCTCACAGTTAACTGAGAACAGGTTAAGTTCAGTGAACACCACTGCAACAGGTCGGAATTTCAACTTCAGCTAAACACAAGTGTCCTCAAAACAATCTGCCAAAGTTATCCAGCATGGGAAATTTGTATGTGTGTGTGTGTGTGTGTGTGTGTGTGTGTGTGTGTGTGTGTGTGTGTGTGTGTGTGTGTGTGTGTGTGTGTGTGTGTTTTATCTGTGCTATTCTCACATGGTTTGCTGTGGGTGGGGCACATGAGAAAAGGGGTGATGTCACATAACTCACTTCAGCCATTTCTGAATTAAAATCTGATGATAGTTGTGGGGTTGTTGCTCTTTCTGATGTTAATAAAATGTGATCAGATCACACCCACACAGACCTGATGAAGCAGATTAGCTTAGTTTAGGGGATTCTTGTCTTTTTAGTAACAAAGTTGTGAATTATACAGCTTCATATCAATCACTGAAACCATCATTCATCCGTCTCGGAAGCAGGGTCCCTCCTTATCTTCAGTGCAGCCAACAACTTGCCCTTTTTTATGTGGAAATAAATTAGGAGCAGAAGGATGGCTCATTTAAGAGTTGCTTCATTTCTACACTAAACTGCATTTAGCAGGGATTTATTCCAACATCAACAATTGTTGTCATTTCAAAAGCTTTTACCAAACAGGTATAAAGTCATCAAGCTTAAAAGATCCACAATTTCATTTGAAATTTTGTTTTAATGCACAACTAAGATTCTTATCTAATCCATGTATCTTTGCATTTTATTACTCAAATCAAGGAGGTTATGTTTTCAGCCCTGTCCATTGGTTTGTTTGTTTATCAGCAGAATTACACAAAAACTGCAGAACTGATTTCCACAAAGCTTGGTATAAGGATGGACTAAGAAAGAACTCAGTAAATGTTGGCACTGATCTGGACAATTGAGCTGTTTTTCACGTTTTTTAACATTGTAAAATAACAGATTGAGATTTCATTGTCACTAATTTCCCAGGGAATAGTTCATGGATCTTGATGAAAGGGAGCTGATCTATGAGTGTGTGTAATTTGGAGCAGCTTGATTTAGGGGACTGTTGGGTCTTTGTGGAGATATGCACTCTGCTGAGAGCCAAGTTGTTTACATGATTTTTAGGTTCAGGGCCTAAACATCACAACTTTGTTTTAGTTTCTTTAGGTACTCCATACTGAATCCAAAACACTTTTTCACATGTTACCACGAGATGATACTCCTTCATGTTGTCCTCGCAACAATCGATAATTCAGTTTATTCTTTAAATTTTCTGAACAGCAGCTGTGACAGGTAGAAACATACTTCTACATAGAGAAGATTGCAAAAGAGGCAGGGGAACAATGACAGGAGAAGGAGGAAGAGGCTGAGACACATCTGCATCGCTCATGTGGCCTGGCCAAGCATCTTCATGTAATCACATCTGAAATCAGGAGAACTGCAGAGTACTTGCTTGAGGCAAGAAGGAGGAAGGCACAGAGGGCACAGCTCATATGGTCCTAACATTAACCACCCATCTGTGAACGCAGTACACTGTCCCTTCATTTGCTCTTTTTATTAATTCATGCCTCTCCTGGTGTCGTTTATTGTGCTACAACAACTTCGTAGAGGAGAGAATGTCAAAGCAAAAGCAGAGAAGACTGAGCACCTTTTTGAAAAGACAGCAGCATATGGCCCTTTAGATGTTGTCGTTCACATATCCCCAATGTCAGGAGTGCATCATTAGCATGTGCAGCTGAGCTGTGACCTCAACATGTTAACTTGACTTCTCTCTGTTCTGTTTCATTCCATGTGTGGTTGCTGATCTGGCGTGGGGGTAGAAGGCGAGGAAAAAGCCTGCTCTGTGCAGACGTTGTGTTGTGTTACTTTGAATTATTCACTTGTGCATTAACATGGCACACGGGATCTCACCCATACACAGCTAATCATCGTGGATCTTCATTCTCTCTCCCACTTTCATTGCTTTGCTCATTTTTCCTATTTCTTCACTTCCTTCCTATGGTCTTCATTTGATCTGGCTTTCCAGAAATAGTTCTCAATGATTTGATCATTTGAAGGGAAATTGTAATGTTTTGGTTTGCATCATCTATGCAAGTACAGGGTGAAAAAAAAAAAACGTATAGAAAGGAAAGAACCTATTTTGGGTCTGAAAAATGTTATAAACATTTCTTTGAATTTATAAAACCTGATTTTTTTCGGCGACTAAAGGGCATCGGAAACAAGTGTTAAACACAACACTGACACATCCTTTGGAGGCCGCATCTGAAGACTGCTATGTGATTGCATAACAGTGGTGCGACTAGTCCAGACTCTTTCAGACGTGGCCGACAAATGCACCCTTTCAATCCCGAGTGACGAAGGATCCACCTGTTACTTGACAGACCAACTGTATTCAAGGTACATACTATTATATTCAAATAAAAATGCACACAGCATCTGTGTTCATCAATATCAATATGTATAATCACATTTAGTATAAGCAGAGAAAACAAACCCACATGTTTTTTACATATCTGCATGTTTCTATACAAGATTCAAGAAAAACCAGGACAGCAAGCAAAACTCCTCATTTGTCATGCAAATGGACAAATGTCTACCAGTCTTCATCTGATTACAGCCAGTCCTCTTCCCTGAGGCTCTGAAAGTGCAGATATAAAAAAAAAAAACTAACTGTGCTCAGCTGTCTGTCCAAAAATGGAGATGATCCTCTCCGGGTTCCCTGACAGGAGGAGCTTTTCGAGGGCAACTGGGAGCGCTCCTGACACGATGACCCATATGTCACACGTCTGAAGGCATCATTAAAGCCAGCAGTCCTGATGGGAGTGCTGCAGGGTCACAGCGAGGGAGGTTTCTTTTTCTCTTGTAATATTGTAGCATGGAAGATGATGCTCATTTCTTTGTAAAACTAAAATTTGTGGACCTGAGTGATCAAGCAGTGGGTTTTGGAAGCAAACAGAGTTCCCTATTGATTAGGATGGAACCTAAATTCAGAATGGGTCTTCAATATACATATCATGTAAATGTCCCTAGATGTTCCTTTATACCTTTAATGAATATACAACAGGGATGGCCTATGGCTGGTGCATTCTCACTCTTCTTGTTATTAAGAGGAAAAGAAGAAGAGGATTGGACGGCCTGCTCTGTGCTTTATCAAAGTTAGCGAGGAGCCAAAACATTTGCAGCATCCAGATCCAGCTGATATTTCATTGCTTGGGATCAGATCCAGCTCTGAGAATGTGCTGACGTGGATTTGGGCAGTTAAATATGCTGAATAATGTGCACAATTCACCCACTGTCCCGTTCCTGTTCTGGCTCTTAGTTAAAAGTGGTTTGAGACTTTGTTGCACACTCCTGAATCAGATTTAAATACAGAAAAATGTTCACTTTATGGGACGCTTTAGTACTGTAAAGGGTCCTAACTATACCAAGTGCCTCATTAGTCCCCCCTTCTGTCATTGGCTGCATATGACAGCTCTCCGCAGCACGGTCACATAATCGTATGGCCTTTTTGTGCCAAGCCATTCATTCTTAATCTACCACACCAACACTCAGCTTTGCAGCAGCGCATTAGTTAAAAGAAGGATTTCACTTTTTTTTTCTCACTCTCTCAATCTACTACTACTACTACTACTACTCTCTCTCGCTCTCTCTCACTCTCGCTCTTTCCCTCTAACTCTTTGTGGATATTATGATGAACGAGGCCTTATCAGGGCAGAGAGGTAAAGTAGATTAAAATGACATCTAAAGCAGAAAAATGACCCTCCTCGTTTACACAGCCCACGCAGAGTGATGAGCACGGATAAGTCGCGGGTCAGCGAACATGACATGAGCAAAACTCGTTTGTTACCCAACGCGGGGAAAGCCACTCAGGGGACTTATGCTGCGATGCACTGGCGGGCCTCAGAAATAAAAGGTTCATATGGTTTTAATGACTTATGAATGATGCAGATGCTGCCTTTCAGATGGGCAAAATGCTGCAACAATACAATGTCACGCCACAGATAACATGAGGGCGTGTGTGGCCTGCAGGTTGCATATAAAGGATTACGCAAATACATGCACACACAACACTGTTTGGATTTCATCCATCAAAACGAGCTTTGCGTCTCTGGATGCAACTGCAGATCACAACAGTCTGATCTCATTCATCAAAGCACGAGCCAGGATGGATGTGCCCTGAAAGAAACTTTAAAGATGTTGGATTTTGGCAGATTCGCTGACCCATTAAAGTTCCTAAGAATTAAAAAGAAATAGGGAGTTCAGTGAAATATTTATATTAAGTTCATTTCATATCATTTGATAGCAGAAGAAGATAGCAGAAGCCTTGAAAGATTGAGATGTGAAATGTCAGAGGGAACACTGTGGAAGATTCCAAACCGAAGGGAGCTTTGAGGTGGAATGACTTGTAGGGGAGGATGGATGTGTTGAAAGGTCAGATGTCGCCCCGCATCACATTATACAATCCCCTGTGTTTCTACAGCCATAATAGCCATGGCTAAGTTAAAGCAGCATTGACTCAAATCCTTTCTATCTTTCTTGCTTCTCATTTTTTTCAGCATGACAGTAGCACCATCTTTTTTGTGTGTGATGGATGCACTGGCACTGACAGAGGAGTATGCAAATTAAAGAGGAGGAAACCGACTATGAAGATTTTCTGGACCATGATGATGATGATCAGTTAATCAGCTGATATAGAATCAATCTAGCTGTGATCTTGGATCGTTGTGCTGAACTGAGTCCAGTATTATTCAGATCGACCTGACATAGCCAAACCATCCCAGTACAAACACAAGAACTCACCACTCTGGTTGAATTGGTCTGAAAATCTTCCATATACAATGTAAACAGGCATTTGTTGGTAATTTCCAATGTCTCAACAGGAAAGCGTTGGACTTCTCATAATTAGTAATGAATACTGGGACAGACAATGTATCACGCTAAAAAACCAGACCAATCAGCGAGCGGGTATAGGATGAGTCAGCCATATAATGAAAGCTCCTAATGGTGGAGGACGGTGTCTGACTGCAGCACCAAAGTCCTCCGAGCTCAGCTGTCAGATTTTAAGGCTGCGTTATTACTGTTGGCCATGAAGTTCACCATGTCATTAGTTGTCAGTGGTGACATCCGGCTCGTCAGCCTGGATGAATGGAAATGGTGGTTAATAATAGCTCATGATAAACAAGCCGTGCTTGTGCAGTACTTCCACATGACATACAGCATGGTGTGACCATAGACCTGCACAATGGCAGGAAGTGAAAACGTAAAAGCAGCTATAATGAGATCTCTTCATGACCAGGTCCTGACTCTCTCAAGAACACATGGAGGCAGACGTTTGCTACACGAGTTTAATATCCTGCTGTGCCATAAAATATTACATGTGTGACAGTAGATATGTTGTATAACCTGTGATGTTTGGCTATAAAAGGAAAGCACTGTAAAATGGAATGACAAAATCCTCTATACATGTAATAATGGGGGTGATTGTGAAGTCAGTCCTTCATGTGATTTAGTGTCCAACACTGAAGTGATTGTGGACTGAATCATGTGGACACAACAGAACATGCAGCTGCGTCCTGTGTAGCACACAGCTTGAAAGATGGCGCCGTTGAGAGAGAATGACATGCAGAGAGCTCCTTAACACTTTGGTTAGTTTTAGGTTTTATTAAGGTTAGTTTCTTTTCTTTGGATCCATCCAGGAATATTGTTTTTTCATTTTCTTTAACATTGCGACACAGGGCATTGTTGACATTTTCATTGATTTCTCAGAGAATAATGTCTTATCATATTTAGGGGGTTGATTTTATGAGTGTGTGCAATTTGGTGCGGATCCAAAGTAAAATCCATATCTAGTGAATTTAAATGTGGTTTCATAAGGGAACTGTTGGGCCTTGATGGATATGTGTTTTCTACAGAGTTTCATTCTAGTTCCATACTGATTTATTCTTATTTTCTTTGTAAATACATATTTAATGTATTGCTTTCCTATTATTACAACATTATTTTGTTCTACTTTCTCTTTCAAGTGGAGCTATCCTGCAAAAGTTTTTTCTCACGATTGTACTTGTACAACCGGTGTGACAATAAACACCTTGACACTTGAATCTGTCTGTGTAAATATACACCATTTCTCTGTTGTGCCATAATGCATCAAACATGATACCATAAAATGGTGTGCCTTTCGGCATTCAATAAATTTGGTTATCAAAATAAAATATTAGATATTAATATTTTATTATTAATATTAAATAATAGCTTTAATTGATTAAAGTTACCTCGGGGCACCACCCTTCAAAGGAAGGGAAAAGATAGCCAATAGCTTTGGTGTTGCACTGGCAGACACCTGGTAGTGTGGATTTGATCGTACACTAGCCTAACCAAACTATGGTGGATTAAACAGTTCACCAAACTTTTAATCACTAACTGATATGCAGGGCAGTAACAGTTAGGGGTTCTATAAATTTACAGGGCTGGAAGCACGCTGTGGCTCTTTCTCAGGTTCTCTTATCCAACTTGGGCTGTTATGCTTGGCAGTAACAGCCAGGTACAAGCTCTGTTACATAGGGCCGGTGGCACGCTATGTCTTAATTCTAAAGCACTTAACAGTTACAGAAAATTTCACAGCTTGACCAGTTAACATTGAATATGTGATATTCAAATGTTAACAGAAATTCTTAAAATTTCAACAACGAATATTCAACTGGAGTTATTAGCAACGATAGCAATCTTTTAGCGTAACACTATGAGGACCTAAAATGGTAGTTATGAATAATTAATTATTAATAAACATTTAATTTATGAATAAATTAAATTTCACCACAATGCACTTGTTTGTAAATACGGTTGAATGTCTACTCCGGTGGCAGACTAGTGGAATTGAATTCAAACCTTTGGCTTGACTGAAAATTCAAAATTCCACTTATTTCTAGCGTTTGCCGAAAATGAAAACAAATTAATATTGCATAATTATTAATTTTTTCAACTGTACTCTTCCTCACGCGGGGGGCACCATTTATGTTAGCCAAAAATGGAAGAGGAAAAAACAATTAATGTTGCATAATTATGAATTTTTTTGCCAACTGTACTCGGGTCCACCCAGGGACGCCATTAATGTTGGAAAAAATTATTAAAAATAAAAATTACTAATTAATGTTACATAATTATGAATTTTTGCCAACTGTACTCTGTCCACCCAGGGACGCCATTAATGTTGGAAAAAATTAATCAAAAATAAAAATTACTAATTAATATTACATAATTATGAATTTTTGCCAACTGTACTCTGTCCACCCAGGGACGCCATTAATGTTGGAGAAAATTATTAAAAATAAAAATTACTAATTAATATTACATAATTATGAATTTTTGCCAACTGTACTCTGTCCACCCAGGGACGCCATTAATGTTGTGCCATAATGCATCAAACGTGATACCATAAAATGGTGTGCCTTTCGGCATTCAATAAATTTGGTTATCAAAATAAAATATTAGATATTAATATTTTATTATTAATATTAAATAATAGCTTTAATTGATTAAAGTTACCTCGGGGCACCACCCTTCAAAGGAAGGGAAAAGATAGCCAATTTATTGATTAAGTCTCATAGATTAAGGTTCTAACTACAAATTTTGGAACTCTGATTAACAATTAAATTAATAACTATAACCA
Source organism: Hippoglossus hippoglossus (assembly GCF_009819705.1). NCBI lineage: Eukaryota > Metazoa > Chordata > Actinopteri > Pleuronectiformes > Pleuronectidae > Hippoglossus > Hippoglossus hippoglossus. The sequence continues at coordinate 21,491,342 of NC_047155.1, read as the reverse complement.
AAATTACCATATAGATAGTTAGCTAAGTTGAAAGATATGGGGTTCTTGACAGTGTAGAGGTTGGCGAAATTCACTTATGCAACATTAATAAAAAACATTTGTGAAAGAAAAACATTTATTATGAATATAATAAAGTATAAAAACACAAATTACTAACGGTCTAATTGCTAAACAAAGATAGGTATGTGTGTATACATGTGTGTGTGTCTGTGTGAGTCAGCGTGCTTTCAAGATGGTGGCTGGCCAAAGAGATAACACCCGTCCCCCACCTATTGGAATGTTTACGACCTGTAGAGCTAATGAGGTGAAGAGTTATGCGTGTGTGTGTGTGTGTGTGTGTGTGTGTGTGTGTGTGTGTGTGTGTGTGTGTGTGTGTGTGTGTGTGTGCCAAATTAGAGGAAGTTACTAGATTGGATGCAACGAAAGACTGTGAAGAGCATAACAGACTAACATTACTTTCTCAATAACTTGTACCCAAAATATCACAACACCACAAATCAAACTTATAAACCTCACACAGAATCGAATAAACAGTCTTGCTTAGCCTAGTATAATTATTAAGCCCAGTTGTGTTACCAGTCCGTGGAAAGGGGAAAAAGGAAGTTGCTGTGCAGTTCGCAGTTTTGTGTCGTCTTGCTGGTTTCGGTTGAGCGGTATAGCTCAGTTGCTGGCTGAAGTTTTCCTGCAGGACATCGCATCGCTGCTAGGACGTTGGTAGAGCTTGGAGGGCGAGGAGGTTTCCTTGCTGAGATGAGCTGGAAGCTGCACCTTTGTGCTCCTCTCGAAGAGTTGGATGGGAAGAGAAGATGTGAGCTGGAGAAGAGGCTCCACAGCCTTCCCTCCTGTGGAAGGATCGTAGGAAGAGGCAGGAGAGGCTCGACAGCCTTCTCTCCGTTGAGGGAGTTTAGAAAGAAGAGACACCCTTCTCCCCGTTGAGGGAGTTTAGAAAGAGAGACATCGAGAGCGAGAAGCTGGAGAACTTAGCTTATATTGGCCCGGTGACCTCACAGGTCATGGGGTCCAGAGTGACCAATGGGAGTTGAAACCTGTGTCCCTGGGGGGGGTTTCCACCCCTCTGTGTGAAGTTGATGCCCTCTGGGACATTGAGTTCCTTGCTCTGGTTTTGAATGGCCCCTGGGAGACGGAGTCCTGGAGGGACATGCTGCTTCCGGCTTTGATGGCACATGTAGGCCGAAGTGTGGTTTCACACAAAACCATGGCCCAACATCTCTGTGCGTGCAAATATCTGCTCTTATGACTGTGTACAAGAGAGTGAAATTGAGGACACGACAGTGAAATATAGCGAGGCAGCGAGAGCCAACAAGAAGACATTGACAAACACGGACTGATGGATGGGAGGAGAAGGAATAAGAAATTTTGGGGCCAGAAGCAGTTTGCTTGTGTCGATCTGATTTGGGTGACACTGTGTGACAGGAAGCTGGCAGAGGAGCTGGGTGACCTCCCTCCCCACTGCAGGTCACTATGGAAGTAACTGGCGCGTATATGCATTCAAACACACACAAATCAAACTCCCCCTTTCTTTACTCTTCACCATCCACCTTCATACCAGGCCTAAAGCAGTGGAATTCAGACTGGCATAACGCTGACCCCTTAATGCTGGGGCAGTGGTGGCCTAAAGGTCAGAGAAGGAGTCTCATGGTCACTGGTTCAATCCACAGATGAGCAGGATTAAATCTGGAGGTGAAAGGTGTAAAAACACTTCATTAACTCCCTTTGGCGCCATTGAGCAAGGCTCTTAACCCTATCTTCCCCCGTGAAGCTGCTCAGTGGCCAAAGCGTCCGACTGTGGTTGCTGTGTGCAGCATCCAGGTGTGTCTAACTTTATGAATGTGATAAAAGAGAAGTTTCCTTTCAGTGAAACTACCCCTGGATTTAATAAAAAACGTACATAGATCTTACATTAAGCACTAAATGGCACTAAGTAGATAATCAACTTGTGACTGTTGAGTCAGCAGCTGCAAAGTTCCTGGACTTCCTCATTGGTCCATCGGCCGTACATTTCCTTCAGGTCCATGATCAGAATTGTAAAATCCAAACTGTAAACAGCTTCAGAGTGAATTAAAATGCTGCAATAACTTTATCGATGATATAGCAAGATGATTAAGAGTTTGTATATGCTAAGGCTGTATTTGGGCACACTGGTGCTATACGTTAAATGTGAACAAATTAGATTTGAGGCTGATGAGAGTCTTTAAGTTAGTGTTCTGTCAAAATCCAATCTGGAATTACACTCAGGAGAGCGCATTCCTCTGCCGAGGCCCTTGCAGTCCCATTAAATTAAAACAAGCCTTCTAGGTTAAGGAACATTGCATTTCTCAGCTATACACTGGTGGTAGTTAAAGGTTTCTAGTCCAATTTGTTACCATACTGTGACTGAAAAAAGCCTACACCCCTAATGAAACCACATAAATATCCACTAGATCCAGATTTTTGTTGGATCTACTTGAAATTGCACACACTCAACACTATCAACCCCCTGAATATGTGTGATTTAAAAAAAATCTAGATTACACAGTTCTCTGAGAAGTCAAGAAAAAATGTTAAAGAAAGGCCCACAATGTTATCGCAAAATCCTGAATCCGCTCCCTGATCAGGATCTGCAACTAAATTGAATGAGTTCTTTCCTGACACATATCATATCCTTCCACCAAAATTGTTGATCATTCGTCCAGTAGTTTTTGCGTAATCCTGCTAACAAACCAACAAACCAACAAACAAACAAATGCAGATGAAAACATAACTTCCCTGGCAGCTATCTGATTTTTATAAGTGAAGTCAAGGGATCCAGTCAAGTATAAGTCAAGGGATGATCAAAGTTTAAATTCTTCCTGATGGGAACATGAATGTCTGCCCAAAAATTCATGGCGATCCATCTAACAGTTGTCGCGACTACCATCCTGAGAGCTGTGCCAAAAACAAGAAGAAGCAAGTCCATCCTCCTCCTTCACTAGGTTGTTTTAACCTTCATCAGAGGGTTCACATCACTTAAGAAAAACTCCCACAGGAAAAAAAGCAGCTATTTTCTTTCTTGTACTATGTAACAGCTTACCTCAAGTTAATGTATTTTTCATACGACAGACAGAAGTGCAGAGTTAGTGCTGCTTAGTTTTAATGGCGCTCTGCAGATGAATGAGTATATCTATGATTTATGAGGCTTTTGTCTTGTGCTAAGTACTTTTCTGTATCAATGTTTATTGTTCATCACTTGCCTGCGAGGACAAGTTCCCGCAGAGGAAACTGCACTGCGGTGAATAAATATTAACCATGCATTTCATGTATGAGCAGCTGATAACGGACAGAGATAAGGGAAAGTTGTGAGGTTTCATCTTAAAAGCTCACTTACTATTTCCGGTCCCATCCAGGCCAATGTTTTTTTTTCTCCCATGGGACCAAGAGTACTTTCGCTTCTGTTATTTTTAGGTTGGGAAAAGCTCATCTGCAGTTATAATTGAGAGACTCATGTGATGAAGCTGTGTATTTATCTCCTCTGTAATAGCTGATGCATACAGTAGCTGTCCATCTATAGCATTGTGTTGTTTTTGTTGTGATGCTTTCATTTATCTTGGACATTAGAAATGCTTCACAGTCACGGCCTTTGCTCTTTCTCCTCTTATTCTGTTTGTGACTAACCCATCATCTCCTCCCTCCATCACTCGAAGAGTAGAAAAAGCAAGAATGGATTTAATATATTGATTAGCACACACTTGGGAATGTCCGGACAGTGAGGGGAGGTCCCCCCCCACCCACACACACATGGAAACATGGTGTGCCTCCTGTCTAACCTGAAATGCAGGAATCCAAACAGACACGTTCACATCAAGGTGTAACCACACACTGACTGTATGTCATTACCAAATTACCATTTCCCTCTGAATCATCATATCAAGCGTGTTAAATAAATAATTCAATGTCTTTGAGTATCGGCTCAAAGCCTCAGAATAAAATCTCCACATAGAAAAAAAAAAAAGTGCAATAGGAACATCTGACGAATCACTATAGAGATTTTATAGTTAATGATTTAATTTGAATAACATCTTTATTTCACTTCAAAAGCTATAATAGATAGAAATAAACACAAGAACTCTCATTTAAACCACTGTATAGTAGAGGGTTCACCCAGGTTTGCCCTCACTGCTCTGAGGAGTACGCATGCGTGCGAGGTAGCATTGCTGCCTTCACGTGCTCTTTGTAGGCTCCGTTTTCCAAACTCCAAATTGAAAAAAATTCTCAGTGTCCCAACTCAAGATGCTATTGGTGAATTCTAACAGTGTAAACGACTTACATTCATACACAATGCATATATTAATTTAAATATTTAGAAGTCACTGTACAAAAAGAAGAAACAGCTGCAATGCCAAGTAGATCAATTTACACATTTTAATACACCAGATCCAGATTTTAATAAGCATCGCCAGAAAATTGCACATACTCATAAATTTCAGTCCCCCAAACATGTCTGAATTTTTTTTCACCATGATTCTGATTTAATTCTCTGAGAAACAAAGTAAAACGTTGAAAAACTTTCCTAATGTCAAAAAAAGAGAAAAAGACATCCTGGACTTGCCTAATCTGTATCTGCACCAAAAGTTTAATTGGTTCTTCCCTGAACCATACAGTAAGTGAAATTCCAATAAAACACAAACAAACACAAACAAACAAACGCAGATGAAGACAGAACCTCCTTTTCAGACCTTTTTTTGTAAGTGAAAGGGATCCTCAAAGTCCTAATTCATCCTGATGGGAACATGTGTCTGCACCACATTTCCTGGTGACGGTTGTTCATTAAAATGGACAGACAGACTTCACTAAAAGTAATTGTTAGCACTTAAGATAAATACATGTAATTCAATGCATAAATTGCTTACTTGTCCCGGTCTAATAACACCTATGTTGGCATTTAAAAAAAAGTTATAGGCCGTAATAAATTTAACATTTAAAAAGGAAAGGTATCTGCTGCAAAATTTAATGCGACACATCTACACATTACACTCTAAACTATTAAGTGAAGATGTCACAGATGTTTTACCAATACTTCTATGTCCAGCCGCTTTGCAGATGGGCAATTCATGTCCCTACAGCTGGATCTCAATTTGTCCGACAGCTCTTGAAAGCACCACGAACAGCAACACATTTGCAGCGCCTCGACAGAAACTGAAGAGAAGAGGAGAAGAGGAGCAGAGGGGAGGAAGAGTGTGAATGATCTGAACTCCGAGGAGCTTCATACCTGCTCACAGAGGAGCTGACAGCTGCACGCGAGCTCAGCTGCTCCTCACACACGGGAGAAGAGACCGAGGAGCCGCTGTGAAGTGGAGGAGAAGAAACTTCCAGCGTTTAAAGTCACTTCAGAGGAGAGAGAGAGAGAGAGAGTCAGGGGAGCGGAGTGAGACGGTGGCAGATGTAAGATGACATCGATGAAGGAGGATTAAATCTCGGGTTTGTCGGTGTAAAAATGAAACTTGTGTCGCCACAGTGAAGAGTGTCTCCGGTGCGGAGGGGGATGGCTTGATTGGTGTGCCCGGCAGAGAGCGGCGGGACGGTGCTCATGTTCCTGCGGCGCACGGAACAAAGTTTGCTGCGCTTCTCCCGGACACGGTTCGACTTTCTTTGACACGCCGCTGCTGTGACCGCTCCTCGCCCCCCTCGGCGGTGGGGTCCCCCCCGGCTCTGGCTCTGGTGTCGGGACCGCAGCTGTCCACGATGTCCAAACCCGCGCTGAAGAAAACCCACTGGACCTCCAGGGTGACCGAGAGCTCCTTGTCCAAAGATGCCCGCGGCGAGCTGAACGTGCCGCTGCGAGGCGGCGCGGAGAACGGGGAGTTCGCCCACATCGGCCCGGTGAACCAGGACATGGTGTTTTACAAAAGTGGGAAATTAAACGAAGGGGAACTGCTGCTGGAGGTGGAGAACCTCTCCATCTCGGGATTACCCCTGTACGACGTGCAGACACTGATTAACAACTGCAAAGGTCCCGTCAGGTTGAAAAGTGTGAGACAAGGTAAGAGGACTGGACGCGGGACTCCGTCTGATATTTAGCCATTTTAATGTTTCCCGCCTTACTGAAAAGTGACAAGGTATTCAACTTTTGTGTCAAGCCTCTTAATACAACAGAAGGAAATGTTAATTAAATTCGGCATGCTGAGTTGTACAGTTCACCTTAAAGAAGTGTCAAGACAGCCACTTTGAAATGGTTACTCCTTCCACGGGGGAGTCCTGTGGGTTAGAAGTTGGTGGAGATAAGTTTTGCCAGGTGAAGAGTGGTTGATAAAACCCCGTGTGTGTGTGTGTGTGTGTGTGTGTGTGTGTGTGTGTGTGTGTGTGTGTACTTTAAATAGACATATTTCTGAATGGCTCTTGGCTCTTTCAGCTGTGGTTTTTCTCCCCAGAGAAAATGTCACCAGTCAGGTCCAGGGACACGTAAACAACACAGGCTCACTCACACATTGTTTATTCAGCTTTCCCCTTTTTGTTCTGTCGCCTTATCAAACCTGGGAAATGACCAACATGTTTATAAACCACATCCAGATAATGTGTCGGCCGCTGACATTTATCTTTAGAGCAACAGTCAACAACTGAAATATCCAAACCGCACAGGTCTCACTGCTCTGAGTAGTATAAGTCATTCTACTTCAGGCATTCTTTGACTCCATGTTGAAGGAATACCAGGTGATACAAGTAAACCAGACACATGAAATAGATAAGTGATCATTTAGTGGCATTAAACCCAGATATCAACCAGTAAACACAACAAAATGTGGCTTTGTTTGGGCCTTTTGTTCAGCTTTATCTGTCAGGACTGTACTCCATCTGTCAACTCCTCAAACAGGCTGGACTGAACGTGTCTGACACCAAACAGTAGTGGGAATATCAGGTACCCAGCAGAGACACTAACATCAGGCTTGTGCACGGCCGCTCTGGCTCGCTCACGGTCAGCTTGACTCAGCAAGCAGGGCCTGGTGGTTTGACACTGAGCCACTGTGACAGGCTCCCAGCGTGGTAAAGCAGACTGCTGAGGGGATGCTCGCAGCCAGCCTGCGCCTCACACTCAACTTCCTGTAGAGACAGACAAAAGAGCAGCAGCTCTTCAAGGACAGGCCCACATATTTATAACCTGCTAGTGTCTGGAGCTGTATGGACCAGGCCTGCTTAAAGAGACACCAATTGTGTACAAGTTAACATCAGAGTACATTAATTTCTGGCAAGTGTTATGATTAGAAAGTTGTTTAGTCTTAATCTGCAGATGAAATTCTATGCAACCACGTTATGTTTGCCGCCACTGTTCTCCCAGATGTGAAGGAGTAGGAAAATAAATCTTATAATAATTCTAATTAATCATTTTTAGACAGCACTGATTAGTTCTTATTTCTTGATTGAAGGTTTGTTAATCAGTCAAATCACCTGCTGTAGTCATTGTTTGGAGTACAATCCTACTGAATTTAGGTTCTTAATTTTAAATTTTATTAATTCAATCTTAAATTTTAATAAAATTTAGTTCTCTTATTTATATATATATATATATATATATATATATAAATTGAAATTTAGCATGTAGCAACTTCATTGTAATGCAGTGTGAAATATTTCATATATTTAACATTCCTAATTAAGCATGAGCACAGGAGGCAGTGCTAATTGGCTAACTGGATCCTCAGAAGTTGTACGTAGTTGGATGTGCTCAGGTTGACCATCGGTGAGGGTCCGGTCACGTGAATGTATCAGTGGTGAACCTTCGCATCCCGTTCACTTCCAATCTGTTCGAGCGAGGAGGCGAAAAAACGTACATGCCCAGTGCGCGTGAATGGTCATGTGATGTGCATTTTCAGGCATGTTAGTATAGACAGTTTGTTTTCGTTTTAACGCGCTGTATTCAAACCAAACTGAAATAGGGTGCATGTAACCTCAGTTGACCTCTTTCCACAACAGACATGCTGACTTACATCATAGGAAAAGCACTGGTGTTGATGATAATACAGATAAGTACGGCTCTGATCTGTGAGACGGGGAACCTGCATGCATTTATTTTATTTTATTTCATTTCATTATCTGCACCCGTGCATTTTGAAATGTCACAGTGGGATGTGTACACACATCCACACCTTCCGGAGAAGAGGTCTGATCAGGGAAAACACAATGTGGAGGAATTATGAGCTCTTTAAAAACATTGTTACCTTAATATTTCAGTAATATTTGAGTTTGATTGTCACATGTCCTTGTTTCTAGGATATTCTAAATTGTGAGCGTTGTAGGTAGCTCACATTCTCACATTCAGTAACTGCGGGGGAAGTGTTTTCTGATCAAACTCTTGCTACAGGTGAAAAAAAACAGCAGTAAAAATATCACAGTGTCAAATGTCACAGTCGCACATGTGTTTTTGCCAGTGCTGGATTCAGAGACCTTTTCTGGAATCTTATTGTGAAGCATGTAAACAAGAAAGTGTTTGGTCATTTTATTAAACGCTCTCTTTCTGAGGAAACATCTTTTGTGGATTTAGAATTTTTAAATTCAGTTTACGTATCATCATCCTGAGTTGACTGTGAACCATGCCAATCTGTCTGCAGTCTGTAATGACTTTAAACAATTGGAGGAAACTCCCACTTTCAGCCAATCACAAGTCTCATGGCTCCCAGCCCGTCTTTTTTTTTTTTCAGGACCTATCTGGGGATGTCGGGTGTCAGAGTCATACACCATCACATGATCAGATTCCATTTCAAGCTTTTAATAATTCACGCTGTCTGGGAATTTCCTTTTCCCTGATCAGCCTTAATTGGAAAAATATGCTTGGCAACGAGGGCCATCTGTAAAATCTAAAGTGACCTAATTTTACCCAGGGCGTGTGTTCGTTTTTTCTCACTTTAATCAAGTGAGATGTGTGGAGAGGTGCTGCTGGGACGTCTTGGCCCGCTGATGCTCGAGAGGCCTCCGCTGCTGTTGACTGCCATCAGCATGAGGAGACGTGTTGAAAAGTGTTAGGTCGAGACCTTCAGCACTCTATTCAGCCCTGTTAGCAGAGGAGCACCTCCACACTGAGTTGATAAGAGGCTGTAACCCGCGCTACTGGAGAGATTGTGACATTTGCATAGGGTATCGGTGGAAGGACACACACACACAAACACACACTTGTATTTACATGGCAGAACACACACCCTTAACCCAAGACCCGTGGAGTCTGCTTCACTGTGTATTGATTGTTCTGAAGCTCTGGGAAAATAGATAGATTATGTAATTTAGGACTATTACATACAAACACAGACATTCCCTCTCTCTCCTCACCCATTACAACAACTGTCTGAATGCAGTTTAATGTTAAACACATTTAGCAATCAGGCTGATCAATGTATGCATAGCTACTTTCAGACATGCAATGAACTCCGCAATTGAGTGGGCAAATTGATGATGTTTCTAACATTTGAATAGAAGACACCGACTATGTCAACTTGGAAATACGAGATTCAAGCGCTTTCGGTGATAGGGGTCAACGCCAGTGTCGATGTGCTGTAAACAAAAACATGTTATCCCCGCAGTGAAATCTATGTGCCATGTCCTGCTTCCTGCATGGTGCGCCACCCCTCACCTGAACGCTCCATTTCTGTGTTGTTGTGAAAGCGTCTGACTGGAGAATCTATTGCTGCGTTCTTCAAACTCTTAAGAAAGTCCGGACCTCAATGTTTGGAGATTTTCCTGAGTTCAAGTCTGAAAGCAGTTAATCTAACATCATATGAGTGATATGCTATAATGACATAGACAGTATGCTGTGTTTGCAAACAGAAATTCCCCCTATGATAAGACCCGTCAATGTGGTAAACCCCTGGAACTTCTTTATGGATAATCTTCATAAGAAGATGACCTACTGCTCCATATATGGGAAACGGTCGCCGGCTAACACCGTGGATAACACGTGCTTAGCGCAAACAAACACACAATCACAGCAGAGAGGTTTCAGATTGAGATCAGATTAGTGTCATGCTCTCGCTCCAGTCTCACTACACATGTTGGGTGTGTTAATGATCGGGGAAATTTCTATGCTATTTTCTGTGTGACTGTGCGTGTTTATGTACAGTGTATTTTCCATCAGGGGGGAAAGATGGTGACTGTTATGTTCTAAGCTCAAGAGTGGAATTGTAATTACGTTTAAGGTGTATGGCTGGGTTTGTATGTTTGTGTTGGACATGTCAGGGTAGGGAGTGTAACCAGGGACGATCAGCACAATCAGTGTAACATAAATGTGTGTGTATATGAAAGTGTGTTATCTGGATATGAAAAATTGCACAGTGGCCGAGAGAGTTCATGGGTTTCCCCCAGGCAGGAGGTATGCTGTGTGGGAGCGGCCTCAGTCAACAGGATTTGCTGCATGTGACACACACACACACACACACACACACACACACACACACACACACACACACACACACACACACACACACACACACACACACACAGACACAGAGAAGAAATTTGAATCCTCTTCGCATAAAAAAACGACCGCCGCTCTCTCCCAGTCCAATCAGGAAGTGGAGTGCTACAGCTTCGTTGGAGTTTATTTCTTTCTCGGCTGCATTATGTTATAGAGCGGGTGTGATGATGAATGAGGCCTCGTTTGCTATAAATTTCTGGCAGTAGAAAATATTCTCTCTTTCATATGGTGGCGCGTCTTGCTAACTAGGGCCCTCCCTGCTCAAATTTACAACAGCGTGTTACTGCATTAACTCCAGGCTATGGAGGAGTGTGTATGTGTGTCTCTGGCAGAGATTGCATATGGAAGTGTTTATTTCCTCTCTTTCAACAGGAAGTTGGACACCCCTCCTTTGCGGCAACCATTCTTCCACCTTTGTATTCTCTGACAGCGGTGGAACGACTTCACTTCCTCCCTTAAAGCCTGCTTTGGGAAAGATCTCTGGCTTCAATTTCAGGCCGCATGTTTATATCTATGACATTGTGTGTGTGTTTGTGTGTGTGTGACTGTGCGTGTGTGTGTTTGTGAGCGAGAAAGTGGGAGAGATAGTAGACCACATGTGTACGGTATAAGCTACTTTGAGCTGAATTTGTGTTTATGGCTGTCGGTGCTCAGCTTTAGCGCTGCCTTTAAATACACTGGAGGGACACTCAGTTACCAGCTAAATAGACCATGAAATGCTGTCTCACTAATGCAGCACTTTTTGTAATCGCACTTAAGAGGTACGTATGCACATGTGCGCAGTCTTTTCCTCTTGTTTGCTAAAGAATACTCTTTCTTTTCCTAATTAGCTTAAGAGTAGTCGCTTGTATTGAGTGTGAATGGGAATTGGTCACACTTGGCACTTGCAGTTACACACACTGTCAGAGCAGGAGAAAGGCCGACTTATTTACGATGGTGAGGTTAGTTTAGGCGGGGGGAGGCAAGCAGGCAGTTTCCTTTGAAGACCTCTTATCCAGTGTCCTCAAATAGTGTATGTGCACATAAGAGGAGTAGTTGTGTATTTCCATGGAAATGCATCAAGATTTGGACAATATTTAGACAAAAGTTCCTGAAGAATGTCCTAATTACCAACATCAGTTTTTTGCTTTCAGACATGCACTGAATTCTAAACATTCTAGGGAAATTGTCTGGAGGCAGTGAAAGACGTAACTTGGAAAGACAACAAGATTGAAGAGCTTCCAGTGTTATTGTGCTGTAAACAAAAACACAGGATTTCTACAGTAGAATTTATACGTCATGTCCTACCTCCCGCATGCCTTACCCAGTCGCCACCCATCAACCTGAATGTTCTGGACATTTTCCTGTTGTTGTGAATGCATCTGATTGTCCCAATCAATTACATTCTTCATATATAAAAGGCAAACTCTGGAAAATGTCCGGACCTAATTTTCTCTAGTCTTTCTCGAGTTCATGTCTGAAAACAGCTTTAGATAAAGATGACACTATGCCTAAACTGGAAGTCAAAGCATTCGAATAGGCAGCTGTTGCAGCCGATACCAAGGAAGTAGGTGAAGAGATCATTCACAAATTTTCCCTCGAGACATTTTCAATACATTTCTGAACCTGTCCTGGGGTTGTCTGTCAACACTCTTTTCTCAGTGGTCAGTTCTTGAGGATTGGTATCATGGAGTCATTTAACCACGCTGTGCCTTTTTCTCCCCATCTGTCATACGATGAAGTGATTGGTCCCTTGTGCGTGTCGGAATACTCAGTGAAATTAAAGCCTGGAGCTTAATATGAATCTTCGTTGGTTCAGTACCAAAAGTAACTGTTAACCTAGCCATAGTGTTGGATGAGCTGACAAATCCGTTCACATGTCCTTCTGACTACCTGGTTAGCATAATCCCCCTGCTGGGAGTTACAGCAATTCTCATGGTGAAATTTAGCCTCCAACCTCAGAACAGGTGAACGTCTAAATCAAAGGCTTTTCTTAGCATTAAAATCCTGAAAATATGCAAGTTGATTTAGCTGTTTAAAGAGTAACTTAATGTCGAATCTGCTTTTTTGAGGTAGTACATATTGTGTTGACACACAAGGTTTCCTAGTGCTGTTCAAATATGTTCACTTCATTACATAGATTATATAAAGATGGTCAATATCTCTCCACATTTGGAGCCAGAGTCTGTGCAGTAGTGATCGGGGATGGAGCCGGGGTAACATGTAATTCACTTATATCTTGACTTGTCCCATCCACTAACATGAAGGAGGCAGGGTTTGGAATTATACTGTAGCCAACCACCAGATGGTGATTGAAGCACTTTTGGGAAGCCATAATGTCTCAGTTCTGTTCTTTAAAACAATCAAACAATCTAAAGTGTAACACTCCTTAGTACACAACACCCCTCATCATCCTCACCTAGTCACAATTACTACATCTCCTAACTACTACTCATAGACTATTCATTTACTCTGTTGATCAGTGCTATGGTGTTTTAGGGCAACCGCTCGTCCACATCCGCTTCTCTGTCTAGGGATGCACCAATCCAACATTTTCTCTCCTGATATTGATTGCTGAACCTCATATTACGGTCTGATATAAACATTCTTTTCCCTAGTTTTAGTATCGGTACACCTCACTGTGGGAACTCATTTGAATCATTTTTTATGTAAGGCAACATCAGGTATTGCTGAGGCACTAAAAACACAGTCGTCAGCAGCCTGTTCCGACTGAATAAATGAAACAGCGGAATCCACTGAATCTTTTAATGACGTTGACAAATGAACTGTATTTAATGTGGATCAGTCACATTGTCGCCAGTAACCATATCTGCTTATAACAGTCAGTATCAGGGCTTGTACCGATCAGACCTTTCGCATCAGTGGCATCCCTGATCCTGTCATGACTAATTGTCTCTGCTAAAGCCTTGCTAAGCTAAGCCAGGAGCTAAATGGGTTCTGAACCACCAGGTATAAACTTTGTGGTCTGAATTCACTGCTTTTAATGTCTGCAAGTTTAAAAAAGGCTGTCAGATTTCCAGTTATTGGTTGAAATGGACGTTAAATGGAGGCTTACTTATAATATAGCTATGGTGCAATGATTTCTGAATAGAATATGTCAGTGTAGATTGGTAAGGGTAGAAAGGAGGACACTGGAGCAACAATCTGACAGATGTCAGGAGGCTGTGAAGTTTGCGAGTTGGGTTTTGAGAGCATTTTTCACATTTGTGAAAGGGGTGTGTACAAGCCAAAACACTGTTTTGCTCTTAAAGCTTTTAGCACCAAAAGGTTTTCCAGCTTTCGAGCGTTACACCTGTTGTTTATCCAGTGGTAAACGCTGCAAGTTTGAAGTAAATGAGTAGTGAAACCTGCACTCATATCCCAAGTAGCTGTTGCTTTACAGTGCCTCTGCCCGCCTCCCTGTGTGGAGTCCTTACACTGTTTTAACATGGGCGGCTCTGTGCTTTGTACCGTGTGAAGTTAGGAATGCCTGCAGATAACAGAGGGGTGTGTGTGTGTGTGTGTGTGTGTGTGTGTGTGTGTGTGTGTGTGTGTGTGTGTGTGTGTGCGTGTGCGTGCGTGTGTGTGCGCGCGCATGTGTGCATGCATGTGTGCCAGTGTGCGTGCCAGACGGGCTGACGTGGCCAAGTCTTTCTGTCAGCTCGGCTGCTGTTAAACTCAGATGAGATGTGGTTATGTCTGCAGGGGGCACAACTAGGAAAGAAAAATTATGGGATTGGTCGTGGCTGTGGGCATTATTAATACGATGGAGACTAGACGCAGTAGCAAGTGGATGTGCACAGGGAAAAAGCTGCCAGTCTCTTGAAAAGTTGAAGTCTTTATAAGTTGTGTTTGAATCAGCAGGGACTGTACTTCGGCACAAAGTAATTAAGTGCTTGTGCATTTTTAACTCAAGCTCATTGTTTCTGTTATATTACTTTGCTGCATTATGACTTATTGTGGTGCAAGTTTGTACAAAGGCACTTAGAAGCTTATATGGACTTAGTTTGTCGTCGTCGGCTTGTTATCTTTCTAGTTGTGGTTCCATCCAGATAATCTATACTTTATCTCTCAGGCTCTTTGATATATAAAGCCCCGGTTCCGCAGTCTGCCCCTTCTTTTCTTTACCTTTAATTACGTTCTGGTTGAGACCTACAGTTGTAGTAGTATCTGCAGGTTTAGAAAAACAGTCTAGCCCTGATTAAGAGGATTTAGAGACAGTCTGTCTGTTTTTCCGTGGCAGTAAGACACACACCACATAGCCACACAAACGCATGCACGCTCACAAGTCCCAAACTCCCGGGGTCTTCCTGCAGTGACAATTATGCGGCGCACAACAATGCCTTGCTGAGCCACGCTTGCCTTATTCCTCCTCCTCAGCTTTCCTCGCCCTATTCATCTTGTCTGCTCTCTTTATCTCTCGCCACTCAAGTCTTCATCTATTCTCTCCACACTCATTGTGGTCTGAATATGGGAGGAATTGTGGCGACTCGTATTAAGGGGCAGCCTGTTCCGACGGAGTCCCCCACCCTGTTCTCTTTCCTGCTTAAGTCTCCTTATGAAAAGAATGGTCCAGCGGGTCACTTCACAGCAGTTATGGATGTCGGTGTGTGGCCAAGCATTGAAAATGGCTTTATGTGGATGGTAGTCACTGTGATGGAGAGCATAAGGGATTATGGGTAAAATTAAATATATAACTGAGGGATATAAGGAAGACAGATAAAGGAGTTTCAGTGTGTCTGGTTCAGAAATGTTCACTGATGTGTGGGTGTCGCTTGGTGGCGCCAGCAGCGTCTCATATCCTGTGACTGACGATTTTTGTTGGGTAAAAATCAGTTGACTGTGGCCCATTTTATTAGCAATAGCCAGCTAGCTAATTAAGCTCATGTGAGCAGCATGACTTGGTTGAAACCCCGGCCTCAGGCTAATTTTTTAGTGTTTAATTTTAAAACAAGATCCCTGTTGAAAGTTCTGAAATTTTTGGATATCAAAGAAAAACTAGCCAATGTGAAAATTATAATCCAATTTTCAAGAATGAGTTTGGCTTAAGTTGTTTAAACTTCCCAAAATCAACGAAGCTGCTACTGTACCCTACTCTAGGATACAGTAGCATTCAGGACAAGCAACCCCAGAGTTAAGAAGTGCTACACATTGGATGTGTTATTGTGAGGAACATTTTCTTAACACAATATGAAACTCTACAATAGAGTGGTATAAAATGCTTCTTGACCTCAGAAGTAACAATGGGATAGGTTACTGCTGTGGTAAGCTACTTAGCTGGATATGTAACGTTGACAGTTAATGCTCAAGCAGACAAAACACAGAATTTCTGTTTTGTGGAATGCAAAAAGACACCACCCTTTAAAGTCCTCAGAGAATCCTAGTTTCTACAGTATCTATTGTTTCCATGCACACTGCTGCAACATGTGGAGAAATCCAAAGCTTGACAAGACTGACGTGCCTAGTTACTGCTAAACATTTTTTGGACCATCACTTTTAAGGAAGACAACGTATTTAGTAAGTGGATACTCACAGGTATCAGGCCCTGATGGGACCCAACAGGACTCAGCGGTCTGGTCAGAATTGGACATAAATTGTAAAATATTGTTCTGGTTCGTATCAGGTTTGGTCAGGTGACCCAACAATTGGCCACAAACATTTGACATTAGTGTGATAAAATAATCTAACTATAGCCCAAATATAACAATGCCTGACACTTACAAGATGCCCTGTCCACCGATGGCAGTTTGGGGTTGGGTTTTGATGTAAAACACAGAAAGACTGTTTGGTTCAGGTCAAAGTACGTGAAGTATGTGGCCCTAGCTGCACCAGAGTGTAATGGACAATAGTTTGGTAAATTACTCTGACAAAAGTAACATGGCAAAAGAAGTCTGTAAAATCCAAATTATTTAAAGGGGACATAGCATGCCCATTTTACCACAAGTTGATATGGTTCCTTGGGGTCTTAATGAAATGTCTGTAACATACTTTGGTCAAAATACCACAAGGATCATTTAAAACAGCACCCTTTTTACCCTGTATAAAACAGCCCTCCACAGAGTGACCTGTTTTGAGTGCCTGTTCCTTTAAATGCTAATGAGCCAGCTCCCCCCTCCCCCCTCATGATTTTAAACGATATAAATTACATATTTTATATGATATAAATTATCAAATATGCATCCCATACTTTGTATTCCCCTTCTGTTGTCCTGGAGTTTTAATTTTCCCAATCACATAATTAAATGTCCCCCTCTGCCCATCCACTACAAGCACACAAGCAGACAGACAGAGAGAGAAAGAGAGGGGTGGGGGTGGGGGGGGGCTATGAAGACCATCATTTACCCCCCGAACCCCGACATTCAACGGGTACAACAACAAGCGGAGGGCCAAGACCATGTAGGGAGACTTCCAGTGCCTTGTTACGACACAAAACCCAGGAAGCTCAATCGAAGAGGATACTGTTTTTTACTGGATAGGTGTTTTTTTCCCAGAGTTTTTGGGTTGGTAGACATGCCAGATACCCACATTAACGTGTAGAAGCACTAACAAAGTGGAATTTGCATGCTATGTCCCCTTTAACATTTGTCTTTTCTGGCTTGAGCACATTTAAAAAGGCCCCTGCAGTTTTCCCATCTGGAAATATCAGCCTGTGTGATGGTGACCAACATTTAAGCAGTCTTGATTGAAAAAGCACGCGTCCTGTGGTTAGCTGGAAGCCTTCATGGTACCAAATGGTCGTAGTAATCTCTTATATTGGCATGGGAGATATGATTGTGTCGTCAGCTTCACAGGTGGCTTCCCAGTGCTAATAGATGTTCAGTAATGACTGGATAGCAGCTAAGGGCCAAGTGTGTAACAGCGATTACAACTATTTGATATCTGCGCTACACTGCACTGAGAGGCCCTGTGTGTCGACTGTGCATCAGCTGTTGTTGTGTCCCCTAAAGCTGGACACTCACTGTATGACTCAATCACCACTTGCACCACTTACGTTAAACCTCCAATGTTTCCAGTACTTTAATGCATCTTTATCTTAGTGGAAAAGTAGGGGCAGTTTCCGGTTTTGCTGGTTCTGTCCATAGAACTTGGGCTTACATAGAAACATGGTGGGCTCTGTCGAAGAGGATACTACTTCTATAGATACTAAAACCAAAGAAAGAACATGACTCTTAATCGTAGGGGATTATACACTAATGTAATAAACTGCCATTTCAGCCAATAAAATAGTCCAGTGAGTGTTTTTGCAGTCTTGATTATATCAAACTAAAGGGGCAAAGAACAGAAGATAGAAGTAGATCTCATAATATATCAACACCTGTTAAATGACAGTTAATGTGAGCTAAACAAGACGATGTTTTGCCCTGATGGGACCCAACAGGACTCAGCGGTCTGGTCAGAATTGGACATAAATTGTAAAATATTGTTCTGGTTCGTTCATATTGTTCATATTGTCAGTGGCTTCACACAGCTCTGGGACTGGTTGGCTGCTTTGACTGCCGTTGCAGCACCAAGCACCATGGCTGTGCAAAAGTTGCGCCGTCCCAGTGTATGCGTTTGTGCATCTGATAATATACCATAAAGGTCAGTTTGCAAATGAGCCCTTTAAGGTCAGTACACATACAACAGATGGACTTTTTTCACAGGCTATACATCATCATCATTTACTGTACGGGTTCATTAAACCAGTACAGTGAGTATAAATCGACGGCTCACTGATAGAATTTTAATTAGAGACGCAATGACTAATTAGCAAAGACAGAAAAAGGCTTGAGTCTTAATTAAGAGGTCACTGGTGTCCGACTTTCCTCTGCTGGCATCAGTCACAGATGTTAACGTCTCGTGTGTTGAAGCAACTGTGTCTGTTGATGTGACAACCCTGCCACTTTCGATATTGATGGTTTGTTCAGTTACAGTGACACAATAGTTATGCTGCTGAAAATGTTATCTGAGCCGACAGTTTGCCTGAACTTTAAGGATGATATAATTGCAATTTACTCTTTATGTAAATGTTCACACCTCGACTTCACATTTTGACAAGATTATGATAATCCTCTTCTCTCGCTCTCTCTCTTTTTAACCACACGGCCATCATGTGCCTTCCGTTAATGAATTTGACATTGAGTTAAATCCACTTTGGTTGTTCACTCACGTCAACAACAGTGGCTATAAAATGGATTAATTGAAGCATTCTGAAAGCTACACTTACATAAGAACATGTAATTTGAGTTGGAGTCCACTTCGAGAACTGCTACTGTTGTATATGATGTACAGGTCTGCCAATTTGTGCAACACCAGGTTGTATATATACACAGACTATCTGTCCAGGGTGAGGTTGTCCTGTCATAACACTGCAGCTATAAAAATGCGGTGACCTAACTATTTCACAATCTGCTGAAAGGAGAGAGGCTTAATGAAGCTTATCTGTTTTTCTGTTAATCAATCACATTTTAATCTTTTGTGGTTTCTCAATAAGGGATGATAGTTGTCAACAGAAATACCAGTCGTTTGAACAAATTATTCATATTTTACTAACTTAAAATGCTGTTTAACCTGCCACGAGGCTGGCAGACGTCAAACCTGCATGCTATTGTCTGGATGTTGTAAACAAGCATGTTGCAAGTGTATTACGACCATAGACTGTACATAAAGATGGAGGTCGTTGTACAAAATTGAAGACAAATCGAGTCTGTGCATGATCTCAGAGTGGTCAGCTAATGGACCCGCTCAACTAATCACGAGTCAGTGTCGGTTGTCAATCATGTTGTTTCACCCCATATTATATATTTTAGAAACATTTATTTAAATCTGACTTTGATGTTTTGGTTGGTTCATGTCCCATCCCACTTACATGGACGGGACTATATTTATGATCATTACTGCAGCCAACCACCAAGGGGCCGTCCAGAGGATATGGGGGATGCTGTCATGTTGTCCATCTTTTTATACAGTCTATTGTTACAACATTTAGTAAAACCAACATGGTTTGGCTGTATATTGATCTAGAAATCTGTGTGTTTGCTGTGGCAAACACACAGATTTAAAACTGCCATATAACCATTCGACCGGAGCAGTACGTAACCACATTCAACACGGGTATGTGCACATTAACCTGCAAGGTAAGAAGTCTGCTGGTGCTAGCACTGGTAATGTTAGCCACACAGGGCAATCTAATATGACACCAGTTTCCTGCAGATGCTGTGGTCCACATAATTGTCTGTGTATTTACATATAGTACGAATAGTCGAGTAATCCAAATTAAAATTTCGTTTTAATCGACAGCGATATTACAGGAACAGAATACCAAAGGTCTTTGTTTAGGTGATACATCTTTTCTAAGGAGTACTTTGCCACTCTGGTTTCTTTCCATGTCTGATCTTATAAAGATCTGACACCACAAAATGCAGTTAACACATGTGGTGAGAGGAGGAGAGGAAAAGCTTTGTTTCTTAGGTTTTAATATTTTAAATGGAAACACCCATTGCTCACATAAAATGTTGTGAACAAATTCCAAAGGCAGCCACTTTGTAGTTGTAATTAAAGCAAAACACAGGGTGGCCCAAAAGTTTAATGCACATTACATTAAAGCCTCTTGCTGATACAGAAAAGCTTTATTATCAAACAGGGGAAGTTGTGGGGGTGTTGGATAACTACATCGACGTCCCTATTCTATCTGATCTCACATTTCTCACTTCTGTGTTGAATCTTTGCATGTTCATGATGCAGCTTGTTGACTAACGTGCGTTATCAGAAAATGAAAATGACAGTAAGGTCAGTGTGGGCAACTGATGTCGTCTCACAGACTTCAGTGTTGCTGCTTGTGGCGGCCGTGACGCCTAAGCTGATACCCATATGGAAATAGTGCCATACAGCAGGATTATGACTTGACATCACGCCTGTATTTTTCCGTTTATCAAACTGACTGACCGTCTCTGTCCTGGATGGAGGCTTTGTTTAGCTGAGGTTTACCACACATAGCACACTGTTGATACTATTTGCAAGGCTTTTATGTAGGCACCATGTGATTTCTTTTTGCTGGGTCAGTTGAGCAGGATCATGTGGGCTGGGTCAGAATCCCTGTTTGTGTCTTTGTAATGCCTCAGTGCCATCCCTGCAGCTCCACATTCACCCAGATAAACATCCCCTCACATTGGAAGTCAACCAGTCCCATGCGTTAAAGATGGAAGTTTAAAGCGGGAAGATATATTACCCAAAGTTTGCACGTAGGGAAATAGACTCTGTCGCTCTTTGTCTCTTGCTCAGATTCGCACACACATGAACTCACCGCTGTCTCCCTGCACCCTGTACCGTCCAGGAATGCTCTGTTTACATAGCTGGGACTGGCCCACATCAGTATTTTAGTCTCTCAGGTGTCTGCTGTATCTCACTGACAGTTATGTTACCGGTCGCAGTACGGCTGGTACGCTCTTCTGTCTGCTGGATTTATAGGACGACACAATGGCCTGGAGACTCAAGGGACATTTGAGCACAAAAGCACTTCAGAATTAATGTCATTTATTTTTGCGCTAAAGTTTATGGGAAGGTTTTTTTTCTCAGCTGGTTTACAATTGGTTTGTCTCACATGTTGCCTCAGTGATGAATGTGTGTCCTCCTCTGCATATAAACTGTAACTTGTCTAGCAATATCTTTACCTCACTTCTCACTGCTAGAGCTGAGCCTCAGCTTGTTGATACAACATGAAATCCTGCAGAAATCCCATCAAATTACGGACTGATTTATCTTTCTATCCTCTCCTCTAAGTGAATTTCTCCAGTATTACTGCACACTTTGTGCGATATCAGCATGTCTTTTTTCTCAATTATTTCTTTATTGATTTTCATCTTTTTTCAGAAAGACAGTTGATCAACAGACACAGGGAAGAAAAATGGAAAAACAACAACAGTTTATACCAAATGTATTGATGTGAGAGATGTTCTGATGGCAGCGAGTACGCAACTCTATGCACCGAATCCGATAACACGTTTTTTTTAAGCAGATTAATGCCTTCCAGATATAACTGTAATTTTATTTTCCCAGAAATTATTTCTTCATTATTCCACAACAGCTTTTGTTGGCATCGGCCATTAAAGTCCAGGTATCACTAATGGAAAGGTACAAATGCCATCAGAACATGTCTAATGTCCAGTGGCCTTTCCAAGACCTTAACAGATATGTGTAGCTTTCTACATTCACAATGACGGCATGTCTTTTTAAAATATGATCTGTCTTTCACACCTCTACTCCATCATCATTTTGATGCCCCCCCACTCAATGCATTTTGCTGTGAAATGTCAGACCCTATGATATATTGCACTAATCTGTTAAAGGGGACATAGCATGCCCATTTTACCACAAGTTGATATGGTTCCTTGGGGTCTTAATGAAATGTCTGTAACATACTTTGGTCAAAATACCACAAGGATCATTTAAAACAGCACCCTTTTTACCCTGTCTAAAACAGCCCTCCACAGAGTGACCTGTTTTGAGTGCCTGTTCCTTTAAATGCTAGTGAGCCAGCTCCCCCCTCCCCCCTCTCCCCCCATGATTTTAAACGATATAAATTACATATTTTATATGATATAAATTATCAAATATGCATCCCATACTTTGTATTCCCCTTCTGTTGTCCTGGAGTTTTAATTTTCCCAATCACATAATTAAATGTCCCCCTCTGACCATCCACTACAAGCACACAAGCAGACAGACAGAGAGAGAAAGAGAGGGGTGGTGGGCTATGAAGACCATCATTTACCCCCGAACCCCGACATTCAACGGGTACAACAACAAGCGGAGAAAGCAGAATCGCGGGCTGACCAGCGCGGAGAAATGCGCGTCCCGTGTGAACAGCCAGGCGGCTGCACGCTTGAGAACGGCGCGGCGCTTCCGCGTCCGGTGTAAACCCGGCGTAACGAGTGTGGGGGGGCGGGGGGGATGAGGTGGGGGGTGGGCCAAGGCCATGTAGGGAGATTTCCAGTGTATTGTGACGACACAATACACAGGAAGCGCATTCCAGTCACTCAAGCATGACATTTCTGACTTAGAGGAACCATAACAAAACGCGCGAGTGGTTTTTTTCCAGAGTTTTTGGGTTGGTAGACATGCCAGATACCCACATTAACGTGTAGAAGCACTAAAAAAGTGAAATTTTCATGATATGTCCCCTTTAAAAACATAGAGAATCACCTATTTTCTTAAAAACTCACTGGTGCAAAATAGGCAGAAGAACACAGATTCCCCCCCCCCCAATCCTCCCCTGTCGAGAAGCAGCACTCGGTTCCAAAGCTCATAAATTAGACAAGAAATCGAATTTCCCCGTGGGTCTCTTAGGCTCCGAGTACTCGCAGCCACTCTGTTTCTTTTCAGGGGCACTTGATTTCTATTCCTCTTGATGTAAATGGGCTGATAAGCGGACAGTTGGAACTGTATTGTGGCCTAGTTGTGTGCTGAGTCACCATGGACAAGTAGTACTCTGTTTCTGTCACACTTACTCTGGAAGTTTTTTTTTTAGCAGTGCACATGACAGGCCTGTGTGGAGTTGTTCCTTCACAGCTGCAGAAACTGTTGTTGTTTACCACAAGTGTTGAACAGTGTTTTTGGTCCCCAGACTCTGGAGGGGTCACCGAAAGCACCACTCACTTCAGAACAATGCTATCACAGCAAACAGCTGGAAAGCCAGAGTGGGAATGACTGTGATAAGCAGAGTGGTTTTCAGCTTTGTCATATGTTACCGAGCCTTTCAAAAGGGTCTTTTTTCTTGTCGTCGTTCAGCTTTTTTTTAGATCCATTCTCTCTATCGCTGACTCTCTGTTTCTCTGACTATTTCCTGTGTGTCACTTCCTCACTCCATTGTGTCGCCGCTCTCCTCAGTGCACTTTGTTTTGATTGATATTCAAAGGTACGCTCGACACTTCCTGCTCTGTAGAAGGACTGACGTGTTAGGGCCGTTTGTAAAGTCGAGAACACGCTCAGCAGCCCGACAGGTCTCAGTGTAAAGAAATGTTTGGCAGGGGTGTGTTTTATTCAATGTTCAAATACAAATGTGAGATGGGTGTTGATAAAAACCTGTCAGCTGACTCTGTGAATCACAGGGTCGTCATCAGGAAGCCTGACTCACACTGACAGTTTGTTTGAAGACAAACATACACATACATTTATATAGAATGGCAAGGTGGAGTAAAGGGGCAACATTTCCATCAGAAACAGGTCCTGAAATAGGGGCTACTGACTTGAAGAGAAGAGAAAAAACTTAATTTAATGTAACAATTCCTGCTATTGTCAACAGTCTTTTACTATTGTCATTTAAACTTAACAGAACAATCCCACATTTTCCACATTGTCTTCCAAAACATGTACTACAACTACAACCGGTAAAGACTCTGAAGATGTAATGCTTCCAGTGAGTCGTTGTGTTTATTATCTATGTAGCTGGAGCCGGTCCATTGTCCGTTTGGTAGGAATGGTTGGAATCTTATGGAGCCTGTTGGGGGTGTTTTGCTGTTTAGTGTCACAGTGTCTCTGCTTTGCTGTCAGTTGGCCGCCCGGGAACATGCCAGTGTCAGACATTCTTTCAGAGTCATTGACAACAGGAGAAGGAACATTTGGAAAAAGAAATTATCATTAAACTAGAAGATGGTTCTTGTTCAGTTATTTTAAAATTAAAAAATTTCAGGAGCAAACAGATGTACTGTGCAGGGCAAAGTATCATTTCTTAATTAGCAGGTGTGGATTTTTATTAAAAAAGGTTTATTCATTCTTCAAGCGATTTCTGAGCAATTTCCTGAACCAGTTGACGGCCACATTAATGACACGGTAACTGCTGAATCACCTGAGAAAACA
Organism: Hippoglossus hippoglossus; assembly: GCF_009819705.1. NCBI lineage: Eukaryota > Metazoa > Chordata > Actinopteri > Pleuronectiformes > Pleuronectidae > Hippoglossus > Hippoglossus hippoglossus. The sequence continues at coordinate 21,467,101 of NC_047155.1, read as the reverse complement.
GTCCTGTTATCAAACCCTCCTTTTTGTTCTGCTGCCTGTTCCCATCACTGAACCAGTCTGACAGGTTGGGGTGAAACTGCAGCATACCTCCGTGGCGCCTGTCGGCAGGTGCACTGGGTGGTGCTTGCATCATGAGGGCGGGATAGAGATTGGACGTTGCTGTGCTTCCTGGAAACCTTTTTTTAACGTGTCCTTGCCTCATCAGCGGTGAATGCAAATTCCTCAGGGGCAGTTAAACCTCTCCAGACTCACAATTTGAATAGCCTTACCCAGTTTAACAGAGTGTCAGAGCCGCGTGTTTACTGTAGATGGCACTTCAGAGAGATTGATTTTCAGGCAGACGTGTCTTTACCCTGGTTAAATACCACACTTGAGCGCTCTCTATCCCTCCACTCTTATCCCCTCTGTTCATCTGGAGTGTAAACATGACGTCTGATGTGATTGGTGTCAGGTGACCTTTTGGTTGCCGTGGCAACAAGGTCCTAAATCTCGAGGCGCCGGTCATCTCCAGGGGCTTGGCTGATTACTAAATAAAATCTTCCCGGACACACACACAAACACACAGAAACACACATACACAGATTTGGAAAGCGGTAGATAAACAGTGGTGGGGAGAGGAGGAGAAACTAGTCTCATGATGTTGCAGGCAGATAACTTTGTTTAGTTGTCTGACTATGGACAGACCACATTCCTGCCATCCCTCTGCAAGCACACACACACACACACACACACACACACACACACACACACACACACACACACACACACACACACACACACACACACACAGAGCTACAACAGCCCTGTAAACATCTGGTAGGAGTTGAGCCTGTACTACTTATCAGTTGTTGCATGCATGTTTTATTTTTAAAAAGTATGATTTTTTTATATAGGCTTTGTGAAACTTCATTTTAGAAATTTATTTTTAAAGTAATTATAGAAGCAGAAATGCGTTCTTTAAGCCCTAAAATGTCTTGATTAGGGTTGACAAATAAAAGGCTTTAAAAAGTAGGAAAATGGTCTTAAATTCAGATTGGATGGGTTTTTTTCCGCAAGTCACCATGAAAATGTCCCTACTCTTCCCGTATACGCTCCGTCATTAGTCTGTTTCTGGTTAAGTTTATGTGTTTAACAAATGCCTTTCTAGCCAGCCTACTAGCTAGTGTATGAACATAGGGAAATTTGAGTTTAACGATAAGTGGCCTGAGAATGATGCGTACTTGTGGTGGTTAAAGCCAGTGCACGAAAGAGCGTGCAGCAAACTGTGCTGTGTCAAAAGTTGGACATAAACTGACATAAATGTGTCTACTTGGAAGAAGTACTTTTTCACTTTCAATGCATATTTCCATCGCTAATTTGGGCTTGAATTTAGATTCTAATTAAAAAAACTCTTCAAATAGTCTTGAATTAATCTTGTAATACCTGTCAAATGATAGTAAACTGAATTAGATTGGGATTTTGATGTGGAACAAGTCATTTCCATACATCTCACTCGGATGTGGGAAATCGTAAGGGATATTTTCACTAATTTCTAACATTTTTAATTGAGAAAATAATTGGCAAATCTTTCGATGATCAAGATTATTCTTGTTGGCAGTCCTAAATTCAAGTCACTTGTGGGTTCACAACACAATAACTCATAAGCTTTAGTGCCCTGGAGGTCTGTATAACCACAACAGTTAAGATCAATCATTCAGTTATAAATCTAAACGAGGTTTATTGTAAGTGCTATTAAACTGAAAACAGCTATACGATGAGAAGTTTATGTTTGTGTGCAATTATCCTTTTGTAGGGTTGAGTTTACACACTTTGTACCACTACTACTGCTTCATTCAGATATTTTGGAGTAATAAGAGCCTCCTTTCCTTCCTCTCAGTCATGAATAGAAATATGTAGTTTCATCAGAAAGCCCCAGGAGGTGGATTCTTCAGTACTCCTTGGCACCTTTGCTCCCCTCAGACTTGCCCTCCCAGATAAGCTACGGGCTGGCTGCTCCTACTAATCTATAGCACACAGGAGAGAGGAGGCTGAGGGATTAGCATGAAAACGTATCTCATAATGACTTATCTCAGTCATTATACATGTGGGAATAATTCTTTATCAAGTTATAGCAAAGTGGTGTGATTATCACTGATGTTACTCTTCACATTTGTGAATTCATAGTAAGAAAGGAGAACTCGGAGGTGGTGTGCACTTATACTTATATACTTGTGAGGAACATTTTGAGCATAGACCTTACGGAGTGTGGACATTTTTGGTGTTCATTCCTTCAACACTATTCAAAAACGGCGGCGAGTCTGCCTGAAATGCGATGCTACCAAGCGGACCAATCACCACTCTTGTGCTCTGTGTAGTTACATTTTTGGGGAGGTGCACGTCAGGGTACGGCATAGGGCTCTGCGTAGGGTACAGGTCTACGTGTAGGCTACGGCGTAGCTTCGATGCAGAAGCATCAATTTGGGCTTTAAGGTTAAGGATTTTTCTGGGGCTGGCAAGTGCATTATGTCTATGAGTGTCCTTACTAAGATAAAAGTACAAGTGTGTGTGCGTGTGTGTGTGTGTGTGTGTGTGTGTGTGTGTGTGCGTGTGCGTGTGTGTGTGTGACAGTCGATGAGCAGGAGAGGATGGGGGTTGTCTCTGTGGTAATGTGGTGGTTTAGGGTTTTAAATTCTGGATGGATTTGAAAATGAGCGTCGCTCTCGCTCACGAGTGGTCGCTGGTAGTGGGGGCCGCCCATCTTTGATGAGAGGATGTTTACCCTTTCAAAAATATATAAATGATGTGACATAGTCATTGACTCTATTTAAGCTATGGCCCTGAAAGTTCCATGACAGTTTGAAATACTAGGTGAGGTTATTAGCCATGTTTGACCCATGAATATAATTTTTTTTATTTTTAAAAATATATTTTATCAAAGAACAGTCATCCTTAAGTTTACAGCTTAGAGAACACATTTAAGTGCAGTATCACTTTAACAAATTTGGAAATACAAAGAAAAGGGACAAAATTACAGGCTGTGCTGTAAAGCATCTGTATGTGGGGGATGTTCCTGAACGTTTAAGTTTGCTGTTATGAACTGAAGGGCAACAACAGGGAAATGGGAGAAGTAGCATGAATGTTTCCACAGGAAATCTGTTGCTGGGGATGGAGTTATATCTGAACGCAGCTTTAAACATATGATGTCATAGCTTTTCTCTCCATTGTAAAGGAGAGCAGAGGAAAAATATGTTGCTTTGTTCTCTCAGTATCCAGACTCTTGACCACATGCCCTTTTAGTGTGTGTGTAAATGTGTGTTTGAGTGTGTGCGCTATGGCAACTCTGCCCTTGTGTGTGTGTGTGTGTGTGTGTGTGTGTGTGTGTGTGTGTGTGTGTGTGTGTGTGTGTGTGTGTGTGTGTGTGTGTGTGTGTGTGTGTGTGTGTGTGTGTGTGTGTGTGTGTGTGTGTGTGTGTGTGTGTGTGTGTGTGTGTGGTCTAAATACAGCACTTTACTGTTGCCCAAATCATTGTACGCCAAAAGGCACAAGCAAGGTCATAAAAGTGACTTTGTTGTGCTGCTCTAAACATAGACCAGCTCTATGTTTTGATACCAGTTTTCCGCAGGCGATTGTGTCTTTGTTGGATGTGAGTCAGCAATAGATGTGCATTCAGCTACTGTTTGCTCATGAAACGTCAACCATGGGCTTTAAATTTGTCATTGACACATGTGCCTTCGTCCTCAATGGAAGATTTTCTATCTTACTTTTTGGATTTCTTTATTTCATTGTGCTGGTTTCACCTCAAGGTAGAGATGTAACCAACCTGGGTTTCTAAGGTTCAGATGTGGCCCAGTGAATGTGGTGGAAATTTCTCTTCCAAACTGTGATCCTGGCTTAACCTCAACTCACTTTTTTTGGCAGCTAGAAGGCACGCACGCACGCATGCATGCATGCACGCACACATACATGAAAAGCCCGGTACACATTTCCCATCTGCCTGACACTCAGATGAATTAGAGCATACACAGGAAGAGAGTGGAGATCTGAGTTTTTTTATAATTTGATAGAGTGTGTGTGTGTGTGTGTGTGTGTGTGTGTGTGTGTGTGTGTGTGTGTGTGTGTGTGTGTGTGTGTGTGTGTGTGTGTGTGTGTGTGTGTGTGTGTGTGTACCTGCTCATCTGGTCCATTTCTCTGACTTGCTTCTGCCCTGCTAAGCGCCAGCTGTACGTGGAGGTATCTCAGGTAGCACAGCCTAGGTCAACCACAGAGCCCATCACTCTATTTATAGGACACTGAATGACAGGCAGAGGAGAATGTAGGTCTGATAGTTGTAACAGAGTATGTTCATGTTCATATATGACATGCCGTATGTAAAGGCTTCACACAGTGGTATCACTGCTATCTGAAGCCCAATGTTTTCAATGGCATGCATTGCGCAAGAATGTTTCTTCACTGCAATGCACTAAGCGTAAGCTTTTACTAGCACGAGACCACTGTGATCTGTGGCAAATGCATAGAAACGCATAGTCCAATAGAAGAGAAGGATCCAGCCATGGCACGGAAAGCACAATAGAGGAAAAGCTGAATGTCCGAAACTGTCTTGGGAGAGAATTTATGGAGCCTGACGGGCAATTTTTTTGTCCGAACCTGGCCTATTGGGACCTGTCAGTGCGTGTATCCACATTATATTGTCTGTGTCCCTGATAGCCCCGTAATATATGACACATGTTTACATGATTCATATACATTTTAACAACACATTTCAGGAGAAATGTCAAACGATAAATGGAATACTTCTTTTTGCACTGAACTCAGTGGCCAGCATAGTGCCAACCAAGGGCCGTGGATACATACTGAACCAGCACAGCACAAAACGCCTTAACAGAGATTTTGAAAGTACCCCTTGTATCACTAATACTGAAGATCCCTTGCTGACAATTTGACAGGTTGAGTTTTACCTGATGGAGAAATGTACGATCAACCTCAGCCTCCCACATGTATTTATGTGTGATGATCTGATCATCCGGTAAAGTTTGCTTTCTCCAGCTGTTCCTATGTCAACTGACATAATATTTTTACCTTTTAATATCATACGTTAATTGCATCCAACCCTTTTATAGCAAGGGTGGGGATCTCAGTAACATAAACATTCAGTTTTTGTGTTTTCATGCCTGGCTGCAACACACTCATCAGTCTGACACGACAGCCAGTCGCTCTGTCTGTGGTCAAGTCCCAAATGTTTTAACGTTTTAAGAATTAAAATTAGATGCTGATGTGAGGCAGTCCTGAGTCTAGTGTCGTGGGAACCAGGAAGAACAAGGAGCGATTACCTCATTTTGCTCTCATTAGCATTTTAGCTAACACCAACCCTAACTTAATTTCAGTCTTGTTTGCTCTCTCTTTCTGTCTCTGTCTCTCTTTCTCTGGGGAGACTGAAAACGTTGTGGCTCATAAAACGTGGGTGCGGGTAGATTCTTCCAGCGGCTGTACTCGACTCAGCCTAATGAAGCCACAGGACCCAGAGGACCCGAACCCAAAACTGGCTGGGCTTTTCCACCAACTAAACCTCCCTCCCTCCCCCCTCCCTTGAGACCCATTCCAGCGTTCAAACTGAAATCAATCCTCCACCCTGTCGCTCCGAACTCTCTCTCTCGCTCTCTCGCTCTCTCTCTGTCTCTCTGTTCAGTCACCTCATCCTGTCCTCCATCCTTTTCCCCCAAGCCCATATAGCTAGGAATCCAATTACATCACATGAGAGAAAATAAACTCATCCCTCTCTCAATTCCTCTTCCTACTTCTTCTCCACTTTAGTAAAGGATGATCCTCCACGCCCCCTAGGCTTTTGGCCCAACAGACGTGTCACTCTGTCCTGGGTCCGTGTCACCTCGAGGCCCCTCCTCTCCAGGCCCTGGGTGCCTGGCTTTCTTTGTGTTCCCACACTAAACAGTGGCTGTGTTGACACTGTTCTAGTGACGCTGTCACATTTATTCCAACAGACAGCAGGTGAACCATTATTGAAAACAAGGCCAGAGCAAGGCCATGGATTGGTGGATGATGGCAGTGGTGACACTGGGGGGGACAGAGTCAGTTGTGACAGCATAGTGTTTTTATTGACTGGATCTGGTGGTTTGGACTTTTTACTATTTTCTTTTCAAGAAATCAGCAGAGTGAGTGTAGAGACTCACTTCACATGCATGTTTGTCTTTTAGAGGAAAATAATGTGTATTTAAAAAAAATTAAGAGTAGAAGCATTCTCAGTGTTTATGAAATTTGTCCAAACATATAAATGACACCATGAATTCACTTAACTTGGATAAAGAACCAAAACTATTGTAATTTGTCTTTTTATTTGGAAGCAGTAATGCTGGGGTGGATGAGGTTGTTTATACTGTATGTTTTGCCCTTGTGTGTGCGTGTGTTTGTCTGACATCGCTGGCTGAATTATTAAAGTGTCGAGATCCTCCGACAGAAGGCAACAGATATTACCTCCATATTTCATGTCAGGAGGAATGAACGTGACCTGCCGCTCCCCCTGTCTAATCAGCCCAAAGTGGACTGTGCCAATGATCAGCGGCCACAAATCACTATCATTTCCTGTTTTTGTTGTATTCTTCAACTTCCACCGTGCCTTTGAATCCGCAGCATTCTGTGTAGGTTGTGGCAGCAGCATGCTGATGGTGGATAGAAGTGACAGCAGTGTAACGAAGAAAAAGACATAGTAAAGGTTCTGTATGCTGGCAAAGAAAACGTGTGCATGTGTGCTGTTGATATGTGATTCCACCCACTCAGGTATATGCAAAAAAAATTAATGGTAACGTACCTACAGTGCATTTCTAGATCTATTATCACTTATGCAATTGCATTTTAAAGGTTGCTCCACTTTCTGTAATATACTGTCATAAATACTCTCCTTACACACAACTGTATCCTAATGCACAGCAAATTATCTGCAGTGAGGCACCTGCAGACAAACCGGTAAGCCAGGACTTTTAGCAAAGATGTCTACTGTTGCTCAGGGTAAAAAGACAAGTGCATGAAGTCCTCTAAAGTGGTGCTGCTGGTTGAAATCAGAACTTGTAATGTTGTTATTTTGGGGGATAATAAGATGAAGTATGAATTCTGTCCCACCAGTCTGCCATAAGAGCTCAGGCCGAAGCTCCGCTCCTCTGGAAGCCATGAAAGCAAAGCTGTGATGCAGGCTGTCTTTCTTTCTCCTGAGCTGTTCAGCTGTCAAACATCTAAATTGGATTGGCTTTCACCGATTTTAATATAGAACTATTTGACAAGCTGTGTAATACACATAGTGAAGTGAGACTGTTGAAATCCTCAAGCTTTATGCCAGTCATTGTGAAGGGATAAACTTGCTCAGTGCAGCAGACAGGTAGAAAAATACACCCCTGCCTCGGATCTGGACTCTTTTATAAACTCAGAGCATGGCAGACTGAGCGCCGTGACTGGCACAGCCCCTCATAAAGCTCCACGGCCCCTGGGCAGCCTGCTAATGTAAACGCCGTGCTCCGCTGCCCCTGTTTTAATCTTAACCATATGCCTTGCATTCCTCCCCCTGTGGACCCGGTCCTGCCTACAGTCGGCCAGTAATACGACAGCCACTCGGTTAGTGATTGTGTTGATTTGCTCGGCTGAAACACCTCATATCAGCAGGCTTTTAAATATTATATTTCCGCAGAGTTCATATCACACCTGATGAGGCAGAGCAGTTTTAAAGCAAGCTCATGGTCAGACTGTCAAAACTGGCAGGAAAGCTGCAGGAAGAAGAGATGAATAATGCACTGTTGCCTCACATTACAGCCGTGGTGCCCTCGAGCAAGACATTTAACCCCCATCTCCTCTGCTGGAGCTGGGGGGGTTAAATGGAGGAGGTGAATGTGCAGATACTTAATGAATAGTTTAAAAAGAAAAGTTTTGAAAACTTTCATTCTACAGTTTTGTACTGTTTTGTATCTAAAGTGCTCAATAAAAGGATGAAAGCAGATTTATGATTTTCTGAAATTATAATTGCACCTTATTCACTATAGCAGACCTCATGAGGAGTAAGAGTCTACAGGCACACTAGCAGCATCATTATGGCCACACCACAGGGGTGGCAGATAGAAAATGCTTCAAGTGATGTTACGTAAATTAGAGAAGTAGAAGACAAGTCGCAATCAAAGACGTATAGAGCCACTGATTTGCTTTTATTCTGTCACATGTCCAGAAAGAGTTAATCTAGAAATCAGTATCCTTTTTTCAGTAATGCGAGTTTGCATGGTAAAAAAAAAGTTGAAAAGTTCTTAAAAAGCCTTCTTTCTGAGCATTGCTGAGTATAAGTGCATATCCCTAGTTGTTTAAAGAGTATGTAGAATGTCATGTACTTCTGTCCAGGCCCAACACTCTGCTCGAATCCAATCAAACTCCACTAAATTTCACACTCATAGACTTCAGTCCTCCTCCTTTGTGAGTCCTGACTAATGTTAAAGAGTTTTTTCTTGCTTAGGTCCCATTCTTTCACCAAGTTTGAATTGGTTTAGTAGTTTTTGCGTAATCCTGCTAACATAACCTCATGGCGGAGGGAAAGAAATGTATGGATTTTAAGCCCTTGTGTTCCTCTTTAGTGTCACTCGTTGATTGTGGCATAAGTGTATAGTGTTGTTTCATGTGGGGCTGATTGTCTGTTAAACTGCTGGCCCATAAGACCCCATATCTCAGCGCTCAGGCAGAGCTCAGGTAGGTTAGCTGAGGACAAAACGCTACAAAGCACTGCAGCAGGTGGACGGTGACTCTGTGTGTGTTTGTCCAACTTGACACTAGTGTTGTATGCATTAGCACTTTCTCTCATCCTCCGTCACTCGCCGCCAGCGTCTCTCGTTTCATCCACCCTACTTTCCCGTTTGGTCGTCTCTGTGTCATCCGCTCACTCGTGCTCAATCGCTCATGTCTGTCTGACGTTTCACCCTTTTCTGCTGCTTTGTCTTCCGAGGCTGTGATGGATTGCTCTTACTGAGCTAATAGCTTTGCATTCATCAGCCCTGCTGAATTATTTGACAAACAGTATTTTTTCTCCCTCTATCAATAAACTGGGTTAGTGTTTTGCTCTGTACTACCGCGGATCCTAAATAAGAGCCTGAATAAGGAGCAGAGCCAAATGTACTCATGTGTTTGACTTCTGTAGAAGACAGTCATGACCTGGCTCTTTATATCTCATGTTTGAACACTGGGGAATGGAACAAGAAGCACTTTTATTAGCTTTGATGATGTAAAAAGAGGTCTGTTGGGTCCAGTGTGGCATTGTGAAACACAAGGAATGAAGAAGAGAAAAACAGGAGTGTGTCTGAAGAGACGGCACACTTACTCTATGCTACATATGTGGCTGGACCTGCTCAGTTGGAATGTGGGTGGTCTGATGTCATCGTTCACACATGCAGCCAGTTTCTGCCTTCTAGCTGCATGGCCCAGCTTCAGTTTCAGTGCACATACACGTGTCTCTGTTCCCTGTCTGTTTATTCTTTGATCTCTCATCTAGTGCTAAGGCACTCGGAGATCACCTTCATGGCCCAGTCCTTGGGACTCTGGGAAATAAAAAAAATAGCTGTACAAACAACAGATGTGCACTCTGGTCCCAGGCCCCCACTTCCATTTTCAAAGAATGGCATGTTCCCAACCCCCTGATATAACTTTTAACAAAGGAGGTATCCTGAAAGAACATTGGTGGTCTTTTGGCTGTGTATCATCAGTCCACTTTCATGTGCTGATGGAAGCTTCCCTTCCCAAATTGCTCCATCATTTTCAGTGTTGTAACTCTTTTTTTAATAGAAGCAGTGATAGGATCATGTCTATGGCCCTTCCCACTGTCACTGACAAATGGGCATGCATGTAATACAGTATGTGTATGCTTGTGATGCCACCAGCAAGTGTGCCATACAGGTAGAGTCACAGTAGAGTTGCTGAGGAGACCGGAAAGGGGCCTGAACTCTGCCTAAATTCCCACACTGAACAGAAACCAGAAATCTCCTTTGGAAACGATAGGCTGAAGGTAAGATCAGTGCTTTGGCGCCTTCCCCTGGAAAATGCCTCTTCAGCTCAATAGGAACTCTCAGGAAGTTGTGTTTGTCATCCCCAAACAATGGGGCTGGTCTCGGGTTGGGTATGTTTTTCATCCCAATTCAAGACGAGATGGGAACGTTACAGAAATACAAACTTCACTGTGATAGATTCTTTATGAGACCTTTGTCGCTGGTCATAAGGTTTGAATTGTTGACGTGAGTTATGAAAGTTCTTAAAGGTAGAGAAACACCAGCTTCACCTGTCGATTTATAAAGATGACAGTGATGTACAATACCCATATTTTTTTAATGCAGGTATCATAAGGGCTGTTACCGTTCCTCTACTTAGCAATCTTGCTGTGCACTGTGTTTGTGCATCTGTGTGGAGTTATACGTCCAAATACTTTGTGCACACAAGTTTTTAAATCTTTTCCTCTCTTTGGATTTCAAACTTAGCTCCTGCAAAAGTCAGAAGTGCTAGAAAAAAGAACTCAAACATGGTGGAGGGAATTTTTTTAAAGAGACTTTATCCTCTCCCTTCTGCCTGACGTCCTTCTCAGTAAAAAGCAGTATAATCCTTTCTGAAACTTAAATGGAGGGAAGCAGTTCCACCTGATGTTTCTCAGCCCACCTCGTCCTGCTTTGTGTTTAAATGAAAACGGAGAAAGAAAGAAAGAAAGAAAGAAAGAAAGAAAGAAAGAAAGAAAGAGATGTAAACCATTCCTGGGATAATTGGTCGCCTCTGTCTCAATCTCATAGCAGGGATATTGTGTTGTGCTTGTTAAGTTAGACCACATTCCCCATGAAGCCAGTTGAGTTTGTTTCTACTAGCTTCACATGCAAATTTGCCGTGCTTTTGATGAACCTTCTTTATTTCTGACACTATTTCAACACCTAAACTCAGGGTATTTTACTGAAATTACCGATCCCCTGTGGAACTAAAAAACTGAGTTGGCAGCCCACTGTGACTGAATTAATCAAATTTGTAGCAGGAACTTCACAATTCAGCTTTTGTAAAGCACTTTGTTACTTTACTCTGTGAAAGGTACTATACAAAATAAACTTTACTTACTTACTTCACGTTATATAAAGACATCGACAAAGAAGCTATATTTTCATCTGTGTGGATCAGTTGCAATAGGGCTAATGCCCGATCCGCTCGCACCAATCCGATGACGTGTTTCCCTATCATGTAGCATAAAGTAATCTCCCTGTGTGCTATAATATAATCCATGCTGGAGAGTGGGAGCACAGAATATTAAATGCAATTCAAAGGTTAATAATAATCTTCCAGGCTTCTTGCTGCTTCTTACTTCTGTGCTAATCATTTTAATGTTAATGTAAAAACCCATTGTTAAATTGTAGCAGTGGCAGCAGCCATTGGAAGAGATGAGGATGGAAAGTGAATGTGTGAGGTCTGCTGAGAAAGACTCAGTGAACACATCAGTGTAATGTTTCTGTCAATTCCACTTCACATTTTCACCACTCTAGTCTGCACTTCATTTTTATTTTATCGCCACGTATTGAACTCTCCTTTATTTTCGCTGCGCTTCCATACATTCTTCCTGACGACTGTGTCATTGCTATTGAGCATGGTTTATTATTCCAGCTGTGCTTTAGCCGCAGCGCTGGCAGCAGCTCAGCACATTCAGTCAGGCCGGGGTCAGGAGTAGGTTACCAGCACCACCACCACCGTGACTAAAAGTGAAGAGGTGGTGTGTGTGTCCCTCTGTAAGATGATACAGTCATTGATCTGACTGCACAGAATTGGTCCTCTTCGCGTTATGGTGATGTGATAACTTCATGCTCATGAGACGAGGCATGTAATGTGAAGAGATGTGGAGGTTAATTGGTGTTCACGTCACGTTAATGCTAGCTCAAACTCCTCCCTTATTGCTTCTGACAATGCACAAACTCTCACGTCTCATCTGCAAGTTAGTAGCGTTTGTACCTGTGCTGATAAACGAAAGTGAGTCCCTAATGCTACAACACACCCCAGATGGATCATCTACCCCTATACCCGTGTGATCCTGCCACAAGGCCAGAGACCCGCCCCACATCTGTGTCCCCCCCAGGGCTGTGGTTGCTATGATACGCTGTCAAAAAGGCGCAGCATTGGCCAGGATGGATGTTACTGATCTTAGAGGCGGCTCACACGCTGTCAACACACACACATGTAAACACTGGGAACTCTATAGGAAAGGATGTCCTGGTACAAACAAACACAAATCAATTGCTAGCCCCTCCCTTACACCAATATGTGTGTTCAGGTTTGCCCCCCCCCCCCCCCCCCCTCTCTGTACATGTGTTCACACATTTCATGACCGGACAAATAGATACGGCTTTACGACTGACTTTATGAGAGGGTTGTTGAATCAAATGAATGGAGATTTATGAGCTTTGCACAGCTGTTGTTTGGGATTGCCTTATTTTTTAACATTTCCCAAATTTAGAAGTGGGGATGAAAAAATTATTAAAGCACATTTTAATGTAATGAAATACAAACTAGGGTTGTGTTAACACGTTTGTGGTCAGTACATTTTTATGCTGTTTGTTCTTATGAGTGATTTTTGTACTGCAGCTAAACCACAACAGCGGCGGCGAAACCCCCCCGCTGAAATGTAATTAGAGGTCTCGAGAACAGAAATGTCATGGCTATTGATCAGTGGGTGCGAGGGGCAAAAAAACACTGGCTGGTCCCAGTGTTTTTAACGACTAATTAAAGGGCCTCATTAGGAGGGCAGAGGCTGATTGTCTGCAGGGCTGAGACGCTCCGCAGCCTCAGTCATCAGGCCCACAGCGGAGCTCTGTGATCATTTGTAGAACGTGAGGGGCGAGCACGTCTGCAGCTTGATGTTGAGGACTCAATAGCAGGTTGACAGACACAGAAACACTAAAGATCATACGTTTTGTGTGTTTGCAAATTAAAACAGATTACACTCACTTGTTGGCTACGAATCCTCATGCAATCATGATGATCATTGATGGAAAAGAGATCAATAGTCTTGATTTTTGCATGCATTTTCTAGGAGAGTGAACATCAGACATACTCATGCCACAACACGCCTAATGTTTACATGAACTCCTCTCTCCTAATGGACTTATACTGTAGGTTGTTGTTGATCTCCCTCTGCTCCTGATTCCTGATAAAATGTCCTTCGCCCCTAAGTAAAAACTCAAGTTGTCATGTTGATGATGTTTCTAACATGCGACAGATGCAAAACTGAAACAAAATTAAATAAGAATACTAATATCTCGGGATGAACAAGAGGAGTCATACATGCTGAAGACACTGGCGAAGATGTCAACTTGGAAAGATGAGATTCAAGAACTTCGTTGAAAAGGGCCAATGCTAGTGTCAATGTGTTGTAAAAAAACAGGAGATTTCTGCTGCAGAATCCATTTGATACGTCCTCCTTCCTGCATGCTGCTACCTTCACCTGAACTCTCCGGCAAACTCCAGAGAAAGAGTGGACCTGATTGTGTGGACATTCTCCAGAATTCATGTCTGAAAACAGGTTAAGGGACAGGGACAGTAATGATTTGTTTATAGGACCTTATCTGATCACACAGCTCAGCCAACTGACACAATCAGAGTTTTCACTTTATTAGTGCTTCAATATCATGAGACCTCTTTGTATGCTGTGGCAGAAGAATCTAATATTTCAGAACGAGTAATAAGGCTGCGTTAGGTAGGCTGCAAAAGTAATACTCTTGTCCCTGAGGTTACAGAGCAACGAGGCAGTCACATGCAGGATTGTGTTTTGCCGTGGCTTTTTTTGTGTTGCCCTAGTGGAGGATGTTGGCATGCAGGGAGCTGCACAGAACCAAATGGAATACAAACAAGAGGTCTTCATCACACCGTTATCCTTTAATACTAAGACTTGTTTCATTTTTATTCATTCTTATTTAACAATCTGTTAAAGATGTAGAACTTATCTGGAGAGAGACATCAGTGTGACAAACGCTGTTCAAGCAGCATCTGAGTTAGCGCTCAACCTGCATTAACAAAAAATCTATCTCTGAGACTGTTTGCAGTTCAGCCTCCTGGCACAGTGGACAGAAATCAAATCTAACTCTATTTACTGCCCCGCTTTCCCACTGTGACAGCAAAGATTTTTCTGTCCACTCAGCATTTTCCCTTCATCATCTTTGAATCCGTTTAACGGGCTGTTCCAGACACCTTCAGGTGTTTTTATGGTAACGCCAGCACCTATAAGCTGCCAATTATGGCTCATGTTTTATAACCTGATTCTGCTGGAGATACAAGCATTTACAGTTGTATGTACTCAAAGCTCACTCAAGCCTGTATGGTCATTCAAGTGTTGAGGAAATCATTTGGTTTCTCTACTTTGGTAGAGTAGAGGAATTTGAACACTGCAGTGGAAAGATGTGAAATAGACAACATTGTTGGATAGAAAGGCTAAGAAGCAAAAGGAACTGGGAGTTATTCTGAACAGAAATGCATTTGAATGATGGTTTCCCAAATGCAGTTCAGTCTCTTTTACTTTTGTGCCACACATTCCTCAATAGAAAGCAAGTAGCGTTGCAGTGCAGCTGCAGGCACAATAGCTTGGAGGCTCCAGGTTGACTTTAAACCTTCTTTAATACCGTCCTCTGCTCTGTCGCATAATGAGATTGGAAGACAGACATTTTGTCCTTTTGATTAAAGTGTCCAATCACAGGGAGGTTATCAGCAGACGGATTCCTCCGTCAGCAACTGTAATGGAGAGACCTTATCTCCGTCTTTGTCATTATTGTTTCTTTAATTGCAAACGACGCCGGTGTTCGCCTCCGTTGACCTCTTTGAAAATTCTAAATAATAAGGTGTGATCGCACTGATAGCGTGTTGAGAATACTCAATAAATGACACAGGGCTCTTTTGGCTCTCCACATTTTTTCACTTAACAGTGAGTAGAAGAGTAAATGTGGTGAGTTTTATGAGAAACTACAGGTCGCCAAGAAACCCGGAAGAACAGGAAGATGTTCCCCCATTCTACCTAAACTTTAGGACATTGTATTGTGGTCCTTATATTCCATGAGAGACCCACAAAACCCAAAGTGCTATAAATGTTTGGCCACTTATTGGTCCATCCCCTGCTGGGCTCCATCACAGCCAAGCACCAGGCAAATTATATTTGCATTAGCTCAGCCAGTTAACTTTAAGGGCTAACTGGAGGTTTTCATTGGTTCATCAACATGCATCAACAAGGCTCCATGTATACTATATTTTCCAGTATGCGGTTTTACTGTGACCGGCTTAGGATGCTAGGATTCACATTATTTCATGGTTATGAGAAAAACCATGCTTACATTTTTTTTGAATCCTCATATAACGCAGCGTGACGTCTGTGTTTTTCAAAATGATGTGCTTTGATATGTGAAGGTTAACTTTTATGGACTGTACAGTTTGGTCTCTGGATTATGAGGTTCAGAACCAATGTGGTTGTGTTTCCAGTTTCTCGTGATTCTCCTTCAACAGTGTTAGGTCTCCATCTCTCTGTAATCAAGGCCACTGAGGCAGCGCCGTTAAATGGCAGAAGGCACCAGCAGCGGAAGCGGATTGAGACCAGTGTCATATTCCATTCATCCATGTACAAATATCCTCCATCAGCAATCCTATAACTGTCCTACTTTGGAAGCCTTATGTCTAATCAGGACAAGATGCTTTCATGAATATCATGATTTTTGTTGCTTCTCTCATGCTCTAATTCATCTGTCATCTCTTCAAAATACCTTTTCCCCCTGCGTCACGCTCCCGCAGCATGCCACCCTGACCTCCCTCTACCACGGCCGTTCTCCTTGTACATCTCAATTAGTCATTGATTTTTTTTTTTTCTTTCACTGCACATCTGTTGGTTCCAGGCTATTTTATGTTTTGGGATGACCTTTTTACCTCAGCGAGGCCCCCGCAGCTACTTTGTTAGCATAGATCTGCTATTCAAGTATGAGGCTGATGGCCTAATGTGGTCAGTGCTGAGTGATGACTCACATTAAGACCTTTTTTTTCTTTGGAGTGGAAACACTGATGGAGGTCGCAGAGCCTCAGGTTTTATTCTCCCAGCTGTAATTTAAAGGACCGTACCAGTGATTTTTCCATGCTGAGGCTAATTACTAACACAAGTGATGCACTTCATTTACTTTGATTTTACTCTGTATACCTGCCCTCTGTTCAGCTGTTGATGAACGTGTTATTTAATGTTATCTAAAGTAAGAATAATTTAGTATTTGGTCTGGTAGGTACAGTGGAGGCTACTATGAAGGGGAAGCAAAAGAAAAAAAAAAGTTCCTCAACAAAAAAAGTGGTGGTGAAGGTTAATTCAAAAAACACCAAACCATTGTGTTGGCAAATACAAAATGGGTTCTTAATCATTATGTCCTGACATTATTCAAATCTGCTGTAGAATTACATTTATATCATTTTAAGCATTTCTGTTTGTTGATGTCAGCGGGTTGGAGATTTGTTGGAGTCAGAGACAGTGTAACGTAGCTCTGCTGGTATGCATTGTTCTGCGCGTGTACAGTGCACAAACAAATCATGACCACATGCTCCGACCCTCTGTTGTGAAGATTGTATGATTTAACTTTTACCTGATCCATAATTGAAAGCAGTTGTGTGCAACTCTTGAATTACAACATTATGGCTTGTGTCATAGTAGGATTGGGGGGATATTCACCGTTAAACACAGGGAAAAGTCGTACGGGCTTCCCCAAACCTCTGTCTTTAGTAAGATACAGTATTAAGACAAATAAGTCAAGCAATGCTACATGATACGAGTGTGGGAATTTCAGTAAAAGCCAGCATGTAGGTTGATATAAAACTGACTTCATATTCAACCATTATGCTACACTATAGACTGTGAGCTAGTTCTTTTCTTTACTGAATGATGGATTTACTGTACTATACAATAACAGAGGGTCCTTTTGCCAAAATCTCTGCAAGTTTGTCTTTATTTGCTCTGAAAACTTTCGAAGATGTTCAAATGATGTCAGGGACCAGGTTGAAGGGAGAGTTACATTGATTTGGTTTTGGAGCTGTAAGTGTTGAGGAAGCCACAGCCTGCTCCAGACCTGGTGTTGACCTCATCCATCTGTCACTATTTAATGTTATGAAGTCTTTGATGCCCAAACACTGTCTCCTTCTACCTTCTCCCTTTCTATCTGGTGTCTCCTCAGTTGTCATATCTTCTGTCCCTCCCCCCACCAGCTCATCCATCCTCCACCCTCTCCCATCACTCCCCTCCCCCCAGTAGATTTCACAGAGATCTGGAGGTTCAGGCGGTGGGGATAGGGCACCAAGGCCACGGTGCTGATGTCTCACTAATTCTGCCTGATAAATCACTTGCTGCTATTCCTGCACCCCCCCCCACGCTGTGTCCGCCCGCGACTTGTTGATTCATTTATCAGTCTGTCTTTGTCTTGCTGAGCCGCTGCTGCTGCCTCTCTGGGGCCATCAAACACTTCTACCCCATGTAGCTGCCAAATCCAAAACTAACTGGCGTCATAACAGACACTGTACAAGGTTACGGAGCCATGACCTGCTTTGTGAAGAATACCATGAAGGATACATGCTGTGTGAGTATAAATACACATGAGCATGAAACCTGGAGCTGACTTAGGTGTTCATTTGACTGCAGAGGGATAAGTTTGGTGTTTGACTTATTCCACTTCATCCACAAAGTCAAACAAATACTGCTCCTCCAAATGTTCAAGTTTTAAAGTGCCAGGAACTCTGTATATTCCTTGAAAAGCTCTCAGTCCATTGTAACTCTGTAGGGGAAAGGCTTATAGAAATTCCTCCAAAGGGCCGGACAGAATTTGTTATCATCATATTGCGTCCTTTAGTTAAATCCTTGCAGGCTCCGTTGTGGGGTATTAAGGCAGTGGTTCTCTACTTTCACTTTTATGTCTGTTAGTTATGATCAGTTATAATCTGTTTTCATATAAGCATGAAGAGGGTAAACTGTGCTGTACAAGCACTATTTTATCATTATCATTTATTGTCCTGTGATTCATCTGTTGACCCCTGGATTTAGGAGACACAATCGCCGTTTTTCGACATAACTCCGGAAAGTGTCCAGACAATTGGGTGCAGATGTATTTTCGACCAAGTCCCCGGCCGAGATCAGGTGTTTACAGCACGTTGACTCCAGCGTCTGTCCTTATCACCAAAAGCTCTCGATTGTCATTGTCTCTCCAAGTTGACATCTTCTTAGCGTCTTCTACGTGTAAGACACCTCTTTTTCATCCTGAGATATTTGTATTGTTCCAGTTTTTTCAGTTTGGCGTCTGTTTATTTGAAACGTCACCAACGAACCCACTTGCTCGCTGTGAATTTTTCACAGTGTATTTTCACGTGTGCTCACTCAGACAATATCCAGACATTGTACAAGGGCGTTGGCTGGAAAGAGATTTGTGTCGTCACATTCAACCCTTGTGGATAATTTCTGGAGAATATTGGGAGTTCAGCGCATGTCTGATTGCAGTTTATGTTAGGCCATAGTTTGCACCACATCAAAAGAACCAGCAAGGAAAGTTTGAGCATATTCAGAAGAGGGAGAGACAGATGTTGCAGCCATGAGGCTAAAGGACGTATAGGAAAACATGAAAACTGTTGTTGATTGTCCATTGTTCCCTGATGTGTGATCGTAGGCGAGAGGTTAATCTGGCCATTCGGTTTGGAGAGCTGTTTCTAGTTCAGCAGCCTTGCACACAGACTCCCCTGCAGGCGGAGTAAGGATGGTGAAGGGGGAGGGAGTGAGTATTATGGGAGGTGGGTTGGGTGTGGGTGCGTGGGGGGGGAGTTGACTAATTGTTGTAACGTGGTCGAACGGTGCACGACTCAAACTGGCTCCATCTCCGTCAGTCTGCGTCAACTTGCCTCAGAGTGCCTCTCTCCTCACTCGTCTGGAATGCACACTTTATCATGCACGCATGCACAAATGAGAGGCTGCAGAAGGACTGAAATGCACGCACACACACAACCACACACTCAGACGCACACACACACCTCCTTTACCTCCCGGGGGAGTCAGGCCCAAATCATTAAGTTTATCCGCTGCTTTCTCAGCGTTTGTTTTTCCTTCATTTATGTCATCGACCGTGATTTCCCCTCAGAGTTTCCCGCAGTCTTCCGTGGGATGTTATAAAATCCTCTGCGTGCCCCGCAGTCCATGGCTCACTAAAAAGAAATGGTGGGAGCCTTTGTAATGGTTTGGGTAGTTGAGTCTCTCTTGGGCACTGGCAGTAAAAAATGTATGAGTTTTATGCAACGGGTTTGCTGGTCTGGCTGCAGTTTTTTTATTCCCATGAATATTTGACAATATTTTGAGTTGTGAAAACACTGATATCTCTTTGTATTGTCTGCCTTCTCTGTATTTTTTAGAGTCATTGCTTTAATTGGCTGTTGGCTGAAGACTTGTTGTCCAGCCGGTCTCACTGGTGTGACTAAGCAGAAAACATGGAGTTGGTGTTTGAGAGGTGATAACAGTCTGTGAGCTTCATGGAAGTGATTAATCTGTTTTTGATTAGTCACATAATTCACATACGTCACTTGTTGGAGCTGTAGCCAGCGGGTCAGCGGGATGCTCATTTCTGTTTACACAGATCATGACGTTGTATGATCTTTACTGGCGCTTTAGTTTCATTACACTCTTATACAGGTATTATGAAATAGAGGCCTGTGTCTACAAGTACAAGTCTAATTCCTCAGTTTAAGGTGAAAGTCCAGTCATATCTCGTGTGTAGTTACACAAATAACTTCCTTCACACTTTTATCTAAGAAGATGGTCGATTTTATAATAGTTTGTGAATTATTAACAATGAATGATGATGAGTTCTGGTGCTGTGGGTCATTAATAATCAACAACGATTCCTTGTATGAGAGGTTATGCAAATGTTTGGAAAAGGAAGAGCAGTGTGATTGATTAGAAAGCTGTTGTAGAGTCACTCTTTTGTCTGTTAATACTATTACAATTCACTCTCCACATGCATTTAATACAGGGTCTTCTTTCAGATAGGCTGAATTGTTTTCTCATATTTGCTATTGAAAACTCTGTCTAGTATACACAATAATAAAAATACAATGTCATTAATTCTTTCAGCTGGAGTGAAGTCATACACTCCTAAATACTTTTCAGTTTCCACTGACACTTAAATCTGACTGAAGGTGGTAAACATGGCAGAAGTCAGACTCCATCCCATGATATTTAACCAAACTGTTCCACAAACTGATCTGAGAATCTTCTTCGTAACGGCTGCAATGGATGAATTCAATTGATTCTAGCAAAAATGTTAAGTGGTTTAGGGACAAATGTTTGTTTAGGTTGATTATGGTATGGTATGGTTTTTTAATCAAATACCCGGCTTAAAACTTTGTAAGACCAGTCAGATTTATTCCCATTTTTCTCGTAAGCTATACAGCAATGCTTTATTGCACCTCCCACTGGGGTTCAGTGGGACGTTAAGGGCGACAACAACGTAATGTAATATAGTAAAGCCAAGTTATTCTTCCAAGCTAAGGTGTACAAACTACGCTAATGATGCGTTAAGTTAATAATTTATTGACATATAATTTAATGACTATTAGGAAGAGCTGCAACAGACATAATATCATGTTGGAGTAACTTTTTATATATTATTTCACTCATCAACGACATCATTCACCCACCTCTTTGACCCTGCATTCACTGTAACTATAACCATTACCCTCATCTTTGTTCACCACCAACTTGGCGATAAGCGAGGACCGACTCGCTCTCTGCTTTACCGCCTATCGCTCTCACAGCCATCTCCGTCCAGTTAAAAAAAAAAAGCTGTGTTGGGGATTTAGCAGTTAGCCACACCTCGCTGGATTCACCTCTTTGAATAAGTTGTCATTGATTAAAACTCATTTGCATATAAATGGTAAACTGAGTTTCTCCTCCTTAATTGTGCCTGGTTGAAAGATTTGAATAGAGAAGAAAACTGCTTTTGCAAAGTTTTGAGCTTCATCTCCACGAGTGACCACATATTGAAGTCTTTCAATATAAACTTTGTTATTATGTGTGTGCATTTACATGTGGTAGAGCAGATAACGTGTGTCACGTGCAGTGACCGAAGTAGTGCAGGCCACGCTGCTCTTTCTGAGCGTCTGTGAATTTCTCTCGCTCTCTCCTCCAGAGTGCACGGCAAATATCTCATTTGGGGACAGATGGATCTCCCTTTTTCTTTCTCTAGACAGTTTCCACTTTGGTTCTTATCTCCGATCCGTCCATTACAGGCAGAGGGAGGGGGCAAGCGGTAAATAGAGTCTGTTAAAGGGGTAGAAGAATCAGACCCCCCCCCCCCCCCCTTCTCCAACATCCTCTCTCTCCTCACCTCCTCTCTGACTCATATCCTCTGTGCTTTCCTTCTCCTCCTTCCTCCCCTTGTTCCTTACCCAACATCCTCTGTGTGTCTTTCTTTGTGTCTTTCCTCATCCAGCCTATTTTCGTCTTGGACCTTGTAAAGAGAGTTGGACATTCTTTTCCCCTACATGTTATTACAGTAGCTGTTTTTCACCAGTTTGCCATATGGCCACTTGACTATATTCCAAACATTTCAAGGCACGGCCACATGCTGCAAATATTGCTTGTTTTTTAATCATTATTAAAGCTGCACTTTATTCGAACGTGAGAGTTGCACAGCAGCTGACCGCTCACTCTACCTCGTCCTGTCAGTTAGCAGATGGAGCTGACACTGGTACTAACAACAGATGCTCGCTCTCTCTCCCTCTTGCACACTCTTACAACTTCTCATTACCACATTTTTTACTTGCATTAGCCAGACCGAGCAACTGATGCAGAAAGTGAGGATATCAAATAGTGTAGTTTGTGTTATTGAACATCCGTGTGAACTGATCAGTGCTGTTGCCTGGCAAACCCTTCACTTCAATTGATTTTAAAGCAGCAGTTTGATGAGATTTCAAACCACTGTCTGACTGGTTCAGTTGAGAGAGGAGCAGCCGCCTTGTGTCCGACATCTCATCTCTTCTCTCTCTCTCCCTGTGTCTTCCCTCATAACAAGTCGGTGTCATTATTTCATCTTACCTGCCCGCAGACGCTGGAGGTTTTTATTTTTCCTGCGACGGAAGATTGCTTTCCTCCTCCCCCAAAACAATGATGAATGGTGCACTTTTTCAGAGTAGGCAGAAAGCGGCAAGCACGCCCCAGTTTTGAAGAATATTAATTGCCCCAACAATCGTTCACTCACAAACACTCATTACCTCTTCTCATCAACGAGGCTCTTACCTTCCCCGAGCAGATGTTTCTCTCTCCTCCTCTGTTTGGTCTTTTTTTTTATTCACTCTTTGCAAACAGGAGTGGGCTTTTCCAGCAAAAAACATACCCCCCAGTACCCTGCCAGTAAAACCATTGTTTTTCTATGCTACGGTGCAGCTTGTACATGTTCATTTTGTGCACTCGTTTTGTATGACCCATTTCCTGTTTTTAGACGCTCATACAAGTTAACATATCTTCAAATTTTTTGTGTAAGGCACTGAGTAGCAAAGCTTGTCAATGTCACACTTGGCCCATGCAGCCAATCAAATCAAGCAAGAGGCGGGCTTAACCACATATTATTTGAGGAGAGCCACCACCAAGGCCCAACAGTCCCCTTAAATTCATTCAAGCTGCACCAAATTGCACACACTCATAGATATCAGTTCCCTCAATCTGCCAGATTTCTTTCATTAAGATCGATGAATGATTACCTGGGAAATCTGTGACAATGTGAAAAACTGCCCTGTCTGGCAATGTTGAAGAAAGTGATAAAAGATTCCTGGATCCACGTCTTTGTCCGGATCCCTCCCAAAAATTGTTTCATTATTTCTTTGCCCATGTGCCATCCTAACCCACCAGTTTCCATTCAGTGGACTAGGGTGAAAACATAACCTCCTGGTAAGAGCAGTCAGAATGATAATTTTTTTGTAATTTTTTTTATAACTTAATGATGATTATGCAGACACTAGATACCAAATCAAAGCCACAAATGACATTGTCAGCTGTAAATTCACCTCTTCTAAGCAGAAGGCAGGAGATCATTCAATGTGAACGGGCAGCTGCCTCCATGACTCACCGTGGGTCCCCGTCTGACTGATGCATTGTCTGCATGTGAAAGATTTCTGGCAGACGTCTTCACCGAGTGGACAGGACGGCTTGACACAGTTGAATTGTTTTACTTCAGACAACGAGCGCTCACTCTCACTGAATGCCTGACCTGAAGAATCGCAGTCGACGGACGGCTCTCTGACTGATGATCTGAACCTTGTACCAGATATTTCTCTCAGGAATTGGTGAACAACAAAATAAGGCTAAAAGCAGAAGTTAATACAACGTCACTGGACGTGTACAACTGTTGTATAATGTATAACCTGGCAATATGTCAGTGTTGTGTTTACACGTTCTTCCACTTTTATTAAAACTAGATGAAATATAGCTTTTGGAAAAGGGAAAAAGTCTTAAAGGTTTTCATTCACTTGGCAGACGTCTGGACCCCGCTGTGTGTTTGAAGTTTTCTTTCTTTCTCTGGCACGTGCACTGTTGGTCAGTGGTAGAGGAGTTTGAAAGGTCAGCACCCATGACCACAATAACTCTCTCTGTCTCACTTTCTTGCTAACTCTCAGCACGCATTTCTTTTAGCATCAGAAGACTTTCTGTTGAATTTACGTGTCGGAAAGTACTGTGATGTATTGTTCATCCTTATCTTGTAGACACTTAACACATTTACACACATGCTGTATGACCGAAACAGAGTGTAGAGTGACATAAATAGAAACTTGCTGGTTTCAAACACATGGTTTGGGTTGAAATAATCACACAAACACATAAACACATGTCTCGTAAACACTTCTGAAAAGCAAGGCAACACTTCAGTGAAGCTCAGAATGTGCTTTGTTTCTGACTGTGTTTGACTTTATGGAGGAATATTCAAGTGGAGAGATATTAAACAAACTTCAAGGACAAAATAGCCTTCAGCATCTGATAGTTGTGTGTTCGGCATGTTTGAAACATTTGCCCTGTGCAACTGAATTTATTGAATTTCAGTGCACATGATCATGCGTCTATATCTGTTTTTTGATTTTTTTCTCTTGGGTGCACATGTTCATGCCGGGGTGGGTGGGTGTGTGTGTGTGTGTGTGTGTGTGTGTATTGCTGTGTTGTTATTAGTACTGGTGTGTCTTGATGTCTCTCTTTAGCTTTTATGCGTGCAGGATATTGCTTAGTTACACCTCTCCATTTGCGCAGCCAGTCTCCAAGGTAAACACGCCTGTAAGCCTCAGGAGCCTCAGCTCTGTGTAATGTTAGCCCTGGGTCTGGCTCCGGCACATTTCCCAGAGTTAGCACTAAGGCTTCTGACTGTGCCCATGACTTAGCATGAGCTCTTACACCAACACCGTAAGCCCCCCCACCACATAATTAAAACAAAGTCTCTTTCCACCACGACCCACATTTTCATCTGTGCCTCCTCAGGCTGGCTGCGTTGATGGCATGTTGTGTGACGGCGTTACACACAGATGTATTTGTCTTGAGTTACCTTGGCTGGATTCTCTTTCACTGAGAGAATTTGTAATGGGATCTTAAATCAACTAATCCCCCGCTTTTAAATTCCACTTTTCAGAAATTGCTGATTCAATTGACTGTGCTGGAGCAGGACACGGCCCATGTGTGTCATCTGAGTTTATAGCTTTCTCTGTAACCTTTGTTTACTGGAGCAGTTTTGCTGAAGGTGTCCTTTGGATTTTACTAGAGCTTGTGGAGATGCTGGATGTGGAGTGGATGTGTTGTCTGTGGAAGGGATTATTGAATGACAAGAATTAAGCTGCTTTCAGACATGCACTGAACTCCACAGTTCCTCCGTATTTTCTCCGGAGGAGGTGCATGTGTGAACGCAAATTTCCGAGTGAGAGGCTCTGCAGTTTCTGTGGATGTTCTCTGTCTGGCTTCCTAGTATGATGTCTGTAGAAATCCAGGCATGAGGCCCTGGCAGCGGCAGCACTTTATCCCCACCCTAATACGACTTCTCTGGAGTGTGGTCAAGGCCAGCATCCTGGACCAACTCCCAATCTGAGTCATTCCATATCAAATCATCACACATTTCAGCCGCAACGTCACAGACATTAATGATATTTTGCATGCTGATTTGGCCATCTAGAAACATATGGAACTGAAATGTCATGTGTTTTAATTCAGGGAGATATTGGTTTAAGAAGTCTGACCTTTTTTGGTAGACACTGTGACTGTGAATGGTCATATCTCCAATAATTTAGATCACAGAGAAATGGTTCTCATCTTGATCTAAAGCTCATCTCCAGCTCCATATCTACCCAAATATGCTTTATTATGTAAAGTAACAATATCTCTGTGACCTATATTAAAGGAGATATGGCCAGACTAAGTTACTCCAAAAGGTTCAAACTTCATTATGCCATACGAATTGTGATCCAAGACACATACATTTTTGATAAAAAATCCGCTTGTCAAATTTCATGAAGATCTGTTTTACGCTGAGGCCCAAAAGTGTGATGATTTGACACGGAATGACCTCCTCCACCCCTACACCCCATCCCGAACCTATGGTCCTGCTTTCCATCCTCCTGCACCAGCCTGTGAACCTACAGTCACAGGACATTAAGTGTGGCAGCCCCTGGCCTCTTGAACTCTCTCTAGGCATAGAGATCTGCAATGAACCACCATAAAACCCACCTGTTCACAAAGGCTTTTGACCACTAGATTATGTTAACTCCAGCAAGCATTGCTATTACTATCACTATTATTGCTATTACTTTCCTTGTAATCAAATCTAATCTAATCTGATCTGATTTTGACTGCAGTGCTAACATTTTTGTCTTTGTCTTCTCTCTCTTTCATGGTTTCCTCTTGCTGGATGATGATATTTCATCCATCACTCCATCAGGTAAGAAAAGTCCAGTCTTATACTGTGCATTTTGTTGACATGTACTGTGATGAATATCTGCCCCTGTCCTCCCACGTCATGAGGATTTTTTCTCTTGGCCTAACCATGACAGGTTTTTAAATGCTACATTTTTATCATTCCAAACATTTTAGACAGAACAGTAGAGGAAGCATGAAGATGAGGAATGAGGCAGATATTTCCTGCTGTTTGTTCAGAGGGGGTTTATAATAACATTCAAACGGTAGATGACTGCATGTGTCTACATACCAGAAGCCTGATGATTGTGTTAATACAGTGGTAAAACTACTCGGAGGTGGACAGGTGCAAAGTCTTCCCTGTCGTACACATTTAAAAACACTGAGGTGGAAGCCAGATGGAATTTTTCTCTTGTAAAAGTTACGACATATTTTTTCCCCTCAGCTCATTTAACGTCCCACAATCCCTTGAGCCCTGGACGCTCACCGCAGCCAACCCTGCTGTGTCACTGTTACTGACGTTTAGTATATTTTCCATTCCGTTCCTCTGATCTCCCAAAAATTGCAGAGCCACGGTGAGGATCCAGCTCTCGCAGCTCACCAGAAGACCGCAGATAAGTGTAATGTGAGGCGGCAGCGTGATAAATCTCACAGGGGGAGGTCTTCTGAGGGAATAGAGTTTTTGAAACGCAGTTTTCACCTATTTTAACTCATGCATATGCGACTTAAGTGCATGGAAAACTCCCGTGAGCCACCTGTCAGCTCTGCCCATAAAGAGCCATAGACCTTTCAACCTAACATCTGTTGAGCGCTTCAGCTGAAGGCAGATACAGTCGCTTATAAAGTGGTTACAGAATCTCGGTGGCGGGCTCTGCCGAGGATGTAACCACAGCGTTGGTGATACATTGCTATGCATGATCAACAGGTGGCTGCACAGTTAAATGATAAATTCTTATGCAACTTAATAAAAAGGGATAATTCCATCCATTGGTGCTCTTCCATACCATAGCTCTTTGAGTTTTAGAATCATAAAGCTGAGCCTTCACTCAGGATGAATGAATTTGAATCAAACCTGACGGATCTGCCAACAAGCAGCCAAAAACGCCTTAACTTAAATATATGCTGTACTTGTATACATGTGATTGACATATAGGGTCTCTGTAAACTCTTGAGTTGCTTGGGTGGTCCTGTCTGTTTGATGAGAGCGAGAGCGTGTGGGCGTGTGTGTGTGTGTGGAGGGGTGTTTCTGCCCACTCAGCACATCCCCCCCCCCCGTGGTGGTGGGGGCACATCTGTGGCACACTCCCTGCCCTGGCGCCCTGCCAGGCCTCCATGCCCTCCTCCCTCCTTTTCCCCTTCCTCTTTTTCTTTTTGCTCGTCCCTCCCTTATTTAATGGTCATTTGTCTTTGTTTTCCTCTGCCTCCTGTTCATCCTTGTCCAGCCATCCTCCTTTTAAGCACTTCCCTCCCTCCACATCTCTCTCTGCAGTTATACTTTTCGGATGGTCACTTATTGTCTCTGAGCCCAAACTGCACCAACAGCTTTCAGAAGTAGACATAATACAATGGTCTTCACAAGTTGTGCAGTACAGACAGCCCTCCAATGTAGAACAGTCTATTTCTAATAACTTCTTTAGTTACAGTCATATGGAAATCACTGATTTGACCCTTTATATGGGTTTGAATTTGGTCTTAAATGCAGTTAAATGGGTCAAATTTTAGGCATTTGGTTTTTATATTTGGCTCTTTCAAACCTTTACATCCAAATACTGTGCTTCTACAGGATTCTACCTTGTACCTCTTTCAATGGCCTTGCTTCTTCCTCCCTTTTCCATTACTCCCACCTCCATGTATCCACCTCCAACTGAGCTCCTCTGCCTCATCAGATGTCCATACGTCAGTTCTGTTCCAGTAATGATGAGTCACAAATGAAAATTAGTCCTGAGACTTGTGCTTATAAAAGTTGCCGTTGAGGTCTTAATCTAAATGCCTTACTTTGGTTGTCATTTAAATTTAAGAATCCCCCCCCCCAAACTATGGCTCCCATGTAGTGAAAAGCCACAGCATTCTCAGTTTATTCCACATCAGAAGTGACTGGTTGACATGTGAGGTTCTGAAACACCTTCAACGCCACATCAATGTCCCATTACATTGAAATGACATGCAGACGGACCGTAAGTTAGGGTGGTAGAATTCAATCACTCTCCCAGTCATGGAGCTGGTTCACAGTTTTCCTCTAAAACATATTTTAGAGAAAGTTGGTCAGTGTGGCTCCCTGCACTTTGCATCACTGAGCTGCAAATGCAGTGAGATGTGACTCAGGAACTTCTGTCTTGACCTCCATTATCACTTGCAGCTACACACACACACACACACACACACACACACACACACACACACACACACACACACACACACACACACACACACACACACACACACACACACACACACACACACACCAAAAATCTAATAGACATTTCATCACAGAGGATTGTTTCTGTTGTGATGTGATGAGAATCATTTATTCACTGTGTGTTTATCTCTTTGCTCAGTTGAGTGGTAGTTGTCACAGTGAAGGATGGAGCGCTTCACTTTTTTATCAGCATGTGTGTGTGGGGGGGTTTGTCCGTAACAATAGACATAAGAGCTGGTGTCTCAGCCACTTGTTTGTGGACGTTTCCTACTTTCAGGCACATGATCAGTAAAGAGTAAGCTGCTGACAGTGATTACTGGCTGCTGCCTCCCAGCCAGCTGATCCCCTGTCTGTCTGTCTGTCTCTCACTGTCTCTCTATGTATGTGTATCTGTCTGTCTGTCTGTCTGTTTCTTTTTCTCTCTCTCTCTCTCTCTCGGTCAGCGTCAGTCACACAAACACAGCAGCTGTTTGCTTTGCTTTCTTAAGAAGCACTGCTCCGTGATGCTGTGTCACAGTTTGAGCGAAGAGGGAGGTGTGTCTGTCTGTCAGAGTGTCGTCACCACCGCGTGGATTAAGACTGTGAACTGGCGGCCCGTTCCTCGGGCATGGGCCCCGATCCAACCTGAGCCTCTCTCGTAATAGTGTGTGTGTGTGTGTGTGTGTGTGTGTGTGTGTGTGTGTGTGTGTGTGTGTGTGTGTGTGTGTGTGTGTGTGTGTGTGTGTGTGTGTGTGTGTGTGTGTGTGTGTGTGTGTGTGTGTGTGTGTGTGTGTGTGTGTGACGACTTCATCAGAGCAAACTGAACAACCCAGTTACACACATAATTATCGCCCTCTAACACAAACAACGCTCTTCCCATGGTTCACTGGGCTTCATGTTGCTCATCGTGCTATGCTGTTAGGCCACTCTGGGTAACGAGAGACCATATTTGAATATGTGTGTGCTCCTGTTTACGGGCAGTGGACTTTCACACACACACAGGCGGTATACACATTTACAACCTCATCTGGACACAGGTACTTGTGAGGCATGAAAGTAAAGTACAACGTGGAGTAATTGATGCATGAGATCATTTCCGTGTAGACAATCGTGCGTGTGTGTGTGTGTGTGTGTGTGTGTGTGTGTGTGTCATGTCTGGCCTGGAGTCAGCTGTTAAGGGCTGCAGTGCTGGATGAGTGTTGCCTGATGCTGACCCAGAAACGACTGTAGACGTAACCATCGGTGACTGCTGCCCCATTAGCCCACACCACTGCAACACACAAAGCTTTTGTAAAGTGTGTGTGTGCGTCTAGATTTGAATTGTGTGTTTCTGTATAAAATTGACACACAGAGTTTTTCGTCAACGATCACACACACAGTTGCACATTTGTGTACATTTTTTGTTAGTATTCGTTTAGTTTTTTTAGACGCAAGGAAGAGATGCACGTTTCAGTGTTTCCTTACCTCCATTTCTATTTTTGTTCATCTCCTGTGTTCATATGTGTGTGTGTGTGTGCATTTGTCTGTCTGTGTGTGTGTGTGTGTTCCCATTCTGTTTCTAAAATTAGACCAGTTAGCAGATGTTGTTTGAGTGTCCCTTTTGTATGCATGCATTGCCCAACGTATTAATCTGCATGAGTGCGTCTGCACGTCTGTATTTGTGCACTCGCACACATCTTGAGCGCGTCTTGAGTCAGCAGAGTGACAGGGTGACGGGGTCGGGGGGAAAGTGGGTCAGTCGTGCCCTCTTGACACATGATGGAGATGGAGTATTGCTCGTGTAGATGGATGGATTGAAGATGACTAGAGGTGGATGCTGACTGCTCCAGACAGTCTGGCTGAGGGAAGGAAACAAGGATGTAAGGTTAGAAAAGTAGGCTAAGTAGGGAGTTACATAAGAGGGGAAGTAGGCAACAAGAAAAGGATGAGAGTGAGAGAAAGAGAAGGAGTCTGCAGAACTTGGCAAGAAAATGAGAGGACAGCAAAAAAGGTGGAAAATACTGGAATGTAAAGTCGCCAGCTGTGTAGAGAGGCAGTGCTGAACAAGCACAAGTGACATTAGGCGCATTTTAGAGCTGAGATGAATTTTCATCAAGTAAACTCATAACAAATATTATGCATTAGAGATATTATAAAATATGTCTCACAGCAGTTTCCAAACAACAATTATCTGATTAGCTGGATAGATACTGGAGTTATGTACAATTACTTATATTCTGAGAGGACAATTAATCTCTTAGTTCGTAAGACAGGAAGTTCAGTGAGTCTTTGAAGAAAGTGAAACAATGTTATCTGTGCAGAGGTGGCTTAAGTACACATTCTTTACTCAAGTAAAAGTACAGATACTTGTGTTAAAAATGACTCAAGTAAAAGTATAAATACTGATTCGTACTCTTTACTCAAGTAAAAGTACAGGCTCTACAATGTACTCAGAGAAAAGAAGTAAAAAGTGTTAGTCTCATGTCTTATTAACATAGTTTAACGATTATTTAAGTTGAATCGCTTTCACTTCAAGTAGAATTAATTATTAACTATTAATTAATAATTAACTATTATTTTTTTTAAATAAAAACAGAGGTTAAAGTAAGGAAAGATTTGTGATCATGAAAAATAGTCCAGGAGAAAACGTGTGCTATGTTTTGACTGTTGCTCTGCTTCGTCGTTGATGTTATCAGCGATTTTGGCAAATTCTTCAACGTTTTCCATTTTCTAACTCCTTGTCACGTATGAAAGAAAGAATGAGGAAGATGAAGTATAAGTAAATAAATAAATTCAATTTGCGATGAAAAGGGTGTTTGTTTATATCATATTTTTTTTTATATTTCTTTTTATTAAGAAAATAAATGCAGAAATAAATAAGCAAAAGTAAAAATACAGAAATTGCTTTTTTCATCACAAAATATTTTTATGATAATTATGATTTGATCATTTTCATTTATTTATGTATTTCATTATGTATTGACACATTTATTTACAAATTTATACTTAAGTAATTTTTTGTCCGTCATGGTAGCTGCACCTCTTCTCTGTGGTTGAGTCTCCCTCTCTCCCTCTCTCTCCCTGTTTTGTCTTAATACACTGTGTCACGTATGTTGTGCGTGATATGCACTGATATACAACAAGGAATTGTCTTTTCTGCGTTATTGTCTATTTAGCTTGATTTTGGGAAGGCAGTGCTCGATGATGCAAAATATAAAATAAAACATATCTTCACAATGCATTAAAAGGAAAATTAACAAGCCTGTTTTGAAATTGTGTAGAGTAGAAAGTACAGATATTTGTGTCGGAAAAAGTCTTCGGAAAAATGAATACTTAAGTAAAGTACAGATACCTGAAAAATCTACTGAAGTACAGTAACGAAGTATTTGTACTCTGTTAGTTTCCACCTCTGCGTCTGTGGCTCTGGAAGGAACTTTAAAGATGTTGAGGATATAACCCTGATGTCATCAGGGGGCGATCTCAGCTTGGACTTGATGCTAGCTGTGTGAAGATGGAGCGTTGGACTGTATGTGACAGAAACTGTAGTGTCACATTTTCTCCCCCGAACAATAAGAAAAACTTCATGATAAAGTTCCCTTTTCTCCGTGAAGATGTAAAGATCAGCTCCAAAGACTGAAGTAATGTATCTGTGGAGATCAGAAAATCCATCAGCATGAGCACACTGTAA
This sequence comes from Hippoglossus hippoglossus, assembly GCF_009819705.1. Taxonomy (NCBI): domain Eukaryota; kingdom Metazoa; phylum Chordata; class Actinopteri; order Pleuronectiformes; family Pleuronectidae; genus Hippoglossus; species Hippoglossus hippoglossus. Next base: position 21,435,115 of record NC_047155.1, on the reverse strand, counting down.
ACACAGTACTAGTCACGCGCTGTCCCTCACAATTAATGATCTTGAGCGACACATGCCCCCTGGTGGCAGAGTTAATGAGCTTGTCCTGGGCCCTGAGGTTAGGCGGACTGTGGCAGACGCTACTTAATCCTAAAGAATAACTTTCTGTGGCCAATTAGAATCCAGGAAATATGTGATGAAGACGTGAAGTGTACAGTTGTCAGAAAGGAAGGAGGAAGAACATGCCTCACTTTGGGTCTGTCTAGTCTAGAGCATGAACACACCTCCATGTTCCACGCTGTTCTCTGATTTACCTTCTTCATTCATTCTTTATTTCTCTCCGTGTTCATGTTTTCCTGCTTTTCCTCTTTGTTTCACCTCTTGAATCTCTATTTACACCCTCTCGCTTTCTTTCCATCTCCGCTGGCTTTTATTTCTCCATCTTTCCCCCTGTTGTTTATGTGACACCTCCCCCCTCTGCCCTCTGCTGTCCTCCCCACCCGGGACCAGTGGTGGGTCTGTCAGTGCGGGGCTCCCCCACTGTGGGCCTGGGGTGACTTAGCACACTGCCTCTGATTACACCCCAGCAGTCGCCCATTTGTCTTGCTGTGAAATGGAATATGGGTGGAGACAGGCCAGGATATTATGGTAATACATCCCACCACTGCATTGAGGCCTGATAAACTGGATCTTCAGCTCAGCCATACATTTGAATTGTCACTCTTTAGCTTTTCTTTGCAGCTTTGCTGCTAATTGGCTGACGGCTGATGTTGTTGTGTGTGCGACATTACGTATAACTACTATCCTCTGGATTGCCTTGTTTTACTGGGATCTTTGGGATCCTGAGTTTCACATTGTTTGGGTAGACTGTGTGTAAATGTCATATAGTGTCTTTGATTTGCTTGAAAAGTGTATGATGGACATCTCCAAGATTGATTTAACATTGTCAGATTGCCTGCTACGACCTAAAACTTTAAGGTTTTGACTAAAGGTCTATGTCAAAAACATAGTTTGAAAGTTGTTAATATTTGCTTGGTCTGGGTCAAGTGCTCTTTCATGTTCATTTGATATATTTTCGATATGATAAACAACTATTTGAAATAATTGTGCTTTGGTTTGTTTGAAATAAAAATGATGGTGGGTGATAATAATGTTTAGAAGACAGCAGATCTCCTTTGCTGTTTTCATAACCTATTGTTTAAATTATTCAGTACTTACCATCAGTCATTGAAAAGTAGAAAATGTCTTATTTTATGATCAGATTTACAAAGAAAAGCTGCTTTGCTGTTTATGATAGACTTTGTTTTAAAGACTGTTTTTTCTTTGTGTCATGTTCAAACACTCATGAAACCAGCTTTGCTAAACGCTAAGTGTGTGAACATTCAAGCCTGAAGAATCCCAGGATCGTCTTATCAGTGTCAGAATGTCTTCCCTGTAAACACACACACACACACACACACACACACACACACACACACACACACACACACACACACTCCCGTCACATCTCTCTCAGACTGTAAACACATCACTTTCTGGTCATATGAACTTTTGACCCTTTTTAAAAAATCTATTGCAACCCCCTCCACTTTTCTGTTGATCTTTCTCTCATTCTATCTTCCTGACAATCTTGTGCCCCTGTTCTCAGCCTTTGTATTAAAGTGCTGATCTGCCCTATTAGTGGGGGGGAAGCCAATCAGCTGGCCTGTCACATTAAACTAATACTCCCATTGGTTTAGAAATGCCTCCTGTCGATGACGAGAGGCCGTGATGGAGAGGTCATTACTATGAAAATACTTGAGTCCCACCGGCTTATGCATCAGTCAGTAAATAATCACATCATTAGCAGGGAAAATCCCGGCCTAAGAGAAGGTTTGCATTGAGGAAAGCTCTTATTCATTGATTTGTAAGGAATTAATGGTGGTTTGTTCATACCTTTTGTCTCTGACTTTTTTTAAAGTATTATCATTAAAAGTCACATCTGCTGTGCTATAATACTTGTTGGGAGTAAATGCAAAGCCCTCCTGTGTGTCAGCGGATGATGGATCCTCTCATTCACCAGCCTCTCAGGAGGGGGCTTCAATCGTAGAGGCTCGTACTCACAGGTATCATCACAGGAATATGAATAACGTAGTGTAGTATAGTGTGTTTAGCACCCACATAAATCACGATGCAGGCACTGTATTATTGTTTATATCTGAGTCCTTGGCCAACACGTGCTGATGTTTGTCAAATTAGACAAGTGCTCAGGGAAATGTATGTGCTCACATACACACACACACACAAGGACATAAACAGTGCACACACATATGGTCCCATAAAAAGTCACATGGATGTGCTCCTCTCAATCCACTGTTGGATTGCAGCAGGGTAATCGACACCTCTGCCGCAGCTCGTTTTGCTGCCCAACGTGCTGAAATGAATCGTCTCAGGATTCTCTTTTTTCCCCGCGTGCAGGGCGACGATCAATGAAAGCAATCTGGACCATAGTAAACAGGCCAGCAGCTCCAGGACACACAACTATATAGACAGGACTGAAATCCTGTCATAGATTTAATCCTGACTGCATTGCATCTGGTGTTTTTCTGTCTTGACTCAGATGTCAATTGATAAGAGGAAAAAAAAAATCCAGAGCTTTGCTGCCTTGACTTTACCAGGTTGTGTGCTGCGTCTTTACCACATACATATGTAACCATAGTGATTATTACCATTGCACATGTGCTTAATTTCGATACTCGCATATCATCAGCTCAGGGGAATTTAAAGTCACGTCATTCAACAGCAAAGACGGTGAGAATACCCCTGAATTTCTTATTTATATTTTCGTGGATCATGATTTCTGAAGCAGCTTCTGAAGCAATTTCACAAAAAGCTCCATTTCCTATTTGATAATTTTTCGGTTTATGATATGATTAGGGGATGCTGTGGTTCATAGTAGGTCTAGAAGTCTTTTAGTAGAAAGAAGAAGGTTTAGGCTCATGCTGTAAAAGTCATATCCAGTTTCATTATTTTTGTGTCTGAGTGCATTTCCTCATCAATTCAGAGCTTCACTGCCTCATACAAGCATTGATTGGAAGGCTGCTTGTCCCAGCCACAAGAGGTTATTGGAGAAAATGCATTCATTCACATCAGTATTGGCAAAAATTTGTGTCTGAGAACTGCAGGATCCACTTTACAGCTTTATACAAATATAATTACTGGTGGTTATTCTCCCTCACAAGCCACAGTATAGAGACACCATTATAAACCTGATTACTGGATAAACTATTGACTTGTCTCCATCTTAGACATTAGAATGCTAAAATGTTTAAAATATTCACACAAACTACTGTATTTTACTTTGCACAACGTAAGTGCCTCATATTTCTTTTAGTATATGGCTCTAAAACTTTATCTGGCATTTCTCCCTTTAGAAGCTGGAAAAAATAAACACTGCCCCACGCCACAGTTTTTTAACACTAACATAAACAGTGATAGGTGGAGCAAAATAAAAAAAAGATGCTAGTTTAATTATAGTGGAATAAAGTTCAGCACAGAGCACATTTTTCCCTTCCCTGGTCAACCACACCCATGCACTGGCTCTATGCCCCCCAGTTTGAGAACCACTGTATTAAAAACTAGTGTTTTCTTATCTGTCTTTGTGATATTTTAGTTAGGATTTTTGTCCATCTTTATAAAAGTTTATCAAAAATTGTGTAGATTACAGTCTCACAATCCCTTTGTATTGGATTGCTCATTGTCAACTAGCAAGGGCTTTCCTTTGTTTTTGTAATACCCCGCTAGTCCAGAGGGGGGCAGCAGACTATGCCTGGCTGCAGCCATCAACACCTTCACCACAGCCAGTACTCATCTAGCAGCTGTTGCTATGGATACAGAGTCTGGCCACTGCTGTGATGCAAGCCACATCAAATAAATGAACATAGGGGGTAGTGTTGAGCTCAGAGAAGTGAGATGTTCCAACCACACACACACACACACACACACACACACACACACACACACACACATATACACATATACACTACACTACACTACACTACAAATCAAAGATACTTGTTTTTTTCAACTTTCTCACTTGAACTCCTACTGGGATCAGTCTATCTACATTTTCTACAGAATCACCTGCAGTGAACCTGAACTTAGAAAATCCGACCTCTAATCACTGGTCAGGGGTCAGATCTCTCTCTTTCTCTCTCTCTGCCTCCTGTGATCATCCTCTAATCATTATGACATATGGTTAAGCTCTGATCAGTGGTGATGAGAACGTTAACTGTATGTTGCTGCTGCTGATGCGTAAATCAATTAGCTGGTGATTAGCCCTTATTATCTGATTAACTAGAGCCATGCATGTACTGCTCACTTAAGAGTTGATTACTTAAGACGTGCCTTTGAACAACCGGTGTGTCTCGTGGCTAAATTTAACTGGAAGTGGGTTATATTTGAATGGCACAAATACATTTGACTTTAAAGCCTACTTTCTTTACTATGTCCCACTTTGGAGAAACTAAATTTAACAATAAACAGCCCACTGAAGAAGGCTGTAGTTCTAATCATAGCTCCTGCCTGGAAATCTTTCCCTTGATGTTAAAAAGACTATTGAAGAGATGAGACTAAAAAGTTATTTGTTACCTTGCATGCCAGACTGTTTGTGTTTTCTACATTGATAATACAGTCAGTCTCCAGCCAAACATGGTGACTCTGCCAAATCTGACTTGGCTTAGTGTGAAACAGGCTGGCACACTAGCATATTTACTGCTTTCTTACTTAGGCTGTTGCTTTGTGTTAAGACGGTAATTGTAGCTGCCATTGTCCAGTTTGCTGATTGACATTAGAGTATTTATTACATTTATTCCTAGGCATGCAATAAATTGTAACCTGCAGTACAAATCTGTGCACATCACATAAATATCCAAAGGCGGCATGTTAGAATGTTTATAATGACAATGCTAGCATGCAGATTTTTAGCGGCACGCTGATTAAATTTTTCTTGTGTTAGCATTGGCCAACATTACACATGAAATGCCGTAAATATTGGACTAAGGCAAATTTGGACTTGACAATGGTGGTAGAAAAAATGTCCAGGGATCAACAGAGAGATGAAAAATCATCTAGCAGGGGACGTTCATATCTTTGTCAAAATTTCATGGGAATCCAAAATTTCTAATATTTTTCTGTAAGGAATTTCAGATGGTCATCAAAGTAAGTGAAATGCATCCCCAGAATTTTGATGCCAAATATTTAGCCTATATCCAGCCATTTATTCAGTGGATAATTGAAACTTTTGACTTGCTGGTGTCAATAGAATAAAACATCAGGTGATCATTAGAGTCAGATATGGAATTTTATTTGGAGGGGGGCATATCGATATTGAAGAGTAAAAAATATACTGATATATGCATACATATTAAAAAAAATTGGCATTGATTCCTTAGAATTCATAATCAAACAAAAACTTGAATTTAAGAAAATTAAAAAAAATGTTTAAATGTAAAATATAAACATAAATGCATAACTGTTCTGCATTGATTATTATCTAAAATAAAAGATTTCATATAAATGCATATCACCAAACATTAACACCAATGATATGTCTCATACTGATTTTTATTGGCCAAGCGACTGTTCGTCAAAGTCACCATGACTCAAGTCCAGTGAGCCATGAATTCCTGTTGCACATTTCCAATAATTGTTGAGTTATTTCATTCCATCAAAAACGTCAACTTCATGGTTGCAGAGAGGAAGGTTCAGGGGATCACCAACGTCAGCAGGTTCCATCCTCTGCAGACCATGGTCACGCAAAATTACATGGGAGTCTATCAGACAGTATATATTTCAGTCCGTACTAAAATATTTGAGAGATGGATGGAAAAACATTTGTGACATATCTGCCCTTAGTGAACATGTAAATTCTGCATATAAGATAGGAAAGGTAACTTGTGAAGGCTCCTCTAAAAGCAAACATTAAATCAAACTACAGGGCCTCCTCCAGTTAAACTAATCAGGCGAAGGTAAGTTTGAATTTTGAAGTCTTAAATCTACAGCCTCAGCTTTTAACCATACACACAACTATGATTAATTTCAGGAACAACAGTGAGGTCATACAGAGACAATCATGTAGCGTAAACATAGCTAAAGCATTTGAGTATCAAGCAAATAACCGGGGCTCTACACTACGTAATGACGCTGCTCATGTGGAGCGTGAAGGACTCGTATAGAACCAAAGTCTTCTGCCATTTCCAAGTCAGCAGAAGTCGGTCAAACCTTTCCTTTCCCACTACGGTGGCCCAGTGAGCAGGGGGATCGAGTTTCAGTGAAGTTTTTTTTTTTCCGTGCTGTGAATACAGATGTCAGCTGCCAGCGGAGGGTCTGGCTGGTGCCATTTCTGGCTCTGCATGTCTGAGCAGGGCCTTGGCTGGATGATCAGAGCTCAGGGGTGCAGGGGTGTGCTCAATGGGAGATGCCTGGAAAAGTAGTGGGGCATTTTTACATTTGAGCTGTGTCTAAAATTCTTTTGATGTTTTGTGGGGATAACTCTGATGACGACTCTCTCTCGTGCATAAACCCCTTCACCCCCACTTTCCTTCTGCCATGGACTGCGTGTCTCCTTCCCAAAAATCTTGCTCGGTTTAGGGGGCTTATGGAAAATCTATAACAGGTGGGCCGTGTTTGAAGGATATGTCTTTTCTAATTATGTGTTTGCAGAGGGATTTGGGTGTGTGGCTGCTGGGCCAAATGTTCTCTCAGCCCAGTCCTGCTGCCTGCATGCCTCTGCGATTGGTTGAATATGAATCAAATTGAAATGAGTGATTGGTCAATTAAACATGTGCAAACTTGGTCAAATGTCAGAACTTTGCTTCAAAAATCTGCTTTAAAAAATTGCCTTTCAATATCGGGATAGCAAATAAGGGAGTAAATAAGAATGTGATTGTACTATTATACTTTTGATTTGCCTCCTTTGTTTGCCATCACAGCTAGCATGTTTTATCATTCTATACACAGTACCAAAACAGATCAAGGCAACATAGTAGCAGTTAGTTACTTATGGTGTTAACATACTCACCATTGGTTTAAATGGGCTGACTAACTGCCTTAAAGGCTTAAATGGAGGTGAGAGTTGACATTTGTGCGAATTAGATGGGCGAGATTCATGGTTTGGCGTTTGCAGAATTTGAAATTCAAGGATAACATAGTCAACTGTATTTGTGCTATGTTTGGACAAATCTAGACTTGATTTGCAGCCAACCAAAACACTGAAATCCACAGACTTAATGAGAGTGGATTCAAAGGAGTCTGATGGTGTTTTAAGTCATGGGCGAGAACAGGAAAAGAGAAAGGAAATGTGGTGGAATGGTATTTGACCTCACACCAGAAACAACACATTACTCTGGGTTGCCACAAAATGTGTTAACTCCTGGAGTTCATGTATACTTTGGTTCCAGCCGACACCTCAGTGCAGGCCATTCAAAAGTGTTGTGGTCTTCTGCATTTGCTTGTTTTTCTTATGAGTGACGTAAAGACAGACTCATTTCAATGAAACGCTCATTGGCTGAACTGCTTTCTATTGTGTCAAAGTGAGTTTTAATGTCAGCCTTTGGTTCCAACCTGTCTATGTCAATTGTGGACATTGGGTCAAATTTTCAGACTGTACTTCAGGTCACCTTAACAGTTTCAGAAAACAAGCTTCAAGTGGTACTAATGTCCTAAACCCCTCAAACTCACAGGGTCAGAGGGTTAGTTGGAGGTCTGCTTGTGAGGAATACCCGTCGCTCTCCAGTAATTGATGTGTGTACACAGCACATCAGGGGCTCACTGTTGGCCTGAGCGTTGGCTCGTGACCTGTTGTGAGGATTACACCACAGTGATGTGTCTGGATGGGACGGGGCCAGGAGCAGCGTTTCCTCTCAGGGAGAGGTCAGGCAACAGGGCGAAGACTCAACCTTTCTTCACAGACTGTACTAAACGGTCACATCAGTATGAGGCCTATTGTGGTTCATCATATAGCCTTTATCAAAGAGTGTAATTAATCCCCTGTTACTTCAAGAGCCTGGATTCACAAAAGATGTAATGAATCCTAATTTTTGTAAAGGAACCAAATTAAAGCATTATACTCATCTTAAATCCTGAATTTAAAGCAATATTATTTTTCTTGCATTTATTCCTGGGTTTTATATTAACATTTTTATGGTAAGCCCAACAGCTTCCAACCCCCTAACGTGACCATAATTCGGTTTTAGCTTTCTGCGATCTTCTCATGCATGTTTATATGAATGACAGATAGAGATGTGGGTCACATTAAAAAAAACAACGAATTTGTATCATGTCTGTGGGATGTGCCAGTTGTGCTTCAATTGTGTTTTTATCATATAAACCTACAATTATTCTGCCAACTGTACAGACTGCTCTTCTGTACTACGCTAGCAATCTCAATCATCTTATTTTACACACACACACACACACACACACACACACACACACACACACACACACACACACACACACACACAGAGAGAGAGACGCACACATACAGATGCACACACACACACACATACACATAGTTTCCATGGAAACAGGATCCAGGGCCTTTTATGACTGGTTGTTTGCCCAAGACAACCAAAACTGATCTCAGCAGCCAAGCAAAGACGGCAGATAAATCATTTGTATAGTAAATAATGGGACGTGTACTAATACAGAACGTCATAAGATGTTTGTTGTTGCCCGCAGCAGCGTTGTTGTTGAATTTGGATCAAGACATTGTCATATTCATTAGGTAAATTATCTCATTTTTTCCTTTTGTGTGACAGCAGACAGGATGCATTTCACATCTCTGCTCCGTTACTCGTCATGTCATTCTGTTTGTTTTGTGTTTGCACATGCCTGTAATGTGGACACTCACTGTAGTGGCAGCACAGACACACACATTCAGACACAAGCACACACACACATTCGGACACTTTCCAGCCGAGCTGCCCCTCAGTAGCGTAATGTGTGTCTGAGGTCCAGATGGCGTAGCAGTGGGAGGGCTGATTTGCGGTGCTAGCTGTAGCGCTATAGCAGTCTTAGGTTTTGCGAGCCTTGGCTGGTTGCTGGGAGAGAGTCTACGGCCAGTAACCCCTCTGAGTTACAATGGCAAGTGCACAATTCACAGCCATGCACTCAGCGGCCAGCTTTGCTGTGGTAGCAGGGTAAACTTGAGTATTTCTTTCTGTGGGAGCTGTGGGGCTGTTTGACACTTGACTATGAATTATAACCGTGTTGATGTGACTGCTAGCCTTGTGTGTTTTTGCTTCAGCTGTTTTGATGCAGTTATCATATGTTTTCCTGTTTGTTTCCCCAACAACAGGAAACAAGCTTAACAAGGACCTGAAGCATTATCTGAGCCTGCGCTTCCAGAAGTCCTCGCCTGACCACGAACTGCAGCAGACCATCCGAGACAACCTCTACCGTCACGCCGTGCCTTGTGAGTCCTTGAACTTCTTTCAGCTTGTTCTGTCTTTACCTTTGTTATTTCCTGTTTCTCCTGGTAAGCTTGTGTTTATGCTCAGGCATCATTGAGTTTTTTTCTTCCAAATCCTGTTGATTGCTTTTGACACTTTGTTTATTTGAGTTAAAACACATAGACCTTGCTGTAACCCAGAAGTCTATCACCCTGTTCAGATGTGGTATTAACATCTGTCCTGAGTGATCCAATTGCAAGTGGTCAGTGCTAAGTGCAGGTCTGAACGCAGTCAAATGCATCCTGAATACGTTCTGAGATCCGATCACTCAACTACATTCAGAGGTGGGACGCATGTGGCCACAATCTTTTGTGAACACAAATGCATCCTGGGCCACATTTGAAGGACCCCTACTCAGCTGATGTCTCTGACCCGCAATGAATCAAACATTTTTTACGCTTCTCAGTGTCCATGCATTGATTTGTTTGTCACCATAATATCAACAATGATCACCACATAAGGATTAATACTTTTTTGAAATTGGTCAAATCTATCTTCAAAGCAGAGCTGCACAAGATTCATTCAGTCCCCCCTGACTCCACTCGTGCTCTCTCTCTCTCTCTCTCTCTCTCTCTCTCTCTCTCTCTCTCTCTCTCTCTCTCTCTCTCTCTCGCACATCTGTAATCTCAAACTGGGTAAAAACTGCTTAATTTGGTCTTTGCGAACCCAAACAACGAATGTGTCACAGGAGAAATATTCAGGAAACATTTTAATAACAGGTCTGAGCTGAAGAACTTAACATTGTCCACTTGTGATCGGATTTCTCAGGAATTATGTTGATAGCAGGTCTGAACAAGACCTATTTTTAATTTTGTGAGTATCCAGATAAAAAACAAATAAAACCTGGTTATGTCAGTGTGAGCCACTGTCTGAGCTCCAGGCATCCTCAATTTTAGATCCATAGCTGCCTCACACATATGCCTTGTGTGTTTATCTAATTAATTTAGATTATTTCAGTCTAGTCCAAGAATGGTCCGCCTTGCCTTTTGTCCAACACTGGCCAATCATTTATCCTGGCTGATAATTTCATATTTTTCTCCGAGCTCCCTCACATTGTGGGTTGATCTGTTAAACTTATCCTTGTTCGTCCCAAAATGGACTTTCTCACCTGCCTCCCAAGCTGCTAACAAATAGCAAGTTAATGTAAACTCATCCAGCCTCCACCTTTCATCACTTCGGTCAGCACAGTGTTTGCTTTACTAATATCGTTCGATCAGTTAGAGGAAACATCTTGTGACTCCACAGTGAAGAGGCTCCCAGTATCTCATGGCCGCAGGATCAATAGCACCAGTAATTATAGACGTTGTGGCTTCATCCTAGTCCCTCACCCTCTATCACTAACTGGTATCTCATCTCAACTGGTATCTCATAATCCAGGAATAGAGGCTTGAGTCTTTGACTCTTTTCCCTCTGACTGTCGTACAGCAAAGATCTAAAGGCACATTTGTTTCCTGACGCTGGATATCTCCCTTTGTAGCTGCTGCTGCTCAAAAACTTAAGTAGACATGTGAAGCGTTTTATACTTCCCTGCTGTGAAAACCAACCAAACCAAGACAGCATCGATGCTAGAGACATTGAAATGTAGCATTAGCACCATAATAACAGAGTGATAAATCTGATAAAAGTGCTGCTCCCTCTGTTGGGAAGCAGATAAACACCTACAATGACTGTAAGATTAGTATCACATGCTGCATGAAATCAACTGCACAGATCACAGTCATTGTTGTTTAACACTGGAGTAAGAATTTAAGATTGAATTTAGTTCAGTTTATTATAAGATAGTCTGTTAAATATAATGTAAGAATATCCATTAAATAAAAAAAGTTACTTATTAATTATCTTTTGATCAAGTAAGTGAATAATTGCATCATTTTTGCAGCTACACATTTCATACTTTTTTTTCCTACTGCAAATTGAATGGACTACTGTTCCCAATTCAATTTGGAATATTCAGACCTCATCAAAACCTTAAACAACTTTTTTCTTGGTAATTACTTCTCACTTCCACCATCACAATATATTTTCCAAAGACTTAGCATATTGGATTTTTTTGGAGTTAATTTCGGACTTGAAAGCTTCTCTTATTTCCCCAAACCCATGCTTTTCCCTTAATAGTTCTCATCCGTTGGTTTTTCAATTAGTTTATTCATGGCCCTCTCACGCAAATTACTCTCTGTATTACGGAGGCTTGTTTAAGGGACTTTATCTGCATTACCTCCAGTGCCATATGTCAGCCAGACACTGTTGGAGGATGGGGGTCTGACCATAATGGCCATTTTAATCACTGAGTGGTCAAATGCACACCAGTAAAAAATCCTGGTGTTGTTTGCAGTAAACAAAGCATGAAGGTGTTCCCTAGGCCATATGTTTTATAGGACTGTAAAGTTTTGTTGTCGTGCACTTGTACAGAAGTGTGAGACTCGTTGGCTCATGAAATTTATAAATCCTTTGCCACATCTTAATTTTTTCCCCTTAATGGGAGGTTATGTTAAAGTGGGCCCTGTCAATGCATAAATATTCTCTAATGCCCTTCACACTCACAGAACAATACAAGACTTAAGACAGCAGTTGTGTTGAAAGCAACAATCATTTACTCTAAGTGGGAAAGTGAGATAGATTTGCGTGGACTGCTTTGGCCTGCGATTGTAAGAGGTCAGTGTGTGTTCATGTTGACATATGTCCGAGGGCTGTTCAATGTACTGTCCATGTGTAGGTGTAGGTGAAGGTGTGATTAATGCACAGCCAGCAGGTGGAGAAACAGATGGAGAAGTGTGTCCGTGGAAGCTGGAGCCCCTCCTGCCTCTACATGCAGGCAGAAATGGTCACAACTACCATTTCTGCACATTTTTGGAACCACATTAGTGCTAGCTCAAAATGAATGGCGAATCTTTTCAATTGATATTTTTGGGGCTTGGAATATATCAGGTGTACATTAGTCCCTCCTGTTTCCAGGAACTAGCTCAGCTGATACTGTACATACCCACTAATCTTGACTGTGTCCATACATGCAGAAACTGCTCTGGAGATTCAGCGCTCGTCAGATCTTTTGTTGACCAAAGTCAGAACAAACTTTAAGTTCCTATTAAAAGTGTTTATATTTGATTAGCATTTTAATTTAAGATAATCTTCATATTATTTGTCATTTCTGCTACTGATACAACACATGCAACTGTTGTAGTGTTTCAACACAATTATCACATTAAGTCAAGTACAAACATGCATTGATTTCATTAGTCATCTCGTACGTGTGGCCAGCAGCTTATTATTTGTTTGTGTGTCCTACACTCTTGTGGGAAGATTTTCTTCCACTTTTCTGGAATGGATAATTCCCAGTGCACTACAGTTACTGCCAAGTCACGGTGCTAGCCTAGAGACTCTTTAGATGCCATGTGTTGTCTGTAATACGATGCAACATGTTTCTACCTTTCTTTTCACTGGGCACCAAGTGGCTTCTCTAATACTTGTGGAGGTTTGTGACATCGCTCTTTAAACTCCAGCCTGCTTCACACTGTGGCTCTAAACAACCAATAGGAGTCAGAGTGGAGGCAGTAGGGACACAATCCCTCACTGAGCTTTACACCAGTGATCACTGCCAACTATTTTTGTTTTGCCTGTGTACCGGCGACAGCCTGTGGCCGGAGGTATAATGTTTTCTGGTTGTCTGTCTTTCCCAGTCTTGTGAACACGCTATCTCAATAACACCTAGAGGGAATTTCTTTCCCAAATTTGGTACAAATATTCAGTTGGACTCAAAGATGAACAGATTAGAATTTGGTGGTTAAAGGGTCAAAGGTCAAGGTCATGGTGACCACACAAAACCTTTTTTACCTCATGAACTCATGAGAGAACACCCCGAGAAAGTCCTTTCAAATTTGACAAAAATGTTCACTTAGACTTTCGGTTGTCAAGGTTCAAGGTCACACTAAAACATAAAAAAACAAGTTTTTGGCCTCTCTATCATGATCTCAAGTCTGTCTTGAGGGAATTTCTTCACATTTTGACCAATTGTCACTTGGTTTCATAAATTAACTGATTTAGATTTCAAAAGTAAAGGCCAATTGACCTTGTACGAGTCTGGGGAAAAAAGTATGTAGACTGAAACTGCACTGGTTATTGGAGGCATACAACCGCAGGGTGGGGATTCTAGTTTTGGGGGTTGGCATGCTGTGTGTGGTTACTCTGTGCCACCCATGCACTCCACCATTACAATATGTCTGCAAACCAAAAACCAAGATATGGTTTTCATGTAAAAAGGTAGAAATTAAACGATAATACAAGTTATGTTTGGCTAGTTTAAAAATGACGAAAACGTATACATTGTCAGTATGTTCATCAGTAGTTATCAGGATATATAGCATATATTTAAATGGATTTATAATATAAATATAACAGATGTAACATTTGAATACCTCATTCAACACTTTTGAGAACCATTACCCATTCCTTCAGACAGTTTATTCAGTCTCTCCACTCATGTTCCCATAACCCTGTTAAAAATTTGGAGCCACAGCTCTTCCACCCTCCCCCCATCAGCTGAGGCGTCCGTCAGCTTCCCTTGTGGTCACCCCCGTCCGCACGTTCAGCATTCCCAATCTCCATTATCCCTCGCCAACCCTCCACCCCCCTTTCCCACTCTCATTCCTGACCCCCCCACCAACTAATGACACCGCTGCCTCTCGCTGCTGCTGCTGCTCCCTTTCTCCATCTGTATCGCTCTCCTTCTAGTCATATTTTTCCTGCCAGTCACTCAGAGCAGTAGCAGGAGGAATAAGACGAAGAAGAGGAGAGGGATTTCTGTTTGGTCTATATGCTCTATGAGCTCAGCATTCTGTGCATGTGAGCCCTGAATTGAAAGCTCTGGTCTCTCCTGCATCAAGGCAAGTTGCAGCATTGTCTGCTGTGGTTGTTGTGATGTTGACGACTCGGGCTTCGTTTCCCAAATGAGCGAGGTTTTAGAGGGTTGTGTTCATGTGCACGTGCAAGTGTGTGATGAATCGCGGGGCGGGCAGCAGAGACGATTGGACAACCTGTATATAGGCTAAGAGGACAGCTCAGAGGGAGGTGGGGGCTGAAGCCTCGGGGCTGGAGATGGGGGTGGGGTGGAGTTTGGGTGTGGGAGTGGGGTGAAAGGAGGGGGGATGGGTGGAGAAGAGAGAGAGAGAGAGAGAGAGAGAGAGAGAGAGAGAGAGAGAGAGAGAGAGAGAGAGAGAGAGAGAGAGAGAGAGAGAGAGAGAGATGCAAAAACACACACATTATCCAATCAACGCTGGCTGTGGTTAGCTAGTCAAGCTAACATAAACATATGTACACATGATGTGGGTTGTGGTTCTGCCATACATAACTGTGTGGTTTGATATGGGCATGTTCCTGTGTGTGATTGCGTCTACAGTGTGATGTGTAAGCAGCATGGTGTTGGTTTGGTGAGGTTACAGATATCATCTACAGATTCAATCACACTTTGTCACCTGAAACAAAAGAAACGCCCTGACTTTGAGAATGACTGCGCCGTTCCTGAAAAGCAAAAAGTGGTGAATCAAGAAAGACGAAACTGTGAAGACTATGTCAGTCAGATACTCTGTGTGTGTGTGTGTGTGTGTGTGTGTGTGTGTGTGTGTGTGTGTGTGTGTGTGTGTGTGTGTGTGTGTGTGTGTGTGTGTGTGTGTGTGTGTGTCAACAGTTTGACATGCATTACATTAGGGATGACGAGACATGACTTTGTAATGACGAGTCCTTCCTGTCATACCAGTTCTACGCTGTATTGCACAAATTACATAGTTTGCTTTGCTCTGTACTGGACTCCACCTCACAACTGATATAATGGCCATAGTTACAAACAATTTTGGTGAATCTAGACTTGAGCCGTTTTCAGACATAAAAAGTCCAGAGAATTGGGTCCGGACTTTACCTGCAGTTTGTTTTTCACACATGCACTACGCAGCAGGAGGTTCTCTTAACAGATGCGTTCACAACAGCAACACATCCTCTGAATTATTCAGATGAGAGGTGCAGCAGCCGGGTACAGAGGCAGGAAGTGATGTATTTACTCAGCTGTGGAGATCACGTGGTTTTCTTCACAACACAAAGACACGGGTGTTGGCTCTTAATACTGTTAGATTACTGTTATCAATGCTTTTCTTAATTGTTAAACATACGTTAAATTATTACCATGTAAAACAAGCAGACAAAAACAACAATATTTTGCTTTCTTGCAGAGAGTGAGTTGAAACGATTGATAACACTTTCATATCAGTGCATTAGAGATGAAGCTGGGGCCAGGAGACATTTAATTTAGCTTAGCCTAAAGGCTGGTGACAGGGGGAAACAGCTAGCCTAGGTCCGTCCAGAAGTAACATAAAAGTAAGACTAATCACCTCCTGGCTCAATCTTCACATCGACACTGGCGTTGGCTCTTATCACCACAAACTCAAATCTGAATCTGAATCCCGCAGAGGATCTCCTGCTGTGTTCTCACATTGGCTCTGCTGGACTTTTTGCTGACATTGTACCAGGGGGCCAGGCGGAGAAAGTCATTAGAAACTCTGCAAATACACCTCCTCCACAGAAATCTCGGAAGTTCAGTATATGTCTGAAAGCAGCTTTAGTTAGATTTGTGGGGGCTCCCAGCATGCAGCAGGTAGACCAAACATATGCTGGGAGGGAAACAATAGGAGTTGAACTGATGCTGGTGGGGAAGTTTCTTTGTAGCTAACACACCATGAGCAGGAATCTAAGAAAGGTTGTCAAACAGAGTGAATGATGGGAGAAGTCCCCCAGATTCATAGCACCATACTGCCCCGCCCACACACTCTGGTGCATGTATTGTAAGCACACACTCAATCACTGACACTGTTGCACACACTTATCGGACGGAGGCATGGAGATAGGAGAGGATGTACTTCTAAATTCGGATGCTTATTTCTGCCTCTGTGTGATATGAGTCTGTTTTGACATATGAAAAATGTCATTTTGCAGCAATGGCAGCTCATACTGTTTCATTTGATGATCAGTCTGACACTGGTACAATTAACCATTGACACAGTTTTACCAAACAAAAAATTACAACTTGGCAATATTATTACATTGAAACTAAACACTATTAGAATAACTAATGACTATTTGCAACTGAGATCATGATACACATGGTCAGATTAGATGAAGGTTATTATATCCATGATGTCTCATAAGTCATAAATATAAAGTATGAATATCTCAAGTTATTTATAACTTTATTAATACATATAATATAGCTTTCAGAAAAGGCCTAGTTGTGCATTAAGATGCTGACAAACCATGACACTGCAGATATTGAGAACTAACAATGGGATGACACAAAAGAGTTAAATAGTGCTGTTGTGGCAGTTATTTGTTACAGTAATTAATGTTTTGTACCAAAATAAATCATACTAAGTTCTCTGCAGGACATCCATCAATTACATTGTGGCTTTGAGAAGTTACTGCCAAAGAAGAACTTATGAGGAGGCAACATTTCGTCCAAAGATTTAACAATTAATCTTTTGGTTTTTTGAGCTGCTACTGGAGTCGACTCAACACAGTTCACTGTAACTTTTAATTTTTTCCAACTGTGAGTTGCTCCTTTGTTTCTTCCACTCATTGCACTGTGGAACAATAGAGTCCATCAACACCACACTCACACACCAAGTGAATTTGGTAGGTATGCTGACATCCTTGGATAATCTTAACTATTGGAATGCCACTTTAGTTTCTATTTAAGGGTTATCTGAGGTATAGAACGGAACATCACGCGACATTTGACCCACCACCCTTTTATATCTTCTCACTCCCATCCCCCTCCTCTGATCATAGAGCATGAAAATGGCAGGGTAGTGCCAGTTTACCACTTTGACTTTGACCAATGTGCTTAATTTGAGGCTCTATGCACATGTTGCTCATTCCTATTGACATCCTGGTGGATTTGTTTTACCATCATCTGCTGGAATTTTAACTTTTGCACTCATTCTTTTGTGTTGAAATTCACACGGCTCTAGCCTCACTCCTGTCCATGCCCCCCTGCCCAGGACTTTTCCCAGGCAGTCCCCATCTGCCTCTGCATTTCCTTTTAAGATTCTTCCCCTGACTTCTGTCCTCTTTACATGTTGGTCAAGGATGACTAGTGTGGAACTTGCTAAACGTTCAGAACACGGGTTTGTGCGTGTAAGGACATCGCTATCCGGGGGGAGAGAAAAGAAAACAGAGGTGATGGGAGAGGAGGAAGAGGAACAATAATATCTGATGGGCTCTGTGAGGACAAGAAAGAATAGGGGTGAACAACCAAGTGAAAGAAAGGGAGCGAGCGAGAGAGAGGGGGAGGTGGGCGGGTGCATGTAGAAGCCTGCAAGACTAGAGACAGCGGGGCTCAGTCAGTCAGTGAGAGAGAAAGAGAGGGAGACAGAAGCCTAGCACTGGTGTGTGTGTGTGTGTGTTTGTATGAGACGGAGAGCATTATAAGCCAATGTGGATGCTGCTTAGCGTAGCTCCTATTAGCTTAGCATCACAAAGCCAAAGCTGGACAGAGGACAGACGCATGGGAGGAGGAAGGGGAGGGTGAGGAGGAGAAGGAGCTGTGAATCTGCACTGGTTTTCCTTCCACTCATTCACACCTGATTGGATTTTCTTTTCTCCTGATCGACGTGGTTGTTGTTCTGTGGACTGTAGGAGAAGGACGAGAAATTCTCCCCCCACCACCACGGGCTCCCTGACTGAGGTATTATGTTTTTGTGTCTTTGGGCGTTTGGAAAAGGGAAGCTGAGGGTCGCCGTGATTTAATGGTTGGGGGTTGGGATGGAGAGAGATGGAGAGGCAGGCAGGCAGGCAGGCGGCGAGGATGGCTGTGCATCAGGCGTAAGGCATCAGGAGCAGAGCGGGGAGGACGGAGGCACATTGCTGGCAGTAATGGAGGCTGATGTGTTGTGGTCAAAAGGAAGCTGTGTGTGTGTGTGTCTGTGTCTGTCTGTCTCAGGTATGCGTGCGTCTGTGTGATGTCAGTGCCCCCCTTTGATTCCTCTGTATGTGTGTGCTCAAAGTGCCACTTCCCATGTGTGTATGAACAGGATGTGTGTTTCTGGTGGATGGCTGAATTAGGGCTGTGATGTGTTGACATGCTTGATCATATTGGAAGCCATTACCTCCAGCTGCAAACTGCCGTCTGCCTGTTTGTCTGTCTGGAGCTTCCAGGATGCTGTAAGGTTAGCAGTCCTACCTTTCTACCCTCCCTTCTTCCTCCTTCTCTCCTTTCTCAATCCATGTCATGTCTGGATGACCCCCCTCCCTCACCGTCAACACCCCCATTCCGTATCCCTCCATCCCCACTCCCTCCCCGCCCCTTTTAAATGGATCATTTTTAAAGCCCTTCTTTTCCATTTAGATATGTTGCTGTAAGGTAGAGAAGCCTGTGGTGCTTTTCTGTTTTTTTTCTGGGTGGACTAAATAGACAAAGGCTGGCTGACAGTGTGTGCGTGGGGCATTTTCAGGAAGATTTCTGGCTGATTTAGCTTTACACTGCACGACTGGCCCTTCAGGTTTTTGTGTCTCATTCTAATGCCTCTTGCTCCCATACACTCCTTTCTGTATGGGAAGTATTTAGAGCTTAAAGCAAAGGCAAAAGATCGGAGCATGTCACAGGTCCAGGGAAAGGCCTGTTTTGATCTTATTGTGGTTTTGTACATGCGTGTGTGTGTGTGTGTGTGTGTTGCCCCCTCATTGCGAGGCTCCTTTAGCCAGCCCCCCCCCCCCCCACACATACACACACACACACACACACACACACACACACACACACACACACACACACACACACACACACACACACACACACACACACACACACACACACACACACACACACACACACACACACACACACACACACACACACACACCTTAAATGAAAGGTGTGTGTGTGTGTGTTAAATTACTAAAAAAAACAGCCTCTCCAACATTGAAATCCCTGCCACTGCCACATAGGTAGGACTCCTGACATATTTTTGGGGATGTAAAAAATCAGGTAGGATGGTTGATGGGGGACAAAACTAAAAACGAAATAAAATAAAGCAAAGCAAACTAAACATGCAGCCAGGACGTAGTCAGGAATTTAAGGACTGGAAAATGCTGGAATCTGCGGCCTGTGCTTTTGGTTGGATTAACCCTTATTGGGACAGATGGCTCCATCCCCCTGCCGACCGAACAAACCCCAGTCAGCTCCTCACACCTCCCTGTGTGTGTGTGTGTGTGTGTGTGTGTGTGTGTGTGTGTGTGTGTGTGTGTGTGTGTGTGTGTGTGTGTGTGTGTGTGTGTGTGTGTGTGTGTGTGTGTGTGTGTGTGTGTGTGTGTGTGTGTGTGTGTGTGTTTTTCATGCAAAAAAAGAAAAACAAGCACTGGCAGGCTAACACCGGCCAAGATGGTGGCTGGATCTGTTTTGGTTCTGGAATATGACGCCGGTCTGCTTGCGCCTCCACTTGTGTTTGGGTGCGTGCAGTCGCGTGTGTCTTGAAAATGATCCATGAGGACATGCCTCAGTATCTTCTTGGAAAATGTGGACTGGCTGGCCAGCTTGACATGAGAGCATGTTTATTGTGGAGATTTGGAGAAATGCTTCTGTAATAGCTTCTGCACAACAGTTGGGCGGATGATTGTTTCCAGCTTTTCAAGACAGGGACTGTTATCCATGTTCTCTATGAATTGTCCACCATCTACAGTACATACAATATTCTTTATGTGGTCACTTATCTCAGCAAGATAGACTCTAAAGTAAAGTCAACAAAATGTGGTCAGTTTGAAAAACCATGTCTACCAGATTACACAAGATATGACTGTATGATGCATTTATTTACGTGTGTTAATGCCATTAGTGTCGTCCTGTGTTCAGCCTCACAATCTATAAATACCTTGCAGACTAGGCTTCGAAATATGGCATACTTTCATTGTAGGAAATATACTAGATGGCATACGTGTAATGGGTTTGACTTGAAAATGAAATGACTGGACTGTGAAAGACATACTGAAGACTACGATTGCCTTTAATGTAACACAGTCATCACATTTCATTTCAAAGCAGCTTGATTCAGTGCATGGGGCAATTTCCTCTGCAGTTAATACAGGCAAGACTTAGGGAAAGCATTTGGTGGCTGTATTTTGAGGCACCTATCTTTATCAGAGAGGAAGCCAGAGCTGTTAGCGCACATATCACACTGGGCCACTGCTTCAACCCTTCGCTTGACTCTTTTGCGTGAGACGTGCTCAGACTGAGGACAGCAGAGACTCCAGACTCCAGACTTATGCTAATGCAGAATAAACCAGACTGTCTCCTGATGTCTTTGAGCAAAGCACACAAAACTTTTTAGCTCTAAGGGCTTTCTATCAAAGGTAAAGGATTGTTTTATTCCATGTTGCTGCCATTAAGTTTAGTTTACACATCAAAGTCTGCTTATGGGAGTAAACTATACTGCACAATAAAATAGCTTTGGCCTTTTGTGGCTTCAGAAGTAGATGTGTGAATTTTGATAAATTGTCTCAAGTGACATCACTCGAATTAGTGTTGGTCGGCGCTGAAGCCTTCAAGTTTAAAAACCAAAACCATGTTGGCTGACCAGACCTCTGTTATCTCGGCTTGAGACGAGCGACTTCAGGCTTTATCAGCTTAACAAACAAATCTCGCGATTGAACATTCGGCAGTAGAGTTTCAACATGGACACTTCAGGTGCCAGGTTTTGACAAGAGAGAAGAATGAGTGGATTCAAAAAATGATATCCCTGGTTTTGCATCATTGACTTTGCTTCTGTATGCCCAATGTGACTCTAATGTGAATGTAATCATAGATTGTTGTACAAGTGTAGATAAAGGCATCAATATGACTTATGGGTGATGACACATATTCATTAATATTTTCATCATCATCATATATTCTGTATTATTCTTGTTTCTTGCCTTTTTTTCTGATACAAAACATTTTGCAGTTTCACTGCACAAAATATATTAGAGAATCATCATTATCCTTCCCATCTGGATCATGGGACCATAAATCATTTAAATATGTGAAGCAGCCTAGAAGTATGAGGCTTCATTTGATGTACTTTTAAATTATATGACATCATCAGCATCTGAGTGGCAAAAATTGAGTTTGGGCTCTGGCAGGACTTGAGAAAAACCACAGTTGTCCTCCAGTCAAACCCAAAAGAAGGGACGGTTGTGCCTGGCCACACAGGCAGTTGTCACATCTGCCAAAACACAAATGATCAGATCAGAGGATGGGTGGACGAGCCTTTGGTATTAACTTTCTTAATAGTCTTTGTATGAAAGGAAGAGTGGATGAATAGTGGCTTAAAGATTAAGAGAAGGAAGTCGCTAGTGTTTTAAAGATTTAAAGAAGTGGAACAAATGAGAGGAGCAGCTAAAGACGGAATAAACAAAGCTTGAAATGAAAGCAAAGAGTGAAGTGGAGGAGTCATAGGAGCAGAAAGGAGTGATGGAGGGGAGGGCAGGAGAATCTCTTATTCTATATCCAAAGCTTCACGCTCATAAAAATTGTAATCAAGCTTTGTAAATAATAGCTTCTCTGATCTTGTACATACATGTAACTGTACACAATATTTTGTCAGTGATGCATGTGTTTCATCCACTTAACAAAAAACTAAAAATGTCCCTAAACCCCTGTCAGCTTGTAAGTGCTGCCATTGTTTCCATGTCAACAGCAAACTGCTTAAAGTGCACTCTTTCAAATAACTACCGTCCTGAATGACCCGAATGCCTAAATACAAGCTGAGTAAGAATAGCCGGGGATATTAATAGAACATTTATGATAATGAATCGTTGCCAAACACATTTATGATGGCCTACTTTTCACTCTTGACAATGATCATGAACAATATGGTGAAACACGTCATCTTCATGTGTTATTTTCATCCCTGCATTTTTGAATCGCCCAAGAAATAAACCCACAGAGCTCTGAACTAAAGGTGTTCCTGCACCTTACTCTGCATTTTGTTTCTCTGAACCCTCTGACTTTTGAAGACAATTTGTAACTAGGTCATACTGAAGTCTGTATATCTGTTGGTGTAGTGTGGGCTTACTCTGAAGGCTTGTCTTAGTCAAATAATGAGTTGTGTGATCACGATATACATAGTTATGTCACTATTTATAACCTATAGAAACAAAGGATTAAACTAATTTGGACTGCTCTAATCAAGATGTCTTAAAATTCTTTGTTCCAAGAGGAAAGGTGCATACCGTTATGTAACCTTTGCTGTAATTTTGCTGCTGCAGTTCGTCTTTGTGGAACCACCTTCACAGTTTGAACAGCGAAGGATATTTGGACTCATCTACTTGGATCTGTCTGATTTGGTTGCATCAGAACATAGACATGTTCACTTTTCTTTCTCTAAACCTTTGTGGGTGTTTCGGATGCCAAAAAAAGAGAAGAAAACCTGGTGCTAATATGAACGAGGTAAATAAGTCTGGGTCGCTTACATCTTTAAACATCAAGAAAACTGTAAGATTTGAGCAAGACGAAGACACGCTTTTGAAAGATGCCACGCTTCACGTCCATCCTGGATCTAATGCAGATGTCGAACAAGACCCCTCTTCAGCTCCCAGTCAAGAGCCCAAAGTTGTCCAAGGAGTCAAGCCCAACATTGTCCTTGTGGAGGGAATTAAATGTAGGTCACAGCTGAAATACAAGGGCAGGCCTGGGGGATATGTGGGCTCAGGGTGCTCAACTGCTCTGGGGGGGACGCAAGAGTAGGAAATAAACAGATTTTTCACTCATGGTTATTTTTAGAAGCTGGGTGTGCCTGTACGTGTGCCTGTTTAAACTTCCGTTTTACGTTTTTCATCTGTTTGATGCCACTGAGTTAAAAAAAAAAGATGGCTAATTTTAATGCCATGTGTTTTCCTTTGTCACTAAAACTCAGTTGTTTCTAGGCTGAGCTATTTTTCATTGCATCCTGTCCTCACACAATAAATAGCCTGGCTGACGTGATCGTAATTCACCTCAGTCTTTCATTGTGTTGTGGAAGGTGTCTCAGGGAAGCATGATTGAAGGATATATTAATTTACATCTTTCTTATACTACCATTGTACTCTGAGATCTAACCTTAGTACCATCCTCTGCCTTCAGAAATGTTAGCAACCTTAGTCTGAGTCTACGATGCCACTCGAAGGGCAGAGGCTCCCTTAAAATAGTCTCCCAGCAATTAAATATAGATGAGGTGCTTGGATTTGTCTGCCAGGGAGTGTTAGTTGTGCTTGAAGAGGGAAGGGGTACAGATCGTCCATATATTAAGCACATTAAGGTAATCCATTTTGTTCTGTTGTATTTAAATCACAATGTCTATTTCAGGTTTTGAACTTCTGTGGTTTGTTCAGTTTGAGAAATCCAAACACATTTATGTCAAATTTATTCTCATAAAAGTAGAGTAGAAAGCTCTTTGTTGTTGAATACTAGTTGAAGAGGTGACTCATGAAGGCAATATACTGTCAAAAGTGAGTTTAAAGTCTGCATAGTCTGAGACGGATGCTAGTTATAGATGTTTTGCAATAGATTTGTTATCAACTGACTTTAACAAGCCTTTTCCTATTGATGTTTGTTTATCGAATATCCCAACACCATCACACAGTTGTCCTCATCGTTGTTCTTGAACGAAGATGTGAACCATGAACGCCGTGGTTCAGTCAGCTCAGTGGAGATTTTGAAAAAAGTTGTCAGAAACAATCTGAAATTGATCCTGTGTCAGCCGAGTGGAGGTGTACACAAACTAGAAAGGCCAAGGTCACCGCGAGGGTTGTGTCCAGTTGCTGCCGTGTATCGATTGTTGTTTGAAAGACATCATGGTGTAACTGGATGCTCTCTAAGCCCAATCCTGACATACTGTGTGAAGAGAAGAACATTTTGATTGTCAGTGCCAAGGTCACGCTGACACTGAAATGTTTGCTATTTGTTTTAGAAACTGTAAAAAATCAGTTTTAAGCTGCAAGATTTAAATAAAAAAAAAAAATTCAACATTTGAAATAGATTGGATCGTAGCATTCTCAAACTACATACTAGTCTAAGCATCAATCCTAGCCCTGCTTACCAAGTGTGTATGGTTTGAGTGTTAGCAAACAATTTAGGGCTGCAGCTAGCAATCAATGTTACTATTGATTAATCCAATCTTTATTTTATCACTTAATTATGTGGTCCATAAAATATGAGAAATTTGTGAAGGATATCTAAGTGAAGGAAACCAAATTTCAAAGAGATATATTCAGATGTCTTATTTTAGTAAACAGTTAGTTCAAAATTAGTTTTTTCATTTTCTGTCAATCGACTAATTGATAAATCAACAACTTGTTGTAGCTCTGACACATTTTACATCCTAAAGACAGAACAATATTTGCGTCCTATTGGAATATTTTTTTTTTATTTAAAAATCTTGATTCTGCTTTAATTCATCTTTTTCCTGGCTCTTGTCCCCTCTCAGTATTGGAACTGTGTATGTGTAGTGGACGTTATGCTGCATTAAACCCCATGAAGTGATTACCCTCCACCTACAGCTCCTGTTAAGACACAAACCATGTTGGTGGCCGTGCACCTCCTCACCACTGTCACAAGTGTGTACGTGCTGGTTGGTAGGGTGGTGTTTTGTGGAACAGCTGCTGATTGTAACAGAAGGTGTTTCCCTCGCAACCCTTTTGTACCATTACAAGCTCTTTACATGTACATGTGCATGCCAAACATGCACATACGCAGGAGTCATAACACTCGCTGCGTGACTGTTGGCATCTGAGTCAACTCTCTGCTGGACTGCCAGAGGGAAAAAGTGGCGTTGGGCCGTGCCTTGTGTCTGGCTGTGTGTGAGGGGACGAATGAGAGGATGGATGGAGAAAGAGAGAGAGAATGACACAAGCAACGGATGTGTCGAGCTCTTAGTGCTCTACATTTTTAACTGCTGATTCACCGCAGTTCAAATCTTGAGTGTTACCAAATTAGTATGCCACAACCATGGCAGTTTCACAAAATGTTATGTTAAGATCCGCAGCAGAGTGATACACTCTGGCTCCCTACTGTCTGCTGTCCTTATACAGAGATTCAAATGATATCCGGCCAATTCTCTTGCTACTTAACATTTGCAACCCTCCAACAAATACAGACTAGGGATGCCAAGTCATTGTTGAAGTTTGCCTCCTTTCAGTCAAATATATTGACAATTTGGAAGGAATTTCTGATAAATTCTTTTTTTGAAAAGAACTTCAGACTTTTATTCATAATATAGTTTGTTTTAGAAAACAGAGACTCATCATTTTATATATGTGTATGTTGAAATTTGGTCATATTTAGTGGCACATGAAAGCAGTCCACCTGTTTGACGACAAACGCTCCACCTCCACATAACCCCTGAAGATGCTTACAGAAGGAAAACATAGCTGACGTGTGAAAGAACAATGTCTTGAAGCACAGTGTTTTATAGACTGTGCACCGTTAAGCATAAGAATATGCAGCTGTGTACAGCTGGGAATTAACCAAAAATGTATCGTAACCGGCATTTATAACCTATACACCTATACCGACCTAATTCTGCTCATGTCGGTTATTTTGGTTAATACTTTCCCCAATGCTTGCATTCACAAACTGTGGGGTCTCCGCTACTTTTCGTGCCGTATCACCCTGCTGCATGTCCTCCCTCCTCACTCCCAGCTGAGCTGCGCTCACATTCCACTTTAACAATAAACACCAACACTAATCAGAAGTTATTAGGACACGTAGTCTATCTGACAGGAGAGAAGTTCTTCCCTCAGATTATGACTCAGCGCAGTGTTTTAACTTCGAGCGAAGCCCCCCGTTTATCCATGAACACATAATAATGAATTCAGCAGGTTTTTACAAAGATCAGTGTGAGTGATTAGAAAAGAGCAGAGGAGCAGAGTCACTTGTTGACCGACACTGAGTAATGCTCCGAGTGATGCACTCCATGAGGGTGGGGTGTTTGTGTCATAAAATTATCGTTCATTAATCGTAATTGAGGTAAAAGTTTGAAATAATCCTGATATTGATTTGAAGTCATATCGCCCAGCCCTACAACTGTTCTGTTTCCAAGTCTCCCTTTTACAACCACCTTTTAAATTAGTCTGAATACAAGCCTAACGGAAATTTGTCTGTCTCGATCCTTGCATTCCATGTAAATGTTGCTCCTCTAAGTGTATTTTTCTCGCTTTCACTTCTCTCTGCTTCTGTTTACTCCCACCCTCATGTTTCTCCTGCATACATCATTTATGCTTTTTCATATAGACCAGGCCTTTGAGCTACACCTCTGTGCTACTTCATATTTGTGGTAGAATTAAAAAGGGAGTTGTGAAGTCATAGGAGACCGTGTAGAGGACAGCATCATCACTGGAGGACAAACGTCTTCATGTAGCTTCCCCATATCTCTCTCTGTATTTCCGATCCTTCATGGGTTGTCCCTAGCAACAGCTGAAACCCTGTGGCAGATGATGCATGAGAACTGAGAAATCACTTCCGTTTTTTTTCCTTATCTATTTGTGAGAACAACATACAATCCTGGATTGTTTATTGTGGTGTGTTACACAGTTACAAGCTACAGTACATTTACTGTTTTTGTGGGCATGCAACCATGCATGTGTTTTGATGCAGAAGTAGCAGCTCCAAGCTCCCCACACTACAGTACGCCTGCCAGTATCTCGACACTTGCTTCCTTGATCCTCTTCTTGAAATGCTAATGATAATTTTTTTTTTACAACGCCCACCCATCCATCTCAGCTGGTGAAGATGTTGGAGCTGTTAAGCCACGAGTCAGCCAGCGCTAGACGAACCCCCTCATAGCAAATCTCCCAGGCATCATTATGTGTGCCAGTTGCAGGATTATGCTAACTCCTGCTTGCCTTGGTAGTCTCACTCCTTCACTATCTTTGTCTGCATTTTAGAGGTCAACATTCTGAAGAGTTGTCATTCAGCTCCCCCAATCCCAACTCTAGGCCGGAGTCCCTGTGCCTAACTCACAACTACTGTGAAACTCTATTTCACAGCCGAGTCAATGGAGCTTTTGTGGGGATAGGCTATTGAATTAATTAGGCCTATAGCAATGACAGTGTCTCACCCCTGGTTCTGTGCCAGGCCTCTGCATTTGTATCCCTGTTGAAACACCGGTCACAATTCCACTTCCTGTTTGGTTTTCTAAAAGCTGCAAATGGAGTTGAATCAATGGAGGCTTCTGTGCGGGAAGTGAGCTGACAGTCGGCTGAACGCTCTGCTTAGGTGGAGGACTCCCCAAGTTTGACATTCTGTAAAAGACTCAGAGCTGGATGCAGTTTGTTTGATAGACTTCAGGACCCTAAATCAGTTTTCACTTGATGTGTAAGTGAAGTTTGTGGGCATGAATACTGAATTGTATTCATCTTTTACACCAAAAGTAGTGGGAATACGCAGAATTTATTGTATGGGTAAACCTGTTAAAAAGGCGACTGACTCCTTTCCCATTGCCAGTAGACGAGTTTGCCTCAGTTTTTTTTGTGGTGAGTTAAATTTGATGTGACGAATGCGCCGGAAACTGGGAAGCAGTTTTTTCAGGGTTACATCTTGCACAATGTAGAGATATAAATTGCTGTTGCACGTTGTTCCCAAGATTTAAAAAGTACACGAACAATCGTGGCTATTTATGCACCAATGCCCGGAAGTTCAATGTGCGCAATAACGTCACACAAAACAAGTGCCAGGTCAGCATCTAGACTGCTCAAATAAAGATGAAATTCTTGCATTCACTTGGGTGTATATTTCCATCAGTGCTGATCGGAGACGGAGCCGATAAAAAACCTCCGTCTACTGCAGAGTCATTTGACCCCAGGTGTGAATGCCGATTGCATCAATTCCCATTACAGACAAAATCAAAATATTAGGTTTGTTGACCAGTGGAAAAGGGGCCTAAATCATTGAAGGAAGATTTGATATATCCTCATACTCCCGTTGAGTAGCTCAAAATAGAGATATCATAAAAGACTGAGTTATTTGACTGAACTGATGCATGTCAAGAATATTGTGTATGAAACCTTCAGTGTCCCCAGAAGTCTCCAACATGCCTGCCTCTCTACATATGTCGCATGCTCACTTGCGTATAATGCAAGCTTGCTTTAGTTAGGATCATCACATGTGTGATTTATCACCAGTGTCAGTGAATGTGGCTGCAATGGGAGCCTCTCCCCACATTCCCCACTCATCTATTTTTACCCGCAACCCAATGGAGAGAAGACAGTTAGACGAAGAGATGGATGAAAGCCAAGAGGAAGAGAAAGACCTCTGCTGTCGCTGAATAGATGTCTATCACAACAAGCAAGATGAGAAAGATATTTTTCCGTGGCGCTCTCTAGATGCATCAAACTGATCCATTTCTCAAGGCACTGACAGAAAAGGAAATGAAGTAGGATACAATAAGAGTAGTTGAGAGTGAGATGCCTACCAAGAGAACATTACCATTGTCAGACAATGGTGGAAAAGTGTGGAACATGTGAGTTAGCCATCTAAAGACTGGAATCGCTGAAAGAAGAAGAATGAATGAAGAAAATGTAAAAAAAAAAAGTGACTATTACAATGGGTTTGCAGTGCTCTAATCTCACCATTATGCTGTAAAGCTGTTCACCACTGACGCCACACGTGCCAACTCTCAGCAGCCATTGACGACCAATGTTCGAATCTCACCGGCTACATGCCAAACAATACAGAATCACATTCACACCCCAAACATATGGCAGGATCACTAAAGTGCTACTACACTACCTCATACTTTACCCCAGTGTGAGGGAGGATCATAGCACATAGGAAACAAAGGACCATCTCCCTACTAGAGCCCGCTGTCAGTGTGGAGCGATAAATGCTCTGAGATGCTCCTATTATCATATTATTTGTGATGTTTATCTACCAATAATATATATTATTTAGCATCTCCAAGACACTGTATATACCCTGTCTAATTTGTAAATCTGGACATTTTCAAAAAGCGTGAAATAGAGCGTAACATAAACATCCACTTTTGGAACGGCTCTGGTTGTGGAAGTAAAGGTCCCATTTATTTTCTCCTTTTAAAGTTTCAGAAAATCCTGTTAAAATAGTGTTAAGCCTGGATGATCAGCTATGTGTACGTGTGCAAATTATCCGATTCCAACGACTTTCATCGCGCTTCTTTTTGAATGAACGTTGTTGTTAGTATAGTGTTGCAATATGTTGTAATTTGTGTCTTCACTGTCTCGTATATATGTATATGGTGTTTCATATAGAGCATAGTGTAGGAACCTAGTGTAGTAGCTGACATAATTTTTGCAGTTGTGGTAATTATTTTCCATCGTAACAGCAAATTCCACCAGAGGTTACTTGAGGTGCGTCTTTGACATTGCGAACAAATCAGCTTTTTCTTAAAACTCAGTTGATGTTATACAGACTTGTGGCTTCTATAGGAGCAAATAACATCGTTTTACAATCTTGTATATTGTGATAAGTCTACATTGGATAGTTTAATCAAAACCTCTATTCAGAAAACGAATGGGATTTTTACTTCCAGAACCACACTGTTGAGGTCTGTAATGTATGTACTGTTAGCAATTAAAAATTGCTGCTATTCCTATTTTCAGTTGGTGTTTCTTTTTTTAATTTATTAGAAAAATGCATTTTTTTCAATTTGTACTCTATTTTTGTTTTCCAGGTACAACCCGTGCCCCACGCGAAGGAGAAGTTAGTGGCGTGGACTACAACTTCCTCTCAGAGGAGGACTTCCTGGAATTGGAAAATAGTGGAACCCTGTTGGAGATAGGAACGTATGACGGTAAATAAGAAATTAACATGGGTGTATTGTAGGTAAATTCTTAATATATAGTTGGGGGATTGCTAACTAGGCTATTAGGAAACCACTACACATCTCTCATACCTGGAAGGGTAGGGATGGTTTGTGGTTGCAGCAGCAGAATGGATCTGTGATCTTTTAAGGAAAATGCACAAGTGAGTCTTACCTACTACTCATTACAGGGTCTATTTTGTAGTTTGGTTGTCCATTTTGTTATTGTCTGGCAAAATTTGATGACCTAAAATAGAGAATGGGACATTATGTTGACACATTCCCAGGAAAGCTATATGGAACTTTATAACAATAAACAACAAGGTTTAAGACATCCAAACGATCCAAATTAAACATCAGATGCCTTTTAAACTGGGTTCAATGGCACACAGTGGGATGGTGACTGTGGAAAAGTTTAATACTTGCACATCAGTAAATACCCCTACTTTCTACTCCACAGCATTTAAAAAATGCATTGGGTTACATGTTCATGTTGTTTTTTTATATTTTATAAAAAATAATCAATAATGGGAGGGGAACTGGTCCAGTGATCCAATCAGAGTGTGCAGGTAATATAAACCCTGCCTCCTGCAGCTGCAGCGTCACTGGTGAAAAAGAACAGGATTCAGAAGAGGCAGAGACTTAGATAGCCATAAATAGGAATAGGCTACACTCAGCTTTTACTCAAGTAGAAGAAGTTAATGGGACACTTGTGCTTTTACTTGAGTCGATTTTTGTCTATTTATTTGTATTTTTACTTCAGTAAAATGTTTGAGTTCTTCCTCCACCACCATATTATCAGCAAACAAGCATTTTGCGTTGGTCCAGGCCAGTCAGCCTTCTTCTGTACAGGTGCATGTGCAGGCACAGGAGGAGAGAACCATACACCCGCTCTGCTTCCAACCAAAAACATGCCGACCACAGAGCACATGCTTAGTGATGATCCCCTCCATACATCACAGTGCAATGCAGCAAGGCACTTTTTCTGAAATGTAAAAATTCCAGTCCCTTGCTCTTTGGTATGCACCTGCTTTTGCCCTCACCATAGATGTAGGTCAGATAGCCCAGAGCAACATGCTTACCTCCGCTCTCTGGGGGCTTGAAAGCAGCTTTCGGACATATTGGTTAACACCAGTTGGAAGTAAACAAGAAAAGTTGTAGAACAGCACAAAGTGTGAAAAGTTTACCGGAAAGTTTGAAAAGTTGTGATGCAAACAGTATCACAAAGGTAGATTCATGAAAGAATAAGGTGGTGGATGTTGGGTACATTAAGTGAATCTTCAGTAATTTACTGATGTTTTGTATGGTCACGCTGATGCAGTATCTGTTACGTTAAACGCTTGATGGTGGGCATGCCACTTGGTTTTAGTTTTCTTTTCTTATTTAAAATTTTTGTTCTTGACTCTCACTAAAGCTGCTTTCAGACATGCACGGAACTCTGCAGTTCCTGTTAATCCTGTTCCTATTTCATCCGGAGGAGGTGCATGATGTATGAACGCAAATGTCTGAGTTAGACGCTCCGAAGTCTCTGCGGATTTTCTCCCCCTGGCCTCCTATTATAAAGTCCGTAGAAATCCAGGAGAATCCGAAAACACACCAGGGGATTGCACGCTGGATTCACCGCGAGCGACTGGGAGGGTTGATGGCGCTTCTAATGCAAAATAGCGGTGACCTGATACCGGTCTGTGTGTTGTCAAGAAAAACATGTTATCTCCACAGTGGAGTTAATACGTCACTTCCTGCCTCTGCCTGTTGCACCCGGGTGCTCCACCTCTCACCTGAATAATGCGGAGGATTTGTTTCTGTTGCACATCTGCACAGAGAACTTCCTGCTGTTTTGTGCATGTGTGAAAGGCAAACTCTGGGTAAACTCCGTAGCCAGTGTTCTGGATTTTACCCACAGGTCATGTCTGAAACCGGCTTAAGACAGTTGTGCATCACATAGAGTACACAACACTTCTGCTCTGCTGATAAACTAAAATAAAGGACTGCATACAGCGACACTGCCATGTAGCCCCTCCATTCGCTCAGATAATGTTTAACGAAGTGTCTGTTCAGTCCACTTAACTTGTTCACTGTTCCATAACAATGAATTTCCCTCTGAGAGCAAAACAGAAGCAGCAAACAAAGCCAGTGGACTTCTGCAGGCAACAAGCTCACTTACTTCCACAAAAGCTAAATGCATCTACATGCGTTAAAGAATCCTGTCGTCTGATCAGATCCGACTGCTAAGTTCCAAGTCTGTGCTGAACTCAAAGATGGAGCCAGAAGCTGGTGTCATAGATGCGGTGGGATGATCCCAGAGATCAGAGGGGCGGCAGTGTATCCTGCAGAGATTTGTTGGCTGCTGGCCACCACAAATAAGCTGAAACCAAAGTTACAAATCAGGCAAAATTGGACTCCCAGTGGTATTTGCCACTTAATTAAATCAGTCGAGTGAGCTTGATGCACAATTAAAATATTTTGTTCAGCGTCCAAAGGCAGCGTTGGCTCGCTTTTGTGTTTAGTCGCTAAAAAGCAGAAATGATTGGAAAAAAGAAGGAATGACTCACTGGTGCAAAGGGGTGATATTTCAGTTTTAATTCAGTCTATGTTCTGAGGTGTTATTAAAAAATAATAGACCCACTTTCAACATGTTGTGGTTGTGATATGATGATTGACACCATCTAAATCGTTACACTTGAATATTTCTATCGTTATATTTGACTGTAGGATTTATGTTCTGCTCCAACATGTCCAACTGAAACTGTGACTCCTCTGGAGACATGATCAGCCTGTCTTCAGCAGTAGGTTGGTTCGTCACAGTTTGGCCCAAGCTAAACATTTTAAGAATTAAAATTAGAACTGCTCATTTGTGATCAAAATTTTTAAGACTGTTGCCAACAAATCTATTGTAGTTGGAGTCTTTTTTTTCTCTGCTGCCTTTATATATTGGATGCTTATAGCGCTGTGTCTCATTAAGATGTTGGCTTGATGTTGTTTCTCCGATGCTAACGGTCTCTTCAGATTTGCTGAGCCTTACTTTGGATGAAAGTAAACTAGTAAATTTGGCGGTGAAAAAAAATTATTAGGTTTAAGAACAATTTAGCTGCAAACTGCCTCACTCAATGTCTTTAGACAACTTAGACGAGCACTGTCCATGTGTAAGTGAATGCAAAACATTTGGTTGTGGTGTGTGGAACCCACTTTATCAACTTTGACTCATAAAATATGAATTTAATTAAGTCATAATAGTGGAAAATGGCAGGAAATGCAATTGGTGTTGAATTTTGTTGTTTGTGAACCTTATTTGGACCAAACATGAAAGAAACTTAGTTTTGCTTCAGAGATTCTCATTCTCCCACGGACAATTCCAGCTTCTTCATTTGCATACAAAGGCTATGACTACACCCCCTCCAACACACACACACCAACCTTTGACCCCTCCTCTCTTGTCCTCCTCCTAAAATTCCCTTCTTTTATCTGTCTTTTTTTTAATCCCCTCCTCCCTGCCTCCTTCTCCGTTGCCTAGGTAACTATTATGGGACGCCCAAGCCGCCGGTGCAGCCCCCCGGTGGGAAAGTGATTAGCAGTAGCGGTAGCAGTGGTGATGCCCCACTGCCAGACGGGCTCAGCGGTAGCCTACCAGGCTCGCAGCACTCCACTCCCCGACGTTTCAAGTCCTACAATGATATGCACAATGCTGGAATAGGGCCAGGACAGCATCAGCAGGAGGACGACGAGGACCTCCCTGACATGAACAGTAGCTTTACAGGTACGTGCACAGGTCGGGACATCAAGGAGAATAAAGCATAATGTATGATAGTGAGGTCAATGCATGTTTTCATGCGTTGTGGTTGATGCAAGAGTCAAATTTAAGTGAAATTTCTTTTCTAATTTTGTTGTAAATAACTTTTCTCAGATAGTTTCTCCAACCACAGACAAAAGCCGAGGATGTCAGTTGTGACGTAAAGGGAACAGTTAAATTATTTAACATAAAGTGTTACTAGAGAGACAAGACAGGATCTTTGTCTCTTAAATCACCAAACACACTAAATAGCTGTAATATCTCTTTATGTATAATATGATTGTTTATTTGTGTGGCACAATGGACAACTTGAAGATATCTCATAGGACTGTTCTCTCTTGTGACTGGCATATGTGTTTCTGACTTATCAATTAAAGGTAGGGTTGGAAATTTGTCTCTGAAAAACTTGTTATCTTATCTGTTGAAATCCTCTTCACGGCCCGGTATCCATCTATAAATCAAGATGATTGGCTGGTGTACATGTCTGTCAAGCTGCTTTCAGAAATGCACTGGACTCCACAGATCCTCCGTATTTTCTCTGGAGGAGGTGCATGTGTCAACACAAATGTCCGAGTGAGACACTCCGCTGTTTCTACGGACTTTAACCACCTGACCTCGTATAATGTCTGTGGAAATCCAGGAGAAGTTAATGTGTGAACACAGCAGGGGATCCCTCTCTGAATTCATTGCGACCGAGTGGGGGTGTTCTAACACGCGACAGATGCAAAATCTTGCTCCACCTCTCGCCCGAATAACACAGAGGATTTGATGCTGTTGTAAATGCGTCTGTGCAGAGAACCTCCCGCTGTGTTGTGCATGTCTGAAAGACAGACTCTGGGTAAACTCCGTAGCCAATTCTTTGGATTTTACCCGGAGGTCATGTCTGAAAAACGGCATCACTAGCCTCCCTGCCTGCGCACCCTGCCCGTGCTCTCACAGCGCGTGACTGGAGTCTTCAGCAGGACGATGAACACAGCTGAAGCAGAGATGATAGTCAGAAGATAGCTACGTTTCACAGCTTCTAGCAGTTATCAGGTAGTGTGCGACTATGTGTTTTGTCAGTGGAGCCTTGACAGAGGGTCGATGGGAGAGGGTGGGATGCATCGGTTGCATATTTTCGAAGTGTAGCCTGCTCTTGCTAGCTTTTTTCAGAATTACCAACCCTAGCTTTAATTAATATAAAAACAATACCAGATGGATCAATTGATTATTATAGTTGCTAAACCACACCATACATTCAACACAAACAATGCCTGTCACTTATTTTATGCAACTATGTAATGCTACATGACCTCTGAACCTCCCAAACGCTCTCAGTTGATTGTCAATGGTCTTTACACTGGTGCACCAAACACTCCTCACATTTCCTCCTCTAGATGTTTATCTGAGCAGAGTTGTGCATTTCGTTTGTTGAGCACTTTCACAATGAAAGTGGGGAGGCAAAATTCACTCAAGAACCCCAGTGTTCACAAAATTCTGTCTCAAATGTATTTAGACACATTTTTTTCTTTTGTTTGGACACAGAATACGTACCAGGCCGAGACAGGCCCCAAAGCTGGCAGCAGACTCCAAACTAAATTAAATTTGGCAACCTCGCACACACAACAGCCAAACTGAGGCGCCACATTTGGCATCAATAAACACAGTGTGTAAAGACGAGCTCACTTCGATTGTCAACATTTCCGATTTTTTTACTTTCTACTCATTAAGCATGCAACTAATCAGCAGAAGTCATGTGATTGAGTGTCCTTTTATTATAATAATAGCTGTTGTATGTTTACTCCTTACCACATGACTCACATGCTTTCTCAGCTGGTGTTGACTCCTTTAAAGCAAATAGACTTCAAGTCAGTGAGCACACGGGCGGCTGCTTGCAGAGCTTGTCTTCAGTGGCAACATGAGAACACGCTGTGTTTTTTTTAGCTTGGAGTATAACACCAGAATGCGATCCTGGCCTCTGCAGCTCTGCATGCAAGGAAAGGAAAAGGGAGAATGTGAGCGGAGATGGATGAAGTGGGAGGGGATGGAAGTGGAGACAAGGTAGCAGGAAATTAAAGAGAAAGGGGGAGTGACTGGGAGAGGGAAAGGTGGGCAAGACTGAAAAGGATTGGACAGAGGGAAAGAGAGAGAGAGAGAAGCAAGGGAGGTTTGTTTTGTGTGAAGGAGGATAAGCTCAGAAAATGACAAAGTAGGAGAAGGAGCACAAAGAAGGTGGAGAGCGGGAGAAGTGGTGAGGGGCTGCAGAATACAAGAGCTTCTTTGATTGGTGAGTAAGTGGTTTCTGGGTTTGACTACATCTGCCTGTATCCATGTGTCCAGAGATGCAAAATAGTGCCACCTGGCTGCGAGCAGCAGAGACTACTGAACCACCTCCATATCTGAACTTGTTTTGAATGATGTTATTACTATTTGACAGGTTATTTGTGTTTGTCTTAGAGGGGATTTAATTTGATCAATGTCAAGTATCAGAATCAGAATCAGAATCAGAAGTATTTATTGCCAAGTAGGTTTACACCTACCTGGAATTTGCCTTGGTATAGGTGCATACAAGGAACATAAAACATAAAAACACAGTAAGTACTACACACATGAAAAAAAACAAATATAAAATAAAAAGATATATATAGAAAGAAATATATAAAATAAAGTAAATGCAAAATGCAAAACAGGAGTGCAATGAGAATGTGCAATGTGCAGTTTAATGTGTGTTAATGTATCACAGACTTGAGGCGTGGGGGCGGGTTAAGGGTCCAAGTCAGGTGGGGGTCCCGGGCCTTGTTGATAAGACCAACTGCAGCCGGGAAGAAGCTGGTCTTGTGGCGTGAGGTTTTGGTCCTGATGGACCGCAGCCTCCTGCCGGAGGGAAGTACCTCAAAGAGTTTGTGACCCGGGTGGGAAGGATCGGCCACAATCTTACCTGCCCATAGTGCTGACATGAGTGCTATTTAAAGGGGTATTTCTCAGTGATGATTTTGAAATAAACAGATTTACTGCTGTTATTTCTGAATATTTCGTCTTGTATGTTAGTGGGTCAGTAGGCATTACAAGGAGGTTGCCTCAGCCCTGAAGCTGATTCTGCCATGTGTTTTTACAAGGTGGGACCGAAAGTTGTTTATTTGCTGTCTGGGATTGTGAGAGCTGCCAGTCAAGTGTGGGTGTGAAATGAGATAACAGGAAGCCAGGTGATCACACTTCAGAGTCCGTGGTGTGTGGTGTGAACGGCCTGAACTGAAACAAACCTCTCCGTTCAGCTGTGAGAGGCAGTTTAGGGGGAACAGATTTATTCTGTAGCAGTGGAGTGTTTAGTCAAAGATTACATGTTAACATTTTGGGATTGAGTTCTGATACTGAGGCAAGATGTGGCTTTCTTAAAACTCTTATTGGAAGTATTTGAGCTGGTAAAAGAGATTTGTTGCAAAAAGTTTAGGAGGTGAGTGAATGAAAGAAATAATCTTTTATGATGATAATAATAGTAATAATAATAAACTTAATTTCTATAGTGCCTTTTTAAAACCAGTGTTACAAGATACTTCATAAAATACAAATTAAAGCACAAAGTTAGCTAATCATAGAAAAGCCAGATCATACACAACAATGCAATAAAAAGGTGAAATGAACAAAAATGAAATGACAACATTAAAAAAAGAAGTAGAAAAAATTAATATAAGAAATATCAAAAAACTATGAAAATACTCATAGTCTTTGCCCTTTTCTCTTTCAAACATTTCCTTACTCTCATGAACGTATTTATTCAGACTGTGATGTTAGAGGCCTTGCTAAAATATATCCTGTGTTTAGTGGAACTATGTCCCCTTCATTGAAAATTCACTAAAATTAGTGATGGAGCTGTTTTAGCACTGGAAGCAACAGCTTCTGTGAAAGCCATTTTTGGCCGATCATGTATCGAGGCACCTCTCGCGGCACCACATCTTTGTCACAGCTACACTTTGTTCCTGAAAGCGTTCCCAGCCTGCAAAATGTTCTTAACACTTAACAGCCATGTTTGTTTTCCCGTCCCCCCCAGGAGACTCCAGTGAATTAGACGAGATTCATCACTCGGTGCGCCCCTACGTCCCGCGCCAGAGTGAACCGTCCTACCCTGGGAGGACCCCCTCACCATCGGCCACCACGGAGAGCACACAGCAGACACACTCTCACCTGAGCCATCCTCCCCCGGAGGACCCACAGGGACCTCTGCCTGACAACTGGGAGATGGCCTACACCGAGAATGGGGAGGTCTACTTTATAGAGTAAGTGGACCGAGACTGTAAATAGTCTGTAAATACATGTGAAGCAGAAAGTCTGTTTTTGCTGGTCCCTGCTTTAACTGGACTCTTACGTCTGAATTGAGGTGATATTTTTACAATAATGTTTGCATGCATGTGTACATATACATCTGTATATAAAGTTTATAAGTTTAGATAGTCTATCTATACTTAGATAGAAGAATAGAGTTTTGTAGACAAGTCAGGAAGTCTGGACATAGCCAAGTTCTAGCTTTTCATTGGACATCGAGTATAGAAACAAAGGATATTTTGACGGCTTTTCTAGGATTACTTCTTCAGTTTATAGATTCATCTGGGTGATGGGTAGATAAAAAAGTGAATGAAGCTAATGAAAGGAATCTTTGTAGTGTACTTGCATTATACCGTCAGGCTTGTAAGTGAACAAGATTCAGGATAGTTGAAGTTTGAAGATAAACATTTGTGTAGAAAAGAGCAGTTCACAGTGACCTGAAGTCTCATTTATAAAACTGCACAGGATTCATACTAAAAGTGTTTGGTGCACAAAAACTGTAAATGCCGTGTCCAAACAAATTTCTGATTTATAAAACCGTGCACACTCACACCTGAAGGCAATGTTACCTTTATAAATCACAGTCCACCTGGAAACGTGCGTACTGTGAATCTGCCTCATATTCTGCCCTCTACACGCCAACATTGAACCCAATGTGTTCTGGGATGCTTTGGTTCCATCTGGTCGGTCTGGTTAATACTGGACTCAATTAAGCCCAAAGTTCCAAGATCACAGATCTGTAGAATCTATATCAACTGATGAGTCATCATCATGGGACAGGAAATCTTTGTGATCGCTGAACACTCGTTTCCTCATCATCCTTCCATTCGCGCACTCCTCTATCAGTGCCAGTACATCCATCACGCAGCATTAGTGTCACCGCAGTATCTATATATTTAGAACAATCGGACCGATTACTTCACACATCAGTGGATCCTAACCTCCACATCGGGATATTATTTGGAAATGGAAGTTTGAAATTGGACAGTTTGTTTTTTTGCAAGTGATCTCCAGTGCGCAGTTGGCAGTCACGTGCACTGCAGAGATTTTATACACACACACACACACACACACACACACACACACACACACACACACACACACACACACACACAAACACACTGTATAAAAACTAAAGTCAGACTTGATGATACAAGCACAGTGTTAGAAGATCATATTAAAAACTATTAATGACTCGGCTCTGCAACAGTTTTTTCACACGAGCACAAATAACGCTGTTGGTTTTAACGTTAATGATGAAGTGCTCCAGTTTATTGATCAAGTAGTGATCAAGTTGATCAATAATCTGGCTTCAGTTCACTTCCTCATGTCTGCATCATCATTTTCTTGTCTCTGAAATATTCGTACACATGGGTTGGTGTACAAGTGCGCACATTCTCCTGTCAAGTTTGTTTTTATAGATCCCAACATTTGCTTTAGAAGTGGCGTACGCATCTTTCAGACCACGTTTGTTCGTACGCAAGGGTTATAAATAAGGCCTCTGGTTACATTGTATAGTAGGGATATTTTCCTCATGGTTATTGTTACTCACTGGATCTAGATTTTAGTTTCACAAATAAAGTCTGCTGTAAATGCAATTCTCTTTGTGATATTCTGTTGTATTTATGAAGCCTCAAAAAGGAAACACTAGGGTCAGTGATTTATAACAGACTCGACTCCCGTGCTTTAATGGCAGGAAATATTCCTCTAAAAAAGCATGCTAGGATTTTATGTGTTTTTGTGCTGATAATTAGCTCTGATATTCACCTCTGTAGATTAAGAAACAACCCTTGACCCCAACATGTATGTTTATTAATTCATATTAAACCAGAACATCTTTATTAATACATTCTACTACAACCTTTAGCTTCTTTCAGCATCCTTCTCTCTATGTGATTTTACAGATTTTTTTTTCCTGCCATTTAATTTTACTCTTGTATGTTCTGTTTAGCCACAATACAAAAACCACCTCCTGGATAGACCCTCGGTGCCTGGACAAGCCTCAGAAACCCCTGGAAGAATGTGAAGATGATGGTACGTCTACGTGAGCGCTTAGTAACCCAGAGATTGTTTGTTTTTGCAAAAGGTTCATGGTTTTCTCAAGCAATTTAAGACAAATGCTTTTAGATGATTAATAAATATCAGATAATCAATTGTGTCTTCATCTTTCACTCTGAATACTCGTGTATTCAGTCCTTTATTGACACCACAAACTAGAGACCCAGAGGAGTTTGGAGACAGGAGATAACATCTGTCTCTCGTTTCATAAAGTTGTGATTTTGTGAAATCAGATATGACTATGCCAGAGTGCTGGTTCCCCTCAGTGGCCCATAGGTGTCGGTGTTGGGTCACAGAAAATGGCGAGCAGTTGATAGGAGTCTCTGTTATGCTCCTTCTCTCCGCTGATTGTCCCACAGCTCTGAGAAGTGATGACTCCATCATCTAGCACTAAAACGTAACGCTCTCCCTGACGCACTCTGAGGTGGAGCATACACATAGATGTTTAAAATAAAAATATTAAGTATTAAGATGAGGTGTTTGATTTGTGCATATATATAATAATTCCTCTAGTAAGACATCCAGACATGTTCATAATTAAAACCTAAAAATGGTTTTATTGCTGCTGATGTTTTATCATTCAGGTTGAATAGAATTATAAATCAGCTCTTCACTGTTGTTTCATGATCACAGATGATTTTTGTAAACACGGACTGTCACATGAGGCTGAGGCTCATGCTTGATTAACTCTGTTGTGGCCACCCTGTGGCCACATGTTGTTATTGCATCTAACTGACACATTTTTCCCTCTGTGCCCCCACCTCTCTTTCCCTCCTTCAATGATCCTGTGGTGCTGCTGGGTTCATCCTCTCTGAGCAGAGGGGGTGCATACAGAGGAGCTGGACAATGACCTAGGTAAGCACCTTATCTTTTACTCCACCCTATTAGATGTGCATCAGCATTTAAAATGTCAAAGTGTCACCTTTGTTTACACACATTTAAATCACTTGAAAGTTACGTTACTGAGGCTGAAATGGTTGAATGAAGCTAATGGAGTGACGACCGTTAATGGACAATTAATTACGCACATCCACGACACCACCACTAGCGGCTCACACAGCGTGACTGACGGTTGGTGAGAGGTGACTTTGACATTGACTCTAATCATGTAGAAATGAGACATTATGCTATCAGAGACATGACCTTTATCTAGCCTACCGTCAGTATGTGGTGCTGACAAACATGTACTGTGTGTGATTAGAAAACTGACTTTTACTTTACACTCAACTGTCAACTTAGCCACATGCTACCAAACAGCCACACACACACACACACACACACACACACACACACACACACACCGAGTACACTCCCACATGAACAGAGCATCATTTCATACATAAAAGATGACGTCTGATCCAGAGAAGATTCTTATAATGATGATTTCCTAATGAGTGTCTGTCTGAGCCAGATAGCAACAGGCCCCTTTTCTCCCCGACTCCCATCAGGACACTAACTAGTCTATCAGACACAGCAGCGTGGCAGCAGGATAAATGGTGTCTGGAGACTGTGCCCTGCTCCGATATGTTCTGCTAATAAATGACGTCATTCCATCAGAGGACACAGTTGATTAGTGATTTACTATAGACCTTTGTGTGTGTACCTTGGGATTCAGGGACGAGCGAGATAAATACACACATTTCGTATTGTTCATATATCTATTCATAAATGCATATTGCTATTGTTATGTGGAATAATGGTATCCCCTTGAAAAAGCAGTGTGTGTCTTGATATTCAGTCATTTCAGTTTTGTAAAATTGGATTTTTAAGGTTTTAAGGGTAGGATATAGGGTATTTTTCAAACTTATGCCATCCTGTTTATGTATCATAACTGAATATATTTCTCCTTTCTGGCTAAAGCTGCATTAATTATTATTTTGATATCTACGATGAGATATCTCTCTTTGCCTGCAGCAGACAGATGTTTTCACCAAACATGAAAGTGGAAGAGAGAAATAAAGTACGTCAGATGCCCCAAAAAATATAATCCAGCATCTTTCAGGATTCAACTGTTTGGCATTTAAACCTCTGCCATGTTGTTATCATCAGATATAACCACTCCCCTGTCTCCACAAGACAGACCCTCGACTGGATAAACATGTTCAATAATTATCGATCAGCAAAATACAATACAGGTGGGCAATGAAACGCAATTAACTGTAGAGCCCTGAGGAGGAGCCGACTCAGGCTTTTTATGAACGCCAGCACATATGTGTACACACACACACACACACACACACACACACACACACACACACACACACACACACACACACACACACAAACACACACACACGTGTCTGTCTCCCTCTGTAGCACTGGCTTACTCGAGAGAAATCAATCACTGCGCCGTACCAAGACAACGAGATGCAAACAGTTAAACATGTAATTCATCACGCTTGACTTCCCCTTAAATTCACAATACGCCACGGAAGGTTGGACGTGAGTGGAGGGGGACGGGTGAAGAAGAAAACACAGCGTAATGAGCGACAGATCTCTCACTCTTTGTCTCGCTCATTTGTGTTTCCACATGCTGAAATGTAAACCACGCTGTCAAGATGGTTGCAGCACCAGACATCCTCTCTTTG
Organism: Hippoglossus hippoglossus; assembly: GCF_009819705.1. Taxonomy (NCBI): domain Eukaryota; kingdom Metazoa; phylum Chordata; class Actinopteri; order Pleuronectiformes; family Pleuronectidae; genus Hippoglossus; species Hippoglossus hippoglossus. The sequence continues at coordinate 21,392,094 of NC_047155.1, read as the reverse complement.
GGCTCTCGCTCGCTCTCTCTTTCTCATACACACATACACAGACTCCGCACACACTGGTGCTCCTCAAGGAGCGGAACTAGTGCAGTGTGAAATCAAGTGGGTGATTACAATTTTTGCGCAAAGGCGGGATGGGACTACTTTCCATTTAACGTTCCAGATCACAACATCTGAATGAAAATTCACCACGCCTGCTCCATGGGTTCACTCAGTTATAACAACACCAGCGCTCTAGCCTTGCGTTTGCTTTTTCAGCTGCATGAACTTTCTTACATTAGCTGGTGAATGAAACACTATAGGCTGTGGTATGATGTGTGTCATATACAGACAGTTTAAACCTTCCCTTCCAGCAGCATTTGTACTGCCTCTGTTGCTGACTCCACTCCAACCAAGGGCCCACCTCATTAGAAAGCAGAGGTAGGCTCTCCAAGTTGGATGATTGTAATTATTATCTCCACGCACACAGGGTGAGGCCTAATTGGCTGAGGGTAATAGTATGTAAAATGTATACATCACAGGAGAGGATTATTGGACAATCTGTGTTTGTAACCAATTAGAAGCCTCTGACATTATCTACGTGGTGGCCGGCCAATAATCAATTCCGCTGTAATCAGACGTAATACAGAACTGAATCTGATGGTCCTGTTGGATGCGTGATGGCATGACTCTCTGGCACACACAGCAGAAACACAGCGAGATTGCTCCATTGGGCAATTACACAGTGCTGAAGTGGCCCCCAGTCATATTTATTTATTTTTTGCTAATCAGCGTTAATTAGGATGGATTTCACTTATTCTTTCTGAGCACATGTGCTTTTACGTCGCTGTGAATAACCAGCTGCTTTTAAAGGCCACCCCCCTCGATGTTAATGCCAGGTGTGTACATAGTGCAAACTGAGTCAATAAAGCAGGAGGTGTTACAGTTGAAGTCAGGTCTGTGGTAAATTCACGTAAAACCAGAGTCAATAAAATATGATAGTTATAGGTGGTAGGTAGTAGTTTTGTGTTTGGCAATGGACTGGTGTCTTTTCACCGATTCAGCCATTGAATTAATTAGAATTGTGTGTCCTTGTTATTTTGCACTGACTGGGTCTCATTGATATGAGGAAAAGAAAAGGAAAATAATCATGTGTCATTACGCATAAAAAAGAAAATCTTCCAATCATTTTCTGACATTTGGCTGCACGTTATCATGCATGTTCCGTGTGTCTTTGTTCAACAGTTATAAAGACTGGGGCTACATCCACACTACAACGTTTTTGTTTAAAAAAACAACCACTTTGCTACAGATATGCCTGGCGTCCACACTACTCTGGAGTTTTAGAGGCGCTAAAACTGAGAAGTTAGGAAACGCTGCTGGTCCCGTTTTGTTTTGAAAACTCTGGCGCTGTGTTTTACTCTGGACGGGCAGAAACTGATATGTTTGGAAACGACTACTCAGAAAACCTCTTGCTGATTGGCTCTTTTCAGTCACAATGTAGTCTTCACTGATTCATGACGCCCTTATGGAAGAAAGCAACCGGCATTAGCCTTGGCTACTAGTGTAGAATCCAACATGGATAATCGATTAAAAACTTTGTTGACCATGTTGTCTTTGCTGTTGTGCAGTTAAATTCTGCATTTTACAATTTTACAACTCCTTCCATGTGTAAGACATGAGCTATTATTTGAGCAATCTGCGACAATTCTGCAACCAACAACTAAATGCCTTCTGTGTGCACCGGCACGCGCAGGACCAGTGCAATTAAGCTGTCACACCTTATATGCGTTTTTCGGCATGTTTGTGTGGACGGTGATTCAAATTTATCCGGAGCCTAAACGCTTGTGTGGACACATCTTTTTACTTTGAAAATGCCATTTTCAAATGAAAACACAGTTGTGTGGATGTAGCCTGAAGTGTTCATCCTTCCCTCCTGTAGTTTCCCCCCATTCTTACCTTCACCTGACCCTCACTCCCCTTTCTGTCCTCTGTGTCTCCTTCTTTCTTACCCCTCATCACTCCTTTCTTCCACCTCCTTTAAACCCTCTATTCATCCATCCATCTGAGCCGAAGGGGGGGCCTTGCTCTGTTCTTATCTGATGTGGGGAAATGTCAGCAGTGTGAGGGGACGGGTGGGGGTAGGGGGGGGCAGTCAGACAGCCTGTGAAGCTGTTGAGTCACTCTGGCCCCGGAGACTGAGTGACAGGGAGACACAATGGGGAGGCAAAAGGTCTCCACTGGCCTTGGCACTAATGGCTCCATATATGGCCTCTAGCAACTTCACAGCCTCAAGTTTCCCTCATTTCCACTGTCTCACTCTCATTGTGTTTCTCTTTCTTTTTTTTTTAGAACTTCCACCAGGATGGGAGAAAATCGACGATCCAGTGTATGGGGTCTACTATGTTGAGTAAGTGACGTGCACTGTGCAACGCAAGGATGCTTTAACGCTGGCGGTGTGCACACAGTTATTCAGAAATATGAGGAAATTGTTCCATTTTTCTTTTTGCACATATGTAGAACGCTTTCACATGTTTTCAGTCTTGACAAAAACAGAAACTCCTGACCTCACTGTAAATGGGAGCTGCTCTAATTTATGTACGGTTCTGCAGGAAGACGGCGCAGCATGATTTTTGCCTCAGCTCTTTTGTAGACTGGAAAATGTAGGCCATTTTGTTTGTGTCATTACCATTTGGGAAAACATGCAGCAAGTGCGTGTGGTGGGTGTGCGCATATGTGTGCTTCTCATCTTGTGTGAAGAACCTGGGATTCATCATTAATATGAATATATTTCATGCATTTTAGATGTTGTTCAAAGCAGCACTTGCAGGCTCAGAGCATTTCAATTTTTTTCCTGCATTTAGTTTTTTCTAATATACATTATTCACCATTTCCTTCATTTGCTGTATAATGTGGTGCTTTCAGGTGTCATTGGTTTGGGTGCTGGTAGCTTAGTAGGAACTCTCCCCCAGGGTTGGTAGGTGATGTGAAAGGTGTTTGTAGTTTCTGTGAATTAAGCCATCATCACAATGGGATTTATGTGATGTGATCAGTGTGTGTGATTGTGTAGTACATGTCTCAGACAGGAGTTTTGTGTGGATGGATGCATATGTATTGTGCCGCTATTGATCAAAGCTTATCGCCATGTCTCCCCTCCCTCTCTTGACCTTCCCTCCCCCTCTCTCTCTTCTCTTATTCCTCCTCTCCTCTGTGTCTGTCTTCCCTCCCTGTGGCGCTCCACTTTTCCCGCTGATATTCACTTCTTGTCCTACATCCTCTTTTGTATTCTTGTTTTCTTTCTTATTATTCATTTCCCTCTGTCACTCATTCCATACCTCCGTCTGCTCGTCCCTGCTTTCACCATCCCAAAGTCATATTAACAGGAAGACCCAGTATGAGAATCCAGTGCTGGAGGCTAAAAGGCGCAGGCAGCTGGAGCAGCAGCAGCCTCAGCCGCAAAGCCAGCAGCCACCTGAAGGTGAGCGCTACATCCGAGGTTTGTTCACAAGCCCCCGCTAAGGGCGTCATTTCCTTTCTTTCTGTTCATGTGTGTGACTGAGTCGTCCGCATATGTGTCTGTATGAGACTGAGAGACTGTGTTTGTCTTTCTTCCAATTACTGCTACAGTACGACTTGATGTTGCCTGCTACTGCCTATGATTTGCTAAGTGCTCTTCCATAAAGGCATAACTATTATTTGCGGCTGTACCGCACAGCCCTTTTGAGGTTAATTTCTGTTTTCTGTGCTGTCTTCGGAGACTTGTTTGTGGTAATAACTTTTAAAGCTTTTTCTCCCCAAGGAGAAAACAGGTAAGTTTCTCTGCAACTGAAAATGCTTCGTTCGCTAAAAAGGTCCTTCTTTCTGATATCCGTCACTAAAAAAAGTGTTGACATTAACAAAACTAATATTGTTGCATTCCCTAACAAGACTCTTGCTGCAAAACTCAACCAATACGTTAGTCCCTTATACCTCTTTAACAGGTTTTATAAATGCGAGTAAACCCACTTAAAAAGGGGATTGATTCCTTCCTCATTGCCAGTAAGTTGCAGCGTCAGCGTCTAGAGTAGACTAGCAAAATAAAAAATAAGAAATTAGGGTTGTTCACCTGGTGTCATATTTCCATAAAAACCTTAGTCTACTGCAGAGTCATTTGACTGAATTAAAATTGAATTAGTGGATGTTAGTGGGTTTTTTGACCAGTGGAAAAGGGGCTTTATAGAGATAGAGATCCCACTATATTGCCGTAAAGACTATTATGCAAGGTTTACTAGTTTACATTGAACCAAACACAGCCAGCACATGCTTGCCATATCAGCTTTTTATTTTAACACAGATATTGAGATGGCTCCATGAACAACAATGCTCCGCCCATTCTGTACTTTTTATACAGAATGGCGAGGACAAATAAAGGCGTAACATTCCCGTCTGTAACAGGCTGTCTAAAAGGGGCTCTTTACCCACTCCTGCTTCCTGTCTCAAATGCATTCACCGGACATCCCGCAGAGAGATTAATTGTAAATGCAGGCCAGCCCACAAGGGGATTCTCCTATCACGCTCCACCTTCTGCACATTCAGCAGAAATCATTTGATTCCGCTCGATTACCTGCTGACTTTACTCCCGTCTCTCTTTAAAAAAAAAAAAGGAATAACTCAATACCTTCAAGCAGGGTTTTTACCATTTTTTCACCCTTGCATTGATTCTACCTCACTGTTAAGAATATAAATGAAGGCTGCAGTGCGATCGGTGCCGTGATGCTGTAACAAGGTGATTTATCAAAAGAGGGGGCCATTATGAATTAATGGGCCGCTCAATTTCCACACACCTCCTTTTATTTTTAGGCGACATGAAACAGTGTTAAAACGCCTATTCAACCTGGGTTTACGCTTAGTCTCATTAGTTGTGAAACTATATTGGTCTCACATGATCTGGGTGATCTGTGGGTTGTTAGACGTTTTGAACCATATTCACTTCTTGCTCGGTGGGAAGCTTTTGTAACTTACAACTGACAGAAGCCAGAGCAGGAAATGTGTCATTTTCACAGAGAAGTTTTAGCTCCACTTGCATCTCTAGCTTCAAATGACGCTGACTGGCTTTGTCCCAAACTCGCAGCACAGTAGGCCACCGTGTCCCAGAGCCCTTAGCCCTGGTTGCCTCCACAAGTAGGGCAGCTATGCACCTGTCTAGACCCGAACTAGAGAACATTTGCCTTTTGCTGTTGCAGAATGGATCGAGGACTCGACATTAGCTGGTGCCCCTCTGGCCAGCTATGCTGCCAACCACCAGGAGACCTACAGGGACCCTCAGACAGCACCCCCAGCCCCCAACGCCATGGGACAAAAACGTATGTTTTTCATCTATACACTATGAGCTTTAAAACCATGTGAAAATAGTATTATTCATTACTTTGCTGTTTCTGTGCCGTGCTACCCAGAGGGACTTATTATGAGTCAAATCAAATTCAGCTCAGTGTGTTTTCCTGAGCTGTTGCCTCAGGCCATGTTTGAGTTTTCATGATGGAGGACCAGTTATGAATTGACACTGTAAAGCAGCTCCTTGTATAAGCTTCATCACATATTCGTAATAAGTAAAGTCAAATTCAACTCATTGGTTATGTACAGTAGACATTTTTTTTCCAACAGAGCACTCAAGGCCATGTTTGTATTTTTGTGCCAACACACTGGATGTGACTGTGCCAGGCGCGGTTTTATTTTATATACGTGCTCCCTCCGTGTTTACTGTGGCCACATGCTGATTCTCTTGGAACCTCTCTCATGTTGTTCCAATTTTCGGATCAAATAATGGCCTGATTTCACCCGTCATATACCAGCGCTCACACCTACAGACACAGTGTCTCGCCGTTACTGTGGTTTTTTTCTTCTTCTCCTTCTTGCCAGCTCCTTTTATACCAGCCTCCCACTAGCAGCTTGTCTAATTAGCGCAGCCATGCCAGAGAATTAACTGCCTCACCCTGTCTCCCCCTCTTACTCTCCCTCGCTGCTCTATCAGCTGCCTTTTCCTTTCTCCCTCATCGATCTCTCTATTTTATAGCTCACATTGGCCGTCTCGCTGTCTTTTGTCTTTTTGTCTCCCCCCCACCCCTCTCTCTGCTTTGGTTCAATTGTTTGTTCGGTCCATCTCTCCGTCTTTTCCATCTTTGTTTGTCTCTGCCTCCGGAGAAAGTCATCATTTGAAATCTCTTTATCTCACTCTTTGGCTTTCATGTTTCTCCTGCTTCCTGGTCTGTTCTTACATCTGTGGATCCCTGGTGGATAAAGCCGCCATTTCAGCTCGCAGTTTTGTTGCATCTTGCCTGTTCTGAAAAATGTGATTCAAAGGCACTGCACACGAATACACACACACACACACACACACACACACACACACACACACACACACACACACACACACACACACACACACACACACACACACACACACACACACACACAATGCACAAAACTACAGAAACACAAGGACACCAACTGGGTCCAGTGGTTATGCATGTTTCATTGAATGCATAAACTGTAGCGCTGCCATCACCTGATGTGGTCCGGTAGGTCACCAAACACATTCCTCTGTGGTCCCTTCTTCTTCACTCCCTTCTTCCTCTTATCTTTGTTCAGCCTGCGTCTTCCCTTCACCCCAATCAGCAACTCCTCATTCATTTTTGTGAAGTATAAACTAATTTATGTGAAATCATTTTCCGTGTGTATGTGGCTCCTCTTCCGTGTATTCAATTCCTCATTCCTCTCACTCGCAGTCGTGAATACTTCACTCCATTTCTTCGATTTAGACTGATAACATCTCCTATCTCTCTTGCTAGTATTCTTAATGATACATAATGAGGTAGAAAAAAGCAAGAAGAAAGAAAGGAAGGGAGGCTGAGTAATTGGGTTTGAATTGCCCTGTCTGAGTACTTCTCATGGCTTTACACCACTCTGAAATGTGTTTAATGGAGAAATCTGTTAATTAAACCTTCGCAACCAGTGTTGAATATAATCGGCAGGTACTTATCAACACAGAACCGTCTCTTATGCACATATGTATGTCCTTTCACCTCGGTTAAAAACCATTGTAAGTAAAGGTGACAAAAAATAATATAATTTAATTTGCAGCATCATGTATTGTTTGAACTACTTTATGTCCCCTTTGTTTGTATTGATGTCTTAACTGCTGCTTTGAACTCTGCTTCAGACTAATGCACTTTTAAGGGATCAATATTACCTTAATCAGTACAGTATCCTCTACAAGCATCTAACAAAGTATATCCAGCCAGTAGTATATACTACTACTATTAACAGTTGTCACACATTAGAGCCAGTATCATTGATTAAGGTTAGCAGTGGCTGAAGCCCAGCAAAACCTGGCCCTGAAAGGTTGGGATTGATTGGGATTTTTGCATTTGGGATTATCTCCATTTTCTTCTTGTGTTTCAGATTACCTTCTAATCCATTTAATGTAATCAGTCCATTGTGAGTCATGTTGTGTAATTTGGGCGAACACTATATAACGGCCAGTAGCCATTACCTTACTCTAATTTAATTTAGTTGCATTGGCCAAAGAGAATGAAATGTAAATGTTTTGATTAATGAGTATTGAACAAACAGAATCCAGAGCTTTTTAATACAGTTTGCTCTGTTACATCTGTCTACCAGTGCAGTCTAAAGTTAATGATCTGTGTCTGTGTGTTCAGGGGGGAAGCCTTTCTTTACTCGGAACCGATCCGAACTGAACGGGACTTTCATCAACACCAAGCTGAAAAAGAGTCGTCGGGGGTTCGGCTTCACTGTCGTAGGAGGTGACGAGCCGGACGAGTTCCTACAGATAAAGAGCCTGGTCCTTGATGGACCTGCAGCCCTGGATGGCAAGATGGAGACAGGTGGGTGTACTGAATTTAAAGTTTACCAAGAAGGAAGGCTGCTAAGTGAAACTTTGGCGGAATACAGATATTGTTTTACTTAACTTGTCCTCCCTCCTCTAAGGTGATGTAATCGTGAGCGTCAACGATACATGTGTACTTGGCTACACCCATGCCCAAGTTGTAAAGATCTTCCAGTCCATCCCTATTGGCTCCATGGTCAACTTGGAGCTGTGCCGTGGCTACCCACTCCCCTTTGATCCCGATGACCCCAACACCAGCCTGGTTACCTCAGTGGCTATTCTTGAAAACAAAGAGCCCATCATCGTTAACGGCCAGGAGGGCCCCAAAAGCTACAACTCCCCATCCAGCCACGGCAGTCAGAACAACAACAACATCTTGAACAACGGCGGCGCACCCCTCAATGGCCTCCCGCGATCCCACAGCCCCTCCGCTGAGGGGGCCTCCGATACCTCTTCCCAGCACGGCTACCCCAGCGACGTGGTCACCCTGGCCTCATCCATCGCCACACAACCAGAACTCATCACCGTACACATGGAGAAAGGAGACAAGGGCTTTGGCTTTACCATCGCAGACAGTCCCGGAGGCGGAGGGCAGAGGGTGAAGCAGATCGTGGACTACCCTCGCTGCCGTGGCCTCAAGGAGGGGGACATCATCGTGGAGGTGAACAAGAGAAACGTGCAGAGCATGTCTCACAACCAGGTGGTCGACCTGCTCAGCAAGTGTCCCAAAGGCAAAGAGGTCACCATGCTGGTGCAGAGAGGTGAGTGCAGGCCGATCTCTCTTTAAGCATCTGCATTGTGTCAGTACATTCATCACTTGTATTGTAAATAATGAGAGCAGATGGAGATGAGTAAGGTGGAGGAAACAGGTGTCAAGTTATATGGCACTTTCTGATTTATGTGTCCATATGTTGAAGTGCTGCAAAACAAAGCAAACGCCACATGTATCTGCTTGATGCAGTTGACAAGAAATGCTCGGCCTCTGCCTTACAGGCTGCTCCAGCTCATATAGAGCTTTTATTGACATACATATTAATTTATTCATGTACAGTAAATAGAGGTTGGAGGCAAAGGATGCAAGATAGAGGGAAGAAAGAAAGTTGAAATAACATTTGAGGACGTGGAGGACTGAAGTGGGAATAGAGAGGGAGGTGTTTACGCTGAATGGCATCAACAGTCAAACGTTATGGCTGTCTTGAGATGGGAAGGTGGCAGAGAAAAGGGAAGTTAAAAGGGTAGATGGAGGTACTATGAAATGAAGGGTAAACGCAGAAAAGAAATCTCAGGTTTAGTTGCTGTTTCAGGTCAGAGAGTGTGAAACATTTATTTTCTTCCCGTCTGTCTGATGCTCTGTGTCTGTTGCTGTGTGTGTTTGTTGAGAACATGTCTAGTTTGTTTTTTGGCTTTTAGTGTACGCCCATGCTAGAGTCTGTTAAAAGATGCCACTGATGGGGCTGGCTTGCTTTTATCCACCCACCTGCTTCCCTGACTTGGTATGAGCTGAAGACGGTGACATTTAGCTGTTGACAGACGTTTTCACTGGTCAATGTCATCGCTGCAGAAACAATGCACTGGCGTATGAATGCTGCTATTGAACGTGCCCCACCTGGCTTTTGTCACAGCTCCTGACTGAAAATCACTGTCTCACAGACGCAGCATTAAATGGAAACAAAGCAACTTTGAATTGAGGAGAGAACTGAAATGATTGAATTTCAGTATTTTCTCTCCAATCCCCCTCAGACTCTCACATCTTCAGAGCTCTAAACGCACTGTGTGATACAAGTAATTGGACCATTTTCTCTGTCAGGCTGTCCATAGCTTGCTTTGGGGCTTATTAATTCAAATAACCAAAAAGGCTTTTTTTTGTCTTTGTGTGTGCACAGCGCAGTTAGAACCACAGTAGGGTTGGGAGCTTAGAGCTGTTAAATGGATATTGGTCAGATGAACAGTAGCCAAGTCAAATTGTAGTCTTGCATTGAATCTGTCTTTCTCTCCACTTGGTTCTTCACCTCAATTTGCATCTGTCTTTCTCCATTCTGTCACTCTCTCTGTCTCACCTACACAAACACACACACACACACACACACACACACACACACACACACACACACGCACACACACACAAAACTCTTTCACTACCTCCCTCTTTAGTATACAGAAGCCCATAAAGTGATAGAGCATCATCATGGGCTGTCAATAAAACAGACGGCAGTTTAGCTATCTGTGTGTGAGCACAGTGTCTGGCTCTGATAGCTGCAGACAGTCTGTGATAGGAGGAATGGCACTAAGATAAAACACAAAGGTATGTATGATGATAATCTATATGGAACTAATTTAATTGTACCAGCAGATTGGTTTTTTATCATAATTACAGTTTAGTGTGAAGAAAGCCAAAAGGCTAAGAAACATACAAACTCAGGAAACAAACATTAAATTCAGTTTAATTGTTATTGTAGCAGCACCTTCCGTCTGGTGTTTATGTAGATAAATAATACTAAAGAATCCTCATTGCACGTTCCTGGTTGCTGGTTACCTCCACCAAGGAGGTTATGTTTTCACCCCTGTCCGTTCATTTGTATGTTTGTTTGCTTGTAAGCAAGATTACACAAAACGACTGGGCGGATTTCCATAAAACTTGATGGAGGATGCAGTACGGATCAGGAAAGATCCCATTCAATTTTGGTGTGGATCTGGATCAGGGCTTGGATAGAGTGTTTTTCATTCAAATTCATGGCTTATTTAGGGAACTAATATGAGTTTGTGTGTAATTTGGTGCAGATTGAATATATTTAATGAGACTGTTTGGCCTTGGTGGATATTGCTTTCTGCTGACGAACCTGATGACTCTAATATCACAACACAGTAATAGAGAACCAAAGTAGTGCTACAGTAACCTTGGCAAAGATCTTGTACAGTGTTCATATTCAAACGTCATTGATACTCAATCATATTGGTACTAGTAATAAAAATCTTTAATAGTAATCAGCCCATATGTTTTAGGAATATACATTTCTTAAAGAACCAAAATTATATTTGCTCGAGGGGTGCAACTAATAATATATATATATTTGTTTTAATTTGTTTATTTATGGATGATTGATTTGTGTTTTTCTGGCCAATTAATTTAGTGTTTTTGTCTATAAAATGTCAGAAAACAGTAAAAATGTCAACTAGACTTTCCCAGATGTCTAAAACCCAAAGATTTCCCAATTGCGGTCCATTAAATCTGACACAAAGCGTTATGACTTCTGGACTAATTGATTCATGGTCAAATTGCTTCAGTGCTTATTTTATCTATCGTTATCAATGGCGTGTACAATATGGACAGATAAAAACCATTCAAGCAGCTTATGTGTGGCATTATAAAGAAGTGGGTTAAAGAATTATTGTAGTTGCAGGGCTCAATGAAGTGTAAGTGATCAGATTTCGATCAGATTTCTCTGTGTTGAATGGTGATTTTGTTTTGCATCGTGCACTCTCTTGCGTATCAGTGCCCTGGTAATCATTCACATGCCATGTGTGTTGTCAAACGTATTCACACAGGCCAACGCCTGAGACATCAAACCAAGGTTCTACATGCGGTACCTTAATTACTCTCTCGCTCCTCCTCTCTTTGCTGCTCTCTCGCTCCGCCTGTAGAAACGAGGCGCACTGGCCTCTAATTGGGGTCCTGATGTCAGATGTGCTTATCATACACATACATCTTTTTCTCTCTCGCTCTCGTTTCGTTTTACACTCGCTCTCCTTCCATCCATCAAGAATCTTTTCCTCGCCGTGCAAACACCGGTTGCATCCAAGTACACACACACACACACACACACACACACACACTTACAGTGGACCACAAACAGGAACAGTAATGCATCCAATTAAAGATTTGAAGCAGAAAAGACCCCGGTACAGTCTTAATTGGTGGAGATCCACCCCTGTATCCCTCTGTTTCTGTTTCTACCCCCCACTGCCGGTATGTAGATTCACACCCCGCGCGCCCACATGAAGGCGGGAGCCTATCCCTGAGGATCGGCGCGTGAAGACACACACTCGTTAAGGAGGCTGTGCACAGCGGTGTGCCCCTCACCCCTCTCCCACTGAGAGCAGTGTCCGCAAGTCAGCATGTGTGAAAATATGAACGTATGTTTTCATTTCACACAAGGAACAGTGTGCAGACTGGGCTAGAAAACAAGTGAATCTTATGGAAATTTTGCTTTTTTGCTCTCTTTATCTTAAACTGTATTCAGATCTGCACTGAACTCCTGATAATCTGCTGACATTCCCCAGAGGGGCTGTATGGGAGTAAGCAAATGTGTGACTGAGAGGCTCGGAATTTTCTCAGGAGTTTCTCCCTCCAGCCCTCCTAGTAAAAACTCTGGAGAATGTGCGAGTGTGCCCATGTGAGAAGACAGCTGGAGATCCTCCTGAGGATTCACCGCTAGCGAGTGGTCGTGTTGATGACATTAGGTGACCGACACAAAACTGGCTTAAGAAAACAAATATCTCAGGATGACAAAGCAGTGTCACACACATAGAAGATGTGCGCCTGCCCTCACCTGAATGCGAAATACATTTTCCAGAATTCATATCTGAATTCACATCTGAAAACGGCTTTTGTAAACAAGCTACTTTAGCTGTGAATGATTTTTTTTCTTCTTCTTTTCGGCCAAATTAATTTGCCCAGGGGAAGAGCCATCCACAGGCTGGAGATTCACAGGTCAAACACGCGTGATTTTACACATTTTGTACTCTGGGATGTATTACCTATACACATGGGCATGATTTATGACTTGAATCAAGTCTGTATTTCATGAAACATCGTTCTTTCATTTGTCTAATTACACTGCTCAAATGTGCTCATTTTCCCCCTGTCTGTCTTCTCCCGCCCCTACTGATGCAATGACATAATTCAATTCAGCCCCCGATGCCTTGCTGTAGCACAGATGCTCATTTCCTCTCCTGTGCTCCATTTAAGTAAGAGTAAATGTTATAGTGTCCATAGGGAAGCATGCACCTGCTGCACAGCCTTTTATCAGAGAGAAATTGTTTGGGTGCACAATTTCTGAAACACAGCCTCTCAATAGCCCAGCAGCTTGTGTCATTAGTCATCTATAGAAAAATGAAGCCTATTTGCAGAGTCTTGAGCCCCATTCTATTCTATTTTTCTTACCTGTTTGTAAGGCCAGGCAGGTGCTGCAATGAAAGCAAGGTGATATGTGCCTGGCTTCAGCAACTGCCTGTAGCCATGTAAGGAGATGGAGGGATGGAGGGCTGCAGTGGACGAAATGGAGAGGAAGAGAAGGGGCGGACGTCAGAGGATCGGAGAGATGATGAAACAGCAGCGCAGAAACCCCCACGATGCTCAGCTCTCTTCTCAATCCTCTCTCTCCCCCACTTCATGACTTAAATCAATCAGCGGTGACATGCATTATTAGTCCCTGCTAGGCAATCAGGCCTCTTCTCCTGAATGAGAGATGGGCCGTTTTTCCCTCCCACGCAGCCAGTAGAAGGACGAATGGCAGGTCGAGGGACTGACAAATGCAACTGGTGTTAAACAATTTCATGAACCCTAGCCTGAACAGTTACTTCCTTTATCTGCCCTTCAATAAACAGGTAAATACCCAAAGATGTCTCAGAGACATCACATTATCTGCATGGCTACTTGGGAACTCTGAGGAGCCTTCATGTGCGAAACATCCATAGCGTTAAAGCACAAGAGGGTGTACTTGCTCTTGTTTGCACTTGTTTGCGTTTCCCCTCATTGCCTTTAAGTGCAGTTTGAAGGAGATTTATTGTCCCCTTGAAGACAGACAGGTTGAAATGTGTGTTTTCCTGTTGGTTTTTTTTCCTCTGGGCATGCACCTTTAAAGAGGGTAAAAACACCAAGTGGATCAATGCCACACTACATGGCTCTTATTGGCATAATGGTCGGCAAAAGCACAGACAGCTTGTAAGTGCCTTCTGTCAAAAAGCACTCCACGGATCAGTGTTCTTTGAGAACACACAGTGAGAGGCACAAACACAATTACTTGAACTTACATAACCCACATAAACAAACCCCACAGTTACCGGCATCCACATTCATAAGGCCCCATATACTGTGGACAGCCTTGTACACACCCATTAGAAAGAGATAAACGTTGATGATGGGTCTGTGCACAGAAAAAATAGAAAATCAATTCACTGTATGGGCAGGAAGCGTTGTATTTTTGCCCACTTTGCATTAAAAATTCTGCTGACTGCACATTCCAATGGCACCATAATGAACAGCATTGCAGTCCTGAAAAGCAATGATGATGGGGGGAGGTGGCCTGCCTGCCTATGGGTGCCCACGTCTCACCTCTGCTCGTTTTTTTTGGCTGGCTTGAGGCTCGATCCGGTGAATCACCGCTTGTTGCACAGGGACAAGGTGAGCCTCTCGCTCCCTCACCCCACCCCCACCACCAATCTCACACATCTTCACACCTCCACAGCCACCGGGGCGAGTCGTAAATCTCCACCGTTGCACCATCTTTTGTTTCCATGACAATGCTCTGCTGATAATCTGCACTTGGGTCTCCTCTGGATGAACGTGTGCATTTGTGGGAGGAGGGGATTTCACCCCTGCTTTCTCTCAAAGCCGTGGAACACACAATACAGAGGAGAGACCACTCCGCAGCTCCGATTTTTTTTAGATTATGTAGTGCCATGACATTCATTGCAAGAAAAACTGCTCCCTTACATTTTTTCCCCCACAACTTTTCACATGCACGCTCTGCCTGCCTGTTGCCTGTGCTCCTCTGTCACATTTTATTCCACTGTTTACACACACACCTGCACACACACACGCAGAGAAACATCGCAGCTGATGCGAGCCTTTCACTCCTTCACCGTACACGTCGAGAGCAGCTCACCACAACAACCGTTGCTTGGAGACCGTCTGTCGGTTCTCCTGCGGTCACCATGCACTGTCGCCACGGTGACAGATGGACCTGCCTGTTGGAAGCCATCACTCCCAGCTGAGATCTAGCAACATGGAACACATACACACACACGCGGGAACTGTGGACAGACAACATAATCTGCTTAGTAATGGCTGCCGTTTAGTGACTGGTGAGCTGCCAGGTTGGTACAACAGTTCCTGTGTGTGGAAGGAAACTGTTGCCTGCAGCTGTGGGGCGCTGTGTGTCCTGTCAACCTGTGCAGAGTTCAGCAGAATACAATTAATCCACACCAGAGGTCCTGTGGCAATTCTGTGTCATGGCTTTCAAACGTACGGCCGTCTTCATTCCACCGCCTGTTATATCCAGTGCACACAAAAGAGTCAACCAGAGTAACAAGTTCTTTCCTCCACACGGTGAAACAAGACGACTGTAAAACTCAATCGATTATTATTTCTGCAATCACATTTATTGATTACTTCATTATTTTGGTTTCACTGGAATTCATAATAATCTGAGGACATATCATTAATCATAAAAAACACACATTAAACGTATTTACTGCCCTGTAGGTTAAATAGTCCGTCACTCTTCACTGTTAAGTGCCACAAATTTTAAGATTTAGTAAGCAGAATAAAATGAGCTGCGGAGGACTGGGCAATTTTTTGATAGCCGGGGGTGCAGAGGATTTAGTCAGCACTCTCTCACTCAGGCTGTCAGTGCAGGCCAGGCCCGATCGCCGCTCTTTTCTCCCTCTTGTATGTAATTAGGCCTGAAGGTTGGCCCAAACATCCACAATACCTTTTGATCTGGGAGCTTCAAGCACACTCTGGCATCCACGCACGCGCGCGCACACACACACACACACACACACACACACACACAGACCAATGTTATGCAAACCTCTGCACAGCTGTTTTTGCAGTTTTTATTTGTTTTAAGGCTGCAACTAATGATTTGTTCCTTCATCAGTCATCTGATTAACAGTAACGTGATAAACAGTTAATCAGTAGAACTCGATTATTTCATTTAACATCACAAAATTGTGAATAACTTTTAATTTTGCTGTCTGACCTGAAATCATAAATCTGCGTGTGCATTTGCTCGGGTGTGTCCATTTTGTGTATGACTGGTTCTGCTATAAAAGCTAGAGAGAGAGGGCCGGGACGCACTGAAAGACAACAGCGGCAGATCAGTTGCAGTAGATGGATGAATAATAATCAAACGCCAGCATGACACTTTGATTGACAGCATGCTTACCTCGAGACATGCATAGGCGTCTGATTTGGGGTGGGGGGGCTACACACTGCTGAATGAATGATTCCTATTGATTGAAAAAAAAAAAAAAAGGTGAAAAGGGGAGAAGGAGCAGAGGAAGGAGAGAAGAAATAAGCTGCAGACGCACCACAGCTGGGGCTGTCAGCTTTGAATGAACCCAGATGTCTGAGAGATAAAGAAGACTAGAGCATGCGTGTGTGAGTGTGAGTGTGAGTGTGTGTGTGTGTGTGTGTGTGTGTGTGTGTGTGTGTGTGTGTGTGTGTGTGTGTGATCTTATCTCAGTTTCCCCAAAGGATTGACACACAATAGTGGCCCATTTTCTCAGATCAGACACTGCTGAGTCTCACCCATGCTGTACATGTGTTACACACGAACCTGAGCTGTGTGTGTGTGTGCATGTGTGTTTTATACACCACTCATTCTTGAATTTTAAGCATTATAAAGGTACACACACACACACACACACACACACACACACACACACACACACACACACACACACACAGAGAACCAGTCTTGCATCTTCTCTTTGTTTGGATGCATTCCTTCTCCCACTCTCATTTCCATAACTTCATACAACACTTTATTTCACGCGTGCCTTTCTGTCGCACCTTCATCAAACTACGATGTGTGTCAGGAGCAATGCGTGCACGGAGCTGTCTGCTGCTGTGTGCAGCTACATGGATGTTTATCAGCATGTGGGGGTGGGAAGGAGACTGAGATGGAGGGAGGGAGGGGGAGAGGATGGGAGGGAGAGAGAGTGATGATGCTGAGGGTTGAGAAGGGAGGGAGGGCACTGTGCAGTGAGGTGAGAGAGGGAGAGAGAGAGAGAGAGAGGGAAAAAAAGGAAAAGACAGCAGGAAAGAGAGAGACGGGGAGGACGCGCCAACTGCCTATAGATGCTGGAGCCTTCGACAGCGGAGCGCAGCGCTCAGCGGACACAGGAAGATGGTCTCAGTAAGAGGGGAACTGACGGTTGCCTATAATTTAATGTTCAGTATCTTGGACTCCTTCTCCATGGGTAATGCTACGGCCAGGAACTCCAGAGTACAGCTCGCTTTTTCTCCTCTCTGCTCCTCTCTCTCTCTTTCATTCTCTAGATGTGTTGCTCTCCAGGATTCTGTCCTTCCTCCTCAACTCTTCACTGTCCTCCCTTCGAACACACACACTCGCTGACATTGCCGTCCGTTAGCCAGGGTCTGTAACGAGAAGCCGGCCGAGCCCTCGGGGCTGGCCCCACTCTTCCGCTGCACCAGTCAAGCCGAGCGCTGGCCGCGGCAGTGATGCAGATAGATCGCGCTGCCTGCCTCTACGCCCCCCTCCACCCCACAACTCCCTCCCTCCCTCCCTTCGTTGCTTCTCAAACAACCAGCCGTGGATGGGCGAGCAAAGGAACCAAAAGCAGGGAAAGCGGAAGAGGAGGGAGAAGGAGACGAGGGATAGAAGAGCTAGTTGAGACATTGTTTTGGAGTCTGCCTTATCTGTCTTTTTTTTCTGAAATTCTTTTTCTACAGCGTGGAATAAACACTGTCACTTCATTGGTAACGTTCTCTTCTCTGTTTCTCTTCTGTCTGCCTTCACAGGGGTGGCACCTGCAAAGAAGAGCCCCAAACTGGTAAGTTGTTGTTTTTTCTATCTTTCTAGTTCTCTTTTTTTCCCTGCCATCCATTACTCCCTTATCCTTCATCTCCATCTGTCAAAAAGGAAATATCCAGCTCCTTCTCACTGCCTCCTCTCTCCTGCTTCATCTCTACGTCCCCTCTGTAAGGTGGAACTTGTGCTGATGTTGTGGGTCTGTTTGTAGACATGGGATGCTGTGTGCTGTGTGTGGGGGTGGATCCCTGTAGCCTCACATCAGCTCCCCCCTCCTCCTCCTCCTCCTCTCCTCTCCGGTGGGGGCTGGGACGAGGGGCTTTGATGCCAGCGTGAGCTGGGTTGCTAACACGCTGATGATCGGCATCACGCCGGGTGCTAATGCTTGCTGCGTGAGAGTGGAATGTACGATCGCAACCAAGCAACGGCCTCGTTTGTGATTTCCGCTGCATTAATGCATTCTCACTGTTGACCCTTTTCTGACTGAACGTGTGTTTGTCAATTTTTTTTGCAGGATGATTTTGAGCTGGCACCTCCGTACAGAGATTACACTCGGAGGGTATGTGATGCCTTGTAGATGAGGTGGAAAGTTTTGGGTGACTGAGGTGTGGTGGTGTTGGTGCTTTAGATGTAGAAGATGATGGTGATGGTTTGACATATATTAGATAACAGAGGTGATGGTTGATAATGATCTTAATGCATGCATAGAGTTGTTCACTCATTATCTCATCACCACTATGCCTATAGGGGGGTGGGTGAAGTGTTTGAGTCCACAGAACACTTTTGGACTCTCAGGGGTAAACAGTGTTGCAGCCGAATCCAATACAATTTAAGTAAATGGAACAACTTCTTCAGACGTGAAAAAACAATAGAAAAACATGCCTTCATACTGCTCGTATGGTGTCACCCAAGTGTCCGGGAGCCCTGAAATTCATATTTGACTCGAAACGGTGTCATTTACACCATGTCATTACACGCCTCCACGAGCATCGCCACTTCCGGTCGTGGACTTTTAGGCTGTAAATGACCTTGTTTCGAGTCTAATCTGAATGTTGGGTCAGTTGGATGACACCACACGAGCAGCATGGAGGAATGTTGTGTTTTTTCGTTTTTGTTTTATTACGTCTGAAGAAGAGGTTGCCTTGGCTGCAACGCTGTTTACCCCTGAGACTCAATAAAGTGTTTTGTGGACTCAACCCTTCACCCACCCCTCCATCGGCATAGTGGTGAGTAGATAATGAGTGAACTTTTCATTTTTCGGTGAACCATCCCTTTAAGATAGCTGCCTATGCTGTGATGTATTGAGGTGGTGAAGTCTGGCCTGCTGGTGGCAAAGCAGGACAGAGCCGAGTCTCGGAGAAGCTGCAAGGATTTGTTTTCATTGCTCCGGCCCCTCCCCCCTCCCTCTGTCTCCTTAATAAGTTATTGGAGCAGGAGAAACCAATGTATTATAGCAGTCCTGGAGCACAGAGGGAGAGCACAGTGACTGCAGAAGGTCAAAGCTAATACATCTATAAAGAACAAGAGATTTGAAGTCGTTTTTGAAAGGGGAGCAGGATTTTGGATTTTGGATTTGGATGGAGAGAAAACAAGACGTAACGCTGCCTCAATGACTTATGGAGGTGCCATTTTGTTTGATGGAATAAAAAAGGCATAAAAATCATTTTATGTGGTCAGTGGGAAGCATCAGTCTTGAGTTCCGACTAAAACATAAAACAAGGCCGGCGTTTTGTGACTAATTGTATGAGCCCATTGATTTTTACTTTCACCACACAACACAGTGCAGTTACGCTCATAACGCTGATAGAGTGAGCGACTTAATATTTGCTAAAGCGTCGAAGTTCTTATCTTTTATGTCTAACCAGGGTGATGAATATAAACATGAATTGCAGAGGTGTATATTCAGGGAGTAATGAGTTTGAATTTATTGACATAAGACATAGCTGCGCTTTGAAAGCCAAACACTTTGATATCTGAGAACAGATGAGCCACTTGCCTCAGCTGCTTCAAGGTGTATGTTTTTGTGCATCCAGACATCGTGACTAAGGTCATGGGAAGGATTTTTTACTTCTGCTCACAGGGTATTTGTACTCGAGGTCAGGATTGTATGTGCTTTACTCTGCTCAAGCGCCGCTCTTCTCAAATCCTTGAGCGAGCGCTTAAGTGCCCATGTTATTGAGGGGCCAGTGGCAATTTATGAGGAGTTTTACATTTCTGGCTCCACCACGGAAATTCTCCCTTCATTTCAAACCCCACGAGTGCTTTACTCTCTGTGAATATCTTTACACATGCAGCAGGAGATGCAGTTTCTTGTTTATACATTCCACGCTGTTAAACAAAAGGAATAAGCAATGCACCCTCATAAATTGAGCCACAATTTCATTTCTCCAACAGCTGAATGACTTAATCATGAGAAACTATTGAGGTCTTTTTTTCTGCCTTTGTTTGCTAAAAGAATTCACCAAAATAAAACAGCTTGATTGTTCTTTGTGTTGAATAAAGCGGCAACACAACAGTGGTTGACATTGTACACTCATAGAATCTGTTTTTGCTTTTACCCAGAGGAGCAGAAATCTTTTATCTTTCTACTCCCTCAAAAAATTCATGTTTTCATCGTCTGTTTCTCTTCTCACAAACCACAACCCCGGTTCCCCCTTTTCTTTCCCACTGCTGAGCATGCATTTTTAATCTCCACCTGTCTGTCACTGCTGAATTCCGCCTCCATGATCTGCTTCTCCAACAGCCGTTATCCCGGAAGGACAGTCAGAACAGCTCCCAGCATAGCGTTTCCAGCCATCGGAGCGCCCACACAGACTCGCCCGTGCACCTGTCCCTGGCTCCGCCTCTCAACGAGAACGCCGCTCCCCCGCCGCCCTCTCAGCCCCTGCCAGGC
Source organism: Hippoglossus hippoglossus (assembly GCF_009819705.1). Classification (NCBI taxonomy): domain Eukaryota; kingdom Metazoa; phylum Chordata; class Actinopteri; order Pleuronectiformes; family Pleuronectidae; genus Hippoglossus; species Hippoglossus hippoglossus. The sequence goes on along the minus strand of NC_047155.1, from coordinate 21,371,564 downwards.
CTGCCGCCCCAGGACATCCCGGCAGACGGGACCATCCAGAGAAAGCCGGACCCTTTTAAGATTTGGGCCCAGTCCAGGAGCATGTATGAAAGTAGGCGTAAGTATATACATTTTCGGTGGCGGTTGGATGAGGGCTGCATGGGGCTGTTGGCTCACTGGTGTGTTTAAAATGGTACAGCACGTTTTGGAGAAGCGAAATGGGATGAGAGACGCTGTAAGTTCCGTGCATGTAAGTAACTGCTTTATATTCTTACACAACAGCGACATTAACCCGACCTGTTCTTGTCCTCTTGTCCTGAGATGTGGTATCAGTTTGGTGCTTGGAATGTTCTAACATGGAATCCTACAGTTAACCACACTTCCATAAAAATGTAATGTTCAGTGTTTGTGGACATTGTTTTAGAGAAGTGATGATTCAAGTTGTGAGTGGTCGTATTATTTATTTTGCCTACCTTCATTGATATAAATTGGGTGGATAAAATAATGGAAACACCTATCAGTATCATGCAATATACTTCAAAAACATCACAAACTTATTGTGCGTTCATGAGGTGTCTGAATAATCCGAAGAAATTTGTTTCCAACTGGGAAAATTTACGTGAACACCACCAAAAGTCGTAAAAGACAACTCGGAAAGTCAGCAAAAACTTTGATACTTGAGTTACATAGTGGCTGACGTCATCAGTTATAAAACATTTACCTTTGTTGGTATTGGAAAGAAGTGTTTAGGTGATATTTAAATGCTCTTAACACAAATACAACACGTTCTGTTTACCGTGTTCTTGTTTTTCTCCCACATTCCGACTTCTAAGCACATGAACCCACCGAAGTTGGAACAACGACTTCACAACTTTTAGACCTCCCGAGAAGCATGTGAATAACACTGTAAAATCTCCAAATAGACCATACAGTTAAATCAGCACCTCTTTAAAACTGTTCAAACAAAACTGAACTTTGCAAACATTGCAATCTGGATTTATTGCAGGACTGTTGCAAGACAAGTCTAACTTGGTGTAATACTGCTAAGATGAAAATAACATGAAAACCAACTCACCTAGAATTAACAATGGAAATAATAAAGAATTTAATGTAATGTTTACATGTTTAGTTTATAATAGTTAGCAGTTTGGGAAATAATCTCATTGATATTTTCAACCAACAACACACAACATGTTAATTAGTCAAATTTAGCTTTTAGGCTGGTAGGCAGATTTGTTTTACTTGGCCAGGCTGGCTGTTTCCTTCCCCTTCAGACTTTGTGATGAGGTAAAGCTAATCACTTGCTGCCTCTAGCTTTATACATATCACACAGACATCATCTAAATCTCAACAGGAAAGTGAATCAGCACCATTTCCCAAAGTGACAAGTTCTTTTAAAGTTCTTCTTTCATTCAACACCACAGCATTGGCTTGATTTTGGTCCACATGATGGTGGTCCAATCCTTTTTACTCTACGCCACTTTGGTCCAGCTGTCGACTTTGGCACCATTGACACACTTTTACACCAGACTTCCCTTTAGAGACACATGGACATTTAATTAGCAGCAATAGTGTAGTGGATGTCAGTGAATTTACGTATCCCCCTCCTTGTCGAGTCTTGCCAAAGCAAGGGGATAGCTCCAATTAAAAAGAATAACCCTCAGATCCACTGTCAAGTTAGGGAAAAAAACAAAGGAGTCTGCGAGCGCTGAGAAATGTTCACGCCTAATCTAGTAGCATAGACGCCTGTTGGGAAGCTGTTATGAAGTGCTGAGTGGACAATAGTGTTAGATTTAAAACGAAAATGAAGAATGGAGATGGAGAGTGGAAGAAACAAAAAGCAAGGGGAGACATTTTGTCTACATACCTGTCCTAAGGTGATGGAGTCTTAAAAGGGTTTTTTCTTAACTGCGTGAGCCAGTTTGCTCAGTGCAAAAAGGGAGCACAAAGGATAATGAAATCCAAGTGACATGGCAACACATAGAAGGCGATGAGAAAGAGAAATGTTAGGGGAAGAGAAAGGTCAAGCATTGGGAGATCAAGAGATTGTGAGTTATGTATAAGAAGGAACAAAGAGAATGATAGGGAGAACAGGTGACCTGTAGCAGCAGGTGTAAATCCTCCACTTCCTCACACTGCACCTAGCTCTGCTCCTAAAAACCTGCAGTGTACATCCCATAGGACTCAAGCCTCAGCTACAGGAGGTACATTCCTGGAGACAACATTAGCTCTAATGAAAACTTCTGCATAGATCAAGCTCTTCAAATGCAATGTGGCAAAATAATTTGCAGAAACTCTGCATTAAACACCTGCAAAAAAAAAGCCAGACACGTTGGAGAAGAACTTGATTGTTCCTTACTTGCCTTCATTTTAAAGTTTCCACTTAAAACCCCTCACTGTTCCAACAGCCCATGCTTTTTTATTTGCAGCCCTAACATTCATAGGTCTGCACAGGTCCGGCCACCTGATCGATCCCCTCACGCTCAGTTGCCTTACCTTGGAGATCACTCATGGATCTATTAATCGGCAGGAGCAGGGTGTAACAGTGCAGTTGACCCCCCTGTGTGCAGGTGCAGATTGCAACAGTTAGCCCCTGACTTCCAGCTCCTCCACAGTTACAGTGTGATAGATGGGAAGAGATAGCTGAGCTCCGCAGGGATTTTAACTGTTGACCGTAGGAACAGATTGGAAGCAGGCTGCTCACGCCTTCTGCCACCGTGCTGACTCTCAGTGGCGGTTGTGGCCTTGGCAGCGGCAGAACTGTACTGATGCAAAAGGAAATCTCCCTGGGAGTTTGATCCCGGGTGCGTGTTTGTCAGTCAATACAACACAGCTGCGGCCGTACAAGTGCATGCACATACATGCATAAGTGAATAAATATACACATTCTTAAAGCAGATACGCTCGTGTGTGCTTCAGGAGGAGGCCACATTCATGCACACTCACTCGTTCGCTCCCCTGGCTCCCCAGTAACCCCCCTGAGGCTCCCCTGCCTCATGAACCATGAGCTGTCAGTCGCTGCAGTGCAATACTTCTTTTATAGCACATCACCTTTCTAGTGACTAGCACATACAGGCACACACAGGCACACACACACACACACACACGTTTCTGTCTACTATGGATGGGAGTGAACTGTGAACTAGACCTACTCACACCCTCTGCTCAATAATTTATAGCCCATCCCGGTATGTATTAGCACCTGTCTTTGGTGGGAAGTGCTACTGAATGTGGGCAAGAGTAGAAATGGAGTTGCATGTCACACATCACTTCATAAAAGAAACAGCGTGGACCATTTAAATACTAATGTCCACTCTGCGGGAAAGTCACTGAATAATTTTTTTTTTTAAAGCTAAGACAAAATAAAACTGTGCTATTTCAGACATCAGTGGGGAGTTGAAGCCTGACCATTTCTAATTATGGAACCGATGAATGAGAGTGTTTTCTTTTGATAGTTTATTTAAGCCCTATACCTACGCTCTTTACCCAAAATAGATCTTTTTTATCTCTTGATGGATCTGTTGTTTGTTCTTTCCCCAGAGCCTCCAGACAGACTATTTGCACATAGTGCCATCTTAGTGACAAAGCTTAGAACAGTTGGGAGGATGATTATTTGCATGTTGACATAAGAAGGCGGATGGTTTGATTCCCTAAGGGTATCCACTGTGGCCCCACCGTTGCCTGCAGCCCTCTATATGACAAAGCTAGAGCATGATATTTTGAATGAAGGGGTTTAACTGAAACTCCCAAGAGTTTTGCTGTATATTCACACGGCGATGTAAATGATAATATTGTTGATTTTACAGTTCCAGACTTCCAGGAGCAGGACATTTTCCTGTGGAGGAAGGACACGGGGTTCGGCTTCAGGATTCTCGGAGGCAATGAGGCCGGAGAGCCGGTGAGTCTTTATCCCTCTCAAACTTTCTTTCATAGCTGAATCCCTCTGTTTGTATTCCAGTCGCCTCAATTTTCCGTCTAAAACTCTGTGAATCTATTAACTCTAACTGACAAGTAACCTGCATGATGAAAAGGAGACTGTATTCCCAGCACCGGTCAGAGCAGTACGATTTTTCACTGCATCTGTTTTCTATCTCTCCTCCTGTGTCGTTCTGAGCTTCTGTGCTGCATTCAAATTCAGATCAGTGATTTCTGCAACACAGTTACTCTTTGATCTGGCCTACGTAGCCTCAATCAGTCAAAAAAAAAATCCATCTCGCATGCACTGCTTTTTTCTTTCCTTTTATAAAGAAGCAAAGTTTTTGGATCTTGTTCACTGGTCTGCACTGCGTTTTTGAGAGGGGAAAAAAAGATATGATTTACTTAAGAGTTTGGCTCGGGTGACAAATATCGCAGGCAGTAAAGAAGAGTAAAGACATAATAGTGAAGTTTAAATCGCAGCAGACATGTCATCTTTATAGCTGCTGTGAAAAATAGGATGCTTTTAAATTCTTTTCATAATTATTTGTGTGTGCAACTCTTTTATTCAGGAAAATGCATTTTTCCCATATGTAACCTAAAAACTAAAGCACACAGCTATTGGCTGTCTTTACCCATTCATGATCACAGTCTCATCAGTGGCATCCATCTGCTCTGGTTGTATAACAGATCTACATTGGCCACATAGTGAAGTTCGGCGCTGCAGACGAGGATGGGCGCCTGCGGTCGGGCGATGAGCTGATATGCGTGGACGGCACAGCGGTGGTGGGCAAGTCGCACCAACTGGTGGTGCAGCTGATGCAGCAGGCAGCCAAGCAGGGCCACGTCAACCTCACTGTGCGGCGTAAAACCAACTACACCGGTAAGAAGCAAGGAGGGATCAAGACCAGGGAGTACAACTTGTTAAATAACTGCTGACGGGTCAATGGTCAATGTTCTCTCCAGTAGTTGGTTGATAGTTCAAAAAGTTCAAAAAATTGCTCAGACTGTGTTATTTAAGGCAAATTTATTCTATACATAGGCGTATATTTACTTCAGTGATTCCAGTCCAAGTTGACTTGGTGACACCCACTGTTACCTTGGTAACAGTAAGTGTGATTCAGTGCTCCTTGTTTAATTATGCTGCTTGTTTACAATGCAGCCAAGCAGCTTCACATTGTTCAGATAAAGGAGTGAGTTTCTTTCTATCACACCCTGACCCACGACCTTCTGCTGCTCACAGCCAAGTTGTTTTCCATATGGCAGCAGAGCTCAGCACAGTTACCTCCCTGAGGAGCTGGAAGTGTGCAGCCTGTAACTTCAACATAACTCACACTGAGATCATAGAAATATGTCAGAGTGAGCAGCTGTGAAACACTGAGACAATACTACACTGGATCACATGCATCCCTAGTTTTCATTGAATCACTTGTGCTACTTGAATCCAACATGGGAATGGTGGACCCAGCCATGTACAATATATAACTATTAGTATAGAAATACAATATATAGTGATAATTACTGAATATGACTGCATTTAATGGCTATTGCAGAAAAAATGCTAATCATGAATATCATCATAACAACATTATTTGATTACTATCTTAAGGATTTTCATTAAATACTATATTTAAATGACATTTAAAAGAAAAGGAAATAAAAATATAAAGATTTTTTTTTTTTAATGCATAAAACCCCAAAAATGTAAAGGCTGAAGTGAATTTATGAGATTACCTCCAATTGTTCCTTTATTTGCAACTATTGTAGTGTCTGTTCCAAACATGTGTGTTTGAAATGGGCTGTTTGCTTTTGGCCTGTGGTGTTGGTGGACTGTTGCAGCTTTTTGTCTGAAACTGTGAACGTAACCTGCAGTAAAACTAAAGAGCAACTGCAGGACTTAGTCTGCACAACCCTGACGCCACAAAGACCTGTTCACCTGTTTATTCAAAGTTCAGTGAAGCCTGAAGAGTGTCAGTTGTGAGTCAGTTGTGGTTGCGAAAATGTTCATCATTGTGATCCATAACGTAACTTACGTCGATGTGTCCCGGGCCGCTGCTGCCACAGAACGCTGGTTGTCTGTTTATTCAAAGTTTGTTCATATTAAATCTATTGCGTGTCCACATCACACCAAATTCAACACTGCACCTAAAATACACATGCCAACTGTGAAGCCGATAAGATGAAAGGTTCTCTTGATATGTGAGCCACACACAGACATTTCTGGAACTAGTAGATAGATATTTACCTTGACAGTGTCTGTTTCCTTGTAGTTGCTGTTATCATATTCAAGCATGTCAGTAATTGTGTTTGGTATGAGTGTGTTTTATTTTAAAATCATTTACTTTACTAAATCAAAATCAGATGTCTTCATTTGTATTGATTCCAACACCCCAGCACATCCACTGATGCAACAGTATTCAGTCACTGAACAGCCCTCAGGAGCCAGGGGCCTGCTTTACTGTGTGCAGGGGTTCCCACCTCTCTTTCCTCAGTAATAGTCTGGGTGTGTAGCGGCAGGACGCACTGGGCTGCCACCGCGTGTAAACGCCCCCGCCCCATCACTACCTGTGCAGCGCTCTGCTCAGCAGCACTCGGCAGCAGGCGATAAAGAAAGGCCCATAAATATGATGGAGAGGGTGGTCAACCCTCAGCCCGATGACAGTGGCCAGACATTAGTGCATTGCCGCTCCCCCGTCTGCCTCTGAGCGCCGAGAATATGAGGCGCCGTCCTCGAAGCAGCTCTACAGGAAATGAAATGTCCAGTTACTAGAGGCGGGCTGCATCTTTAGTTCATCTATTGTTCAAAACAGATCCGCGAGGAGATTGTCGGAGAGGCTCTTCTCCCTGAGCTGTCGTGCCAGCATGTCTTTTATCATATCAAGAGAAAGTGGCTTTGTTAGGAGAGAAAAACGTCTGTATTTATTTGCAATCTTTTTTATTTTCATATTGTTCAGATGATGTTACGGTCAGCTGTGTGGTCATATTTTGACAGTTTTGTTTAATTGTTATCTTGTCTTATTATGCACATGTATCTCACTCAGCTTTTTCATCTCCATTTTCTCCTGAACACATCCTCTTCTTGTTCTCCTGGGGTCAATATGCTGCTTCTTTTCTATCTCACCTACCAAGTCTACAATTTGTTCCTGTTTATTTCTTCCATAAATCCATCTGCTCTGTCATTTTCCACATGATTACCTCTCCAATGCTAATCGGCATACCTGCATCCGTCTCACTTTATCCTCCTCTGCCTTCTCCAGCCAAAGCTGAGGGAGACGTCCCTCCGTCGCCAGCATCCTCCCACCACAGCAGCACCCAGGCGCCCAGCCTGACGGAGGAGATAGGCAAGCGCACCCCGCAGGGCAGCCAGAACTCCCTCAACACCGTCAGCTCCGGCAGCGGCTCCACCTCCGGCATCGGCAGCGGGGGAGGGGGCGGAGGGGCCGGGGGCAGCGGCAACACCGTCGTCTCAGCCGTGGCCGCCACCACCTCCTCTCAGCCCCTCAATGCCAACTCCACTGCCTCCTCCACCTTGCAGCCATACGACGTGGAGATCCACCGCGGCGAGAACGAAGGATTCGGCTTCGTCATCGTCTCGTCTGTGTCGCGGCCTGAAGCCGGCACCACATTCGGTAAGAGATGCCACACCTGTCTGTTTTCAGTGTTCTTAAAGTTACATTTCATCTTTCAGGCACATTGTTGTTGATTGTACATACAGTACATACATGTCTTTACAAAACTCAGTTCCAAATGACACAACATGAAACACACTCTTTGGCTTTTCCTAATCACTGGAGCCTTGTATCTTCCTATCTCATGCGCTGCCTTTTAATCATCTGTAAAATCACTGAGCACGAAATAGCCTGAGAAGCTGCACATATTCTTTCTGGCTGTTTACAGTCCCACCAGATCGATACCAATACTCTTCAAAGAAGTGCTTCGTCTTTCTCATTTTCATCTGGGCCTGTCTAACCGAGACACCCAAACCTTTTCTTTCGCCTGCTGCTACACTCACACAAGGCCTTCGTAATTAATCACAAGTGAAGTGGGTCTTACATAAGGCACTTGTATTATTCAGCTGAGCTTAAATGGATTCTGCTGAGGAGGTTAGCGTTGAAAGACTAATGACAACTTGATGAGAATGAGAGCGGCAAGAAGGATAAATGGGGGAAATGATCGATGTAAAGTGGATTTATTTATTTTATGATGTACGATCAGAGAGATGCAATGACTCCAAATTACTTTTTATGAAGATTATTTTACATGTATTTAGCTTTTAGTTAAGACCATATGGGTTTTTTAACCTTACAATGGTGCCGCTGTTTGATCTCACACATCCCTGCAAAAATAGATTCTGTTCAAATTGACTCTTTTTTGCTTTTTACAAACTAATAATTTATTTTCTGCGATGCACTCTTGCCCCGCTGTCGTGGCTTCCTGCCCACACCACCGTGGCATTCCACTGTTCCCCGTGCTCTCGTCTCTGTCAGTGTGGGTGGACTGAAAAAAACTGAAATGCTCATCTTTTCATAAAACGGGCAAAGCTCCATTTCACGGGCCAGTGTAGAAAGCACAAGCAGACGGTTAAAGCTCCATTTGATTTGACCTGACATGTAAAAATCTAATGGAAAGTCAGTGGCAGCATGAAAGTTTCGAACTGAATTTGATGTGTACCAAGTCAGAAACTAGTCAACCCATACTGTTGGTTTTCAGAGAAGCACTTCTTTTGTTAAAAAATGTAGCACCTTGGTATTTCTTTTCTCTTCATCACTCTGTGTGTGATTCTACACTTTGTATTTTTACAGCTCAGAATGGATGGATTCAGTTAAAGAGGCAGGAAGAGGTCAGGGTTAGACAAGTATGTAGAGGTACAAAAGAACCAGAACAGAGGCAGTGGATGAATGAATGAGAATGAAAAGTCAGACGGGGAAAGAAAGGAGTGATTGCACACTTGCTCTCTCTGCAGTGACTGATGCAAAGAGAGAGAGAGAAAGGGTTGGGTTGCAAAGAGGCCTCTGGGTAGTTGAAGCAATGTCAGCTCTGATATATGATTGTCGTCTCAAACCTTCTGGAGGTGCAGACATTGGAGATGTAGACAACACATTTCATACAAATGTTCTAATGATACCAGTTTTAGAAACGTGATGCTGCAGCAGATCGAAGTGAACGAGGGGGAATGAGACGTAAAGGGTGGAGGAGGATAGACACATGAATGTTGCATTGAGCTCAGGTTCCTCACTGCTTAATTTGAAAAGCCAATTTACAGGAAAAGTACTAAGAATTACAGTTTGACAGATTCTTTGCGGAGCTCGTTGAAATTTGCCCTTCTCCTTTTGCCAGCGCTTGCATTTTGTTCTGCTGTAACTCTGATCAGCTTCTCTCAGCGACTTTTGCTCGGCTGGCTGTTGAATTAACACAGAACCTTCTGATCCTCTTTCTCTGCTCCGTTCCCCCTTTATCCCTTCCTTTTCCTTCTCTCCCTCCGCTCACAATCCAACAACACTTCACACTGAATCACGCATCACATGTCAATGGTGACCGTAGCTGGCAATGCATGTGTTGCCATGCCCCACAAAATAGGGCGCATCATCGAGGGGAGCCCGGCAGACCGCTGCGGGAAGCTGAAAGTCGGCGACCGCATCCTGGCCGTGAACGGATGCTCCATCACCAACAAGTCGCATTCTGACATTGTCAACCTCATCAAGGAGGCCGGGAACACCGTCACGCTACGCATCATTCCTGGAGACGGTGAGTGGACGGTTTAAGTCAGCCTTGCAAATTCAGCTCTGCTATTAAATGTGATTTAATTTTTTTGTCTCATCATCATAATTTATATTCCCATGATAAACTGCTGCAAAAATGGGGGCACCCTCAAGGACCCCCAGAGGTGCCTTCAAGGGAGGGGGAGGAATCTTGCTAACCGGCACATTCTGACATTAACCCATTCAGCTGGTAGCCTTCAGCCAAAACTCAAAATAATTTCTACTAGTCAGCAAGAGCTTGTTCCTCAAGGTTGTCCAAGTAGGAGTGCAGATTTTGCATGTGTCTCGGCCCCATGTCACGATGATGGATGTCAAACAGAACAGTCATCAGTTATTATTAGTGTTGTTACAGAGACTGAGTATATTTGAGGAGCAGGACTTGCGTCGTTCCTCTCATGCCTGGTGCTTATGTATGCCAGTAGTGTTACATAAAGCTCGGCGATCCTTCACTTGCTTTCAAAGGGACTGAAACGCCCCCGCAGTGTTGACAGTACTCTTCGTCAGTGGGGATATTTGGGAACTTTCCCAGCCTTTGCATTTCTGCCCTCAGCGTGACTGCGCTTTTAAAACATGCAAGAGTAATGTAGATGTTCTGTTATTCTGTGTGTGTGGTGGAGTGGGGGGGTATGTGTGTGGTCCAGGTATAGCTCATGTTGTGGAGACCTAAATCTATTTACACAGTCACATAATAGGGACTTGTCTTACTTATGATGACAAAAAAAGTCCCCGTAATTTAAATCATTCAATTTAAAGGTGAAGACGTGTCTTTAGGTTTAGGTTTATGTTGGGTTAAGGTTTAGGTGAGGTTTAGATTCAGGTTAGCTTAAGGTTAGGTTAAGGTTAGGCTTAGGATAGGGTTAGATTTTTTAGTTTGGGTGAGGAGAGCAAGTCAGAACCTCTTCTGTATATTTTGTTGTGTCTTTTCTGCCAAAGTTTTTTAAAGGAAGTTTGTGCACGTTGTGTTGTGCAGCTGAGAGCTCACTCTACTTTGTCCTGACAGATCACCCTGGCATGCTTCACAAATACTGTTTAATTAAATGTGTGTTTGTGTGTATATGCGCGTGAGGAAGGCGATACTCCCTGTCAACCTACGCGCTGCTAGAAATTGTATCTATTTGTCCGCCACTCGTTGCTTTTGGGCTCACTGCCTATGGATGAAGAGTGTTGTTTTTTTTGGTCTTCCTGCGGTTGATGAGAACGGTGAGACAAAATTGCTCCGCCAAGAAGAAACACAGAGGGAGAAATAACGGCATGTGCCTTATCGGAATCGTCCGGTCTGTGTTTACCGGCATGTGTCAAACAAAGCGCCGCCGCCTCACACGCAGACCGAGAGAGAGTGACAGGGAAAGATTGTGGCTTGCGTTGCTGAGTTGTGTCTTTGAGTGACTTGTTCTCGTCACCTGTGTTTACACATGGCTGAGCAGGACTATTTTTGTGTGAATCATTCCTGTCTAAACTTTCCGACGTTAATAAATACGATCGCATGAGGTTCTTCCAAGGTGAGGCCGGGTTCAGCTTCTTTCCATTGAGCTCCCCTCTCCCCTGCGTGGGAACACAGATGGAGGGAAAACAGGCATGACACTTCCTAATGCACACACAACCTGCTAATGCCTTCATTACAGCTTATGCCTCTGCTGCACAGCCCTCCAACTTCTCTTATCTCCCCTCCTTTTCTTTCCCTCTCCACTCCTTTTTCTCTTTATCATTCTCAAAATCTCATTTTGACTGTACCATTTCTCCATCCTTCCTCTTGTCCGTTCAGGACAGAGGACATAAAACGAAGGCCAGAGACAAATTACAGAAACAGCTCAGTGCTTCTCCTACGCGTCGTAAATGTTTTCAAGCGAACCAGGGGAAAAGAGGCAGCGGCCTGTGAGCAAAATGGAAAGATAGAAAGAAACAAAAGCTTTTTCGATAAATTTCCAGACAGAAAACAGTTGCAGAGGAGCTAAATGGAGAGGAAGCAGGATGAGAGGGTTTTGCCAATGAGCAGATGGAGGGGCGAATAGGGTTACAGGGACAAGCTAAGGAAGTGAGAAATGAGCAACAGAAAATGTGTGAGAATGTAACGCAGACCCACAAACCTCCTGCTGAGGCCCGACCTAAAACATCAAACTCGAAGGTTCAACCCCTCCACGGTCCAAAAGGAAGTTCGCCCCAGCCACACTGCAGCTCGATTGGTTGACTTTGTTCTCTCTTGGGGGAACGGGCAATCAAAGAGTTAAGCCAACAGGCTTTGAAGGGACTGGTGGAAGTGGATGAGATGAATAGATGAGAGAGTAACTGACCGTGAGAGGAATAGGGAGGAGTGACTTACAGAGGAGAGCAGAGGAGAGTTGTAATCAAATAAAGGATACCTCTAGATGGCCAAGAAAGATTAGGTTGTTAAGGAGAAGAAAGGATTCTTTACACGGCAAGAGGAGAGTAATGATATGTGTTTCTGTCGTTAAGGCCCAGCGTGATTCATTGATAACTCAAAGTAATTGAATCAAAGATAAGAGACGGAATAACCAGGAGCCTTTATGGCCTTCGCTGCGCCAAGTGATGGTTCACATTTAGACAAGTGGAGCATCAGTCCAAAATTACATGCTCACCATTTCGAAAATAAACTTGACAAAATGACTGACAGCACAAAGGTGAAGCGCTGTTTTCAAATCAGTTAAAGACCCAATCAGCAAGTGGTTGTGATTGTCGACTAAACCGCTGCCCCAGAGTTTTCAAACTAAACCAGGGCCAAGAGCAATTCCAGACTTCTCCTTTTTAGCGCCTACGTAAACTACTGGAGTATTGTGGACGGCAGGTGTATCCTTAGCAGAGTTGATGCCTTTCCAAATGAAATCTTGGTGTATGGATGCAGCCTCGGTCCCCGTAGGTCAGCTAATGTTTGAAGGTGACAGCTGCTGAATCTACGCCATGTTCAAGCTGGAAGATGAAAATGTTCCATGTCTAAAATATGGATTTAATTCCATCACATAGATTCTTGTGAGACATTTCTAATGGAACACTTTTATGCAAATTCTAATGTACTGAATTAGAAGCTGTATGGAAAAAGCAAATGTCACTAAAATTTATTCAGTGCAGCTTTTAAAAGTTTGATGTTCGCTGGAGGCAAAAAGGCTCTTGGACAGCGTGAAAAATGTTTTGGACTTGCTGCTATGAAACGCAGTAATTTGCCAAATCAATTCTTGAAATGGTTTTCGCTTTTCTTTTTTTCGTTTTAATTATTTTATATGAAGCCAATTTATTTGCTTCAACTTGCCAAAACCAGTGATTTTTATTCATGTGGCAGTTTCAAAATTAGCCTCACATTTGTTAATGGAAATGTACTGACAGCTTCTTTCTTTTCCTTTCGTTTCTCTCGTTCCTTGTTAGAGTCTTCAAATGCATCTTTGTTGACCAATGCAGAGAAGATTGCCACCATAACCACCACTCACACACCTCAGCAACAGGCCGCCCCGGAGGCCAGGTAAGGAGCATGCTGGGAAACGAGTGCTTGGGATATTTTTGGTCAAATAAGAAGAAATTTTAAAAGAGACCTTTTATGTTTTTCTTTATTTTCTGTCATATGTGTAATGTTGCAGTGTTAAATGTCTATATTAAAATGGCTGCTGTTTCAAATAATGAGGTAGACATATGTGAAAGTTATTCCTGTGAGACTCAGTGAAGCTCAGATGTTACACTGAACTCAACTAACTGGTTGCAATACTTTTTTGTACTTCAGTGATTTCCAGATTTCTTTATATGGTCATCTGTCCAACTTGTTCTCCCAAAACAATCTATTGAGTAGTAGGTCTTAATTTGGTCCAGTTTGCTATCCAGTTTTTTGGTGACAGCATAATACCATTTTACCACCAATGTTAGCTTTAGTATTTTGGGACAGTAGATTTTTCTCCACTTAAAGATATAATGTGTCACAATTATTCATTAAAATGTCTAAAAATAACTTTTATATATTTAGTTGACTTGTGTAGCCTACTTACATCATCAAATATGTTGCAACAATATTCAAACTCAGAGAAATACCCGATTGGGGCCTGAGTCATATCAGGTAGATTTTAATCAGAGATGGTGGTGAATACAACAACTCCCATGATTCCACGCTGGTTCATGACATTATCAAACTAGGTCTTTTGTTATTGTCCTGATTGGGAGACCCATAGAGGCCATAGTTACATATTGTATGTTTATGGCAACATTTTAGCCCATTTCCATCAAACACAACTATTCAAGGAGCAAATATAGAAAAATGTTTTTATACGGGTTGTGTTTGAAAGACTAAATCTACCGTCTCACAATAGGCAGGTTTTATTGTTGTTGCTCAGTGTAGTACAGTCCACTCTCATATTCCAGATTGAATTCAGACAAATGATGGATTTGGATTTGAAAAAGTGTCTCTCCCAGCCCCTTATAGTTTAGTTAATACTAAAGCATAAGAGAATGAAGCAATGCTCAAAATACTTTGTTTTCTGCCTGTCTGCAGGCGTCAGGCATCAGAACAGTGTGGTTTAAAGGAGGCTTCAACTGAGGGGCTGCATAACAGGCAGTTTGAGATATATAAGGCTTTTTTTCAAGAAGTGTATCATACAAAGCTGCTCTAGTGGAGTCCCAGAATAAAAATATAGAGCTGGAAATAACCATAATGAGTCCCCTTTAGGAAGAAGTGTTGAAAATATGCGAATAATTTAATGCTTTAAATGTTTTACTTACTGCTGTCTCTCCGTCTCAGGAACAACACCAAACCAAAACAAGAATCGTTTGAATTCATACCCCCACAAGGACCTCCTCCCCAGCCTCCGACACAAGTCTCATCTCAGGTAATAAGGATATTATGGTTATCCATTCACCTGTCACTCCATTCATACATCCATCCATCCAACATCCCGGTAATCTACACTCCAGCAATCCATCCACATCCACACTCGCCTTTTTATTCATCCATCCAGTTGTTGTAGCCCCCACAGACCTATTTATCCTCCATGCATCAACCAATCCACCCATCCAGCTTCCCAAGGACAAACAAGGTGCCTTCTCATTTATTTATTTTCTTTTTCATGTCTTCTTGGCCACATTATCGGAGGCTGCGCTGAGGAAAGCCTGTTTGCTTTCAAAGTAACCCCTCAGTCCACTGTGTTCGCCACTGAATTAATCTGGCGGTGTAGAGATGTTTCTCACTGATAGCATTGATTCTTCAGCAGAGGAGATTAGGAGGGCGTGAAGACGGGAGCTGCTATGGCCGTCTGCATGTCCTTGTGCTGCCTGGCTCCCTCTCTCCCAGTCTCTATCCCTCGCTCTGCCTGTGCCCCCTCTCTTTGTCCACCTACAGCCCGAGGCATCAATAATTCAGCATCCTTACACCTGAGCATAAGCACGCACGCGCACACACACACACACGCACACACACACATACAGCTATTGAAAACGTCTGAGTTTCCTGAAGATGGCATTTGTCCCATGTTCCTGAAATAGGAGTCCACTTCAAAGGACACACACACACGTATACTTCAAATCTGAATCACAAAAGTGACCTTGATGCAAATTCTCCTTTCCTGTCTTTCCGCGTCTGTGTGTGTATGTGTGGTCGCTCTCCATCAGGATGCTGAGTTCTACTCAGTGGACCTGGAGCGAGACAACAAAGGCTTTGGCTTCAGTCTGCGCGGAGGCAGAGAATACAACATGGACCTGTACGTGCTGAGGCTAGCTGAGGACGGAGCGGCCGTGCGGAACGGAAAGATCAGGGTACGGACACGAACAACAGCCAGCATTTACACACCACAAATATATACTGTTTACTGTTGCATCTTTCCTCTTGTGTCTCTTGATCTGAATGGGAATTACTTAAGCGCTTCCCCCGGGTTGCTTGATTGAGAATGCAGCACAGGGTTAATTGATTCTCCCCTCTGGGTTTACATATGCTAAGATACAGTATATACAGTATGTTTGAGCTATAATGTGTTTTTTTGTATATATTAATGTGCTACGGTCGGTTAGGACGTGTGTGGGTGTGCATGTATTAGCACTTTTTGTACATGCATACATATGTGAATACATACATTTGTGTTTCTGCACCACATTAGCAGAGGTATTAATAGTAGCTGCTCTGTGAGACAGAGAGTGGTGTCAGTGAGAGATCCTTACTCTGCCAGGGGAATTCCCTCGGTGCAGACAACACTGACAGATAACTTGAGGCGTGGAGGCAAAGAATCAGGAAGCAAAGAGTGTGGGTTTTTTTCTTTCTGGATCCTGTTTTTCCCCCTTTCGTTCTCATTTTCCTCTCTCGGCGTCACAGTTGCTGCACTCCAATATAATTTGCCCTTTGTGAAAACTGTTAATTTAAAATGTTGCTGTTGTTGCACTTTATCTTTCAGATGATTTGATGTGTAACGTCTTCTCAATCTGTCCTCCCTCTCCTTCCCCTCCTCTGTCATCGTGTCCCTTTGAACCTCTGTGCCTCTCATCTTTCCTCTGGTATACTCTCTTCCCCACTGTCACTTGTTCCCCGCATTCTGTCTCACTCTGTTCTCTCTCCCTTCTCCACCTCCACCTGTCACTCTCCTTTCACCCTCTTGCCTTTTCCTCCCTTGCCCATATTTCTCCATAGGTTGGTGATGAGATCTTGGAGATCAACGGCGAGAGCACAAAGGGCATGAAGCACGCACGAGCCATCGAGCTCATCAAGAGCGGAGGCCGGCGTGTCCATCTGGTGCTCAAGAGGGGTGACGGCTCTGTGCCGGAATATGGTGGGTCAATCTACGAAAACATTCCCTTCTCCCCCATCTTCACACCCTGAGCCAGGGGGGACGCCCAGTGGACAGTGGTGGGTCGAAGGGGAAAGCGGGGGAAGAACTTTTTGCCCTCCCAGGACCCTTCACTCATCCCTGGGACAAACCCTCCAGGGAGTGTTAGTCTGGGTTTGGTTGGTCGTGGTTCTCTTTCTGGTGGAGGTCAATCCTGGGCTTTGGGATTTTGGGGGGGTGAAGGACGAGCAGGGGGTGGAGGGTGTTCCCGTGGGTGCCGTCGCCCTGCCCTGCTCTCACCTGCTCTCAGTTTCTGTGTCTTCCCGCTGTCACTTCCTCACCTTCTGGCCACTGAGCATACGCACTCCGCTGGGACTTCACAGGAAGGTGGTGGGTCTGATTTCAGTGCTTCATGAAAATAGAAACTGTTTACAGAGTTTGAATGACAGAGTATTGAAAAAAATCTATGTTTCTTGTGGGTAAGAAGTGATATCGGTGGGCTTTGATTCCTCATTAAACACTAGTTCAGCGTTCAGAGGAAGAGAAAGTTGCATCCCCTGATAAAATGGGATATCTCGCAGCTTTGGTAAGGACATATTTATAATATTTATTGAAGGTGAATGTAAGCTACTGAACTCGTTTAGGGTTTTAAGTGAGACCTGTATTGAGAAGAACAAAAGGCTGTTTGATGCTTTTTTTTTTTTACCATTTCAAAGACAAAACTCTCACGATACTGTGCTTGACATTACTCACTAATCCATGGATTTTATTTGCACCCACTGTTAATGTCATTGAAAAGCTGTAACGATAGGAACTCCACCCATCCCTGTTGAAAAAAGAAAAAGAGCCTCTCCAGTTATAAAGACATTTTGTACAGTGATGAAAAGAATAGATGCATTTTTACAAATATTTTTGTTCCGTGTACAGAGCCATGAATCCAAGCCACATATTAATGGATAAAAGTCTATTGCTGCATGAACTTGTCAAAAGTGTAAATTGGATTGTTTTCCCTTTTAATGTCTATTTTCCATAATATTTATGGAACGTTTCTTTTTTTTTCTTCTTCGTATTGACCAGTCTTGATTGATAGTAACAAGTCATCATATCTGGGGTTTTTTTTTACTTTGAGTGGAGATACATTTACTTGTCTTGAAAAGTTCATCAGTGTTATTTTCTTTGGGCTAAGAATGTGACGTCTGTACCTGCACCAATTCTAGGGCTGTCCCGAATGCCACTGAAGAGCTTTGACGTTTCAGTAATATGATAATTATTTTCGTCAAATCCATGAAATATTCCCTGGAAAATCAGTGAAAATAAAAAAAAATAAGTCCTAACTCCCAATGTTAAGGAAAGTGGAAAAAAATAAGTTCTGACCACTGATCGGACCCGCAACAAAATGTAAGGGTTTCTTTCCTGACCTGTACCGCATCCTTCCACTAAGTTTCATAGAAATCGGTTTCATCGATTTTTGCGTAATCAAACAAACAATCTAACCAACAACATGTGAAAACATTACCTCCCTGGCGGAAGTCATTATTGGCAAATCTTTCAAGCTTCAGTTCAACTTTAGCGACGTCTAGGCTACTAGCTACTGTTTGTTTTTCCCAAAGTCATAGGTTTGCCAGTTTCATATCCAACATGCTTGACTTGCTTGTGCTCGAAACTTGTCACTGTCCAAGTAAGACTCACTGTTAAGATAAAAAATGTCCTTGTCTGAGAATAACAAATTAAATTACAATTTTTGGGCTAGATTAGCAGCATTTGACTTTCATTTGATTACAATGACCACCGCCGAAGCTTTGAGGAATTCGGGACAGCCCTATCTGATACGACATCATGTAAAGTTGTATATTTTTGGGTCATTGTTTGTACTTTTTAGTTGGAACTACCTTTTGACAGTTTTGCCAGTAATTTTTTATTTTTTATTTTTGTCAGCAATGTAAACTGCTTCATATACTGTTGTTGTGAATGTGCAAGTCTCACTGTCTTTACTTTCTGTTTTGGGGTTTCTGCTGCTTCTGTGTTCACATCTCTAGGTGTGTTTGTGCGGGTGTGGGTGTGCGTGCGTGTGTGTGTATGTGCACATGCAGGACTTTTCTCTGTAACTGGTGTTTTCCACTGAAGGGTTTGGGGTGTCTCCTGGACTGTCTCTTTATTCTCAGTGACTCAATGATCAAATAAACACATTTTTTTCCATTGAAAAAATCAACACAATAATTCTCCTTTTCTTCCTTCATGTCGGTTCCAGGGATCTTAACTACTGTGCTCTTCTCTTTTCTTCTGTTTCTGTGTATCTTCTCCCTCTTCCCCCGTATTGCACTGGGCTCTTGTCTTCCTTCAGGGATGGTCGCTCCCCATCTCACTGCATGTATGAGAAATGACAAGATGGGGGAGGCCTCTGTCCTCCAAAATCAGACCACGGTTTGTAACTGTCCCTCGCTGTCGTCTGGCTTTTTCCTGTCGTTCTCTCTCTCTTTCTCTCTCGATCTCTTTCTCCGTCCATCCTGATGTGTGTGGTGTGGCCTCAGATCACCTGTGCCCGTGCTCTACTCCATGCATACAAATCCATTCACCCAAAATGCACTGCCAGTGTCGCCGTAGCCGTTGTGATGGATTCTTCATGCATTCTGTATGTCTGCGCTATTTGTATTTGACCTCTGGCCAACGAGTCCAAAGGTGAAATGCACAGAGCTCGTTTGTTCTTGTTAACTGGTTTAGATGCAGTGTCTTTGCTTCTTTAGACCGTGTTAGTTTTCCACTGTCGTCATTGCTCTGCAGTTTCTAGACCTTCCTTAAGATATAGACACAAAGCTTAGGTAAGGTTTCATCTGATAATAAAAATGTGGTGGCTGCTTAAATAGATGATTTAGTGTAACCAGAGGGATAAAATCCACAAAGGAAAGCTATTAAAAACTGACTATGGTAAAATGCCTCCTAAACCTAAATAAGGCATTAGTCTTTGGAAGTCATCGTGAGCATTTTATTTTCTTTAAACATTTACGATTTGTCGAAGGCATCATGACTGCATGAAAGAGCATGGCTAATCAGTACGATCAAGCAACATGCAGCACGTTGGCACTGACTGTAACCAGCCTCCAGTCAGGTCGCCTGACCGGCCAAGTCCAATTCCAGTGACCCCAGGTTGCCCTGGTAACAGGTTTGTTGTGGGTAACAAGGGTCCTCAAGCGATGGCTACTATACAACTGTGTCACTGCCTTTTATTCTCTTGTGTAGCTACACTCATGTTCTATCATTGGCTGTCGCTGTGCCATCTAACAACTTGCCATCTTTGCTGGCATTAACATCAGAATGGCTTTCCATCGGAAATGTGCTCAGCTTCATATCTGAGTGATTCAGCATGGTTACTGTGAGAGTCTACCTGTTTTTTTCATCCTCCTACCCTGGTTGTATGTCACATTGTGTTGCAGACGGCAGCCCTAACGACAGCATCACAGCCAACGCAGCCACAGGGTTACAAAACGCTGCGGAAGTGAGCATCGTGCCCCCAACCAACGCACCATCGGAGTTAAGTTACCCACCAGAACCCCAACAACCATCCCGGAGCAAGAAGGAGTCGGGCCACAAGTCTACCCGCACCGGCAAGCAGCACCATTCCAAGCACCGCCACAGCTCCCCACACAAGAAAACCAGCAAGGGAAAAAACAAGGAGAAAAAGTCTACGGGGAAGGATACAGCCAAACTGTTCAAAAAGAAGGATGGCAAGGGGAGTGACAACCACCAACACCATTCCAGCGGGAACCACCGTAGTCGCCACCGTTCGCCCGATAGGAAGCATGGCAGGTCTCGTAGTGCAGACAACACCCTTGATAGTCGTCACAAGGGACAACACCAAGGTCGCTCCCCTGACAGACGCCATGGCCGCCACCGCTCACCCTACCGCTCTCCCCATCGTTCTCCTTATCGCTCGCCTCGCCGCCACAGGTCTCCCCACCGCTCTCCGAACCGCCCTCGGCACCACTCCCCCACAAGACGCCACGCCCACTCCTCAGACCCCTACCGCCAGTACGGCTCCCCACAGAGACCGAGCCACAGCAATGAAAAGCCCAACGGGGCTGTGGCCGTATCGATGGAGCCACCCAAGACTTCTGAATTCAGCCTCCCGTTCGAGGACAGCATCCTCCGAGAGCCCCCGGCTCTGGACCGCCTGAACCGCGAGCCCACGCTTCCATCATTGCGCAGGGAGGAGCACCTGTATGGCGAGGATAGCCTGCTGATGAGAGCCTCCTCTATGGACAGAGCCTACAACGGGGACAGCCTGCTGAGGGACATGGCGTCTCGGGGCCAGAGAGACACCACCTTGCCCAGAGTGCGCACCCCCGACTCAGATTCAGCCTACAAGAGGTACAGCTCACTGCTGAGGGGGCGCTCACCTGAGAGGACGGAGAGGGACGGGCGCTTCACCAGCAGAGATAGTACTCCCGAGACGCAGTACCGAGCCAGAAGCCTGGGACGTGACATCTCCCCGATCAGGAGTCCCAGAAGAGACGACTCAGAAGACGAAGAGGATGATGACAATTTCGTAGCGGCTAAAGTGAGAGAGTACTACAGCACGCTCCAGACCGACACCAGTAAGTCGTCCAGGCCCTCGCTCCCCGAGCCCAAGAAGACCTACAAGGATAACCCCAAAGACCTGAGTATCTGATTGGACGGCTGTCAGCCAATCACAGCAAGCAACCCACAATACACCTCAAGTACTAGCTCATATTACCACTTGGTTCTACAGAAATGCACCCAGCTATGTATACACACACACACACACACATTATGTAACAGCATTGAGTTACGAACAAGACAGTGATTCCAAAATGATTTTTTTTTAAAGCTGTTTATTTTTCTTTTCTTCGATTGTATGTTTGATTTTTTTCTCCCTTGTTTTTGTTGAAGCATTCTACATTTACAGTAACTCAGACTTTTCCAGAAAATGTAAAACCATAAAAAACAATGATGTGCCTAACAGTTCCATTAACGAGCAACTTCTTTTTTTTTTGTATTTGATTTGATATGTGGCAGGCGCTTTGTGACGCGCTGTCAGATGAAGACATGTATGTACTTTTCCACACGGATCCCATGGAAGAGCCGCGCACCTGGATGACTGTAACCGGTGCTCACAATGATGCTGTGCATGTCTTTACCGGTTTCAATGTCTCTCTCTCTCTTGCTCTCGCTCTCTCTCTCTCTCTCTCTCTCACTCTCACTCTCTCTCTCTCTCTCCCCCCAGTGCCACTGTTTTTTAGACATTTGACCAGACTATAGCACAAGCCTGCATTTGTTTGTATATTTTTGACAGTTTGCAGTATGTGTACATTCAGAGGTGATCATTTTAAATGAATGAAGGGGAAATTAAAAGTTAACTATGATGATGATGTTAAAATAAAATAATATATTCAACAAATGAACGCATGTGTGTTTGCTTTGGTTCAATCTCTTTGTGTCATCCCATCCTGTAGAATCATTTTTGTATTGAATGAACGACGATTGAAGTTCATAACAGTTTTAACAAGAGAAGTGTGATGTGAACGCTTCAAAGGTGGCAGCAGAAAGTCGAATCTAAGAGTCTGATGACCGCAGAGTTCTCATCTTTTGGACAAACGAAAGACAAAAAAAGTGTTATCTCAGGCCTCCCAAAACTATGTGCGTTCTTCGAGCCTTTGAAGAAAAGTAAAGCAAAAAGCGTCCATCTTTTTTTCACAACATCAAAGCCAGTCTTAAAAATGTTCCTCCACTCCTCTCACGTCTTACTTTGATTTGTGCTTCATCTGTGCCCTCTCTGCTGACACGCCTCCCCTCCCCAGTTTTAGTCCTCTTTCAGGATCCTGGCTGCTCGAAGGTTTTTCATTTGACAGAGACCAGGCAGCGAGGGAAGCTGTGTCCCTATTTCAGGACGGTGACAGCGATAGGTGGAGGATTTTTACCCCACCCCCTACAAACGACAATTGAGTGGACGGCGGAGAACAGAGTGGTCCCTCCTGGTGACCTGTGAATGCCAGCAGGGATTTACTCCTGCAGGAAAATGTTCAGTCAGGCATTTGCTCGATTAATATGTTAAGATGAGGCAGAGAGTGAAATACTGATAAATTCACGGGATCATTGCATGTTTATCCTTTTAACTCTTCTCATAACATTTACTGACATTCAGGGTTAAGATACTGGAACTTAAATATCTAACTATGATGTCTGTTTAACTGCACCTTCCTCCCATGCCTCCCTCTGACATCGGACGTGTCCACATGTCTGACATGCAGCAAACTGAAGATGTTCTTAGATTCCATCATGTGAAGTTCTTCCCAGTTTGCTGCGGCACATGCCAAGGTACTTAATACCATGTGTTCAAACGTGTGCATTCAAGATTACCCTGTGGACACAATCTGTGCAGCTCATAAGGGGAAATAAGAAGCAGAGATGAAGCATCGCGATCAAACAGGAACATATCAGAGCTTTTTTTTCTTTTCTGGCCCACTTTCTCCACAATTCAAAAGAGCCTCAGCGCATCGCTGTGCTTTTGAAGCAACGATCTGAAAGTGTTTTTACACGAATCAGGCTTCCTGTTAATACGAGGAACACACACTTTTGCACTTGCACAGAGATAGTTTTATTGTTAATCCTCCTTAACAACCAATACATATACCCCACAATACCTGCTACTTTTACATAATATATATATATATTTGCTATAGTTAGGTCGTATCCACTGCAGCCGGTAAAAAGATAAAGAGATGTTTACATCCTGCAAACCCTCCTCTTTTCTCTCTCCTCTCTCCGAGAAGGGGAAGAAGCACCTAAATAATGGATGTAATCCACTTTCCAGCACCGAACCCTCTCCTCTCCTCTCCCCTCCTCTCTTGAAACCTCTCTCGCTCTTTATCAGGACATACTCCGCTCCCTCCCGTCATCAGATGCAGGAACAGAGCTCTATGTTGTATTGCTTGTGCGACCCCCAGAAATGATTAACGGCCCATGTCGGCTGACAATTTATCATGTCAGTGTCAGTGCAGGCGGGGAGAGGCGGTAATGAAATGTCCAATAACAACAAGACTACGGCGCCCACCACATCAAGCCTCCATTCGCCCATCAGCTCGGCTCCGGGTTCCCTCGTTTGCGACCTTGGAGCCCTCTTGCTTCCGCGTTTCCATGGAAACACCAAAGCAACGGGCTCCATCCTTGAGCTGACTGGAGCAGACAGGAGTTGTAGATGCGTAAACAAGGCTCTGGGAGAAAAGCAAATGAAAAGAAAAGTTATTTCTGGCAGGATATGTGCTCGGGATTTCAAGATGCTTTCACTCAAGAGAGCAATGTCCAAGTCACTTTTCTCAGAGGAAGCTCATCATCCTACAAACTAACTCTGCTCCATGTCCTCATACTGTAACTGTCTCACGCTTGACTGTGCATGGAAATCAGCCTTCCCGTGCAGGAACACGTTGGTTCAAAGGGCACATATGTGTTTTTCTTGTCATGGTAACAGGGATCAATAGGATGTGGTGTATGTGCATGTAACACTTGAGGCTTTACTGGATGGTCACACTAATCAATCAGCAGCTGTTAGAGAGAAATCCACAGGCGCCACGTCTCATCAGCTCAGTCAGTGAATGTTTTTAAATGCTGCCTTTCCTTCCTTTTTGTTTAAGCATCCATATTTTTGGTTAGGTACCTGTGGGGATATGATGATGTCAGCAAATCTCTGTGAAATCCCAACAGAACGTGTTATATTTGCCTTAACAGCTGCTCATTTTGAACCTGATTCCAGTTCCCTTCATTTAAAAAGTGACTGACCTAATGCTCTTGTTCGAGCACTCACACCAATCAGCCACAACATTACAACATGGGGGCTAACTGGTTTTAATGTTATGGCTGATCAGTGTGTTGTTGAATTAGTCAAACCATGAAGCTGTGGAGAATCATTCAAAACTACAAAATGAGGTTTAAACCACACTACCAATGGTTCAGATCGAACCTTTCAAAACCTGCCAACGATATGTTGCTGATCAGAGTACATTTATTTATTTGTGTTTGTTTACACCTTGTAGGTGTAATTAAATTGTGGCTACTTTCTATATCGCTGCTTCAGTTTCAGGGTTCTGAGTTTGGTGCATGCTGGCTCACTGTTATGGCTTATTTTATGGACAGCATGACAGCTCTCTGGTGACGTGAAGCCAAGTCACATTGAGTGGCAGGCTGACAGCGAAGTGAGCAAGAGAAAACACGAGTTGTTCCAGAAGTTCCAGAGGTGGTTTCCTGCGGAGAGGCTTTGTGTCCCTGCGGTGGAGACACTCCTTTAGAGAAACGCACTGAACTTTTGCCTGTCCCAGAGGTGTTGCCCCTGGCTCTCCTCCTCTGCTGAAATGTGTGCATGCATGAGCGTCTAGAAAGCAGCAAAGTGGACAACCACTTGTGGTGTGTGCTGAGCAGAATCGAGTGTTTTTCTTCCCGTCAATGTCAAAACTAAATCCTGCATCCTGTTTCATGCAAACCATGCTTCTGATCGAAAAAAGGCCAAATTGTACACCTCAGAATAATGCAGTTTTCAGAGTGACTCATCCACTCTTTAAAAAAAAAGAAGAAATGTCCTTGTGTTGGACTGAGCAG
Source organism: Hippoglossus hippoglossus (assembly GCF_009819705.1). NCBI lineage: Eukaryota > Metazoa > Chordata > Actinopteri > Pleuronectiformes > Pleuronectidae > Hippoglossus > Hippoglossus hippoglossus. The sequence continues at coordinate 21,346,576 of NC_047155.1, read as the reverse complement.
ATTAAATAGTTATGCTGTCATAAGAAATACATGTGGAAACGTCCGATTTGCCTGTTGCACTGTTGAATGATTCATTTCAAATTTTGTGTGTGGCTGTTGGGCCATGGTTGTTCTAAGAAGATACTACCCAGGTCGTCTGAGGAGTTTTTCCATTCAGATCTTTCTTTGCATTCTCTGCAGGTCAATTGACTCTGCAGTAGACACAGGTTTTCATTGGCTCTGATCAGCTGTGATGTAACAGACAGTTGCGTGAACACGTTAGTTTATTCTTGTTTGTTTCAGACGCTGATGCTGCACTTTTTCTGCACAACGTTATGACGCACATTGACCTTCTGGGCATTGGCGCGTAAATAGCCACAAACTTGAATTGTTTTTTTTAAATCTTGGGAACAACAACAAAAAAAGTCTTTGTATTGTGCAAGATGCAACAGTGACGTGAGTGAGCTCTGCAGAGAAAAAGAACCGATAGGAAAACTCCCCCACTGGCAGTGGGAAAGTGAGTCAATCACCTTTTCAAGTGGGTTTATAAACCTTGTGTATACCTGCTAATTGTGGTGTCAAAGAGTTATAACAAGACCAACTGATGAGAGGTGAGGCAGAGGAGCTGAATGCCAGAATCCAGCTGAGGGGCACCCAGGGTGATGGGAGGGGGGCCTCACTAAGACGTTGCATTCATTCCACCTACGAACAAAGCCCCTGTGCATTGCTGTGATGATAGTTGTGTTGAAGATGGGATTAGAAGTGGACACGATCTTCAGAACGCAGTTAAGGTAGCGATACAAAGAGTGAGGAAATGAATGGGGAGAGGACAGAAAAGGTCTAAGACACAGCTACGTAGTTTTGCCGCTGCTTGTAGAAGCAGGAGAGAAGAATGGATATAAGGGTCAGCTGCTTCTGTGACTTCCATAGTGCTGTATATGACATAGAGATATCTGTCACCTGCTGTGCTGCATCTGTCCATGTGATTACTGGCCTGTGCTTAACCCTATGATAGAAGGCATAATCAGTGATGGCTGTAGTGTGTCCTCCATTGTGATCCACCCTGTGTGTCTGTGTTGTCGTCAAACTCCAGAGAGGAATCGAGTTACGTGTCCAGCACAGGTCCACAGATAAACACGTCTCAGAAGCTCAGCCCTCTTCTCAGCATCATTTCTTTTTTTAGATTTGACAACATCAGGTTAAATATTGATGCTGTGAAGTTGCTGCAAGGGAGTGGAGGTGGGGGGGAGGAGAGTGTTACTTTGGCAACGTACAAAAGGAGTACGGTACCGAGATGTTCTTAAGTGGGTGACTAATTTGGAAAAGAGAGAAGAGACATCAGATAATGTACAGTGTGTAACCCATCATCCCCGACCTACATCGAGTCCTGTGGAGTGATGCGCTCACAAATAAAACAAAGTTCTACCAAAGTGATACTTTTAATGTTGATTTATTAGTTCAGGGTGTTTTATGAATTCATAGACACAGCAGGTTGTGGTCCTTGGATAATAACACTCATAGCTTTAATGTTGTGGACTGAATTTACAAGTGCAACTGGAGGCTCCTTCCTAAAAACATCTTTTGCATGAGGCGTCGTCTCAAGGCTAAATTCCTTCTCTGTATCCAAATGGAGCGGACACATTTTCTGAAAAGCAATAGCACCGTGTATATGAATGCACTCCTCTGTAACCCCCATCCATAAATAAAACCTACCCTGACACATTTCTGAATGCATCACCTGCACCATACATATTTATGTTTATACAAAGAAGGTGGAATTGACAAAATGTTAATGTTTCCTCAGTAAAACATGAAGCATGATTTACAGTGTTGTGGTCTGCTATAGATTCACAAGTTGGAAATGCTTACTACACATTTATATGTAATATATGTGCATCATGATATAATGCACGAGTGGTAGTTTGTTGTGGTGAATGTTGTACTGCAGATGAATAAGAATGTGCTGTACAGGAAACTAGGAGTTATTTATAATTACTTATACTTGTGATATTCACACAAACAGAAGAAACTGTCTTTGATAGTTGATTAAACTAGAGAGAAGAGGGATCAGTTGATCAGCTGATCAGTAAATAATTTATTCTAATTCACATCTCACTCCTTCTACCAGATATTATTATATTATTATTACATAATATACAATTCTACATTAAAATCTCTAAAAACAACTACACCTTTGTTATATATTTACTTGAATTGTGTACTTACATCATCCAAAACGTTTCTTACAATGTTCAAACTCAGAGAAATCCTTAATTATATTCAAGGTAACAAGACGTTTAATTTTGTTTGCCTTTAATTTGCGTCATATCCGTTTTCCCGTGGGTTTGCCCATCACTGCTCTAACTTCCAAGGCAGACGACAGATGATGAAGGAGAAAACATGCTGCTAGCAAGTTATCCACTTGGCTAACACTGTTTGCATTGGTCACTCATAATGGATCACGATTATTCATTATTGTTTGCTGCAGTTCTGTTACTGAAGCTCTTCCAGTAAAGTGCAAATGCACAGGGGAACCAAGAAATTAGATTATGGCGCAAGGGGCAGCAACTCCCATGAGCCTATCCCATGATTAATGATTTCATTGTCATACTTTTGATTCTAAAATCAAATGGACCCACCATAGAATTCATGGAATGGTAAATGGACTGCATCTATATAGACCCAGCACCTTAATGACCATTCCCAGTGGCTTATAGAACCAGTCATCCACACACACATTCATAAGGCGTTTTTCAACCAAACACACTGATGGCGCGTCATGCAGACCCTAAATTTAGGGTCTTGCCCAAAGACACTTCAGCAAGAGCCAAAGATCCAATCACCAACCACCTGATTAGTGGACCACCCACTTTACCTCCTGAGCCACAGCCGCCCACAACTCACAGCGGTCATGTGTTTGGTAAAACGGTCTTTGGCTCAGGTGTTTGAGGAGTGGATGGTGGTTGCAAGCAGCAGAGAGGACTGCAGCAGACACTCGCTGCTGCTGCTGCTGCATGGCCGCTCAGAGATGTAACAAACTATTTGGTCCAGTGGATGTGATGGACGCTGGCCCGTGGTAACATGGCCACCGGGCGACTTGGCGATGCGACGCTGGCGTTTGAAGAGGCCATCTCCTTGATTTACTGCCCTTTCACTAAAAGAGCTCTCACTGCGGACCGATGCCTCTGTAATTGGGCCCTTGACTGAACGAGCGACTCTGATTGGGCAAAGCAGCAACAAGAGTAAAAAATCTCTGCGGTTTGACCAAGCGGATGCAGAGGACTCCGCTGAAGAGGGTTCATCATTGTCACCCTGAGTAGGTGAGTGTTGGCTCTCTTTTTCAGGGATGAAAGGACAGAGGAGGAGAGGTTTGATCCTGAACTCCCAAAATACATGTGACACACCTCAAAGGCCGAGAGGCAGAGGCAGGTCTGTGGAGACAGGACAGAAAAACAAAAAGATGCTCCTGCTGCAGTACAGGGAATAAGACAAGGCATTACTGGAAGTCAGTATGATAAATATCCAGGATTATTGCAGAGCTCCAGCATTGTCGGGTGAAAAGTAAAACATGTCATCAATATCGTCTTTAACACTGATGACTTCATTCAGATTACAAAAGGAGTCTCTTTATTCTCCATTTATTTTGATAAGCAGAATAAATTAAGTACTTAATTAATCATATCCATCATTTTACATTTTTTGTGATTAATATGTTTTTGTCTGAACGTTAACATATTGTCATCACTTACAGCCTGTGGCCAGTGAAATGCAGGGTTTCTATTATATAACTGAGTGAGCTGTTGAGAAACAGTCAAATCATTCACACTTTTTAATAACCTCCACTCAATCTTCTGATTATGTTGAATAATTGAAGGGGCTGTTGTTGTTATAATATTCCATCAACAAATGTATTCAGTATAATAAAAAGTGACTGAGACATGATGCCTAAATAAAAACTTATAAATATGAAAATTATTATTCTGATGTTTGATTCTTAACTCCAACATGTGTCAACATAGTTTATTCATGTAATTCTGTATTTTCCTAAAAGAGAACACATATTGTGTTTACACAAAAAGCTTCATCACATAAAAAGTGTGTTACAAAATGGGGCTACAAACTTGAAAGATGATGTTTACCAGGCAAGAAGAGTGTAAACAGGTTTTCCAGGACTTGTATCAGTATTGACCATAAACACACCTGCTGTTGACACCTAAAATGCCACATTTTTAAGTGGACTTAAACCCCAGATTCTTCTAGAATTCTACAGCCAAACCCGGAATTTATAGATTTACCTTGTGGGATTTGACACTTTCGCTGTTTTAAGATACTGAAGATTGAATGTAACCTTTAAATTAATAGTTACAAACAGTTATCTTGAGCACAATTAAGCGTATATATCTTATCATTTCTGTTGAGGAAATACATGTTGAATGTCGATAATGATGATAATAAACCTGCATTTTTTATTTAAAGTCAAAATCATGGTTTACAAAAAAAAACAAAAACATTTGATATAACATTGCGTGTTAGCTGCACAGTGTTGATGGGAAAATATCAGGTACTGTGTGTCCCACAGTGTCATCTAGTGGCAGGTTGAAGTCATCACACCCTCCCTCCCTGGTAGCAGTGATGATCACTGGTCAGCCCCACACTGTGATTGTGTTGGAGCTGTGAGAGCAGACAGGACACAGATCCGACAGACCACTTCCTGCGGCCGACAGACCCTTACGTCCCACGAGACATAACTCAGCAGCTCGAGTGTGACTGATACTCCAAAATCAGAGCTATCTGCGTCTCCATTATAAAGCAGCCAGTTTCCTGCCAGGCCGCCACTCATTCAACATGTGGGGCCAAGGACTCTGTCAGAGAGAGACGGGTCGATATGTCACCAAAGGAATATATGTGTGTCTGTGTGTTTGTGTTTGTCACAGTCAGGGTCAGAGGGAGATGATGTTCTGAAAATTCTTTGTTCAGGGAATTGATTTAGTCTAGCACAGGCTGATGTCACACAGTCACACACCAGCTCAGGGTCACTGACGTTGTGGGCAAACGTGCTCCGCTGTAGCTCGGGTGAAACAGGGTGAGGGAGGTTTACACAAAGTCATGTACTTGTCACTGTGAGGATAAATTCAAGGTACTTCTCCAAACGTGAGAAATGCTTCTCTCCACGCTGGAGACTTTTTTTAATCTCACACTCCAACTTGAAACACTGAGCAAGCACTAAACTTTTGAGTGATTTACTTTGTTACACTGGATATGAGTGGGTTACTCATATCAGCGGTGTTGAGCACACTTCGTTTCCCCTTTTTTTTTTATAGGGGCTCTGCACTTTCAAACGTACGTTCACCTACTGCCAAAAGGTTTGAGAGGCCTGCGACACTGACATGTGATGTAGTGAGTGTTATAAAATGTCTTGCAGCAAGGATGTGGAGAGGATAGGCCCTGCGTGGGCTGATTCAGTGTTTACTGCACGAAAAAGCATGACTCACACCCCTCCCTATACGCTGTGTAGGCCTGTCCAACAAACACGCTCACACACAAACACAACATGCTTTGCTTTCAAGTTGAGATATTGCCTGACAGCTGCACGGTGCATTTTCCATAAGCCTTTATGCATCACTACATCAAAGCACCAATTGATCTATAGCATGGTGGAGTTAGAAGGAGGCCGCAGGGGCAGGTCATCAGCGTAGAAATCCGTTGAGCTAGCACAGGTTAAGTGTTTTCTCATGGCACCATTCACATTCCCCCCCTTTTTTAATGGTAGCTTCTCTTAAAACAACCAAACTGTACTGCACAAGATCTGGCATCTATAAGCGAGCCCCATACACCACAATGTAAACAACAGAGTCACGAACACACAAAACCATTGTTTAAATGAACTGTATTAATTCAGTCCCTAAGGTGTGGCTGGGGCACGTATAACAGAGCCCACACATTATCTAATGTACACAACCTGAATTGCTTTGCGCTGAGCAGTGCACACACAGAGTCAATCTCCACCACTGGGGCCAAGTCAAACACAATTCAGATATACTGTACATCTGCATTTTAACCCTGCTGCTGGCCTGCAGCAGAAAATAATAAATGTTGAATCTACACTTTCTGCAAACAAAAGCTTTTTAGTGGGGACCACTTACTGTGAGTGTGCCAATAGGCTGTGGAGAACTGAGAAAGTGGAGGACTTTAGTTTTAGTGGCATCAAATCCTCCTGAGACTCTCTGCTTTAAAGCTTCTTCTTTGTTGCATTATGACAGAGGCTGTTTGACCTCTTGAACAAACACTTTGGGTTGACTGTGGCATATGTAAACTTCCTGCTGGGAGCACTGAACTGGTGTGGAGCGGCTGACCAGATGCAGCTACTTTGGAGTGGACATGAAACGGCAGCCAACCATCCTGACCACTGTGAGTAAGCTGCTACACCTGGAGAAGCTCATTTATGCCTTAGGGATTTTGTAAAAACAAGAAGGATGGGTGTCTTTTGTGTTGTATTCATTTACTTATGTTTATTTAAATCTGCATTAAGATTTTGTCCACTTGGGGGCAGCAAATTAAGCTGTAGACATGACACTGACCTTGTGGTTTTATTATGGTGAGTGTGTCAGCAAACACTTTGCTGTTACACATTCATTTTAATTCATGTTTGTGTCCACCTGGTGAATTTAAGTCCAATAATAACTCATTTTAGCTCTGCTTTGGTCTCTACCAGCTCCCGAGGGAAACATCTGGCTATTAAGCGGCACAATGCTCCATTGTCTTCACTAGAAACTTGTTAACTTCTCTATTTGACTTTTAGTGCTGGTTAAGCAGCATTAAGATGGTTTGTCGGAACATTTTATTTTTTTGTGTAAATTGCTCCCTGCTTCATGTGAAACTGCTGTTGATGAGAGCAGTGAGGGTGAACCAGCAATAAAACCAACACAATCGCTTAAAATTGTTAAAATTGTTCTGCAGGGCCGGGGTTAACTGCAGAGCTGTGTAATTAGAGTTACTCTGTTTATTACCGTTCACAATACATATGTTGTAGTTATTTGATGTATTATTGATCTGAAAACATTGATTAAAGGGATAGTTCACCCCAAATATATAAATTCACTCATTATCTACTCACCCTTATGCTGATGGAGGGGTGGTTGAAGTGTTGAGTCCACAAAACACTTTAAGATTCCCAGGGGTAAACTGTGTTGCAGCCAAATTGACCTCTTCCTCAGATGTAATAAAACAACAGAAAAAAAACACAACATCTCTCCATACTTCTCGTGGTGTCATTCAAGTGTCCCGACATTCATATTCGACTCGACACAAGGTCATTTACACCCTAAAAGTCCACTAGCGGAAGTGGCGATGCTAGTGAACGTAGCCACTCGCGCGAGCGCTTGGGCGAGAGTGTGTGCGGTGTTCCTGTGTGCCCGTCCGTACGTAAACGTGCCTCCAAGGAGGCTATCAGCGGAAATTTGGGCTAAAAACAGATTTGACCCAGATGATTGGGATCAAAAAGTCAATTTGAAGCTAAACCAGTCAGTACTTCTATATGACCAACAACAGAACAATGTATAGCCATGTTATTCCTAGTATTGAAAGAGAAAAGAATCTCCCTACAATTCCCCTCAGCTCCCCTGAGCTCAGTGTCATGGTTTTTCTGTACCCAGCAGCTGTTTTCAGAAAACAAGCTCTGACGGAGCGGCTGTATGCCTCTTACCCAGCACCACATGGCAGACACACAAAGTGAGCAACTGGCTGGTTAACACAGGAGCGTTTGGCAGCTAAACGCTGGTTTTATTCCTCGGGAGCTGGTCAGGAACCAAAAGTTGGAGGCGGAGCACAGAATACTGGACTTGTTGTAGTTGTTTGCTATATCAACTTTATGAGCCCATGATATGTCAAACGTGTGAGCCTGTTGTGATGTTGGAGGCCATAAATGATCCCTGCAGCATGAAATAAATGTACAGTTTGGAATGAGTGGCAGGTATTACCAAGATATGACCATAATAAATCAATTCACCTTCCATTCCAAAGACAGACGCAGGTTTGTTTTTTCATGGAGGGGATAGATGAAGTCAGTGAGGTTTAGAGGTAAGACACTGCAGCTACCTGACATTCCTCATTAATCTTCTTTTCCTCTCCTGTCTCTGCAGCCGCTGGAAGCATCTTCAATCACTGTGATTTGTGAGCCCAGTTGTTTTGAACAACACAATCCGTTTGAATATCCTTGAATATGTTATGTGTGGTATTGCACTATATGTGTTTGACAGCTCTGAGTGAAGGAGAAATGGACGTCCAATAGCCATTTGACCAGGGGTTGAATTTTAATTCTATATTAAGCCCAGAGAAGTAGCCCTCAGGCCACATACATGACTCCCCACTGCACATCTACTGACATGTTTATTGTTATTATAGGACCCTGCTTTATTACCTTAGTCTCCAGCTGCATTGTCTCAGTGGTCTACTTACCACTAATCTTACATGGTAAGTTCTTGTGGTGTTGTTGTAGAGCCACAGTAATAAAACACAGCAGGGTCACAGAAAAACAGCAATGGAGTTGGAAAAAACATAAATTCAAGATTTCAGGACTCTTAAAGGGCTAAAATATAACTCGTCATTAAAGTAAGAACCTGATACTGTCTAGTGCATGTGAAGATAAGCCTGGATCTATTTCTGTGCCGGTGTGTTAATATCTCCACAGGAAGACGGACCAGTGTTAAAGGCGTGGAGGATAACTGGAAAATGGGGGGGGGGGGGGGGGGGGGGGGGGGGGGTGTAGCTTTGACCATAAATCCTGACTGATCTCTTTCAGTTGGGAAATATAAAAAAAACGCATGTGCAGAGACAAGAAGAACAAACAGGAGCATTTCCTGCTTCTGTTTAATAGTTTGTACCAAGAGCCAAAAAAAGCTTTGATTCATAGGATGACGTCTTGAGCAATGAAACTTTATGAGTGATGACATATTCCTGCACTGAGGCACGAGCGTCAGGCAAGAGCCTGTATGTGTCAAGTGTTGAGCCAGGTCTCCATACCCGGTGTGTGTGTGTGTGTGTGTGTGTGTGTGTGTGTGTGTGTTTGTGTATACGTGTGTATGTGTGTGTGTGTGTGTGTGTGTGTGTGTGTGTGTTTGTGTATACGTGTGTGTGTGTGTGTGTGTGTGTGTGTGTGTGTTTGTGTATACGTGTGTACGTGTGTGTGTGTGTGTGTGTGTTTGTGTATACGTGTGTACGTGTGTGTGTGTGTGTGTGTGTGTGTGTGTGTGTGTTTGTGTATACGTGTGTATGTGTGTATGTGTTTGTGTGTGTGTGTGTGTTTGTGTATATGTGTGTGTGTGTGTGTGTTTGTGTATACATGTGTATGTTTGTGTATACGTGTGTATGTGTGTGTGTGTGTGTTTGTGTATACGTGTGTGTGTGTGTGTGTGTGTGTGTGTGTGCGCGTGTATACGTGTGTATGTTTGTGTATACGTGTGTATGTGTGTGTGTGTATGTGTGTGTGTTTACTTGTACTTATATATTTGTGAGGACCATTTTGAGCATAGACCTTACGAATTGAGGACATTTTGGCCAGTCCTCACTTTTTCAAAGGCTTGTTTAATGGTTAAGACTTGGTTTTAGGGTTAGAATTAGGTTTAGGTTAGGGTTAGGCATTTAGTTGTGATGGTAAAAGTTAGAAGTACAAGAATGTGTGTGTGTGTGTGTGTGTGCATGCTCTGTTTTGTTACCTCTTTCGGACTTTTCCCAGCACGAACATTGACCTTATGGGGACCAAAGCAAAGCTCAGTCCTAATGTGGCAAAACCTCATCTCTGAGGTCCTGGTTAAGGTTAGTGGTAAGATGGGAATTGTGGTTAGGTTGAGGTTAGAGTTAGAAATGTATTGTTCATGGTTAAATTTAGGTATAAGGTTTTGTTTAGGCTGTCCACACTGAATGGAAATCAATTCAAAGTCCTACTAAGAATAGCTGCGCAAACCTGTGTGTGTGTGTACATGTGAGAGAATCTTTGTTCCTTCCATGAATTCTTTGCTGTTCTGTATTGCATCCTCTGATGGTAAGTGTGAGTAACAGTACAGTAGCATGTGTGTCTGACGTCTAAACACTCAAAGGGTGAATGAAGATTGTGAAATGGTGTGTGTGTGTTTGTGTGTGTGTGGGAAACGGGACCCTCCTCTCCTTCACTCCTTAGACACCTGCACCGCGCCCCACGCTGGACAATGCAGGGATGGTGGTTTAGTGGTTAACAGGACAGGGCTGTGGCTGGACAGAACATGGTGTGTCTCATACCTGGAGCAACAGGATGGGTTGTGTTGAATGAATGTGGACTTCCTCATGAAGTCTGACTGGGTCCCTCCAGGACATGCTTCCTGGAGGGACCCATGCAGCCACATAACCACAAAGCAAAAAAGTGTAAGGGGTAAATTATTGCTCCTGACTCCAAAAATTCTCAGTTTTGACTTTATTTAAGGTTAATTGAGGACAAATGTCTAAAAGAGCTGAGCTGTGAGACTAAGACGAAGGGCTGACTGTATCTCAGGGAAGTGACAGCTCCATGGGCAGTGTGACGCAGTGTGTAGTAAGAGTTGGACGCACAACAGGACCCAGGGCGCAAACCCTACGGGTTCTGTGGGAAAACGGCACTGAGCATGCTCCACGACCCCTGCTGACCAGCCTCTCCACGGTCTGAAGGGGATCTCTCCAGGGAGAGACGCTCCACTGCTCCACTGCTCCACTGCTTTACATGATGTGCAGGAAAAAATAGAAATCACACAGACAATCTCAGCCTCTCTTTCGCTTGTGACTGCTTTTCTCACAGTCATTTTGAGGGATGAAATTCTTTCTCTAGATTAGTTTAGTTTGAAGTTTAGTTTGATGTTTTGTTTGTTTAAAAGCATGATACACAGATGCTTATTGCATCACTTTGTTGTATTCACACCTGTGTCTGTGTCTGTGTGTGTACATGCATTCAGTTCTGTAGAAACAAACTCTCAGTAACACTTCCCAGAACTTCACGTCTTACAGAGTGAATCCTCGTGCGTGCGAGGCTACGCTTCCCTCCTCTACTCCACTCTGCTGACGTAACAGGCCTGCGAACGCTCTCCGGCACACAAGTGCTGTGACGTTTGCTGGAGTTTACAACTTTGCTCTGGTCTTTGCCACTGGTACAAGTCCTGCATCAGTGTGATGTCACTGCGTTTATGGAAGCTGGGTCAGGTTATTTCCAGAGCTGCTGTTGCACTTGTGGGATATTTTACAATATTTTGTCTGTGGTTTGACTCAGAGCAACAGTTAGAGGTAGTTCCCTTTACTTTTCCTCACTTTTTTCAAATAAAAAACAATAATTTTTACTTAATGTTCATAAAACTTGGTAATTTCCGTCTTATCAGTTTTGCATGGGACTCAAGCGAAAGAAAAATGAATTGATGATCCCGAACAACTCTAAAACACGCACTGACCCGTGACCTTACAAATGCATGCAAAGTTCAACTCCTATACACACACACACACATTTGTCTTGTCTTTGTAAATTCGGGTCAGTCACCCCTGTGCCCTCCCGGCTGACCCTCTCACTGACCTCTGTCTGACAGTGATGATGTCAGACACGGAGGTCACCAGGGATTATCACCATCAGCCATCAGAGCAGTTTGGGGGCCTTGAGTGTTTGAACGCTCCCATCAGACTGACAGTGGTCAAATAAGCCGCTCCACGCTGACTCAGCTTCCTCCCTCACGCACACACACACATACACACACACACGGGATGAAGTAGGAGATGTAGTTGTTAGTTATCAGTAAACACGTAGAACATGCGTGAAGATTTTTACTTACAAAGTGATGTATCAAGTGCTTTACACATTTCTAGCTCATTTAAGTGTGAACAGAACTTTCGCTTAATATTCTCAATTTAATTTCTACTGTGTAGCCTTTCCCACAGCTTTCTACCACTTCTCACAGTCGTCATCAGAAGTTTTGCATCGAGCACTTCTCGTATTGCTCTTTCATTATCTCGCCTGAGGCCTTGGGCAGAAATATACACAATAATATCCACCAGAAAAGTGTTTAACAGGTCAAATATATTTCCCATCAACATTAGTCCCTGTATTATGCTCTTGCCAGATATTTGATACTATTGGAAAAATTCTAAATGCAGCACATTTTTAAATGACTGCATTCAGACTTTTGCATGAATTAGTCAACTGTAGTTTAATATTAAAGTGTAAAGTTTTTTTTCCTCACTCTAGTTAAGGGTTAAGGACAGAGGAAGTCCCACCTTGTTAAGTCCTATGAGGCAAATTTTTATTTGTGAATATGCGCGATACAAATAACATTTGATTGATTGATTGATTGATTGATTGATTGATTGTTATCAGAATCAAAATATACCAAACATTTATTAGTTTGAATGTCACTATAATATCCTCACATTTCAGTGATAATGACAAATATCTGCATCTTCGCTCTATTTTGCAGCCTTTGGTCCGTCTCATGGTGTCTGATCCCACAGACCACCGACAGCACCGTTGTGTCTGTTCCCATTTCTGGTCTTGCCTTCCTCCACACACCTGGCAGGAGAGGTGAGAGGAGGAAAAGAGGGGAGAGTGTTTTGATGAAGGCACATTCCCTGGATGTTAAAGCTATCAGTTTGATACAATGGGGCCAGGAGCACAAGCCGTATGGGGTTGAGTGGGAGGTGTGTGTGTGTGTGTGTATGTGCAGGCAGGAGGATCTGAAGCCCTGTGAGATTGAAGACAGGGACACAGAGAGGAGGGAGGAGATAGGAGAGGCAGAGACGTGATCGGAGTGAGAACTGGGTGAAGATGTGGCAGCATTTTTATTTTCTTCTCTTTTAAATTCCTCTTCTCTCGCTCTCTTTCACTCCTCTTCCCTCCCTTGCTTTCTGTTTTCACTGTGGCTTAATATTTCAGTGTGATGATTTCTCCAGGACAAAAATTGCTACTGCCCGACAACTTTTACCCTCAGAAGTACAGATAAGCTCTGACTGATAACAGGATGACAGCATCTGTCATTAGTCACAAACAGTCTCACTTTCTTTAAGGTTATAAAAAAACGCTGTGTACTTAGGTTGCAGGTCCTGTCGTATTCTCCGTGGATGGATAAGCTCAGCTGGAACTAAATGAAACTGCTGCAGTGATGTGTAAAATAAGGAGGTTGCATTGCTTCTACACTCAGACCCATCTCTCCCTGCAGCTCTATCTGATCCTCTTATATCCCCCTCCTCTGATTCTGTCCATCTCTATAGGTGGCCTTGTCAGTCGACCTGACCACAGCCAGTAGCACGCAGGCAGACCCAGCAAATCGCCGATACCCCATTACAGGCCAGGTTTCTGGTTTCTCATCATCCAGTCTGCCCGGCTTCCTTATCAGCCTACAGAGCTTTTCATCTGCCTCGCTGGTCCTCTGCCAACGCCACCAGGTTCTCGTTTAGCCTCCCACCCTGGGAGTGAGGCTGTTTAGAGGAATGATCTTTCATCTTTGTGGGTGGACGTTTAGATCTGTGTGGAAACAATGTCTGAGAGCGGAGGATAGATGGACCAGTCAGTAGTTATTAGCTCCTGTGAGCGTGATTTGGAATGAAATGGGCTGAAAGCTTTGTGTTTTTCTGGGGGTCTTTTACTTCTAAATCCTGTTTGAAACCCTCTCTCCTCAAAACGTTGCACGTCTTTGTGTTCGTACTCAGCGTATCGGTGGTTGTGCGAAAGGTTTGAGGTCAGCTGTTTTGCTCCCACTCCACACTGGCTCCACAAGTGTTCAGTGATGAGATCCAGATTTTGGACATTGGCTAATCTGAGGATTTGAACTCAGGCTTTGTGAGGAGGACATGAAAAAACCCCTGCAGGACTGTCGTGCTGGTGTACAGAGTGTACAGACGATGCCTGGGACTCTGGTGTTTGGACTTGGCGACAGGGACCTGCTGGTGGGGACAAAAGGCCTCTGCTTTGGCCCTCATCTGTCCCCAGCTGAGAGACTCAGCGGGCATTAATTCTCCTCTGTCAACCCCTGTCAACCCCTGCTCATTACACCACTTACTGGGAAACCTCTGGTGTACACCTCGCTACAAAAATGGGACAATACCTTTGTGGAATGTGAAATAACAACAACGCAGTGTGGGAATATTACGCTGGGGCAGAGGAAGAAGGAGGACTGTTCATTAGAAAAAAGAACTTCCTGCCAGTGTTGAAAACCTGTGGTGATTTTTTGGAAAGAAAGGGGTCATGGTGATAGGTGGGGTCCATAGAGGTACTTTTCATGCAGGGTTTGCACTTATTTTTTACTACAAAGCAGTAAATCACAAACATGTAATTTGCATACAATATGTGTCACAATGTCAAAGGGTTTCAGGTGGGTTTTTTTTAATGTTCCTGCTCCTGATAAGACATCCTGGTCACACCCAGCCAGTCGACAACCTGTAGGTCTTTATTCTTTTTACCTTCTGCTGCTCTGTCGATAAGTAACACATCCATAACACCTGACATCTTACAGTGGTGGGATATGATGAAGTATATTTACCTTATTACTGTACCTAAGTACATTTTTCATACTTTACTCAAGTAGATTTATATTCAGGTACTTTTCACTTTTACTCCACTACAGCCTCCCATTTGCTTCCAATCTGTGCGAGCAAGGAGCCAATAACACATTTTCTTCCTGTGGCGAGGCTTCGTGTGGAGTTCGACTTTGGTGAACTTTGACTGGCGATATTTGCTTCACACCCTCACTGGTGAAGAAACACCTGAAATCGATTCAGAAGAGGCCACTGCCAAGACTCTGTTATAGTGATGGAGTACACTGTTGTATTAGTTACTTTTACTTGTAATATTTTAAGTATTAAGTTAAGTTGGTAACTTTACTTTTACTTGAGTACATTTTAGTCTTTTTATTTGTACTTATACTTGAGCAAAATGGTTGTGTACTTCCTCCACTGCTGCCATCTAGCAGTGACACTTTCTCCTCATTAATGCGTTTCCTGTTTCTTCATCTCCTTTAACACTTTTTCACAGACTCATCAGAACTGCTCTAGTTTGTTTCAGTGAGCCCAAGCTGTGTCTGGATGTTCACCATGTTTGCGTGTGCTCATGCTGCAGATGCAGACGCACAGAGAATTCATGTCATGTGTGTGTGGAGGCCATGTTCGTGGTTTTACCTTCCCGCTGCGTTGACAGGACTTTGAAGCTGAGTCTGGGGAATGAAAGATGATCTCTGATCTGACTCTCTCTCTCTCTCTCCTCCTCCTCCCCCCGTGTTACTCCTGTTCTAATGCTCCCTACGAGATGCAGCTGCTCTGTGAGGTCATCGTTCCTCCAGCAGAGCTGTAAATAAATCGACTCTTACTACTTACACTTCCCATCTCTATCTCTCTCTTTTCCTTGCTTTTCCAGTCCAACCTTTCCTCAAGGAACATGTCTCTCTCCCCTCGTTACTGATGTTTCTGACAAGTTGTCAACAGACACTTTAGAAAGGGGCTTAAGATCATTAATGCAATACTATTACAGCTACTGCACATATCTGGGGTGTACATTGCAAATGTGAAAGGTGCTGATGACTCTCTGAGAGTCATCACTCTGAGATGAATGACTCGACTGTCTTTGAACGACAAACATCTGTGTAATCTGCTCCCTGATGGGTCACAGTAACAGTACATTTGAGACTAGTGATTTTCCTTTTCTTTGGATTTCTGTGGTCACATTCAAATTTATGGTGTTTTGAAAGCAAATCTTGACAGTTTCATTGCAGGTTTATTCAGCTTTCTTCAACAGTTATTCTCATGTGATGCAGTTCACGATGCTAATGCCTCTTTTTTCTTTGGTTGGTTCTTTTATTGAAACAAAGTTTATGCAATTAAAACTTGATGGATTACCATAAAACTTGGTGGAAGGATATGGTTTGCGTCAGGGAAGAACCCATTACATGAATCTGGATCAGAGGGCAGAGCCAGGATTCTTTAACATAGCGAGATAGGACCATTTTCAACATTTTCACCATTTTCCAATTCATGGATCTTGATCAAACTAATTAGGCACATTTAGGGAACTGATATCTACGTGTGTTTGAAATCTGGTGCAGCTTAATTGACTTTAAGGAAGACTGTTGGGCCTTGGCGGAGGTATGTGATCTACTGAGTGCCATTCTAGTTGAACCTGTGAAGATGTCAGTGAATGGCACTACTGTCATTGCCAGTATGGAAACTCCAGTGACCAACATCTTCTATAAAATCTACTTTAGTCTACTAGCCTGTTATGTCTCTTCCATTTATCGGCACATTAACATTGTGGAGTGGTTTGTGAGTCCTGGTGAGCCTGGGAGCTATGTTGTCTGGGGCATCGTAGCCTGGGTAGGGTCTCCCATGGCAAAGTGGTCACAGGGGAGGGGCCAGACAAGAAGCGTTTAAGAAAATCCTGATAAAACAGTGACATAGAACTAGCGTAGTCACCCAGAACAGGGAGAAGTGACGAACAAGGTCCGGAATACAAGTGACCAAAATGAGTTTCCTCCGTTGGCTGTCTGGGCTCAGCTTTGGAAGGTAAGGACTTTAGACATCCGGTGCTCGGAGTAGAGGAAAGGGGACAGTTAATGTGGGCACCTTCTGTTGGAGGTTTACCAGGGTAGACACATAACTCACAGGAGGGACAACCTATCCCATCTGGCTCGGGAACGCCTCAGATCCTCCAGTAAGATCGTGGCGAGGGACAGGGATGTCTGGGTTACCGTACTTGGCCAGCTCGCTTTGTGACCGGAGCCTAGATAAACAGAAGACAATGGATGGATGGATGTTATGTCATGATTCATGTTACAGTACATTTGGGACTTTTGTTTTTTGTTTTGGGGATTTTTGTGGTCACATTGATATTTATGGGGATTTGGAAGCAAACCATGATGGATTTATTGAAGGTTTATTCAGCTTTCTTCTACAGTTATTCTCATGTGGTGCAGTTTGCAATGCTGATGTCTGAAAAAGTCAACTTAAGTTATTATTTATAGGTGTACGGTCACTATGGTCAAGGTTGTCCAATGCTCATCTTCTTTCTGTGAAGAAAACATTAGATATCTGGGACTTAAAAAGCACACATTAACAGAGAGCCCAGTTACCTCATTTATGGCAGGGAGTTCATTCATCTCTGGAAAGTTACCTGTTCTCTGCTAATTTTATTTTTATTTCCTTATAACGCTGAGGTCTACGCCACCATGGCTGGCCTTGAACCTGAATCCAGGCATGTGTCTCTATTTCCTGTGGTAGTGAAAGCCAGATTCAGCTGATGAAAACCACTCGAACACAATGCCGCAGCCCTGAGAGAAGCCAGGAAGGAAGAATTAGCAATGCATCCTCCACACCAAAGCCCCGGTCCACGTCGTTATATCGTCACACATAACACATCCGTTTATTCAATTAAAGCCTTGTTAATTTGTCACTGCTTCTCAGGAGGGGTTTAATGTGCTTTTCCACTCTGGCAACTCTATGATTCAGACATGTTGGTTCACATGACCCCCCCAAGTGTGACAACGTTTACATGGACATCAATAATCCGAATATCTGGATTATTTCTTGTTAACATGAGTTGCTAATAGAATATTTGATTCACTGTTAAAAAGGAGAGTCTGGTTTTATTCACGACATTACGGCAGGTATTACTCCAACCTGAAATATTTTAATGCACGATGTTGCTGTATACCATTTTGAGTGTTTTCTTTCTAATTTCGCAAAAGCTACAAGTCCTTTTTATTTTTACATCTTGTTTACACCCAGGCCATGCGTCGTCAAGGAGTTGGTAACTGTCATATGTTGCAAAAACGCTGCAAAATTCCGACAGGAAGTAATACTGTTTATAAGACGTATACATGTTTAAATAATGAGACTGAGGTCGGCATACTCCACATGTCTTCATTTGATTATTGCTTATTTTGAGTATGATCGTATGTTGGTTAAAGTAATGTGAAAATGCTGTTTACGTGGCAGTTTCTTATTTAGACTATTGGCTTTGTCAGGTTTTGGAATATTGCTGGCCATGGAACTGTAGCCAGTGACACAAAAGTTAACTTTATTCCTGAGGGGAAAAAAAGGTGCCATGATTTTAGCGCACGCTGGCAGAAGAAAGGGTTCAAGATGTGGCACTGACCTCGTCGAGGATGTTCTCGCTGAGTGTCGCAGACAGATAAAATGCATGTGGCGGTTTGTGGTCGGCCGACCGCAGCTCTTCTGGCACAGTTTAAATCCCGGGTCTCCTCTGAGCTCTCACAGAGCAAGACTCAGCTGTGGTCGTGCTTCCACCCAACATGAAAGTATAAGCCTAATTAAAACATCCTAATTACAAAAATAGATGCAGCTGTCCTGACGTGCATGGGGGGGGAAGAAATATAATGGAATTCAGCACAAACTCATTCACCCATCCCATGTGGACACTTGCAGCAGGAACGCTCCTAAAAGATAAAAAGAGCAGGATTTCTGTGTTTTATATTTCTTTGTTAATCAGTCAACAAGCCCATGACAAATAGGATCTAAAAAATGTTTCAGAATCAGCATTGAAACGCTTTTTTGTGGTTTAGGAAGTATTTGCAAACAACACACAGGCTAAACAGTCCCTGGATCACAAATGTGTTGCAGTATTTGTGATGGATGTTGGAATTTATGTAAACAAAAGAGGGATTGATAATGAAAGAAACATTGTAAAAAAAACAAACAAGCAAGTCTAAAACATGAAGTGGTTGATTGACACCAGGCAATAACAAACAAAGCGGCCGCAATTTCACCAAATACTGCCCCTCTAACACTTGTCTTTCATCTTCCTGTCGAAGTGATGAGTATAGTTTTAACTGGGCTCATTCCAACAGTGTTTCTTTTATAATTTGTTTTTTTGGTTCTTGTGTTTAACACCAGAATGTATCATCAATATCAGTCTCTTTATGAATTATCACCAGAGCTGCAGATATCTCTCAGTAACATCGGAGAGGATTGTGAGAAGGAGTCGTGGGTTGATAAATGAAGGCAGATGAAGAGATGAATATTAGGCTGTGGCCTGATCATCCACCTGGCCATGAAGCCACAGACTAGACATATCAACTAGAAGGTAAACAGGAACAGACTGACACTGAGTGTGTATCAAACAGAACAAGACTATTTAGTCTATTCCATAAACTCCCAAGGATCCATTGATAACACTGCAGAAACCACAGCATTATTGGCATAAAGGGATGGAAGTTAATGTCCACATTGTGTGAGTGGGTGTGTGAGTGTTTATCAATGGTGCATGCAAACTTGTTTTCAAGCATCCTCAATATGAATATCCAGCATTATTTCTTCAGGCGGAGTGGACTGGGATCTTTTTCTTTCTTTTCCCCAGTCTCCCTCCTACTGTCTTTAATTGCATCCTGCTTGCCGTCCTTCCTCTTTCCTACCTCCTTGTCAACTGATCTTATTTATTGTATTTACATATGGACAGCAACCCTGAACTTAAGGCCACAGTATTTCTGCTACCATCCGAAACAGTGGAAGACAAGAGGGCGGTTGCATATAAACAGTTTCAGCTAAAAAGCAAAGTGCCACCATTAATCTTCTTTCTGAAAATAAATGGAAAAGAATCCACAGGAAATAAGGAGTGTAATTGGTCAGTAAATCCTTGTGTTGTATGTCAGTTGGTAGAAGATTGCACAAACTTGCAGAGGAGTAGAAAACTTAGTTTCTTTTTTATAAAAAGTTGATGGGTCCCAAGTGAGTCTTCCATTCTTTTACTAACAAGGCTGTGGAGTCATAAAGAAAAAGCTAGAAATGAAGGTGCGAGTAGGTGTCACACGACTGATAGAGCCTCTTATAATGAATGGTGGCCAATAACTGTTATGGGCAGTGATTCATGGGTTCTACTTCCAGGTTTTAACAACTCCAGACACAGTGTGCGGTAATATAGTTTTACCTGTTCGGTAATCAAAGAGCTCTCTGAGGCTGTGTTAACATACTCAAAAAGAAACCCTGTCATGGACTGGCTGCAGCGACCTCTTCACGGTGAACCCCACCTTTCGCCCAATGTGGGACTGGCTCCAGTTACCCATCCTGTGACCGTCAAAGGATAAGCAGTATATGGATGGATCGAGTGTCTTTTGTGTCCACCTGTCTATAGCTGCTTTTAGACATGCACTAAAATCCAGACATCTTCCTGAAATTTTCAAGAGGGGCTGTATGGGAGAACACAAATGTCAGTTGCTCTGGGCATAGCCTGGAACTTTTCCTATCATCTCCCTCATAAAATGTATGAAAAATGTCAGAGTGAGCCCATGTGAGAATACAGCACAAAAATGTCTAGAAAATGTCACAGCGAGCTAGTGGGCAAGTCGATTAGATTTTTAACACGGAGGAAAAATAGACGTATTACATGTAGAAGATTTTGAGTAAGACGTCATGTAGGAAAAACTACGAGATTCGAGGGCTTTTGACAAACCCCTCGCCTGAGTGTTCTGGACATTTTCCTGTTGTTGTCAATGCGGATGACTCGGACAGTCGACTTGAAAGGCAAAATCTGGAAACAGTTTTCCTAATTTTCCAGACATTTTGTAGAGATCATGTCTGAGCTTGTGTCCCTGCTGGGGATGCTGTAGATTGTAAACTTTTTAATTTGATGTTATACCTCTTTAAAAAAGACACGATGCTGAGACACTGAATCTGACCATCACTGTCTGGACCGTTCATCAATCGATGCATGTAGCACTCTGCGAGCTGCCCTCAGTGATGAAACATTCGAACAACGTTTGACATGTTCTCTGTTTTAGTTCTTCTGCATTTGAATGACTCTAAATCTGAAATAATTACAATTCCACCACCGGGCCGCAGCACTGCATGGCACAAGTGAGACATTTAGCAAAGATCAGGTCACTCTTATCATCAGCAGATCTAGAAAAGGTCACACATGCTTTTATCTTGTCCAGACTGGACTTTGTCAAACCGGCTCTTCACTCGTTCCATGTTAGTTTTGATTTTAAAACTTTGGTGCCTAAAACATTAAGGTGATGTCAAACCAGTTCAAACTGCCTCTGTGGGTTGTTTGATAAATACACGTTTGCTCTCTGGAACTTTAATGATGGAAACCACTCGCTCCTTCACTCTGCAGAAGAACTCCATCAGGACCAGTCTTGGCATCATCAGAATCAACAGGTCTGATGACAGCTGGAACTCCGTCGTTTGAAGTAATGGCGGCTGGACGACATCAGCTGGAGGTCAGTCATCAAGTGTTACTGCTTACTGCTTCGGTGGGTCTGTTTATTCTCACCACTGGAATCCTCAAAGTGTGCATCGTCCACCAAAACTGTCACTTATGGAGCTTTTCCATAGGAACTGACAGTGGATGGCAGTTGTTCGATCACTTTTCAAATCATCACAATAATAGTCCAAAGGGTCTGACTCTCCATAACCCCAAGTCAATATTTCAGGAGGTCTAAAAATGCCATCCCATCTTCATACTCAAGATCTTCCTGTTTTAGTGATTATCTCTTTACTGCATCCTCTAACTTCCTGGTCAAATCAAGAAACATCCTGGGCCTGACACCAGTTACCTCCTCTGGTGTCCTCAGTGTCCAACCTGCGTACTGCTCCAAGGTGAAATACGTCCAGCTGTATTTTCCAACATTCAACTGGTGATCCTCTGACTGACCCAGTGCATATGGTGTATACTCTTTTTGTGGATTTTTATCCATTTCATTATCTTTGCCATGTTAAAGTCGACACATGGATGATTCCCAAAAGATCTTCTTTAAAGTTCATTACCAGGTCGCGTGTGGTTTTACTAAAGAGCAGGCTTCACCCTACATCTGTAGCTAAAATGTTGCAGACGCTTGTTCCTTGACCTTTTCCTTTGTATCATCAGAGCTTGATGTTGATGTGGAAAACGTTTTTGCAGGTTTCCAAATACCTTTCACGAAAACATAACGCAGTATGCAAGTACAATAAAAACATGCAGTACCAACAATACACTCACACCCCAAATATATGGCATAAAATACACAACACAGCCTGTAGGGACAATTATCTTCACATGTCATATCCAATCATTCAGTCTCACAGTTACAATGCATCCACAGATATACACCATATGCACACATTCTAAATTCACATTGCATGTTCTGTTAAGTCATCACCTTTCAAAATAAATGTCAAATGTTTTAGTAAATACTTATTGTGTTGCAGTGTTTGTGGGCATGCATCTGTAACATGTGGTGTATGCAAACATTTGCATTCACATTCTTCTGCAGCTTTCCTGTGGGTTCTCTGAATTCTGTCTGGTTGTTTCCATAATATCTTGTTTAAGAGTGATGCACCATGTGGCTCAGCTCTTCTCCACTCATGAGCTCATCTCAGGTCCACTCAGAGCTTTTCTTAGAAACACTACCATCGAACATTTGTATTGTTATGTTTCCACACACACGCACACACACATACACACACATACGATTGCTTGTTGTTTTGTTCAGTTGTCCAAGTTGTTCTGATTAATTTTGCTCTGCATGTTTTTGAGACTTTATGGCTAAAGCAAAGATGTGTTCATAATGAGGCAATGAAGAAGAAGTAGAGGAGGGAGAAAATCTCAAAAGTTTGCAGAACCTCTCACTGAGAAAAATACATTTCACAGATTCTCCCAAAGAACATCACGGTGCTCATAAACTTAAGAGACGCCATTTACTTGTGGGGTTTTTTTTGCGGAGCACATCTGGACTCCCCCCTCAGATTAAACATCCCAAATGTGACCTGAGCTGGAAACGATTTGTTCACCAGCAGTGCCGTCACTCCTGCCAAGAGGCAAGGGGGGCGGGGACATAGTGTTGGGTTAGGGGTCAGGGTGTAGGGTGTGTGTGCGGGGGGGGGGGGGGGGGGGGGTGATGATTCCTGTGGAAGGATATGGTGAGTATACAGAGTTCCTCTGGCTCTCAGATCGGAGTACGTAGTAGAATGATACTTGGCTGCGTTTGAAGATGTGATCTCCCATTTGATTTCCATTCAGCAGGCAGGATGGGAGGGTGCCGGTCCCTGCTCCCCTGGGCTGCCACATCCAACCCATATCAGGGTCAGGCAGACCCTCTTATAAACATTGATTTAAACAGTGGAAATGGCTGCACACCAAGAACCCTCATGCAGACAAGATGCAGCAGGATGGAGTGACACAGTGAAATACGTATGAAGTGAAAGTAAACTCAATATGTCTTGATTTTAGCTAAATCTCTTCATGTGAAGCATTCTGTTCCTGGTAAAGTGAAATAAAATTATCATTTTTTTTAAGATTGTTATCTCCCCATCCTCCTGCTAACTCTTCTGTTTTGACAAATCACCTTTAAAACTCACACACCTTAATATCTGTCGTAAGGTATTGTTATCATCAAAGCGTACAGAGCATGACTGTGCTTATCTCAGCATCTGAAACAGATGCCACAGGTTCAGAGGGCACTGCTGACTTAATTTCAGCCGCTTTATTACAACCAGACAGCGACAGCAAAAAAAGGAGGCTGATGTCAGAATCTGCAGCTTCACATAGGAATGGAATGGAAAATATCATGGTGTTTTCAGGACACAGCAACACAAGTATTAGATACGTGGTTTCATCTGGAAGTGCTCATTTTCTCCTTTATTCCTGTTTGGCAAGAAAAAGTGTTTAATGGTCATAGAGAGAAAAAAAAATGTAAAGGCATTAATGGGACATTTTTGAATGCTGTTTTGGGGTATTTTCCACAATAACAACCACAGGGAAATGTATCCAACGGGGACAGACTCAAAAACATGTGGCTATTCAATGGAAATCCCAGAGCCACCCCATCAGAAATGTGGGAACACAAAGCTGTGAAAGAGCACTTAAAATGAACATTTGCAAACTGTAATTAGACCAATATCTGTGGCAACACCAGTGTCACGACACACAAGCGTTGCTCCGTCCGCCATCTCCCAACCCAATTTTCTCAATAAATTGGGGAGACAACAACAAAACTTAAAGAAAAACAAACAAATAAATCCATCACAGCTGATTTAAGCAGCTCTTGTTGGACGTTTTCATCTTGGAGGGAAGCACGGTGGGCTGGATATTCTGAGAGGAGGGTGTTGGGCCGGCTCATAACCCTCATACGCTGCAGGGCACTTAATGGCTTCCTTATCAGATAAAAGCAAAAACTGAAGGAATCCTCAGGTTAAAAGCTTTGAATGAATGAGATGAAAATTATCTAATTTGGTTCATCTGTTGTTCATTTGATGGCCCGGTCCCTGTGTATAGCCACTTGGGCTCTGTGGGGTGAATGAAGTGGAGTTTGGTGAGAGGGGGAAAGCTGCAACAGACCATGCCGCTCTGCTCTTGATGTGTATATTCATATTTTTATACTAGTTATCAGCTGAAAATTCTGAAATGTAAATTATGAGGTGATTGTCCAGCAGGTTGTAGTGTATTTGATCACAGATGCACAACAGCAGCGTCTCCTCCAGCAGCTCCAGCCTCTTTCAGACCCCCCTGGCTTGGCAAGCAAATCAGAAATAATAAAATTTAGTGCTGTTTTTTATGAATGGGGCTTTTTGCAAATCCAACTATGGGACGAGGGATGACATGTTTATGCCTCTGAAATTGTAATATGATACAATTATATGCTGGCTTTATTGTAATACGCCCTGATTTCAACAGTGCTGAAGGAATTTGGAAGTAGCGTCGCTCAGTCGTACTGAATGCGGCCTTCTCGTGAGCTCAAATTGTTCTGTTGTGATTTTGAAGAAATTCTCAGTTTGGGCACAAGAGTAATGACAGGGTTTGTAATTGTGGACTCAAGTGTCAGGATTCTGTGGCTTTCTTTAAATGAGTGAATAATGAGGCTGTTGGATTGAAGGAACAATTGAAATGTGAATGTTTCTTAAAATGAGTGGCAAGAGGTCTGTGGGCACATTGACTCTAGAAATATCTCTTGTTTGAGCTCATCTGGCAGTTCTTATAGTTCACCAACGTCTGTTAATTGTCAGTTAACAGCTTCCTGCTCTTCTTTAACTACCAGAAAAGACTGACCTTTTATGAATGGACTGACAATTATACTGGTTTGAAGCATGGACTGTATATTCAGATGGACAACGTGTCTCCACTTCCTCACACTATCCAGAAATGAAGCCGAAATATCCTGCCAACAAACGCCGCCATCTTGAACATTTGGGTCAGAGTCTGAGCAGTCGTAATCGGGGGATGAGCCGCACGTCATTCCGATACACACACTGGATCAATATAGCATTAAATAACTAAGTAGAACCAAACTTCCTTTGTGTGTTAAGAACCACCTAAAATGACAGAAACCATCTTTGAGAAAAAAGATGAGAAAAATGATTTGACCTGCATCTTGTCTTTTCAGATTGGCCCATCTTCCATCCACTAACATGGAGGAGGCGGGATTTATGACCCATACTGCAGCCAGCCACCAGATGGTGATTGAGAGGCTTTGGCTTTACTTTTAGGGAGCAGTAATGTCGTCCATCTTTATATACAGTCTATGGTTTGAACAAACTATGCAGTTGATGTGTAAACAAGTTAGTACTTGAAGTGTTGTAAGATTTATATTTATATATATAATATAATGCAGAGCAGTGAATGAAAAACAAGCCTCTTTACCCACCACTTTTATGGGTTTCTTTAGAAAGCCGTGTCCACAGTAATATGAGAGTTTGATGGGACCTTGTTTTAAACACTGAACATGAACTCCATCCCTTATATTAAAGATATTTCTATGTTCCAAAATGTTTTCAAGTTTATGGCCAGTCGTCAAAAATAATGGGAGTTGCTATAGTAAAGCATATACGCAAACTGGCTGGTAACATGCGTTTGGCTGAGGCTTCTAGTGAAGTCAGACATACAATTTGAAGAAACGCATGTACGACTGTTCGCAGAGGTCAACCTTTGAATTTGGTGATTATTGTTTACCATTATCTGCAGTCTTGAAAGATTCTTTTATTGTGGGACTCACGTTAAACATTTCTAAAGGATTTCTATTGAGTTTGAAAACTCTGGAGAAAAATTGCACTTATCCTGCCAAATATGATTTCCGCTCTTTTCCCCCTCTTGTACTCTCTCCCTTCCTTCCTCTGTCGTTCTTTCCTGTTTCCTTCTCATCACACACTGAAACTTCCCGGAGCACGCTCGCTATCTGAAGTGAGCATTAGGAACAGCCTTGTTGGCGATTGTCCTGCTGCTCATCACTGAGCTACTGAAACATTTGATGATCGTATGTAAAGAGATGGGCTTGTTCCTGAAGCTTCCTGGTTGTTAAACACTCATCGTATTCCCCCAGCACCCACGCCCAAGACTCCCCATCATGTAGACACTAAAGATGGGTCATTAGGTTAAATGGACGGAAAGCATTAAAGAACAATAAAGGAAGGAAGGAGGGGAAAAGTAGAGCAAAAGAGTGAAACCTGAGAGTCCATCCTGATCATCCATTGGCCTTGGTGCTTTGACAAAAATGGACTTTGATAGACTTTAATTACCATGAGTGGAACCCATTTAAAGGTTTTATGGGTCGAAGTAATTCTGTCCACAGCAGGACGACGAAATGAATGAATTCTTTGTTGAGGTCCTAACAGTATATGAATCCACTTTATTTGTGCCTGTCCTCTTTCCCCGGGCCATGTACAGAGTGGAGCAGTTGCAGATGGCTCGTTTCAGGAAACCACAGGCCCAGAAGGGATCCCTCTCTGCTGTGCATTTAGTATACAAACTACAAAGGCAGGCTGCGGTCAGCACACCCTTGCGAAAGGGGCTAAAATAGTGTCAGCAGGATGTCCAACAGACTGCGAGAGAGCAGAACACAGATCGACCAGTGAAGGAGATAGGAACGAGCTCAGTGTGCACCACTGAGTCACCTTCTATAAAGAATGGAAGAAGCAAATAAAATATTCATTTTGAATTATTAGCTTTTGCTGCCAAACATTATTCCAATAACTGAACAAGGTTTTACTGCCACTGATGATAGATGTATTAAAGCTGTTTCTGATAAAAAAGAAAAATTACCCTGGATGACCGCCTTTCTTGGACTGTGTGAATCATAAAAGTGTTATAATAAATGGATACCAGACTCAGAGAGGGCGCCCAAACACTTTGCAAGTTGCTGGCTGAGGACATAAGCCAAAATAAGTTTTCTGCCATCTGCATTGTGTGGTCCACTAGACATGTGGGCCCACATAGACTTTTCATTGGGATAGTGATATCTTGCTGTACCATAAGGGGTCACTAGTATTGGTATGTCATGAGCTAACCACGATACATAATAGGGTTATATAATTAATCCCCATGATCTATCTCCTTAATGTGTGAGTGTAACATTAATGAAAGCCAGAGCAGAACAAAACTTAATTTAATCATGAACATTTTTGGCACAAGTCCCCTCTCTCAAAAGCTGGCATTTGCTTCTGCGTCTTCCTTCCTGCCAGCAACAAAAACGGTCCATGGCTGCT
Source organism: Hippoglossus hippoglossus (assembly GCF_009819705.1). NCBI lineage: Eukaryota > Metazoa > Chordata > Actinopteri > Pleuronectiformes > Pleuronectidae > Hippoglossus > Hippoglossus hippoglossus. The sequence continues at coordinate 21,319,171 of NC_047155.1, read as the reverse complement.
GCAGCTTAGAGACAATAAACATCAACACTTAGGTAGAGTCATAACAAACCATTGTGCATGTAACAAACCTTTCATTCCTATCATGTATGTTGTGTGAGACTATACAGAACATCAACTTCTGGTCTTTTCCTGTAACTTCACAAGGCCACAAGTTTGAAAACAACTCGATGAGCTCCTCCTTTTCTCTTTGTATTCTCGATTGTCTTTTTAATCCCTTTCTTAGTCATCTGCTCACATTACGTCTGTGGTGTAATCTTATCATCCCCTTAAGTTCAGAGGTCATACGGCGTGTGCATCTGAGCAGAGTGATGGTTATTAAGTTATTGTGTTTATCCTCCCTGTCACTGGACCTCCAACCGTCCCGACCCCCACCATGAATCTTCCTGTGCCTCCCGATCCGCCACTCTGACCCTATTGCAATCAGAGTTTAAAGGCAACTGCAGCCAACAGGACAGCACAGAGTTATAAGAGTCAAGCAGAGTATCTTCATCTTTTATTCACCAAATATATATATATTTTTTATCTTACTCAAGAACCCACCTCTGTCAGCATCCCACCTCTCTCTGCTTGTGGCGTTTTGGTCCAAAGTGCCTCTGTGGATTGGTTTGTGTCAGCGAGGCTGCTCATGAAATGTGTGTTACACTGTGTAGGCTCAGATTCACTGCTCATGTTTTGCCAGCAACTCAGTCCAGTTGTTCACGTCTCTTCGCTTGTTAAAACCCAGCTGTGCAGCCTGACTTGCCATTCCACACTGATTAAAAGCCAGCCCTTATTTGACCACTGCTGGGTGATTAAGTGATTGTGGTGTGCCTCTTTGGAGGGGTCAAAACAAAAATTTAATATGGAGATAATATTTTCACAGGAGGTCTGTACTCTGCTTATGAACATTGTGACTCTTTTAATGTGAAAAACAGAGTCCTGCACCTCCTACACAGGAAACAATGCAGCTTCTTCCTCCTCTAACCCAGTAGTATCACACACAGCTTTTTACTTTCGGCATTGTTTTTGTGTCGGTTCGTCATTCCTGTAATATTAAAACATTATTGTGCAGCTATTCTCCAGCCCCGACCTGAAAGGATGTGATTAACAATGAGGTGCTGTAAGAGAGGGGTGTGATGATTCCACCCTTTCTGCTCGCTCATGAAACTACTCTGACTCAACTAAGCGTCTAAAACATCAGGTGCAGTTACGCTCGGCCTTTTCACACACAACAGCTCTAAGAATATATGTTTCATCTCCTTTTAAAGCCTGTCATGTTGTAATGTGAGCCACAGTACGCAGAGGTCAGTTTATTACAGGTATATCATGTGTGGAAAGGCCATATATAAGTCAAATGGCAATCATACTATTCTTCAAAATGTCTGGATCGGATTATACTCACGTCAATCTCTGCAAAAACAAGGAGGTATTTTATAACAACGCTGTGACTCAGGTTAAATTACCATGTAAACATTTGACCAAAGGTGTGACAGAGAACTGAAGTCCCATGGGAGACTCTAATAAGGCAAGAACAAACCCTACACTGACGTGTGATGATATGACCTCAGCTGTGGGAAGCCGTTGCTTAAACTGGATTGAAACTAAACCTCAGTACTCAACCTCCAGGGTTGAGCCAAGTGGGAGTAAATGTGAAAAACATGACAGAAAGAGCGAAGCACAGCAAGTGTGAGCAAAGCTGATCTCTTTGGTTTGCTTGCCTTCACCCATGTGTCCGCGGGCTTGTAAGAAGCAGGAACCATGAAACTCATTGACGGCGCCTGGACATTTTTCTTAAACTGAACTGCCAATATACATATACAGGCAATATCAAAAATCACACAAATGCAGGTTAACAGTGTACTATTGACTTTTGGGAAAAAATGGGTTTACCCTCAATATGTCTGTTATTTTAAAGGAGACATGTTATTCTCATTCTAAAGTTCTCAATTCCAATTTGTGTTATTTATTTCTGACACTACCCAGCAGATTTTTTCTGCACAGGTAATAACATCATTATCTTTATTTTACACTTAGTATGAATACTTTTGAGTAAAAGCTTGTTGAATTATCATCTTTTAATATAGAAGTTAACCTTTTAGCTGTAGTTTGTGCTTTGATGATCTGCTCTGCTCTTATTTACATTTATATGACAGGTCGGGCTGTTCCTGTTGCCCACTCTCCTCTCTCCTCTCTGCCGCGAGTGCAATGCATGATGGTATATATTGCTTGGTTAGTGACCATAGGTTGTACGCTACTTTTCACGATAGATTGTGGGTAACAATAAAGGCACTATAGGGTATAAAGAATGTCACTAAACATTCAAACTCACTAAATGGTGGACTATAAAGTGATTAGTGAGTGATTTCAGACACAGCTTTGGTCTTCAGCTCTCATTTGGATTGTCAGGGGCGAGTCAGACTAGTTGCTAGGTGTGCATTTTGCAAATGTGGGGCATCATGATGACCCAGAAATATCTACTAGACTACTAATGAGGTGTTTCAGGAGTCTCAGGACCAGAGGAGCCCCCTTTATCGTGGACTTTTGCTTTTTCACTTTGCAGAACCTTTACATACACAAATACTTATATAACACACTAGAGGAAAGAAACCCTGAAAACAACATCACATGTGTCTTTTAAACATGAGCAATCCTGTCTACCTTACCCAATTTCCTTCATAGACTGGTGCCCTTGTATCTGACTGAGGTATGACATCTCCTGGGGATGTAATCTAAAGGAATCCTAGCCATCTGACATGGGCTATTTCCTGTGCCTCTGAAGCCATATGTTCCTAAACAGAAATGTACACAGAAAACACAAACCATGGATTGAATGGCCAAACACTCATGGACCGCAAGAGTGTGTGACACGTTTATCACAACAGTATTGTGAGCACAAATCTCTATCTGTAAAAAAATATCTGGATTCAAATCCATGGATCATAAGGAGAATAATTCGAATACGTCTAATTTAATGCTACAGAATCTATAAGGGCTTATGGATCATCATTTGTCTTTTGGATTTTCACACCCAGAAAAATACTGAGTGAGTTCATTGTGGGACTTTCCAACAAAAGCATGAATCCACCATAAAAAATTAAAATAACAATCCCACACGAGTAAGAAATCTCTCTTTGTTGCCCTCTTATGTTAAGACCTGACACCACTATTTTACCTTTATTTTGTAACAGCATAGCTATTACTGACATTGCTCCAAAACCATATGGCTTGTTGGTATGTCTTAAAAAAATGTGTGTTCCTACACAGAATAAAACAAAAACTAATCTAAATCAATGCTGTTGATTTCTAATAAATATCTACAACCAGCTGCTAAAGCTTGAAAGAGACTTTCCTCAGTTTCTTCTTCCAAACTCACAGTCAGAGTCGGACCACACATCATGGTGGTCAGGTGCATCAAGTCAAAATCCAGACTTTCACAGTCATCGTGTTGAAAAGATATGATGAAAAGTGCAACGGCAGAAACACTCACATCTCCACAATGAGACTGACAAAATATAGACTTTTTCATGCAGCAAACGTCTGTAGAGATCATATTCTATGCAGCAGTTTTTAACTGTTATGTGTCAGTTATATATTAGACGTAAGGCCATACAGTAATGTGAGAGGTTTACTCAAGGGCAAGGAGATAAAAAGTGGTGTGATACTTTGTAGATATAGTCGCAGCTCTTTTTTAAATTTGTTATCTTTGAATTGCAGTTGTCATGGCTAAAAGAATTTCATTTAAGATGGTTTGTTTTTTCACCATCACATCTAATCAAGCCTGGACATACTGGCTGCACAAAGATATGTAGTTGTGCTTCACACTCACTTAATACAGTGAAATGCTTATGGACAGGGGCGTTGCAACAGGGGAGAGGCAAGCCAGGCAATCATCTGGGCCCAAAGCTGAATGGTGGCCCCATAGAACAGCTGATTAAATTAGTGTCACATTCCTGCTTTAGTTAAGTTCATTGTTATTGTAATGTTGTTTCATTTCCTGTTTTATTTTGAAACTCCCTTGTTTCAGGTCACTTCTCTTCTTGATCCTCTGTGTTTCCGCTCTCCTGACACCTGTTCTAACCTGTTACACCTGTGTTATTTACTGCCTCCTTCACCGACTCTCTTCTCTCATCTCAGCTTCACTGTCCGTGTGTCAGTGTCTGAGGGAGTGGGGGCGGGGCCAGACTGGGGCCTGTGTGTGAGTGTGAACTCTACAGACCAGATGAGGTGAGGAAGTGACTCCATCACATAGAGACAGACCTGCTAAATGGTTGGTGCCCCGGTTTGGCCAAAGAACATCTTTAATCGCACTTCACCGATTTTTGGTCGCACTGTTGAGCCCTGCAGGTTTTGATGAGAATTCCTAAATGTGTGTGTGTGTGTGATGTGCCTGGGATGAGTTTGCACTTGAGCTTTACGTGGTTTGGTATCTTGCGATTTTTGGGGGGAGGTAGAGCGGGGGTCCCTTTTGCCTGGGGCCCTCAAAGACCCTGCAGTCCTGCTTATGGAGGTGACTCATACAAAGCTGTGCTTCTGGAGTCAATAAGATGAGGCCAGACAAAGCTAACATCAGATTGCTGACTTTTTCATTTCCTATCATGTGTAAACAACTGTCTGCATTTGAAAGGCTGCATCGCTAGTTTGTTATATACACTAAAAGCTCTCTGCATTCTCTTAAGTTGGTTTTCATGATTAAAGTATAACATACATAATGTATTGTTAAGAGCTCCAGGACAAGGTTGCTGTGGTTCTTCCATATTTTGACAAACAGCTCATCTGTTCCTCGTTCTCTGGGCTAGAGGCAGCACATAAACTGCACCAATCTGTTGTCTAGTTTTAAAGATGCTTTAATCACATGAATAAAATCCACACATGGTGTTTTCATTGATCTGTGTAACATTTTAACAATATGTAAAGATGATTCAGTTCACTTTGATTTGCAAAGCGCCAAATTCCTACATAATTTATTTCTAATATCAAGTGTTTCAGACATGAACTGTTTAATTTGGTTTTTGACATTTTCCAGAGCTTGTCTTATGCAGGAATCACATGTTTTTGTTTACAGCACATCAACAACCCCATCTGTCCTCATCGCCAAAAGCTTTTGAATCTAGTCTTTCCAAGTTTCATTCAACGCTTCATTTGTGTCTTCTACGTGTATGGTATGTATTTTCATCCTGAGATATTTGTGCGTTAGCTATTTGTAACATGTTGGAATCACACGCACTCGCTGTGAAATTTTGTGGATATTTTCATGCTGTATTTTCATATGACGTAACTCGAAAACTTAAATAAGGGGCTGGAGGGTAACGAAATGATCGGAGCAACAGGCATTTGCCTTCTCACATAGAAAATGTCTGAACGTTAGTACATGTTTGAAAGCATCTCAAAGGGGAAACCCAAGCAGTTCCTACAATAAGCAAGTACTCTGTGACAGTGGAAAGAAAAATCTCCTTTTTAAAAAGGAGAACCTATTGAAACAGAACCTGACCTCTGGTGGGCGTCTATCTGCTTCGACCGATTAGGTTTCGCTGAGAGAAATGGGGAAGAGAGGAAAGATTGGGGCAAAGACTTCATTTCTGTTGTATGGTATAAAGCACCCTGACACTGATTCCTGTGTGTATATCCACAGCCTTCCACAGCTTGCACTGTACACTGTCAGTCACAGCTCTGTGCCATTCACCCTGCTGTGTTAAACCCATAATACGATTATTTATTCATAAAATCAGATTTGCAGAAAAACAATTTCTTTGTTTAGTGATAATCCTAAGTAGCTTCTGAAAGATTAGGTTGAGACAGACAGTGAACCCGTAACCACTGAAACACGACCCTCTATTTGGCAGCTTTCATAGCAATGGAAATGTTCCGGGTGACGCTGCACAGCATGGGTCACCTCAATATTAGTATAACACCCTAGAATAAGCATGCATCTCAATCATATTAAAGATCAGTTGATGATACTCCATGTCTTACTGAGATACATAAGAAAAGGAAGACACATTTTGCTGATTTCATCCAACAACCTTTGTGTTCCTGTAGATTCCCCCCTCACATCAATCTGAGGTCCTGGTACACAATGCTCTGTGCCTGTCAGCTATAGTGATCTCGCTGGCTCCTCTTGGCCCCAGATAACCCATTTACACAGATTCTCTGCCAGCAGGACCTGGGCCAGCTTATTCTCCAAACCCTGACAGCCACAAAATAGATCCCTTGACCCAGAACACTAAACTGTACCCAATAGTACAGAGGGCTGGGTGCATCAGAGTGAGAAGCAGGTCTTACAGTACAGTTACGTGTTGAGGTTGTAGCGATCCCGGCTCTGGAATGACGGGTACTTTCACATCTACATTGTTTGGTCCGGACCTTCCGACTCTTCAGTTTAGTCTGAACCATAATGCCAAGTGTGAAAGGTGCCTCAGACCAGGGTCCAGACCAATGGACCAAAATAAAGTCAGACAAAAAGAGGTGGTCTTGGCGTGGATCAAACTGAACCGTGGTTCAGATCGTTTGCAGTGTGAAAACTTTTTGGGGATAGTTTGGGCTTTGGGACCAATCGCAGGAAGTTGAGACAACATTAAACAATAGAAGGAGAAAAAGAGGCAGAAGCTGTTAAGAGGATTGCTTGTAGTCTTCACCTCCAACAATGTAATAATTGAACACATATAATATTCTGAATATATTTCTCCATTCAAATGGAGAGATTACTTTTTTCTATTCACTTAATTAAAAAATATGTGTGAATACAACCTTTAAAATAAATAGCTATTTTTGCATTTCCCACCTTTGTTTAATAATCCCACATGTAATGACTTAAGCGTATGTTAAAAGAGTCAATGCCGTTTCACACACATGAAGATTTTCACATGTTCAGGCATGAACATGTGGTGAAAAAGCACATGTGTTTCGGATTAACATCTGGGTTCTCAAATGTGTGTTAGCCTATACTACCCATAGCCTTATTATACGTGTGTTCCGGATATGATTCCAAATTGTCACCCCTTCAGTGCATTCTGTGTGTTAAAGTGGATCGTGCGAGTAACAACCACAATGCTAAACTGATTGGAATACTCTTTTATGTAGCAAGGAAGACTTTTCTCAAATTTTGGATTTCTAAGGACACTCCTACAATGGACAATTGGTACAAGCAAGTACTGAGAATACTCCCTCTGGACAGACTTTTACCCTCCATGACAATGTTGATGGATTTATCAAACTATGGCAACCAGTTTTGGACATGGGGGATGCTTCTGGACTGACTACGGCATATTGTACTAAATGGACTGTAAACTATGCTAATGTGGATGTGCGTATGTATGTCTGTACATCCTTTTTTCATACTTTCTTTGTTTTTGTCTGTATGTTTATTAGTCTGTGTCTTCTGCTTCTCTTTTTTCTTTTCTTTTGTGTATTCGTGAAGTTGTAACTCCTGCTGACCCTGTCTTTGTGGTATGTTAAAGCAGACTAAAATAATGGGAGAAAAGTGTTTCTGTATACTTTGTTACCTTGTTGAAAACCTCAATAACGATGTGTTTGGTCCTGCAACACCTGGAGAGGAAGAACATGAAGATCCCGTCATATTTAAGGAGGAATTTTAAGTAAATTTATGTTTTCAGAGGGACCCTGATTATCTTACTCTTTCCACACACCCCCTTGTTCCCCTCTTTTGTTCCAGCTTGTCGCTCCAGCTGTGCTGTGTCCGTACAGAAAGTCAGATGGTAAAGAGTGTCACGACATCGTTCTAAGTTTTTCTTTCCACTTTCCCTCGCAGCAGAGAGCGATTAGGTCATCATGCCGTCCTTTTGTTAAGTTGAGGATGCCAAGTGAGCCGATGGGGGACCGTGCTGGGGCCGGGGTCAGACCTCAAACTGATGACGTCAGGACTCCGACGAACAAGATCGCTACTTCACAACATCATTATCTTGGCGGGTCAGTCTGAGAGAGGTGGATCATGCGCATTAACACCACAGATATCTTGGACTATAACGATGCCCTCCAACCTTCCATTCCCACCAGCCCTTCACCAAGTGCACTCAACGTAATCATGTTATGATATTTCGAGAAAGGCTGAGAGAAGGGAGAATGACTCACTTAGCCCACTCCTCTGTAAACAAAGGAGTTCGTGGAATCACTGAGAGCTTTTTGGAATTTAGAGGAACAAAGAGTTTGCGTCTCCTCGGTGTGTGGCATATATTATGTCACATCGCCATCCAGGCTACACTGCACTTCACCTCTGTTGGCTTCTTCCACCACCTCTCTTCATGAAGGGCTCTGATTAATTTGGTTTCTGGCTTGAGGTCTATTGTTGCCATTCCACCGAGAGCCAGAGAATCTGGTAAGCGTTCTGATTTGGAGCGACCCGCTGACAGCTGCTGTACTACTTGGGCAGAGTCCAGACACCCTATCTTGTGGTCTGTGAAAGCTCCCCCAAAGCCCTAATTGCACTTCAGATGTTGAGAGTTGTTTTTGCTCAGCTCTCACCCAACATAGCAGGTTCATCCTAAAAGCTTAACCCCTCCTCCTCCTCTCATCGCCTGCTGTCAACTTCACCAATTAAAAGAGTGAGGGCATGTGACAGGGCTTGATGTTTGAACATGTGTGCCCATCTGTGCTGGTGTGTTGTATTACGTGTGTGCCTGCAGGTCTAAGAGAGGTCTCTGTCTCTGTTTACCCAATTACTGCTGTAAGATCAAGATCAAGTCGTCCCATGCTGAAAGACGTAATAAGTTTGCAGCCACAGGAATCATATTCTGTCTCCCAGGGAAACATTTACTGCAGGACTCACTCACAATGGGAGGCATTATGTAAAGAAACACACTTTACAAGTGTGTTGCAACAGATAAGGAAATCTCCTCATAGCAGTTACTGAGAGTTATGTTATGAAATTATCTTAATCAGTGCATCATAGTAAAAGGCTGACAACAAAGCAATTCAATTTGTGCTGCTGTGTGGAGAAAAACGGCACTTGGGTAATGATTAGATATAAATCATTGGGAATGTATGAGATTTATAAAGCCAAGACGTCTCTTGCAAAAAATAGATTTGGGTCTTTTTTTCACAAAAACTGTGAAAACGACATTATTAAAGGCAAAACACGTGGCACAAGTCACAGTGTAGATAGTCCTGCATCAGCTATCATATGATGACAAGTAAGCCTCTCAGGGCAACAGACAATATTTTGGGACTTCCAGTGTAGAACGTTTTCCATACACTGTTTACAGTCTGACTATAGTTTCTTTAATCACATGAATGGAATGTTTCTCCACACAAAACACAAACAGTGATACTTTTTGTAGGTGTTTTAGCTCTAGACCACATTTTGGATCATCTCTACTAACTATTTGCATACGAATATAGGCAACCAAAGCCTGCTCAAATGTGATTGCTCAAACTAGAAAACTGAATCCAAAAGACTACCATCCCTGAAATCTTGTCCCTTGCCTCCAGATTGTTCACATGCAGAATGTTTATAGTTGCCTATAAAAGTTGATAGAGATTGCATTGTAGGCAACATGGTGTGTCAATAATTTGTGTCTCTTTTTTTTACCCATGTCCTCATTTTTGTCTCTGTTTCGTGATTAAAATGCATCTATTTGTTTGATTTATGTATACATTTTTTTCTACACTGAAATGGAATGTAATTTTCCTGTCACTGCACGATTTCTGAAAGCTCCACAATTAAAGTGTATCTCTTTGAAATCCCATGCCAGGCTTGGCTGCTTCATTCAAGCTTTCCGCTCCCATATCGGCCTCTGATCTGATCTGGAGGGGAAGTGAAGTTTACTCAACTGATAGCCGCTCTGAACGATGCTGCCTGCGCACAACTCAGGAAGGGTGACTCCGATGACCTCAATGACCATCCAATGAGAACACACACAGCTGGAGTGACTGCTCCATTGAGAAAGAGTGACAAAAGGTCAGTTCACTGACGATCACAGCCACACACTGCAGTTTAAAGGTGGAGAAGTCGCCTTTCATTGCCACATGTCGGCACCGACTGCATGGAGTCAAATGGCCATTCATTGAGAAACCTGAACTAGTTATTCTTAGTTGGAAATGAGGGGTGCCTGTAACAACTATACAGCAACTATGACAACACATTAAAGAGTAAATGGTTCACTTAAAGTTGTAGTTGCTGCACATCAAAACACAGCTGAGGGGCAATTTCTCCCTACTGTTTTTGCTCACGTGACCCCTTTGCTGTAAAAAAAGGTTTTATGGGGAGTTCTGGGAAAAGGGATCATTTATGAATGAAGGGTTGTGTTTAAAGGGGATTTCTGTTGATGTTTTAGCTTCTACCCAGAGGAAGAGTTTCCACATAACCAAAGAAAAAGGAGCAGAGGAGGAAAACCAGCTCCTGTGCAAAGGTTAGCAGATATGGGAGTTGTACACAGTGAGTATGTGGGTATCCCTGAGTACTTCATTGCAACCAGAGATCTCAAATGCTCTCATTCCAGTGACCCCCCCGAGACCATAACTAATTAGTTCCATCATAGTGGAAAATAAGTGCTAACCACTGCAAAGTGCAGGGTGGCCCATGAGTGTTTAGAAAATGATGAGGTTGTGTGACCAGAAAAAAGTTGTGATTATATAGAGTTGGTGTGAAATTTATTGAAATCATGTTCCCACTGAAAAATTATTATGACTCAGCCCCTCAGGCCTGCACATGTAATGAGCATAATTACAGAGTCAACAGAAGTTTCTGGGCTGTTTTTGCTCTGTTATATTTGCTGCAAAAATGTCCTTTAATTCCTGTAGTTCCTTCAGGGATCACTGATACACATGTTAAGACAAGTAGTTTTCTTCATTGTCTTATAATACATCCTTATAGCAACCCTTCATTTGTTTAAAAATAAACATGTATACATGATAAACATATGTAATTTATTATCGAACAAACTTTTGTGTTTTCTCACCTATCGGTTATAAAAAAATACTTTGGCTAATACTATCATTAACTGCCGCCATGTTTTCATCATTTCTCACACTTTGAGTTTGAGAACAGGTATAATCTTATCTTTACGATAACACTCACAATGTTGACATGGCGCCATTAGTTTGTTTACATTGTATCAATTTGTTCATGCTTTCCCACTTATTGCAGGTCATGCCAATATGCACCGTTTAGATGGTGAGGGAAAAGATTGGAATCCTTTGCTGTGTATTTGTCATTAATAACCTCTTAGCTACCTGCTGCCATGCACGGTTATAGTAAAACACAATATGTCTGTTTAGGTCAATCGGATTGATCCAGGTATAGTACAATATCCATCCAAAGTTAATTATCCATTCACCACTGTCCTCAGTTTTGCTTGAGCAGATGGTATATTCAAGAGTTTGTTTACTGGTGTTTCAAACAACAGAAGTACAGGACCGTTAAGATGGAAACAGTAAAACTCAGAGAGATGCTGCACCCGCGCTGCATGCAGCCTTAATATTCAATATGTGCTAGAATGTTGTCAAAAGTTTAAACTTTCAAGCACAGGTCAATTTTATGGTTCGAAAATGATAGAATTATTACTTGACAATAATAGGGGTGGAGGCCTGCAAAAATAATAATTATATCTATATATATATTTATATAACTGTATTGATAATGCCACCGTTACTTTGATTGTAAGAGACATAGTATATATATATACACTATATATTTCGCTGTTTGATGTGTGGTGTAGTTATTAATGTCAATGCCGTAAGAGCTCATGTTTGAATATGTATTATAATAATCTGTAACTGAATTTAAGACCATTTTACTGTTCATGTAATAGCTCTGTCAATGTGTGTCCCATGCTTTTATATAAGGTTAAAACTTTGCTACCAGCCATAACTGGTGTGGTTAGTTGCTGTATATTGTATGTAGGGGCATCACGTGTTGCAGTATAGCTTCCAGCCACTAGTGGCAGCACTGGCCGCAATACTGCTAAGGGAGCACTTAAGTCAGTAAGTGAGGAAAAAACAATCTGCCGCCATCTTTGATTTAACAACAGTTGTGTTTACATCATCATGAAAACCTCAACTCTTCACTTTCAGAGTAAATCATGTGGGTTTTAACTTTACACCTGCTTTACATCGTTTTTTCTTCTTCCTATAAATATCTTGGAAAACTGCTTACTCTCTGGTGAGTCAGTATTTTCTTATTCCTGTAACAAATATGTAACTAAGATGTGTTTAAAGTAGACATGATGTTAATTTAGCAGGGCTAAGCTAACTATAAATTATTTTACAAATGCGTTGCTAAGCTAAATCCCCTTCTTATCTCTGTTGTCTGTCTTCCTTGTAAGTAAGCCTGTTCAAAATGATCCAGTTAACTAAGTTTAACCCACATGAGTTTGATGTTTTTGATGTTTGTTCTGCCATGGTGGATGTGGATATGTATTACGTGTTTAATGCGACAGCAGAAGTGGACAATTCGATTAAGTGGACAAGAAGTATGAAATATCATGATAGAAGATGGCTAGTCCCAAAAAATGTTAATACCGATGGTCAGATACCAATCTTTGTGTTGAGTTTAAAAACTGAGAGGAACTGACTGACAGACAGAAATAAGAAAAACATAATACTGGTCACACCTGATTACTAGTCTCTCTGAAGTGAGATTTATGCTTTTTTAACAACGTATTCAAAGTTTGCAAGAGTTAAGGACAAAAAGTAGCTAACCAGTGAAAGTCACATACTGCTATAGTAAGTTAATTTCGCCTTATAACAATTCTGCTGTGGAAAGGCCTGAAATTCTAGGTCTGAGTCATAGTTCCCATATTTGTGCCCTGGTACAATAGTTTCAATTCAATTCAAACTACTTTATTAATCCCACTGGAGACAATTCATAAAGCAGAGATTCTCAATTTTGTTCTCAGCCAGGACCCTCTTCAAGATAGAAAATATTCTATGTTTGTCCCTTGGGATATTGGCCTATTTTCTTACCCTTCTTCTTAGTTATGTGAAAATATTTTCACCATGTCAACACAGAAAACACAAATATGATAATTTTAAAGGATGAATCTGGAAAGCTTCACAGACCCCCTGGCAGTGTGTCATGAACCTGTATTAGAAAACCACTGCTATGGAGGATTTTAATACTATATATTTTTTAAGCTAATAAGAAAAGAAAATCCTTAAGTAGTCCCATTTTGGGGAAATTTGGAGTGTTATAGCAGTAAGAAAAAATGAACTTGTCAGTTCTCTAGTGGACAGACTATGAAAAAAAACCAGCTCTAACCTGGCAGGTGCTTGTGTTGCACTTATCACTGTTTGTGCCTTATGCAGTGTGGTGAGCTAATATCAGAAGATTTGTTAGTCTACTGGATGTGCCTATTTGGAATATATTACAAAAAGTTAACAGAGAATGATTTGTATTGTCTGTGTGTGTGTGTGTCTGTGTGCGTTAGGGGGGTTTGCATGTATGGAGCACGAGGCAGACTGGATAGCCTGCTCTTTGATCCTCCACATAACAGAGGCACCTACAAAGGGTTCCATACAGCCTATAGCATTGTCCTGCTGAGGAGACTATAGCTCATAAAACCATTACCATGATCCCCCACACAATACATTTTACAGCACCTACTTAAGACCTCAGATCACTACTGTATACGGCTGTGCTGCATGCCAGTTTGCATTTTGTCACTCTGTGATCCCGTGAACTTCTAAGTACACAGCCTTGCCCAGATTATCTTGCATGTGGCCCCAGGGCAGGGATTTCCTATATGGGCCCCACCTCACTGTCATGGTCACACTGAGGTGCCCACCCCTCTAAAGCTGAACCTCAGGCTGTGGACCGTATAGGAATGTCCAATGTATGTATGCACCTCATTAAGTCAGTTCTCTGGAACACTTTATGGTCATTCGGAGGCACAGAGTGAAGTGAAGTCAGTCACATATCATATCACATCATCCACTGTGGACATACGTGAGCGACCACCCGTGTCACTACAGTATATAACGGGAGTGGCTTCACTGTAGCACCAGTGTACCTTGCCTGGGTGATCCCGCCCCTAGTTGTGGAGAGAGCTGGTGCACGGCGGAGCTCTATCGCAGTTGACTGTTTGAGCAGCAGCATGCAGGGACTCCGCGGAGCGCTCACGTCCCAGCAGTGCACTTCACCACCGCCCAGGGACCATCTACTCAAGAGTCGGGGATAAAAGCGTTGGATGAGGCAGGCGGACCGGCGGCGGAAAGCCCGGAGTGACCTGAGGAATACAGCATTACTACAGGACTGCAGGCTGCCGCACTCCTCTCTGAACGTGGACAATCATGCATGTGCTCTTCTGGGGCTGGGGGTTCCTACTATTCCCTGATTTTTTGAATGTAGTCGCATCTACCGGGAGATTACTTTTGAATTCAAGTACAGGTAAAGTAGGTCGCTCTGACAGCCTCCGCACCCCCACCCCCCTCCTCATGAAGTTCATTTTCGAACAGACGCAGAATGAATGAGTTTTGAACTCAGCCAAGCACATGACTCGCAGCTTTCTAGATGCCTAAAGTTCCCTGACTATCATTTCCTTGCAACGCTGTGAACACTGCTTTACAGGGGGGAAGACAAAGATGACTAAATCCTAATGTTTTGACCAACACATCTGAACTAATGCTCTTTAAATGCTACTTCACTGCATTATTAACACCGTGATTCTGTGTTTATTCCCCAGCAAAAGAGGAGGTGGGCTCCTATGAGATTGTAACACCGCTGCGAGTGAATGAAGCCGGCGACAAGTTTCCAACCAGTGTGCACTTCAAGAGGAAAAGGCGAAGTCTGGACGAGAGCACCGGCAACAGCACGGATCACTGGGCCTCGCCAAATATCCACTACAGGATATCTGCTTTCGGACAGAACTATCACATCAACCTCACGCTGGACTCGGGATTTATTGCACCTTTCTACACTGTGACAATACTTGGAGTACCCCGAGGGGACAACATAACGGATTTAGCAACAGATGCGGAGGAGGAGGAGGAGGACACGGAGTTAAGGCACTGCTTCTATAAAGGACATGTCAATGCACAAGCAGAGCACGCCGCGGTCATCAGCTTGTGCTCCGGACTGGTGAGTTTTTACGCACGGTTAGAGCAGCCGTGCATGTGATGACTTTACGAGCGGGTGTTTTACTTTTCCACCGTGGGTTGTTAGGAGGCCATTACTGCTTAAACAGGGCTCGAAAAGCTGCCTCTCCATTGGCTTATTTTCTACTTCAACTTTCACAAACTTGTGCACCACCTGTTTTTTTGACTGATCGTGCAAAACACACACATTACTTCACCATTAAACATGCTTATCTACAGATTTGCATCTGTCATAGAATTAACAGGATAAATTCATAGTTTAGACATAATTAAGGCAAGCATATTTTAAAATAAAAAATAAAAATACCAGAGATTAATAACTTGGTGAGGTTTAAATTTGTGTTATGATCCAGAGCCTACAAAGGACTACAACTCTCTTAATAGCTGTGCAGACTTGCGAGGATCCCATATCCATTGCCTACAGTCAAGTTTAATGAACAGTCTACATCTTGCTCCCATGCCTCTCTCTCACAGTCTGTTACGTCTTTACGTAGTGAGCACAGCGCAAGCACGGGTGGCACTGACGTCATCACGAGTTGGCTCCCTCTCCTCCCTGGGGTGAAGAAGCTTGAGTTTTGGAGCAGGAAAAGTGCACTCTGAGTTTGCACTCTGATGCAAACCACACTGAAGTGACGGCTACGAGAAAAGGGTCAATGTCTAACCAAATGAAAAATCTGATTAAAATGCTTTAAAGCCCTTGCTGCAGGGGAGCGGAGGTGACATTTACAGGCACATTTTCATCAAACAGGCAGTAATGCTGCTGGCCTCCATTACATTGTATTTCTGTACAACCTAAGACAATGTAACATTCACTTTCTTGTTGCAGGGACGGTTTCCTTTGCTCCCCAGTTAATTCACAGTCCTGGTCTTGAGTCTTGCTCAAGTGGATGTAAGCAGGCAGCTTCATCTTGTGCCCCCATGCTGAATAACAGACCACCCTGCTGCTGCAAATCTCTGTGCATGTAGCCAAACATGATATTTCTCTGATGATAAGACTAGTCATGCTGTAGTATCAAGGATTGTAAATATGACTTGTGTTACAGATAATTGTGCCAAACTTGTATCAGCCCCCCCAGAGCTGCCATAACGATTCTCCACAGCTGATGAGAAACAAGCCACATGTGCTTGGCTTGGCATTTACCTTATCTAGAACATCATAGACCTCCAAATCAGCCATTCACACTAAACAGGCCATGTAGAATACATGTAATAAGACTTTCAGCTTGCCAAGAACATGCAGTCTCATTGTTTTACATGATAGGCATCACAGTTCTCACTATTATCCTTTTCCTCCTGATTTGGTCCCATTCTTACATGCATGCAAATTAACCTTTTCACAAAAGCCCTCAGGTCCAAGCATTTCTCTTTTCTTTTCTCTAATGAGTCGTAAATGAGCCACATTCCACTGTTTACTTGCTGTAAATATTTTAAAGTAAAAAATACACACTCGTTGGTGTGGCATGGCGGCAAGATATTTGAGCTGTATGTTCCCCCTGGACCTGTCTGTATGGGCTTTGCAAGTTCTCTCTATGTTTGCTTATGTTGAGTCCTAAAAAAGAATACGCATTTAGAGAAAATAGATGGATGGATGAATACTAAGTGCAGTGTGTTTTTTTTCTTCCTGCTATCCAGCTTGGCACTTTCAGGTCTCCAGAAGGGGAGTATTTTGTGGAGCCCCTACACAGCTATCAAGGAGAACACTATGAAGAGGAACACACAAAACCTCATATTGTTTACAAGAAGAGTGCACCCAAAAAAAAGACATCTGGGGAGAACTCAGCTTGTGACATTTCAGGTACGACGTGCTACATGATGGGTACGCATGCATGCAATTCACACAGAGAGTGTCAGTACAAATTTCAACACAAACTCACTCTAGAGTTTCTACTTTATTAGCTTGCAAACGAAAACACGCACGAGTACTTGATGTGCAGAAAGTGTTAGTTCACACCTCACCCAATAAGCTGACGTACATTTCTGCTCCAGTCAACACTCTTTCAACCTAACCAGCACAATGCTGCTTCTCAAATAGACCTTGCAGGGGCTAAATGTGCAAGACAGTGTATATATGTCATTGCATCATTTGTATGTGTAAGGGATTCAGTGTTTTCATGGACTACACGTGGATCGTGAGTGGAGAATTTATCTTTGTCTATATGTGCATGTGTTCGGCGACCTTTAAATTAGTTCCCACAGACGTAAGCAGGCGTAATCGTTGCATCACCCCGAAGTCTCCACTATCAGTTTCAACAGGAACACATTATGTAATAGTAGCTGAGCTTATTGAGCTATTAAAGTAATTGTACCGGGGCAATGTAGAATCAGTTAGAAGCCTATCTGGACAAATCAAACAAAACCTCTCCGTGTGTGGACAAGACAACGAATAAAAAGAAGAGAGTGTCTGTGCAGAGCTGGAATATTTATTGTAACATAAGATTAGTAACAATTAATAAATCTTCTCAGGGATAATTGTAGTTGATTTAAATACCATAATGCACCATGCAACTTTTATACACTATTATATGGTAATACAATTGCCTTATGTAATTTGGACATTTTCCCCATGAGCAGAAATGTTTGAATGACAAACAGTTAGAGATTGGTGTGAAACCATCTTGGCTCAAGTATCATATGGTAGCCTGCACCGGCCCGCTCCTACAACTGCCGCTCGGCAGTGAGGAAGCTTTCCAACTCTCACACAGGAAAAATGATTTGGAAGTTCACCCTTGTATCATCCCATCTCAGTTTACTGGCTGAACTTCCTGTTGACTCTCGTACTTCCTCTGTGATAAGAAAGTCGGGTAGACCCACTGCCATAAACGTGCAGTGTAAATTGTACAATAGCAAAGTGATGCCAGCATGAAACTGTTAAATAATCAAAACTAAGAAAACAATGATGCATTGCTGGTGGTCCAGAGAGGGGGTTCTGCATGTGCTTAGAAATCAAGAAAAAGGAAAAAAATAAGACTGGCATTCAGAAGTTCTGTTGCCATGTTTTGATTAAAATCTGACTTAATTCCCTTCAGTTTTGAGAAGTTTCACTGCCCGGTTGTTGCACTGCCTTCTTTTGGTATGTGTGCTCCATTTTTTTATGGCTGGGTGCCAGGTTTACCTAGCCTGAACTCTTTGCCCCCTTCTCTCTTCCCTCTTCTGTAAGAGGGGAGAGAGAAAAAAAAGGGACTCCAAGCCTTGTTCATTTGTCAACCCACTCGTTCAGCAACAATAAACAAAGGAGAGAAAGAGGCATACATATATTAACAATACCCACTTCCAGAAAGCCAACTCACCTCATGCATCTCCACATTTGAAGGCATAACCCACAACTTTAGTTTTATTGTAAACACACCCTCACGACAAACATTGATTTATATCATGTCTATTTTTCTGAGTGAATGTATTTCCCCCTCAGCCCTGCATCTTTGTATATTTACACATGCCCTCACTCCCTCTCGCTCCTCTCTCCAGGACACAAACACAGACAAAAGAGGCACAAGCTGAAGCGAAGGCCAGCGGCTGAGGTGAACACTGTGTCCGAAGAATCCCCAGTGGTCAGCGCCGGTATATTCGGTGACGTGGAGTCGTTGAGTTCCAGCCTGGTCGGCGATGCTTTACTCAGATCAGAGAGCGGTGGCAGTGCCAGCGCTAGACCATCAAATGATAGCAGCGGTGACTCAGGACCTCACAGGAGATCAAAACGCTTCCTCTCCTACCCGCGCTTTGTTGAAGTCATGCTGGTGGCTGACAGCAAAATGGTGGAGCAGCATGGCAGCAACCTGCAGCACTACATACTCACATTAATGTCCATAGTAAGTCCTGCTCTCTTGAATGGGTTAATTGCTGCTAACAGAGACTGTTTGGCTGGTGTAGGTGGTTGGCTGGGAGATTAAATTGTGCTTCCAAGTGTGTGTGTGTTCCTGCACATGAACAGAGAGTACCTGTCTATGTGACACATTGGTGCACTAAATGTACATACCTGTCCTGCTTTGCTGTTAGTGTCGGGAGTAAGTTCAGCGGCCTGTGGAGGAGGGCCAATGGAGGGAAAGGGCAGCCTAGGGCAGCCTAGGGCAGGGGTAAACACCACTTTCAAACGACCAGGGGGAAGAGAGGGCAGCTCGAGGGAGAGTCTGTCTGACAGCTTGATGAATGTTAAAAAATAAGCTCAGGTATGTCACATAGACAGCATACTCGCGGCCACTTCAAATACCAGCTTCTGCAGGCGTCTGGGGCTGGCTGAGATGACCTATATTCTCTTCTTGGCAAAGGCTGGCCTCTCCACAGGGGCTTAGGCCATTATCAACTTGATCCTCCAATCAACCAAATTCCCCGGCTTTTGCTTTTATACTGTGGCAAGGATGTCCATGAAAGAGTCAGACAAAACGTACATTGTCCCATTTCAGCTAAGTTAACATCATGACAATAATATTAAATAATATAATTATGTCTTTTTTTTAAAGTGATTTCATTAAGAGGTTTGAGGTTGTGTTGTTTTCCTACTTTCAGGTGTCTTCCATCTACAAGGACCCCAGCATTGGCAACCTGATTAACATTGTGATTGTAAAATTAGTCATAATAAACAATGAGCCGGTAAGAATACAACCTTTGCTTTAATCTCCATACTTACATACTTATCAGTTGAATGGCACCTGTTAATACTTGTGTTTGTGTGTTTCTCAGGAGGGTCCAGTCATTTCATTTAATGCACAGACCACTTTAAAGAACTTCTGCATTTGGCAGCAGATTCAGAACAGTCTGGATGACAGCCACCATTCCCATCACGACACCGCCATCCTCATCACCAGGTGCAGGAACAATATCAAGATGTTTTTTCCTGAACGCTGTTATCATAGTATATGTTTAAAACAGGTTTTCAGGTCTTGTTTAATCTATCCGGTGCACCCATTAACACTTTGACATATAAATTCTGATAGTTGTATCAAGGGGTCAGGTCACCAGATGTCTGATGAGGGAAACTACAGTTTAAAAATTAACCTAAATGGGGAGAATACCCTGAAGGTTGGTGATGTGTTCTTTTGTAAAGTGCCATTGAACATGACCATCACATCATTATCCTTCTCTTTCGCCTCAGGCAGGACATCTGCAGAGCAAGGGATAAGTGTGACACCTTAGGTAAGTGGATTTCTCTTTAAGCAATAACCAAAACCTGATCTATACTTAATGTATTGATGACAATATATGATCCTGATGAAAAATTATGCTGGTGTGAATGAGTAAAACTCATTCTGATCCTGTGTTTTCTTAGGACTTGCTGAGTTGGGCACAGTGTGTGATCCATACAGGAGCTGCAGCATCAGCGAGGACAACGGACTGAGCACTGCGTTCACCATTGCCCATGAACTTGGCCATGTGTAAGTACAGCATGTCTCCACTCACTATTTACCTCAAGTACTGTTATCACCCCTCCCAAGTGAAAGTTTTGGCTGCAGTGAGACATGCGTAGAGCTTTCTAAGAATCCACAAATGCCTCACCAGCCGATGGAGATCAGAGAAGCTTGCACACACAACTTACGTACATTCCTTCTTCTTTTCTCAATCATTTCTGATGCTTTTGTTTGTATTTGATCACATCTCTCACTAAGATGCCTAGCCTGCCTTTCATTTTGAGAGGGAAATACAAAAGAGTCTATAATTCAGAACATAAGTAAAACCTGTGATTGCTGGCCACTGACCTTCAGCATAAACTGCATTATACAAAGCCGTGAGTCCAACCAGAGCTGAGGGGTTTAGCCTGCGATAGTGGCGACTGTTACAGGCTTTAACGGTCCTCATCATGTCTAACAAATGCTCTTTTTAACCACTAAACAAAAAGTAGGCCTCTTGAAATCCATGTTTATCCACATCGAGTGATGACATAATGCTTGGCGACTGCTTATTCCCAGAGCCCAGTGTTATGTGGTACCTGTCAGGTGGGGAGCTGAGCGGTCAAAGGGAGGGCTGTGGGCAGTGTGGTGCTGTACCTGTGCACCACCAGCCGGGATCATATTTGTTCACCCTGCAGAGGCTGAATGCTCCCCTTATTCTCACTGTGTTCAGATTTTTAAGTATTTTCCTCTGCTTTATCTATTGTGCAGTGTTTTTATAATTTAATATTGTGGAAATATGAATTTTCGGGGGCAAAAGCCAATACTGATATTACTGATGGAAATTATTCCAAAGATGTTGTTATCGAACCCTTATAACAAAGAAATGTAGCTGAGGTTTGATATTTTACAGTTTATACATTAACTAAATAAAAACAAAACATAAATATTTGAATTAAGAAAACACAAATCCACTTCTTTTCTACATTGTTTATTCAGTAAAAAAAAAGTTTTCATATCGGTGTGTAATGGAAAACAGAAAGGCTGATACGTCTTTAATAGGCACATTTTTATCACTGAAATACCAATGTTAAATTTCTCTCAGCAAAACTGTGGTTTTACTGACTTGTGCATTTGTACTGTGTAAGACACAACCAGCAGAGTTACTATGAAGAAAATTAAAGAAATACATCTATTCAACCCTCCAAACTTCTCTGTTAAAGGTTCAGTGTCTAGAATTTAGTGACATCTAGTGGTGAAGTTGCATGTTGCAGCTGAATACCCCACCCTCCACTTCCAAACATGAAAGAGAACCTGTGGTAGCTTCAGTTGTCATCAAAACTCAAATGGTGTTTAGATTGTCCAGTGTGGACTACTGTAAAAACATGGCGGCCTCCGTAGAGAGGACCTGCTCCCGATGTAAATATAAAGTATTTAAATGTAAAGACCTAATTCTAGGGTAAAAAAAACTCGGACAATTTAGATGAAACACACATCACTAGGATTATTTTATATTTATTTCTGCCAATAGATTCCTTTCACCTAAATCTTACACACTGAACCTTTTAATGTAATATTTTGTATAAATATCTGAGCTTTTTTTTTCTGTTTCCACCTCCAGGTTCAACATGCCTCATGACGACAGTAACAAGTGCAAGGAGGACGGGGTTAAGATTCAGCAACACGTGATGGCTCCCACGCTGAACTACAACACAAACCCTTGGATGTGGTCCAAGTGTAGCAGGAAGTACATCACAGAGTTCCTCGAGTATGTCACACTCTTTTCCTCAGTATTGTTCCAAACTTGCATGGGCAGTAGATCATGTAGATAAAGGTTTTCTGCTGTAATGGAGAAATCAATTAATAACTTATTCTGGATCAAGGAAACATGACCTTATACGCTCCGGCCAAATATACTCTTAAAGATGCTGTATTTAGAAACTATTGTAGAAATAGTGTTTTTGCAGAAACACACAGACATTCACACAGAGTGTGTACTGTATGCAGTATTTCCCCTTTTAGGAGCAATTGTCAGAAACACAAATAAACTCAGTAATAATTTCTCGGGGCGGTCGCAGCCTCTTGTCTCCTCTCTTCTAAAGACTTCTCAATCCATTGAGAAAAACCAGAGAACAACTTCTGAAGGAAAAACTATCTGGCAACGATTCAACATCACTTTTTATTTACCTACTACTCCTGTAATGTGCACCAATCAGCCCCAGCAGTAAAACCAGTCGCCAGTTTTATTGTTGTGCTTGATGGTTGTAGTGGACTGAATATAAACAGAAACCGGTCAGGACACAGTGTATAGTACGGGTTCTAGATATGTACAGGAAAATGACCTCTCCAGCTCTACTGAGTGTTCTTTCTGTCTGTGTCTCTTGTTTTTCTCTTTTTTCTTTAAGTCATTTTATTTTTATTTCTTAATAGCACAGGATATGGCGAATGCTTGCTTGACGAGCCCGTTTCTAGGCCGTACAGTCTCCCCCAGCAGCTGCCTGGGCGGATATACAATGTCAATAAACAGTGCGAATTGATATTTGGGCCGGGGACGCAGGTGTGCCCTTATATGGTAAGTGGAGCCAGTGTCCTGAAGCTAAACTGTCATGTTGCACATGTGGGTCTGGGAGGGAAGCCTGTTGTGTTATGATCATGTGCTGCAGACGTCTTCAGTTCAATGTGAAGCCTTTAAAGTCAATCGCTGTGTTTAACAACATACTAATAGATCTTTCTGAGATGCAAACAAACAAGAGTAAATAAATATGTAAGACAAGACATTATAAATTCTGTTCAAGAAAGCTGGAATCAAGCTGGAATCATTACATCAAACCACCGAGCTATTGTATATTTATCTTGAATTTTAAAGGGATTGTGCAGAAATATCTCCATATTACATTTGACACCTGGCACTGGGAAATAGTGTTCTTGGCACATGAATCCACCCAGAGTGAAAGGTCACGCAATCGACTGGCTTAGAGACATTTGGCAAAAAGCTGATACAGTAAATTCAGTCTATGGTATCACCTTCTGGCATAGTGTTCGATACTGAGGGATACACTGGATCTCTGCCAATTTGAGTCCATATATTAACAGAGTTGTCTACACTGTGCTTATTATACATTACATTTATGTGCATGCGTGTGTGTGTGTGTTTAATAGACTCAGTGTCGGAGGTTGTGGTGCACCAGTCCAGAGGGTGCCCAGCAGGGATGCAGGACCCAACACATGCCGTGGGCAGATGGCACAGATTGCTCCCCCGGAAAGGTAAAAGTCATGTGGAACTAAAGACAGATGATTAGACATAGTTTTTTTTTTTAACTATGATTAATTTTAAATCTTCCAAATGCAAGACAGAAGGGATGGAATTGTGTTTTATTTGAGAAAAAGTTTGGGATGAATGTCCAAAGGGAACAAAGTTGTGAAATGTTTTATCACTCCACGGGAAAGCCACATTTTATCCATTACACTATGGTGTCATACTCATATGGTTCTGTAATGTGAGCTGACTATCCTCACTACAGTTACCTGTTTTGATCTCTCAGCTTGTGCAGTGACTCATGACCATAAAATTGTTCACAGGCGTTTTGATACAAAGAAATGACAAAATGACAAAAGAACTGTTTTCCAAACATTTGCCACTGACACATTTAAAGTTGAGAAATTGCACTTAACTGACATGTTTGTAGGTGGCGTTATGTTGTACATGATAGTCCCTTTCGAGGTGACAGCCTTAGTGTAGCTTTTAATTAGAATTTTCTCACAAACCCCTTGTTTCCTGCCACTAAGACTGTGAGCACTTGAAAGCAATAAAGATACACACACATGTTGAAGCCTTTTCGTGTTTACAACAAACCCTCGTCCCATGCTAAGCCTGAGTGCACCACACGAAAAACACTTAATCTGGGGTCTGTTTGTTTAACAATGTAAGATTATCCTCCTGTTATGAGCTGAGATGTATTTATTGACGTTTTCCTGTCCTCTGTCCAGCCAGACACAGCCATGAAACTTCTTATTCGGTTACTCTTTTTTCCATTTGCCTCACTTTATAATTTCTCCCAGATTAGCTTCAAAGAACGGGAGATCAGATAGAAGTGTTGCCAGTTTTATGGATAAGATTTCATGCGTTCACTCTGTCTGTTCTGTGCCTTTTTTTTTTCATTTTCTGTCTTCTTTTTTTCTTTCACCTACCTCCATCTCTCCCTCTGCTCCCATTCTTGCTCTCGTCATTCTTCTATCGTCACTCTTTTTTCCTTAACTCTCTCATTACAGCACTGCAAGCATGGCCTGTGTATAGCCAAAGAGCACGATGCCACACCTGTGGACGGGGCATGGGGAGTTTGGAGCCCTTTCGGTACCTGTTCACGGACATGCGGCGGGGGCATCAAGATCGCTGTGCGCGAATGCAACCGACCTTTGTGAGCAGTCCCTCTCTTTGTAGTTATGCATGCCTAGTAGACCTTGTCTCTATTTTAGCTGCCAAAGTCAGTGTTCCATAGATCAAGCTACCTTGAGGAAATTCTTTCCATAGCTCGTGTTCATCAAGACAGGCAGATATATCAGGCTGTCTCCTACCAATTTGAGCCAAGCTAGCTGGTCGGCATGTGTGTTAAGGCTAATTTATTCTTCTTTTACATACCAAAAGAGTTGAGTTTCTGACAACAACAAACACGGCATTAGTGGAGGTTGTTATAATGTACAAAAGCAGATGTTTGTCCTTGTGCCCGGGCAAAGTAAGATCATATAGATGCCTGCAGTGTCTTATCAACTCCCTAAGTCTCTCCTCAATAAGTTCTACTATTGTTGAAGACTTGTCCTTGTGCGTATGGTTGTCTCACTTGAACTATTGACTACACTGCCCCCTGAAAAATTCCACTGGTACTGCTGTTTCTGTTGTTTCTTCCGTAATAGTATGCTTTCAGAGTACATGCAAAAGTACGGACAAAATGAAAGCAGAGAACGGACAGAAGGCTTTGTCCTTTTATGTATACTTAACCATTATTGAGCATGAGTGAGCCTTTACATGTAACTTGGTGACATAGACACTTAAACGGAAAAAAGCCAGGAATGCAAAAAGGCATTTTGTGGGAGAGACGGACTCCTGCTGCTGCAGAGTTTGGCCTCTGTAACTCAGTGAACTTTTTAGATGTACAAAGAAGCTACAGGACACAAAAAAGGAAAGGGAAAACCCAAAAAGCATTATAAAGTGTGCTTTAAGACATTTACTAAAGCCACTAAACTTCTTTGATTTCACTCCCAGGCCCAGGAATGGAGGAATGTATTGTGTTGGTCGCCGGATGAAGTTTCGTTCCTGTAACTCTGAGCCCTGCTCAAAGCAGAAGAAGGACTTCAGGGAGGAGCAATGTGCTGCCTTTGACGGCAGGCACTTCAACATCAACGGTCTACCTCCAAACGTTCGCTGGGTGCCCAAGTACAGCGGAAGTGGGTCACCAGCAAAGCCTCCCTTTTCCAATGATCAGTAGATATAAAATGAGCTATGCATTGATATCTGTTGGTACTAAGTATTTGTCTCTGTCTTTTTCATCCTCTTTCAGTCTTGATGAAGGACAGGTGTAAGCTGTTCTGCAGGGTGGCAGGCAGCACGGCCTACTATCAGCTCAGGGACCGGGTCATTGATGGCACGCCGTGTGGACCTGATACCAACGACATCTGTGTCCAGGGCCTGTGCAGGGTGAGCTCCCTAAGACTTTTTAACTTCACAATATTCGACTGCATGGTTCAAATTCATATGTACAGCCACTTTTGGTATCACAAATATAGTTTCTGTTGAGGACCACTCCTGCATGTTGACTCAAAGAGTGGATATAAATATCTCTGCATCCTTAGAGCAAATATTTTCAATAAGCAGTTCAATCCTTTGCCAAACCAGAATGTGTTTACGTCCCTTACCCCTTGTGACAGAAAGGTTTTTAGTTTGAAAGCTTGATTACTAACATATCGTGCATCATCATCAGTATGCTTCTTGAACCAAGCAGTGGGCTGCTCTTTGTTCACTCTGAACCACACACAGTGCTTTGGTTAGATTGTGGTTCAGAACGTTTCCCCTCTGGTCTTGGCATGTACATTAGGATCTGTGCTGTTGCACTCAAGCTAAGCTCTTCATCCTTGATAGAAAATAAAAAATGTCTCTTGCTTCAGCCAATTACAAGCAGGAACAGCTTATACCATTTCTATTGTGTGTGCTTTTTTATTTATTTATATATCTTTTTAAAGGGAAATTTATTTCAGATGGGTGTAACGCAATAAGTTATTTTGCAATTATTTCAAGGGTCAGTGGGTTTGACTCTGGCTTAATAATCAGTTTTTCATCAAGAAATGAATAAGTTGATGCCAAATGGAAGACGTTTTATGTGACATGTTAATGTTGCAGCAATTAACTTTTCCCTTGCAACTGGAGCATCAATGTTTTTGAAGATCAGTCCGACATCTTTGTTTTTGGAGCCTACATATCATTTTAGCTGTATGTTTAAAAATCTTCTCACTATTATTCTCTTTCTTTCTTTCTTTTCAAACTTGTCTTCCACTTCCACCTCCCTTTTACCTCTTTACTGAGCAGCAAGCAGGCTGTGACCATGTATTGAACTCTAAAGCCAGGAGGGACAAATGTGGCGTGTGTGGAGGTGACAACTCATCCTGCAAAACTGTGGCAGGCACCTTCAACATTGTCCACTATGGTGAGCCACAGTCCCTCCCTTTGTTATAGCAAGTCCCATTGCTTCAACACATAATTTATCTGTGCTTAGTCGTCAGAATAAACACTGGCAGCGGAGCTCTCTTGTTAGCAAGACACAGAGCTCGGTATATTAATGATTTAAACAAACTACTTACCCCATTTGCAGGCTATAATGAAGTAGTGCGAATACCCAGCGGTGCTACAAATATAGATGTGCGTCAACACAGCTACTCAGGGAAACCAGATGATGACAACTACCTCGGTAAGATGTCATAAATGTATTTTTAAAGAAATAACTATTTCTGCTTTTGAGCTGCATGTTTGATCTCTGCCTGTCTGTCTTTGTGGATGACAGTGTTCAGATTTTTGTGTAACGTCATGTACTGCAGAGGAGTTAGCCTTTAGTGTTGATACACCCAAGTTAGGCCTGTCGATACCATTCCTGCCAGGTCAGTACGTTTATAAGCTTTAATGTGTCTGTATACAGTAGGTGTGTGTCTGTATATGTCTGTTTCTGTATCATACAGTTTACTTGTCTGTCATTCTGGATATAACTGATTTGTCAGCTATTCGTATACATGCCTTGTTGCCACGAACGTGCTAATACTTGAGCTCAGACAGCCCTCTGGGTACCATTCCATTAAGGTCAACATGTGTGTCTAAATGTCTTGTTATTGTTATTATCTTGCATTCTCTGTGCCTGTTTGTTCGCCTGTATGTTTAATTATATGTCACTTCTGAATATGACCTTTCAGTTGTCATCATTTATTCTGTGTGTATTTATTTGTGGATGGAAACAGTCATTAGGGGCCCAAAGTGGGGACAATCTTGCCGGAATGAGGGTCGATTTCCACAACATATTAGTGTAATGTGT
Organism: Hippoglossus hippoglossus; assembly: GCF_009819705.1. Lineage (NCBI taxonomy): Eukaryota > Metazoa > Chordata > Actinopteri > Pleuronectiformes > Pleuronectidae > Hippoglossus > Hippoglossus hippoglossus. The sequence continues at coordinate 21,291,264 of NC_047155.1, read as the reverse complement.
GAAATGGCGAGGAAAGTTAAGGCAGGAAATTAGCTCCATAATCACATTAGGGTGAATGAGTGCAGCAGACTGGCTGTTAAACAGAACAGGGTGCCCCTGGATGGGACTTCTCCAGGAACAGAGGATTATTTGACCCCAATAAGGCTTGACTGGTGCCTTCTGCACGTGCCTCATGAAAATTTTAGCCACAGTGATGCTGAGCTGCCCTGTCACATGCCAAAGAAAGCTCCATCAAGGAGATTTTGTTTTCATTTGTTTGTTTGCTAGTTAGTCTTGGACAGATTACTACGAAACTTGGGGAATGTATGTGATCTGGATTTTTCACTGTCTTTAACATAACACTAGTTAGTGTCAACAGTTGTTGTTACAATACTTTTCATATTTTCTTCTTTTTTGTAGATTTGTACCAATTAGGCAACACTAGTTTAACTTACACTACATACGGCTCATTGTGATCCTCTGTGTCAGTGGGACCAACCACAGTAAATGACGGTTTCTCTCTGACTCCTTGCAGCCATATCAACTAGCCGTGGAGAGTTCCTGCTAAATGGAGAGTTTGTGGTCAGCATGTTCAAAAGGGAAATTAAAGTGGGAAATGCCGTCATCGAGTACAGTGGCTCTGACCATGTCATTGAGAGGATCAACTGCACTGACCGTATCGAAGAGGAGATCATTGTCCAGGTAAACTGTCACGATGGCTTAGCATTCCAGATTGGAAAATGCAAAGCGAGATGAGTTTAGAGGCCTTAGCAGCAGTGAAACTTCAAGTGTGAGACCTCTGCAGGCTTTACTTTTACTCTTGAAGATGTGGACAGTCTGTTGCCCATAAATACCCATAAACTGACTGTATTATAAAACATACCACATTGTCTGAATTTTTCCGTAGGTGCTGTCTGTGGGGAACCTGTACAACCCAGATGTCAGGTACTCCTTCAACATCCCTATAGAGGACAAACCTCAGCAATTCTTCTGGGATGCTTATGGGCCCTGGCAGGAGTGCAGCCGCCTGTGCCAAGGTGAGGGGGAGGCACAAGGGGTTGGCAGGGTGAGGTGATGGGCGTAGCCAATGATAAATGAAGTGGTGAGTGCAGGGATGAGGAGATATGTGAACCGCTGTGCCAGAGGCATAGGGGAGAGCAGATTGTCTGGCTAAACTTGACAAGCCCATGCTAGACCTATAGGTTTGGAACAAGTGATTAAAGCTCAACTTCATAGTACGCTGTGGCAGATGGCCGTCTTTGGCATGATTGTGGATATGTCGGGGCGTGTGGGTGTGCAGAGGCGGATTGCAGGTAAACTCGAAAACCCGCTATGTGTTATGACTCAAGCACTTTGTTTGAGAATCTCTTCATCCGCCTTTTGACACTGCCCTGCGTGAACAACCTACAGTAAATTCCAAAGAGAAACCAACAAGTTCACACAGCAGGATAAACAGCAAACTATGTAATTCCCTCAGCACTTTTGATTCTCTGATTTATATGGCTTTTCTGCCAGCCTGGGACACACTAAGCTCTCACAGTACTGAGCTGCAAAACTTGGTAACATGAGGTACCGATAGCGAATCTCTTTCTTGGGGCCACATGATGTTTAAATCTCTCTCTACCCTACTGTACAGAAGTTGCATTGTGACACGAGAGCCAAGGTGAAGCACACATACCCGTAGCTTCTGGTATTCTCAGTGATGCTGTAATGATCTACATTGTGCTTGAGCAAGCTGTTGCCTCAGATAACTACTTGCAGGATCTTGCAGAAGCTTGAGTAAGGCAGTGGAAGGTAGCAGAGTTTTATTTAATGATTACATTATGAAACCACAGATGCAACGTTCGTCATAGATTTCTATGTACTCCCTGTAAGTTTCTTACCAAAGAACAACTTATAATGGAAAATAAGTCAGTTCTTTTTATTTAAAAACCTGAATATGCAACATAAAACAAAAACAAACCACCAAAAGAAAAATATATATATACATGAAAATATTGCTGTGGATTCAGTATTTCTGCTTAGAGACTTTGACTTTTTAAATTTACTAACTGTCCAAACTATCTATCATTGTGTCTCATAGGAGAGCGGAAGAGGAAGATTCTCTGTAGCAGAGAGTCAGACAGGGTGGTGGTGTCTGACCAGAGGTGTCACGGTACAGCCAGACCTGCCGTCATCACTGAGCCCTGCAATACTGAATGTGAACTCAGGTTTGTATTACTAATGTAATCAACCTTCACTGCTCATATGAACCAGTCAATGAGTCTTTCTTCACTTGGGGATTTAAAAAAATGTATCCTATCACCTTTGACACAGGTGGCACGTGGCCCGTAAGAGTGAGTGCACAGCTCAGTGCGGTCTTGGATATCGTACCCTGGAAATATACTGTGCCAAAATTAGCCGTACAGATGGCAAGACCCAGAAAGTTGATGACCGCTACTGTAGTGGTCAGCGCAAACCTGATGACAAGGAAGCTTGCCACGGCGACTGTAACCCGGGTGGCTGGGAGTACTCGCCTTGGTCAGAGGTAAGATTGTTGGGGATTTGCGTTGATCATGGGTTGTGTGTATGCTTATACTTGCTGACGTTGAAACGTGTGCCGCAGTGCTCCAAGAGCTGTGGTGGGGGCACCCGCCGTCGAGGGGCAGTGTGTCGAAAGGCAGCTGAAGCCGGTGGTGATGAGAGCAAATGCAGTCAAAGGGACAAGCTGACCGTCCAGTCCTGCAATGAATTCCTCTGTCCACAATGGAAGACTGGTGACTGGTCTGAGGTCAGTACGGTTCTTGTTGAGGAAGTCTGATAACTGCTGCTCATGTATAGTTATTCCAATAAAGGGACTGGATAGGTTCAGCACATACACAATGTTTACATTAAATGTTCCTATATATTAAATTGTAGTTTGATAAATCTTGTGCCTACATATTAATCTGCGAGTTATCTTCCTCACACTGGTGTTTACGTAGCTGGTTTAACTTTGTATAAAGATAAACAGACCCTAGTGTAAATACTGTAGTTTTAAGCCAGCAATGATCTGAGTCAAATGTAAAATCCCAGTGTTGATTGAGCATGTCTCAGCTTTGGGAGAGTTGTTCCCCTCCTTCCAGTACAGTGAGTGTTAGGAAATTGGTGATTGCAGGGTAAGATTGTGCAAACTGTTGCACAGATTACACACTGTAGAGCAAGGAGCTTTGGGCTGCATTCCAGAAATGTTTCACATCTCCCATGTGGTGCAGCTAAATACCGATACCTATACTTTACTGTATGCATTCTGTGAGGAATATACTCCAAAAACACTCCCTGTTTTGGGCTGATAACAACTGGTGATCATGTCATATACTGTTTACTCATTTTGAAACCTGAAACATTTATCCATCAGTGCCTTGTTACATGCGGGAAAGGCTACAAGCACCGTCAGACGTGGTGTCAGTTTGGCGAGGACCGTCTTGACGATCGCTTTTGTGGCTTGTCTAAACCTGAGTCAGTGCAGACATGCCAGCAGCAGGAGTGCGCATCTTGGCAGGTCGGACCCTGGGGACAGGTGAGTCACCTTGTTGTAAACAGCAGACACTAGTGTGCCCTTTGTGCAACGCTGTCCAGTAAGGGAATTTGTGGGGTTAGTGCTGATGCAGTGGTACAGCTGGTGGATGGATGATATTAAGCCAAGCTGCTTCTTTTTGTTTGAGAACAAACGGGAAAATTTTAATATTCAAAAGCTATGGGTTTTAAGGGTAGTCGTGCTCTTGTACAAAGCTTTGTATAGGTTAATGCATACATGCATATGTCTGTGTGTGTGTGCATGCTTAGCCTCAGTTGTGTGTGCGCACAGAGAACCGAACACCCAAAAATGTGAGACCCCCCCCCCCCCCCCCCCCCCCCCCCCCCCCACACACACACACACACACACCCATCAGAGGATATGCGCATGTTAAGGTATATTTGAAGTTGTTTAATGAAGCGTGTTCAAATGGTAGTTGAAGTCGCCGCCACACAAGTTTGACCCTGTTTCACTGGAGGCAATGAGGCAGAAGAGAACGCAGGGTAGTACCCTCTGACTCGCCTACAACGGAAAGAGGACAATGTGATGTATATGAGCTACGGTTCCTCGTGAAGTTAACTTTTGATACATTTTTTTTGTATCTGCCTGAAACTAAAGAATGTTTGTCAGGGAAGTGGAGGAGTAAAATTACCCTTTCTTTAGTCGCCTACCCTGGTGTGCAATTTTTTATTTGTTTGTGTTTGGCGGTTGCTTTGTTGTTTTCTTCTTTTCTTGCATTCTTTTTGTCTTTTTCTCAATGTTTCCCCACCGCTCCTTTTTTTTCCCTCTTTAAACCCAGTGCACTACCTCGTGTGGGCCAGGCTACCAAATGAGAGCGGTGAAGTGTGTGGTCGGCTCTTATGGTGCTGTCATGGACGACACTGAATGTAACGCTGCCACCCGACCCACCGACACCCAGGTAAGGAGGGCGTTCTCTCCCTTCTTTGCATCCTTTCTCTCTCTCTCTAACATGTTTGTTTTACTTCTCTCAGCTTCCCACAGTCTCTTAATCTCCACATCGCAGCAACAGTTGTTCCAAGGTCGAGTGACAAACTGATTCATACTGTGAGGAGAGAAGATAGCATCCGTATTAACGCACACTGCAATCGAAACAGACACAGATAAGCACACACACGTCATGACCACCTGGACTCAATAAAGCTACGCTGTCTGATGTAGTCTGGTGGAGAGAGAAACAGAGGGGAAGGTTGTACCGGCCTCACCATCCTCATGAAGAGAGATACAACTGAAGACCTCTCAGCTCAAACGCTGCAGGACGACCTTACAGAGTTATTCTTCAAAATACGTTTTATGTAAGATGCACTTAAAGTTTGGCAGAAGTCATGCGTGTCTTAAGAGTATTTAGTCTTAGTTTGAATCTTGTCCATACCCTCATTTCAAAACACCCTTTAGCTGGGACAGCTGTTCTTGGACACTCAACTACAAACCAAAATAAATCATAGTTAAGATAAATATCACAAGTTACATTTATTGGATGAAAAATTACTAATGTACAGAGCAGGTTAGTTGAAAAGTCATTCTACAGTTTTAAATATTTGGCACTGTCTCCTCCTCCATGCAGACTGAAAAATGTGATGTTCATGTGTGTAATATGTGCATCTGTTGACTGTTCTCACAAACACATAGACAGAAAAACCAAAGGAGCCTATTTTGAGCTGAATGATAGTTTTGTTTGATCAGCGTTGGGCGTAGACCCCTTTTAGAGGGCTGAGCATGCAGACCCAGGATGAGGCCCCCCTCTAGTCGAAGCGGCTCTTAATTCCGGTCCCTGGGCCGACAGAACCAGTGACCCTGAAGCAGTCGCCCCACCTTGTTGTGATTCTAACCAGCCAGCCATGAAGTGGGCCAACAGGCCGCCTGTCCCACTGCAGACAGCCACCAGGCAAGGCTCAGAAAACGAGGGAGAGATAGACGGATGGAAGTCCTTCTGAGCACAAGGAGTAGAGAGGTGGAGGCTTTGCTCAATACTTTCCTCACATAGTTTGAAGAAAGGCTGGGCACTTCTGAACACTGCTGGAGCCTATAGTATTTGTACAGCTACAACATTAAAGCTCCAGCACGCACCCTTACACACAAGGTCACAGAATCATCAGAGAATCTGTCATATATTAGCAGATCAATTAGAATTGACATTTAAAATGTGACCGACTTGAAGTGTGTGTAGAGCTACTTTGCACACCACCACAAGGCCTATTTGTTGCTATTAGGTGGCCGAGTGAGGAATGTGGAGCCTGCTCAGATCCTGTGTGACCTGATTAAGGCCCTCATTCCTAGAGACTGGGGGTCAGAGGGCACCAGAGGGCATGAGGAGAAAAAGAGGAAAGGGCGGAAGGTGAGGGACAAGGGGGTGGATTAGGGGTGGAGTTTGCAACCACGCCAGCATGGGCATTGGAGCCCTGAATACCACTCCACTGTGACCTGTTATGACAGGGATCAGGGCTTTATGCTGAGTGGCTTACTGCCACAATCCATAGTTTGAACTGACGGGGCGGACCCTGTTAATGTTGTTTTGGTAAGGTGGGGGGAAAATGTTGATGGGAAACACAACTGCTCTCTAATGTAGAGCTGAAGGAATATAGTTTAAGTTGTTAATGACTGTCCCATGTCAGAGGAGCTATCTCTGATATTCATGGTATTTTGTGGCCAGGGACAGATGTTGTTACAGTATATTCACTTTGTTAATCGCTGCATAAACGGGTGTATGTGTCCTTCCTTCCACAGGACTGTGAACTGGCTCAGTGTCCCAGCAGCCACCCTGTTCCCCCAGGGACCAAAGTCCCCTCCCACCAGCCCCACAAAACCCAGTGGCGGTTTGGTTCCTGGACTCAGGTTGGTTGTCCTGTCATATCCTCAGTTTGCACAGTTTGTTGGTTTCCAGCCTCTTAACCTTTCTCGTCTGCACACCAGTGTACTGCCAGCTGCGGCAAAGGTACACGGATGCGCTATGTGAGCTGCCGGGACAACCAGGGCGGTGTGGCAGAGGAGTCGGCTTGCGCCCACTTACCAAAACCCCCTGCCAGAGAAGTGTGCTCAGCAGTGGCTTGCGGACAGTGGAAAGTGCTGGAATGGACAGTGGTAAGAAAACCACCTGTTATAATCACTTATTCACTTATATCTGACCCAGTTAACGTAAGTTATCTCAACATGACGATCTGTATGAGCTCACCCAATGTGGTAGAGAACAATAAGTGAACATTAGGAGAGGAGTTTTCCTGTTGAATCGAGCACTTCCCCTCAGATCTGCATCTTATTATACTGACAGACAGCCCTGTTGATTAACTTAAATTGTGTCATCAATACTGCCATCCAGATGTTTTTCCTCCTGCAAGTTGTATTTCAGTATACGCTACATCATTTTTCACCTACACTGACAATAGTGTGTGCACATGCTATTGTACACGTTTGCAGGGAAGCTGCAGCTGGAAGGCAAATGTGTGCAGAGGTTTGGAGGTGGGTTGGAATGAGGCTAGAGAAGCAGTATGTGTCTTTCTATGGATGTGAAGACAAAGTTTTGTTCAATGTCTCAGTATTGTGAGGATGTTTAGATTGGTCCACACAACTTTATCTGGCTGCTTGAAGGTTGAGAACTGGTTTTAGGGTTAGGGTGTTAAGGAGCAACAACATGTGAGTGTCCTCACAACTTTAGAAAGACCACTGTGTGTGTGCATGTGTGTTTGTGTGTGTGAGTGAGAGATAGAGAGTTAGAGTGAGGCACTCTGGAGCTGGGAGATGCAAGGGGCTGTAGAGAGGGGCTCCGGTCTTGTTTACAGATGTTTCTCATCACAGTCCTAGTGATACAGTACAGCTAGACTGCAGGTCTGGTCACCACATACACACACACACACACACACACACACACACACACACACACACACACACACACACACACACACACACACACACACACACACACACAATTGCACATGCACATACACACCCACACGTATACAAAGCCAAAGACACTCATTGACCCCTAAAAGGAAATGGTTCATCCCAAGGCTAAAAAAGATTTGAGCGGCCTATCCCAGCTACAAACACACACACACACACACATACATACACACACACACACTCGACTTACTAACCAAGAGCAACATAGCTTTATCTAGCAGTGACAGAACACTCCAATATGACAGACTTTTGTTATTGTTGTCAGGGATGGTACAGACGACAGTACGTTATCCAACACCTTTACTTGGTGCCACATCATATACACCAGCTTTATGTATAAAACCATCTAACTGTATCTATGATCATTTGAAATCCACAACATTTTGACAGCACACTGTAAACCACTGGACAGAGTAATCCCAGGCGAGGTTTTAGACCAGACAGCTGTTGCACAAGTATAATAGATCACCTTATACAAGCTAGAGAGTGGACTGTGCTAAAGAGGAGCTGAGGGAGACACCATTAAGATTTGTGTAAGATCTGTCCTGTGTTACTTAGGAAAAGGAAAGATTATTTTCCTGGGTCCTGTAAGAGGAAACTGCTTTTTCAGGCAGTTCCGAAGTCATGGCAATGTCCTGCATGTCCTCTTTAAATGGAATGAGATCTGTGTCCACATCCTCAACGCTAAGTCATATTTGCTTTCAGTTGGTCTTGGACCTTCGTTAGAATGTGCCTCCTCATTGTTTTGGTGGGTAAGTGGCATCAAATTCCATCTAAATATAATTATCATTGTTCTGCTGGTCGTCTCTGTTTCTGGCCTCCAGCAAACTGTGGGGTGGTTTTTCAACCTAGAAACAAACAGCTGTGGTCAACACCTCCACATCTGAGACAATAGGAAACACTAAATTGGGAATGAGTTTCTTTTCTTTCCCTTGTATATACTGATTTTCTAGTCTTATTGACCACTCAAAGCCCTTGACATTACATTCACTCGGCCACACACCATTTATTCACTGATGGCACAGTCAGGGGCAATTTTGGGCTGCAGTATCTTGCATGTGTACAGGACTTTCAGGGCTTTGAGTATGTGGTGAAAAATAAGGAATTGAGAAATAAAGGGATAGAGTAAGAAAATATGCATGTTTCAAGGTTTAACATTGATTTTTTTTCTCCCGAAGAGCACATGAGCTCACGTCCCCTGAATGAAAGATACAGAGACATTTACAAGCTAAATTACTTAGTTTGAATAGAGGAGGTACACGAGGTCTTTTTAAAATAATTTCTACTTTAAGTTTGTATCTAGCTCTGAGTCCTTTGGTAATGGGTATCTACGGTTATCCAATACTTATAGCCTATTTAGATTATTTAGATGTTGGTTATTGACATCTGTATATCTGACGCAATCGGGAAAAAAAAACACAAGCATAGTTTACTGATATGATATGAATGAAGGTTCAGCTGGGAGATGCCACCCCTGACAGTGATGAGAGCCTCTAGAAAAAAGACGTCTCACTCTGTTGGATTTTCTTCGCTCAGTTGGTTGTACAGTGGTGTTACAGAGTGGAGGTTCTGCTCACTCAAACTATCTTTGGCAATTGCTTACAGAGACACACAAACTCTTCACAGCTTAGTTTGAACAGTAACAACTGATATATCCAACTGCCACAAACATTTGTTCATTTAGGGAAAGTGAGGCTCAGAAAAGGCTAAAAATATGAAGCTGCAGCTAATTGTTAGCATTGGAGCTAATTGAACCAATTTTTTTCAATTGATTACATTGGTACAGTGCAGTGCATCATGGTTATTGTGTCATATTCCTTTTGTTTGAATAATAGAAACTACTTTGGCTAAACTTTACATTAAGCTCCATGTTTATTGCACACGTGTTTCTAAATACTTGTTACACTACACACATCTGTGTTGAGTTGCAAATGCAGGTGTAATGGTCAAACTGTCGATCCATTTGTTTTTGTCTGCATTCAGATATTTATTCGCATTGGATTTATACTGATCACTGATATTTGTGCACTGTATTTGTGTGTGTGTTTTCAGTGCTCGGTAACCTGTGGCCAGGGGAAGACGACACGGCAGGTACTGTGTGTCATCAGTGACCAGGAGGTGAATGCTAGTGAGTGTGACCAAGATGATCGTCCTACCACAGAGCAGGACTGCGCTATGTCCCAATGCCCGTCCCGCTCCAGTGAGTCCCGACCTTTGCCGTCCTCACCAAATGCCAGCAGCAGGAACAACCTGCCCCGTAGCCAATCCCACCAATGGCGGACCGGACCCTGGGGCGCGGTGAGTTATCTTAATGTGCACTCAGCAGCATCACATCATAGTGGTCAGGCCCCGTTTCACTGGGGCCTGATGTTTGAACCTTTGTGCTAAGTCTTGTGCAGCTAAACTTTTGACGCAAACATTAGAAGACCAGAGAAGTTTTTAGCAGCAGCACTGAAATGATGATGTTTTTGTTATGATCCTACTAATAAGAAGCTACTCACTTGTTATCATCGTGTATCATGTAATCACTGTTGATTCATGTAAAAAGAATAAGAGATTGGGAGAAAAAGGCTTATTTTTGCCTAGATGAGAAGACTTTTGGTTGTAATGAGCTTAAGAGTATCCATGTACATTGATTTTGTGACCTTTGGAGCCTGGCTAGCTCCTAACCAGTTCCCTGTCTTTAAGCTAAGTTAACCAGCTTGTGGCTTCAGCTTTATATTCACTGAACAGACATGAGAGGTTTGCACAGAAGAGTAATGCTTCATCTTGCTCACATTAAGGAAGTGAATAGGCGTAGGTGCCAAAATATGGAGCATTTCCTTTTGGGTGTCCAATGAATATACCCATGTCATTTTATACAGTTGGTGAACCAGTTGTTTTATCCTTGCAGTGTGATATGTAAACTGATGAAGATGCTCAGTTCTTTAATGTCAATTGCCTTTTAAGGACATTGGCCTTGTCCATTGTGATGTAACAGGACTGTGTGACCCAACATCCTCAACAACCCCCCCCCCCCCCCCCCCCCTTCCTTCAATCTCGTTCTCTGTATTGTTCAGCTGCTTTTAAAAAACTGGGTCAGTGATAATGTCAAATGTCCAAAAATGTCTTTGACCTTAAAATAAGTTTCGGAAGTAATCACAGCTATTTCTGGTCACTCTTCCGTCTTCTGTCCTGAGGATATGTATTTTATAAATCAGCAAACTTTGTCGCTCATTTGACGTAAGATGAATATAACATAACGGATTTTTGTGTGTGTGCTGGTCATTTGTTCCTGTGCATTTAACCTACCATTTATTTCTATGTTGACAAAGACAGCCATGAGTTTAGCCTTGCTGTTTGTTTACATTAAATGTATATCATACTCAGTTATGTTCCTCTGAGGACTCATTAACACCTCCTTTTCACTCAGCATCTGTTTGTGAGAACCACCTGTTTGACCGTGCACATTCTTCTCTTTTTAACACCAGTGCTCCAGCACATGTGCAGGAGGTTTCCAGCGCCGTGTGGTTGTGTGCCAGGATGAGAACGGCTACCCTGCCAACAGCTGTGAGGATCGCAGTCGGCCCAGTGAGCAACGATCCTGTGAGTCAGGGCCATGTCCGCAGTGGATCTATGGCAACTGGGGAGAGGTAAGACAGACACCACTTTACTGTATGAGATCACAGCTTACTGTGGCCCAGAGATGGATACATGTGGAGCTTAGACAGTAAAGTATAAACTCTGAGATGCTCATTAGTGCTTGAATAATTACTTTGACTCAGAGGTATACAAATCAGAGGTTTACAAATCAGAGGTTCTCCATTCTCTCTTTTCATGTGAAAAATGGCCCTTGTTATTTCTTTGACACCCCAAAACCTCGTCGCCATACCCATCTGTAAAACACAACCTCTCCCCTCTCCGTCTGTCTTCAGTGCACGAAGCCATGTGGAGGTGGGATCAAGACGAGGCTGGTGGTGTGTCAGCGTCCAAACGGCGAGCGTTTCAACGACCTGAGCTGCGAGATCCACGACAAGCCACCAGATCGCGAGCAGTGCAATACTCAGCCATGCCCGTCTAGCCCCCACTGGAGCACAGACCCATGGAGCTCGGTACGCTCATAAAAAATATTCTACATCTTGTTTTTCAACCTCACGTTTTATTTCAAATACCTGTAGTGTTACTCTTTCACAAACAGTCTTACAAGGGCAGGATGACTATAGTGTGTTTGTGCTGGAGAAACCACACTCCCACTCTACTTTAACTTTTAACCCCCCTCCGCTTCCCGCTCCCTCTCTGGCTCCTGTGATTGGTCAATGTTTCCTCAAGACATTCGTAAAGGTTGTTTCTGTTGCACTTCAATGGCAAAGACACACTCGCCTGCAATATGCCAAAAAAAAGTCATCATCACAAAATGCTCCAGTGACAGTTGTGACCATAAGAACCTTTTTTCTTTGTCAGTCCTAGTTACCATAAAACTGTTGATGAGCCGTGTACTAGTACGTATTTGAAAAATTCAGGATCACTTCATATCACAATCAAAGTTAGTTTTGTAAAATATTGTTTTAAAGATAATTTATTAAGATATTTTTTCTCTTTTTCTCTTTTGTATATAGCATTAACTTTAAAAAGTGATTTATTTTGTGTCTTAGCTCTTTGTATTCGCACATTTAGCCAATCGTTGTTCATATGCAAATACTGATGAATGTTTTTGTATATCAGGAATATACAGTATGATGCCTTGTTCTTTTATTATCCAAAGAATGGCCCATAATCTCCAAATATGCGGTGCTACACAGTATAGTTTGGCGTTCTGTTGTGAACATTGAAAGCGCCAGCTTATATAGGACTGTATATGGGCTGTGTACTATCTATACATCTTTGTACTATATACATCTTAGAAATGGCTATTGTATTAAGAATTCAATTTGTCTCAAGGCACATGTGGTTTTATAGAGAAGTTACTAATCCTATATTTAGACACTTTATTTTACAGTTGATGCATTTACTCCCTGTTGCCCCAAAAAACGACATTAATATGGAAGAAGGAAAATGTTTGACTCAGAAGTCCCTGAAACGTCCAGTATCAGTACTAAACACCAACAACAGCAGCTGTACCAGCACTGTAAAATAAAGTGTCTCACAGAGTTTGTGGTAATTAGAACTAATAGCCATTGTATTCCAGTTTGGCAGAGGGTTTTGACCCAGATTTTTTTAGTGTGGCCAAAACAATAGGTTTAAAGCTCTCTGCTCCAAAGGTGCTTGATATGAGTGTATTTATATTGTGTTAGTTAATATTTGCTTTGTACAGTAAGTACTTGGAGTTGCTAAATATGCTATGCTCAACAATACCTCACTTGGAACTAAACACAACTCAACTAGCCATCAAACTATGATACCCTTCACTACAGTGGTGCTTTGGCCAAAACAAGGGAGATATCAATATCAACTATGAACCATCACACTTTGGTCAGTTAGGTGTTTATTGTGGCACATTGCTTTTTGATGCTGCCTTTTTCTGTATTTGTTTTATTTCTTTCCATGAGCAGTTAGTGGATTGATCAGAGTGATCAGCTAAATGCTAAAGTCTTATCACAGATTTGTTAAAATAATGTTTAATTGTCTTTGAATGTCCATGAAACACCGTGCTTAACCTTTAAGAGAATGGGCTGTTAAAATGTCATATTTTGAACACATGACACCTGTGACCACAGGGGAAGTTAATAGTGTTTTGTATCCAGAGCTCTTATTCTGAGCCAACCTAATGTGTCTACCTCAGTCTCTGCTATGATTGCCCCCCTGCCGTATCCTGGAGGGATTTTGGCTGGCTACGATTAAGCATGAGTTGTTGAGGCTATCCAGTGGAGTTGATGGCCCTAAACACAGATCCAGGGTGTGTGTGTGTCATCTCCCACCTTGTTGCTTAAACCATTCGTTTGAAAACTTGACAGTGAAAACTGATCCAGAATCTGTGGTTAGGGGCAACTTTTGGCTGCAGCCCAGAGCCCACCCAGTTGACTCTTCCTGGTCATAAATGTCTGTACTGACATCACACCTTATTTTAAGGGCCTGTTAACATTTTTTACCACACATCATTTAAAATGAGAGCTATCACTCGTAATGACTCCCACGTGACTTTGTGATTGTACAGCAGCGTAAGGTCCGATCGAGGCTGAATCACAGAATTACCGCAGCACATCCTATACCGTATGTAGTTTCATTTTTCAGTTGCAGTATAACACAAACTCCACACCAACAGGCTCTTGAAATAAGTATATTGTATGTCTCTTATTCACAAATGGCAGTATTAGTCTGTGTTTCAAGAAGATTTCTGTATATTTATGTAATTACTTGTATTTATTGTTACTTCATTATAATGTTATGTCAGTATTTAATTTTTTATGGATTTGTTGGATTTCTGTTCATTTCCAGAAAAGGTTACGATTAAAGTGAAGTAGAGGTACCATCCAAGGCTTTTCTTCATTCCTATTTAATCAAAACATTTTTATCACATGCAGTGACCGGGCCACTGTCACAGCAAACTAAGAACAAGGGGAAAAAACACAACTGACATCTGGTTGTCCAAAAACATCAGAAAGTGAGACAACTTATGCAAGTACCAACTTTTAAAAACATTCATCCCCTATTGAAATATTTAACTGAGGATTGTTTACTGTGTTTGTGGAAGGGGAAACATCCTTTACCATTTAATTTTACCTTCGACTTTGGCTGATGGATTTAAAACAAGATGCCTGGCAAACAGCTTATGAAGCATTCCTCCCCGCCACTCTTTTCAATGGGGTGTTTTTCCTGAATGAAAATGCACAAATCACTGAGCAATATCTGTGTTATTTTATGCGGTCAGGGCCTCTGCTGACCTCTTTGAGCGACCCTGCTTTTTACCGTCTGTGTCAGAAGTTCAAAGCCTCCTCCCTGAAGGTAAATCTTTGTCCCGTGGTGACAAAGCCTCAATGTATAGCTCTCATCTCATTTACTGTGTTCACTCACTCTTAATGCCTGCCCCGGCGGCAATTTTCTGGGACGCCTGGTGACGCGTGCTTAGCTATGAAGTCGCCAGCACCCTTTGGCCCCCTTTCGTCCGGCCCCCTCTACACCATTCTAATACGGGTTGATGACAGTTGACCAATGTGGGGGCCCGTGACAGTGACTCTAAAGAGAGAGGAGGGGGCTTCAGCAAGACAATGCGGTGGTGTATTGGCAGGTCAAGGGTCCCGTTTGATCTAGGGAGGGGCCCCTTCCCGGTTCATCCTGTCAGCACAGACAGACTTATGGGAAATTGCCTGTGATCCAGGAATAAAAACAACAAAACAAAACAAAGAGATCAGTAGGATTTCCTAACACTGTGCTGAGGATGGAAATAGGCAGATTTAGTTAAATAAATCTTAAAATAAATAAATCTATATATGAATTGAGCATTTTGTGTTTGCAATAATCCTGTGAACTGCTTTTGGATGTCAGTTCAAACAGGTCAGATCGGCGATTGACACTGTCAACGCTGCATGTGGCGTTATTTGATGTAAATGAAATTGCGCTCACTTCTCATTACGCGATGAAGTCGGAAATGTTGAGGTCAAGTGTGTGCCAGCAGCAGCGATGTTTGTATTAGTGCGCTGCACTGGATAATTACAGAACCCCGGAGAACTTGTGGGCAAAGTTAATGAGCCCTGCATGGGTGGTGGAGTGGAGGTGGGGGTTGAGTGGGGGCACTGATTCCCAAGGTATTGTGAGGGCATCACAGCAGCAGGACAGCCCTTGTAAAAAGGTATATTGAACTGTTTGAGAAAGACGTGACATTTAAGCAGAATAACAGCCTGGGAGCCTGTAAAACACTTTCCTATAGCGATTTGAAACTATACTGGGGAGTCTTCATTAGTTACTCTCCACAGCTCATCCATTAAAAATGTGGATTGTCATCATTTCTGGCAATACCATTAAAAATATGATATCTGTTCTTACAGTCAGTGGTAATATTTGATATTTTGACACTTTCAGTTGCTTATTACAACCATGAGGTTCGTCTGCCTCTCACATATGTTATGATTTATATCCCACTTTTGATAGAAAACACATTAAAAAAACACAGTCATTGTCATTTTTATTCAAAGTCAAGCACAACAGAATCACACAACATTAATCAAATTCATTTCCTTTATTTTTTTGTTGTCTTTATTAGTTGAACAACACAAGTAATCTTAATAAATCTAGTGTACTACAAAACAAACTGGTGTGTGAAGGGTGCCTGGATTTTAGAAAAAAAAGAAGCAGTAAGCATTTTATTAGTCCCTCCTTTCATGAGCCTCACTAACCGTCTTCCTCAGTGAATGGGGTGAGAGGTCACGGCGTGTTCCTGTCCGGTACAGTCCCTCGCTGGTCAGGACAGCACTGCACGCTGGGCCACGTACCCGTTCAACTCTGAGCCTGTCGCTTCCCATCCATCCCTGCATGCAACGCCCCCCTTTGATTATCCAAGCACGGTCCAGCCCCTCTCCACTCCCTCCTGTAATGCCGCTGCTATGTGTGTGTGTGTGTGTGTCTGCCTGTCACATTGAGTTAGACCTTTGGTAACTCAGTGAACCCGGAGGTGAAACAAACTACTGCCGGGGTAATCGGGCACGCTCTGCCATTGGACTTGCTGTCCACGTGGAACTAGATTGCGGATCGCTCTTTTTTTCTTTGCTTTTTTTTTTTTTGGAGTCAAAAGAAGTACACATAATAACATTTCGACATTTATCTGATCAATAAACTTGTTTTTAATTACAGCAGATGTAGATTCAGATTTATTCAACTGCAAATATATGAAGAATAAACAATTTCACCGGGTTTTTTTGCACTAAGCATACCTTTCTGTTTACCCCCTCCTCTCCTCTGACATCTTGCAGTGCTCGGCCTCCTGCGGACGAGGCTTCAAGTCCCGTAAGGTGAGCTGTGTGACCGGATCAAGCCGCACCGCTACCGAAGAGAACTGCCAGAACCTGTCCCCCAAACCCGGCAAGCAGAGGCGCTGCCGAGGCAGACGATGCCCAAAGTGGAAGACTGGCAACTGGGGAGAGGTGGGACCCTGCCATAAAACACTCCTCCACCACGCTTGTTCTCACGCTGCCTCCTTTTCTTTTTTCTCTCCCTCATTCCACTTTAATGCTTATCAGCTTGCAGGCAGATCTGTGTATACGTGTTAAACCGACTGCAGAGAAACCTGACTGTATTTATGCATCATGCCAGGCCACTAACTAAGGCAGGGTGCTTTCACACATTTATCACTCGGTGGGTTGCTGGAGTGTTGCACAGGCCTGGGGCAGATACATACAGAGGTTTGAGGAAATATAAACCTGCGACTGTGACACAACAGAACGGTACGAAGGACAACAGGAAGGACTTGAACACCTCTTTGATCTGATGTCAATTTTCTCTTCCTCTGACCCTCACTTTTCTCTCCTCTCTGTCCCTTCTATCCTCCCTCTCCCCGTTTCTCTTTTCCCCTCGACTGATCCACTCTTTCTCTCAAGCCCTCTTTCAATCCTTCACTTTTTTTTCTCTCTATCTTTCCCAATGGAAACCACATGTTGGTCTTGTCTTTGAAAGCCCTACAGAAGAGCCAGTTCGCTAACGTCATCGTTGCCACTCACGACTGCACCTGGGCGGCTGGATGCACTGTGGCTCATCCCCCTTTCTTCTATGCCTCCATTTGCTCTTAATTTCTGTTTTCTCTCCCTGTCTCTTTTCTCATGTTCTGTCTGCCTGAATTCACCCCAAGAGTCTGAGTGGAGAGCCACATATGTGCTCCATACGTCAGAGAGGATGTGCGTCTGCTCTGAACAGCTGTGCAGCCGGACACACGCCAAGAGAAAATGATTCTCCTAGCCAAGCGCAGCATGATTACCCATGGCGCAACACGCTACCTATAGTGGTTCAGCAGCTTAGATGTCAGAACAGATAATATACAGTGAAATATGTTGCATTGTGTCACACCCTGAAGGACGGGTTGTTGATTCCTGCAACACACTGAGGTGTACGCGGATTCTGGTAGAACTCTTCTGCCATGGTTCCAGTGCCGCTGTCTGATCTCACCACTGATGATCATCTGGATGTGTTTATCTTTTCCTCCTTAAACCTGAAAAAACACGAGCTGTAGCTGTGGTGGTGTGATGGAGGTCTGACTCATGTACACACACAAACATAGACAAACTTTTATCACCTTCATCACATCACCCCCCCCCCCACACACACACACACACACACACTTTAAATCTGTATACAGTAAATGTATGATTATCTTGTTCAAATTATGTAATTTGCTTGTCATGTAGATCTCCAGCAATCGTCAACAGCACCTCTGTTAGAAAAGACCAAGAGAAAAGACAAATATAAAAGACAAACAGAAAAATGTAATTCTCACAATTGATGAGACAACACATTTTAGATGAACGTTAGACAGTCATGTGATTATTCCTGCCTGACTGAGCTGAACAGAACCGACTCCTCATCCCTCTCTCATTCCTTGAGTTCTCTGTAGAAACGTGTTCTGCATTACAGCAGGAAACACTTTCATTGAAAACACTGCTGCTGCAGCAAAGAGAAAACACACGGCCAAAACTACTTTCGAGGCTTCAAGCTTGTGTATAAAAAAACAAGACAAATGTTTTATTTGATAATCAACTATATGAGTTAAATAAGAAAATGGAGGCTTGCACTTACTTTAAGATCACATATGCCCTTATTACAAATGCCTAATTATTTTGAAAAAGTTTAAAGAAGCACTGTAATGCAAAAACAGAGAAATCAAAACATCTGCATTTACATATCAAAATATATTTCAACATAAGCAACATTTGGATATAAACGTGAGCATTATAAGTTCAATAAAAGTTTCAGTAAAATGACACAAAATTTGTAAATCAATCATAATAATACATGTTTATAGAATAAAGAATAAAACTCAATAGTTGAGTCTATTCCTTTAAAAGGAATCAGTGATCCAACTCGTAAAAAAATGAAAATACCACAAAGCTAATAATGTAGAAATAATGTTGCTTGAAATCGCGTATTATACTTAATAAAGTGCAAATAAAATTACGTAATACTTAATAAAGTAGAAAAGCTGCCTTAAGTTACTTATAATCTTAATAAAGTGGAAATAACGTTACTTTAAGTTAATACAGTAGAAATAAAGTTAATTTAAGTTATAATTCTTAATAAAGTAGAAATAATTTTGCTTAAAATTGCATATAATACTCAATAAAGTAGAAATAACATCACATTTAGTTAATAAAGTAGGAATAACGTTACTTAAGGTTACTCAAAATTCTTAATAAAGTAGAAATAATGTTGCTTAAAAACTTAATAAAGAAGAAATAACATCACCTAAAGTTAATTATAATAGTATAATAAGAAGAAGTAACCTTACTCAAAATTACTTGTAATACTTAAGTATTAACTAAAGTAGAAATGCCGTTCCCATCGCCCATGAGGCGTGTTGTGTATCGCGATGTTTACAATATAACGGGACTATAAGTGAGACTGGTTTAAAAGAAGGTAATAAAGGTGTAAAATCTCCAGTTTAAAAAGCTCTTACTTCTCCTCAGTGCTCTGCGTCCTGTGGAGACGGGCTCCAGCGTCGGGAGGTCTTCTGTCAGCTTGGAGACCGACGCAGTCCTCAGGAGAGCGGCTGCTCACAGCGCTCCAGACCTGCATCCAGCCAGAGCTGCCGGGCCGCTGACTGTCCCTCCCGGTACCGCTGGAGAGAAAGAGAGTGGCAGCCGGTAAGTGAGGGAGGAGAGGAGAGGGGAGAGGGGAGAGGGGAGAGGGGGAGAGGGGAGAGGGGAAGAGGGGAAGAGGGGAGAGGGGAGAAGGGGAGAAGAGAATAACAGTGTTTGCCGACACGGTGCCTGTGTGTGTGTGTGTAGCAGGCGGGGATGAGTTTGCTCTGTCATAACTGCTGAAGTATGAGTTGATGCCTTTAGTCTTCAGACCAGAGGGAGGAGAGAAGAGGGAGGGAAGTAGAGGAGAGGGGGAGAGGAGAGGAGGAGGGGAGGAGAGGATTTTGTGGGCCTCCGGTGGGGCTGGATAATTAACCAAAAATGTATTGAAATCAACATTTATAACCTTTAACCATCTTAATCTTGCTCTTCTCGGTTAATGTGGTTAATGCTTTCCCCAGTGCATGCTTTCAGCAGAGGTGGCTCAGGGCCTCAGGGGCCCCATCCCAGCTCAGGGCCTCAGGGGCCCCATCCCAGCTCAGGGCCTCAGCAATGGCTTGCTTCTCCTACTTTGTTGTAACACCCCTGAGTGAATGCACACTTTTGAGGAACTGAGGAATTAGGGCTGGAAGATATGGCCAAAAATTACATCAAGATAAACGTTAATATCAAAATCAATAATTATAACGATAAATGTCACATTATTATTTCCTTTCAAGTTTAAAGGCTGGTTTTTGCTCCTAAAGTTGCTGTTTTAGACTCTTTTTTATGAGCAGAGAATGACAAACACTTGGTAAACAGTAAAACTTTTTATGGTAAAAACATTTCCTGCCCCATATGAGTCATATGGGATCGCATTCGTCTCTCAGCCCCACCCAGCCGGTACCAGTCCAGCCTCCTCACCACCACCACCCCTCCTCACCAAACTTGACACTAAGCAGACATGTTGCTGAGCTAGCAGTTTGTTAGCTACCACAGGCTAACCACAACAAGCAACACTGAAGAAACACTGCAGCGTGGAGGGATGCAAGGAAGAGAATGTGTCCTCGCACATTCCTCCTAAGAACGTTACTGTTCGAGACCAGCGGTTATGTTTTATTTCTTCTGACGTGCCGTGTCGGTGTGCTCAGTACGGAGTAACCTAGATGTTACTCCGTATTGAAACTCCGTACTGTAACTTAGGACGTTACACCTACATTGGTCGACTGTCCTGCTAAAACTTGAACAAACATGAGGACGGTGTAACTTACTGACCATGAACTTGCTGGTCTTCTATAGCTGTACCCAAACATAACCACATGACTTTCAGCTGTGTTTACCAGAGAGAATGTCAATGTGCCAGAATGAGCCCGGTGATAGGCCTGGTCGGGTGTCACTCAAAGTGCAGTCAGCCAATCAGAGGAGGGGCTCAAGAGGCAGGCGAAAACAGCCTGTTCTGTCTGCAGCTCCAGAGAGAGGCAGAAGAGAGGACATGGAAATACACACTGCAGCAGTTTTTTCGACTTTAAACCACTGATATATCATCTTAGAGGGACCAATACCTCAAATTAAATCCCAGAAAGGTGTAAAATATGGGCCCTTTAAATTCAATTTAACGCCCTGAAAACCAATTTTCTCAGTTTGCTTCTTTGTACGATGTGGTCCAATATGAGCACATACAATGTTTTTTGCCAAACTATTTTGGTTATTTTGTTTAATAAATTATAGACTTATCTGTAGTTTTTTTCCTCTATTTTGAATCTGTGCCCCCTTCGTGGTTCAACAGTGGGCAGGTCTTAGTTCCAAATAGATGATACTACGTTTGTCCATGCACCAATCAGTTATTAGCAACATTTTTAATATAAATAAAGGGGCAACCACAGAGACAACACCCAACGGTTTGTGAACTGCTGTTTTGGAGCCTCGAGTGTGGCAGTTTGCAGAGAGCCATCTTGGTTTTTGAAAACAAAAGTAACCTTACTTGGAAGTGGGGTGGGGGTGAAGCCTGACCGAGAGTTCGAGGACACTGCACGCCTACCTACACCTTAGACCTGCACCCATTGGACGGTAGTAGCTGTCAATCACAGTTTCCACTTACTTCTTTACTGTCTATTTTAGTCAAAAATGTATCGTCTGCATAAATATTACCACGTATCTATAACCTACATCGATTCTGAGAGGACTTGATGTGAAAGAGTATTACTGCTTAATATAAGGTAGCAGTCATACCTAGGCTATATTAAACGGCTGCATTCCTGCTGAGTAATGCTCAGCAATTTTGTGTAGGCCAGAGGCTACAGCTCCTTGTTGAGAGCTGGGATTATTAGAACAGGCAGCTGCAGCAGGAGTCTCTTCCTCACTGTGCTGGAGTGATGTTGAATCTGGGTCACTGATCAGTGTGAGATGTCTTTTCTGAAAGGGAAGCCTAATTATGTGGAGAAGTGTTTGGAGCTCCCTGCCTGGGTGTCCCAGTTAACGGCTGGAGGTGATTACAGAAGTTCACCTGGTAGAATTTAACATTCACCATGTGTTTCTGTCACTGGCATAAAAAATAATGTCTTACTGTACATCAGTAAGTTTTTGAGTCCACAAAACACTTCTGGAGTCCAAGTGGTAAACAGTGTAGCAGCCAAATCCAATCCAACTGAAGTAAATGGTGACCAATTCTTCAAACGTAAAAAAACAACAATAAAACATTACATGCCTCTGTACTGCTCTTGTGGCGTCATCCAAGTGTCTGTAAGCCTCAAAACAAGGTCATTTACACCATGTTTTTAGCCCAAATTACCTCTAATATTCTCCGCTTACAGACATTTGGATGACACCACAGGAGCAGTATGGAGGGAGTAATGAGTGGATTTTAATTTTCTGGTGAACTATCCCTTTCAGAAGCCATCATGCAGGGTAAAGGTTCATTCCTCTGTTGTACCGCAGCACAGCACAAGTGAGAGCAGCAGTTCGAGGCATTTCAGTTGTTTGACAAGTGTGTAAAGAGTGATGAAGACCAGCTGGAGGAGGCTTCAGTCGTAACACCAAGTGTCTCTGACGCAAGTAGCCCCTCCTGAAACAGTGGGTGCATGAATTATACTAGAGACTTGAATTTCATAATAATTGAGTTACTTAGTAGACCTAATAATGGATAGAGTAGAAACTGTCATGGTGGTTCTATGGCACAGAGCCTCTATAGTAAATTAAATGCTACAGGCATCATCTCATCACAACATGATTTAAAAGAAATCAACAGCAGTGTATTTAGTGACTATGAGCCTGGCAGTGTCAAGTACATGCGAGCCATCTTTAATCCTTATTCTAGGAGTAGTTCTAATTTCTGAAAATGATGTGTGTTCATGCTTGTAGCCACAGATTAGATTAGAAAATCAATCCCACTGTCGTCTGTGTCACTAGAAGACAACGCGTCTGTACTTTCTTCTACTGTCTAAAAATGAAGACAAAATATCTTGGATACAAAGTCTGCCATCTTGAGCCAAAGACGTCATTTGGAGTCTGTGAAGTAGCAACCAATCGTGAGTCAGTCCATTTTGAGAAGAACTTATTTAACGTGACTATAATGGCAGATTGCCACAGTATAGCGTAGTTTTAGTTTTTTTACATTTCTGACTCTTCACACTACTTTTACTCTCTGTGTACAAATTCAAGCCAGGAATTCAGTTTAGCTGCGAGAGCCAGCGATTCCACTCACCAACAACAGTGTCTTCCTCCCAGCTCTTATCTTCTGTTATGACATCTTTAATCCATCCTCCCCATGCAGTGAAGGTCCTGTATTACCAAGAGGACACAAATCTTTATTTTTGCTGTTCCAATACACAGATACACTTTTATTTATGTTGAAGAAACCCAACTGTGCTTAAACTGAAGCCTCATTGTTGCACTTGCAGCTACTCATTCAAAATAATTAGTTTTAACCCCAATTACTTTCCACCTATGGGAATATCGGGATGTTCCTCCTGTTACCTCTCATTTCATGTGTGATGTGGTATCTTTGGTAACATCTGTCTCTGTCTTGTTTCCACCACAGTGTAGTAAATCATGTGGTGTGGGCCACAGACAGCGAGCTTTGCAATGTGTGGACCACAACCAGCAGGAGGTCCACGAGATGTACTGTGTGAAGCAGATCAGACCTCCACACATAGAGAGCTGCAACACCCAGGCCTGTGAATTCATCTGGATCACAGGGGACTGGACTGAGGTGAGAGCCAAAGATGGCGTGTGTCATCTACAGGATTTTGTAGTCCCTCTAAAAGCATTGAGATCTTAATCGTCAAATGTAAAATGTGATTCCTCAAAGGGACCGCTCATGTAAATGGCCATCTTTGAATCCAGTTACGCGGAAATGACAGAAATCACCCGAGATTCCAGCGAGGAATACCCTTGGTATTTCATGCCATTTGATTTATCCTCTCCTCCAGTGCTCGGCCAGCTGTGGCCAGGGCTACCGCCAGCGTCTGATCTCCTGCAGCGAGGTGCATGTGGAGAATGACAACTATGAGTACGGCCATCAGTCTCTGTCCAACTGCCCCGGGACCCCTCCTGAGAGCTACATGCCTTGTAATCTGGACCCGTGCCTGCCGCCACAGGAGTGGAGGGTTGGAATCTGGGGAGAGGTGAGTGAAGTCATGCATCTAAATGTCATCCAGTCATTTATCAATATTTCATAAATTGTTTTTAAACCTAAGGTTCCCAAAAGAAAAGTAGACTATGTTTGTTTTTCAGTTTTGAAGACTTATTTTAAACATAAACAAATCTTAAAGATAAAAAATATTTGTATCTTTATCTGAATTTAAATTGGTATAATCTAGTAAATTACTGAACAGCAAATGCAAACATTGCAGGGTTTTAATCTCATTAAAGATTTTAATTTATGTTTAATTAAATTTATCTATGCACAATATTTGTGTACATGGTTTTGCATAAATGAAGCCAGTTTACCTGGCATCAGTCTCCACCCTCGGTCAAAAACAAATCAGTCTTGAAATGGCAAAAATGGACATACAATTTCTTGAGAGATAAACACTACGGCCAACCTGTCATCCACAAGCTTTTCTTTGCCCCTGCCATGTTGCTCCTCCCTTCCAGTGTCCAGTGAGCTGTGGTGACGGAGTCATGGAGAGGACGGTGCAGTGCCTGTCCGCAGATGGTCAGGAAAGCAGTAGGTGTTCCACAGGCGCCAAGCCAGAAGCCAGAAAAGTCTGCAGAAATCCAAACTGTGAGTACTTCGAGAAAACTGCTGCTCTTTAACAAAGGTCATGGGTATTGTGGGGGGCTACGTACGGGCCAAGTGAATTTGTCTCAGATTTCAGTGTTAGATATTTTCTCGACTTGATCCGTTCTTCTGTGAGATTCGGCCTTTAGTGAAATATTTATGATCTTGAGCAAACATCAAAGATTTACTGTCCAGTTTATTTACTTCCCTGCAGTGGGATGGGGCATCAAAGAGGATTTTCGTTTTCCTTTGATTCGATGCAATTTGCCACACTTGATTTAACTGCTGAAATGTGTTTGTGCATGCGTGCACGTGAGTGTGTATACAGTCTGAATGCCTGCTCTGATTTAATCTTTGTATAATACGCTAGTGTACTTATTTCTTTTGTTTGTGTCCTCAAGGCCGTTTGCCTTCCAGCTGTCAGGAGGTCCAGAGCATGAAGCAGCTCCTCCCAGACAGAGAACACTTTCTCAATGTTCAAGGAAAAGCACTCAAGGTATTTTATCTTATTGACTCACAAATGGACAAAGCACAGTGTATGAAACAATAACAGGCAGTGGTTGGATGTAACTAAGTGCATTTACTCAGTTACTGTACTTAGTTGAATTATTTTCAGGTAATATTCACTTTTACTACATATATCATCATAAATCTGTACTTTCTACTCTGTTAACAGTATATTTGATACTTTTGTACTTTTGGTTCCCGGTTTGAATCCCGATTTGGCTGGGTTCTTTCTGTTTGAAGTTTGCAATGTTCTCCCTTTGTTGGTGTGGGTTTTCACCGGGTTCTCCGGCTTCATTACATAGTCCAAAGACATGCAGATTGTGCTAAGGTTAAATTAATTAATTTAATTTAACTCGGGAATGAATATGAGTGTAAATGTCTTTTTATCTCTGTATGTTGGCACTGTGATACAATGGCGAGCTGTCCAGCGTGTATCCCACTTCTTGCCCAATGTCAGCTGGGATTGGCTGCAGCTACCCTTGCGACCCTAAAAAGATAAGCTGTATAGATGGACGGATGGATTTTTGAGGGGAATCGTTCCACTTATCCAATCAGAATGGGGCTGTAACAATAGACCCCGCCTCTTGCAGCAGCAGCATGAAGTGGTTCACTGTTACATTTGGGAAAAGGCTACACTCAGCAATTACTTTTACTTTTAATACTTTAAGTATATTTAAAAGTAAACATACTAAAAGTACCACATAAACCTTAAACAGTTGAAGTTAATGTGGTACTTTTACTTCCACTTGAGTAAGTGACTTAGACACACTGTGTCTGCAGTACAAAACAAAGTGCTTCAAATTCATCTCCCAGTCTGTGTTGTTGAAACACTGTTGGCTCAGCAGCTTGGTCCCAAGGTGGCAAACAGATGCAGCAGGTCTCATAAAGCACAGTCAGTGGAAAGTTTTTCACTGCCATTAAAGTGACTTTAAAGCTCAGGGTCATTTTTACTGTGGTAAAAGCTTGTAATTGCCATCTTCTATTCTACTGCTTTTCCTCACATTCTCACAAACAGTACTGCTCTTCTTGTCCTAATATACACTTCCTCTACTTTTTCTCTCACCTCTATCCCTTCATCCCTGCTTCCACACCTCTTTCCTCTGTCCACCTGTTTCTTCTCCCCAGGTATACTGTGCAGGAATGCAGACAGAGACTCCTCAGGAATACATCACCTTGATGATGGGAGAAGGGGAGAATTTTTCAGAGATCTTTGGCTTCAGGTAAACTCTAGAGCTTACAGGATAACAATGAGAGCAGCCTGATTCATCACAGAAATCCCAGTGACTTTTGACTGCGGAGTTTCCCTCTGTTCTTTATTCCAGAGCAAGGTCTTTCATTTTGAGAGCATTATTCCTCAAAGCCCCCTCTCTCTGGAATAACTTCTGCTCACGTGATAAAATATAAAGTAAAAATGGATCTTAATGTCCAGTAATTTTGCTGTGGCATTTACTTTTGATTGGATCAAACTATAACATGTAGCACAAAAATGATTTAAGCTTTTTATCAGTAACAGAATATTTGTGTACATGTAGATATTGATGTTCTCACTGGTTTGAGAAGTTGCTTTTGTTTTCTGCTGCCTTAATGTGTCAGCTAGTTACCACTGAGTGGCATGGGGCTGCAGTTTTTAGCGTTTTGGTCAAAATACTCAGTCACAGTCCAAAGACATGCAGTTTGGGGTTAAATTGACCGTAGACGGGAATGGTTGCTTGTTTTTGTAGGTCTTTTGATTGGCTGACGACCTGTCCTGTGTGTACCTCACCTCTCTCCCAGTGTCAACTGGGATTGGCCCCAGCCTCCCATTGGACCCTCAGTGGATAAGTGTATACATAGTGGATGGATGGATAATTAATTTAATTTTACCCATTAATAAGCACTAAAATCAGATATTATGAAAACATAAGGCTCCTTTTTTTGTTTGTTGCCTTGCCACGCTGCTCACATAAATGAACACATGAAAGCCAAGCATATGATCATGGGTGTATTCCCTTGGTGAAAATATGACGTAGCCAGTTCAATTTTTTTGAAAGTACGATGTACCATTACAATACAATAATCATTTTAGTTCCTTGATTTGACGCGTTGGTGAGTAATCACACCTAAGGAACGCTTTCTTAAGTAAAGTGCATACGCCCACAATGACCCAGTGAGGATTTCATTGGTCAGACTCATATCTGGCATTCTATTGGTTTAGGTTGAGAATTTTGACAGGGTCATTTCACAAAGAATGTCAGATGAGAAATCTGAGAGCAGAAGTTTTGCGAGGGCACAGAAGCAGCCAGACTGCGAGAAGAAGGACTCAAACTGAATCACAGGACATTTGTGCTGCAGCAGTGAATCTGAGCCGAGCAAATCTGCACGCGAGCACGGACTATTGGAGACAGGGCAGGGATTTGAGGAAACGCATTATAAAATCTCAACGTGAAATGAAGAAATAATGCTCTCAAAATGAAAGACCAGGCTCTTGGCAGTGCTTTGCCTGTAAATGATGAAATTCCATGGAAGTGTAAAGTTGTGTGTGTGTGTGTGTGTGTGTGTGTGTGTGTGTGTGTGTGTGTGTGTGTGTGTGTGTGTGTGTGTGTTTCCCAGGCTGAATGACCCAACCCAGTGCCCAGCAAATGGCTCCAGAGCAGACTGCGACTGCCGAAGAGATTACACCAATGCTGGCATCACCACCTTCTCCAAAGTTCGCCTGGACATCAATAAGATGAACATCATCAGTAAGTGGCCCATACACACACACACACACACACACACACACACACACACACACACACACACACACACACACACACACACACACACACACACACACACACACACACACACACACACATGCCAGAGCATCCTGTGCCAATGTTAACTTTACATTACTCTCCAATAAGAACTTCCTCTGCCATTTAATTATGTCCGTGCTCATGAGGGTTAATGGGATCAAGATGTCTTCAAGGTTTATTTAAGCCGCACACAATTACAAGGCTTGAGGGGATTAGGCCAAACTGCTCTAAGTAGATGGAATTATACTGATATTACCATCAAACTGACCCTAAAACCGAGGCCAGATTTACTGTTGGTGACTTGGTCATTATTGCAGGTGTAAGCTATCATCGTGCGAGTTCACCTAAGGTCTTAGAGCAACAAATTTCAAGTATGATAATTTCCCGAGAATGTTTTGACTTGATTATTCTGTTGTTTCATCTTATTAGCTACAGACTGGAAGTTTGCGTTTACCCGTGAAGGCAAGAGAGTTCCATTCGCCACAGCTGGAGACTGCTACAGCGCCGCCCGTTGTCCACAGGTGGGCATGACAACAGCTGTTAGTTATATGCTGAGGGGGAAACTTGTCATAGCAGGAAAGAACAAGTAATAACACTGATGAGGGCTCAGTTCTTCTAAGTGTCTTATAAGACATTTAATTGAGCAGAAATACATTGAACAGATTTGGTACTTACATATTGTCCAGATGTTATTGCCGTTAATTACAATTGTACTTTTCCTTTTTTATGGTTTGAAATTAAAAATGTCTGTCTTTATAATCAGGCATCCTTTGAGTGCCAGTTAGCATCTCTGTGTCGCGAGGATTTACTACACAACACAACACTTTGCATGTCACTTTAAATTGACTTTAACTGATTTGAAAAATACATGTATATATTATTCTTTACCATCCATATTGAATCCACCCCTGTGTATGAAATGTGCTTTATATTTAAACTACTTGCCTTGTTTGCCCCCTTGATAAACACCTTTAAAGAGCATTCTCATTGATAAATAAAGAAAATTATATTTAATAGATTTGTGCTAATGTCAACTTAGTTTACACTTTCTGTGCTTTTAAAACCATCTCCGAGAATGATTTGAATTCATCATATTCCCTTCTCTCCATCCTTTAACGCTTTTCCCTTCTTTCTGCTGCTCACAGTAAGTCAGTCATTTGAAAGTTGATCAAAACTTTGACTAATACGTTTCTTTTTCTTAGACAGAACTTACATTTCTATGTGAATCCTTAGTCATATTCCTTCTGTGTCTCGCTCCCTCCTCTTTAGGGTCAGTTCAGGATCAACCTCTCAGGAACCGGTTTGAAGGTGGCTGACGACACCTCGTGGATCTCACAGGGCAACTACGCAGTGACTGATGTACGGAAATCACAGGTACTGGCAGCTCGGGACACACATATTCTGTGGTAACAGCAAACTTTGACTGTACAGTTTGGAAAGTATACATTTTGAAAAAAATGAAAGAATACTTATATAATTGCTGATCCATGCTGATATTTGGTGAGGCAGCGTCTTTATTTCATAATCATTCACTTATCTTCAGCACCTCTTTTTAGTGCTCTCTTCCATATTCCCTGTTTGTGTCTCTTTGCTGCTCTGAGATCTCATCCCTCCCTCCCCTCTCCCTCCTCTCTGCATGACCTCCTGGCTTCAGGGCTCCTGGTGGGCATAGTCCCAAGCGAGTTCTGTATTCCCAGCCTCTCCTCATAAACTCGCTGAGAGGGGACCTTTACTGGGCAGCTGCTCCCTCAAGTGCACACCCTCCACCGCTCTTGAAATGGAGATCAAGCTGGAGAGGGCTTTTTGGCGAGGCGCAAAACAGGAGACAGAGAAGATGCCAAAAAGTGTTCACAGCCTGATATCCACAGCCGGCCGGCCTCTCTCCATGCACTCGGGGCTGTTTAAATAGAGCCAGGTTGTGACAGTGGGACGGGGAGAGCACTACAGAGGAGATCAGAAGAACCACTTGCTGTGCTCTGTCGCTTTCATGTCGTGGGATAGTGGTTTTTGGAGTCCTCGTCTGATGCAATTTCCTTTATGGCTCCTAGAGGCTTGCATGGAGCTGCCCATTATGCTGCATGCAAATTGTGCAAGTGATTAATTAGCTTGTGTTTCCCTGCTTGTTGCTGAGAGTGATTACCCAATTCACACCTGATGACGAGCTGTGCGCTGGGCCTCAGATTCTCTTTGTGAGTCTTACGAAAAAGGAAAAGCTCATTTCAGTGGAGCCAAAACAATCCTGTCCAGATACATTTCAAAGAGACTACTTGTAACATAACCTAGTGCCGTCGCTGTCGAGACTATCTTCTTTACAGAACTGACCTCTGTAACTCTGACAGATTGGTATATTGAGTGTTGGAAAATATTTCTTAATCACACGACAAAGACAAAACAACAAAAAGCAAGAAAGCTGTGATCCTGTGATCCTGTAAAATCTGTGTCACCATCACACTATTACAAAACCTACTAATCCTAAAACACAACAGCAAACTTTTATTAAATGTTTGTAATTCCTCTTGTGCCCACAGGATGGTAGCAGAGTGTCAGGAATGTGTGGAGGCTACTGTGGTAAATGTACACCGTCCTCTGGCTCCAGTCTGCCTGTAACCATGGAAACGACCTAATGCTATCACACAGGTTTGAGATTTATTTTAAATATACATTTAACAATATGTCACTTTTTGTTGAAACAAAGGTACAATCGGAAATTAAATATGTGTGTGTGTGCATGTGTTTGTGTATTTCATATTATAAAAAGAGTGGAGTTCATACCCCCACCAAGGCCCAGCCCCCTTATGAAACCATGTTTAACTCACTTGATCCAGATTTCTATTTGGATCTGCAACACTCATAAATAATAGTCCCCTAAAAATGTCTGTTTTCTTTCATCGAGATCCATGATCCTCAATTATTCTCTTAGAAATCAATAACAATATCAAAGTGTACGATCTCACTATGTGAAAGTGAAAACAAATCCTCATCTGGATCTGCACCAAAAAGTAATGGTGACCTTTCTTTGGTCTCACCCCTCCACAAAATTCCATAGAAATCACTTGAGCAGTTTTTGCGTGTTCCTGCACACACAGATGAAAACATGAGCTCCTTTGTGCAGGTAAAGATATTCTCTGCAGCTCTGTTCAGTGAATCCACCTCTTTCCTTTGTCAGGTATTCATGTTGCTGTGCAGGATCATGAGCAGTAACTGAGTGCTAACGCTGTTTGCATCATGATTTCTTTCCAGCATCTATTCTCATTCATCTCAGCTGCAGTCCTCTCCAGGTGCACGCCTTGTCCACACCTCCCGCCTCTTTGGTGCTTCAGTCCACTCACAGCTCAAACCCGTCCTTCATACGACCTCTGTTACGCCCACGTGTGTATAATGTAAATGAATCAGGTGTAAGTACTGTACATAGCAGGATCAAAATGTCTTATTTATTGTACTCTCCATTTATTTTTGTATCGTAATGTGTAATTTAACAGTTTTGTTGTCAATACTGAACACAGCACACTTGCCATTCAGCAGATTTAGTTTTTATTTGCCACAGTGTGCCTTCCATGTTGGATATTGGACTTTGCAGTACCGCCGTTACTCCACTGTGTCACCGCCATATGCTCCTTTCTGGACCAGTTTAATAAGTTGTGTTTGATCCAATGATGTTATGATTATAATGGTCTGCAGTCCTGTTGTTTATATGCAGTGAGGTGTCTTTAATCAGTGGGTCTCTTTTCTATCATCCTCCAAGCTTTCTGGAGCACAGGTGCTAGAATCCTGTACTACACTGTGTTGTATAAGCAGCTCTTTAAAAAGACGTTTTGGGTCAGTGATGTGGGTTTTTTTTTTACTTCGAATGTCTCATTTAGTCAGATGTTACCAGTCCAGAGGTCCGTCCAGTCTCAAGTGTGCTTTTATTAGCTGTCATTCCAGCTACGTAATTCTTACCTCAGTAAACCTCTGCGGTGTTTGTAGCCGATCACATTCAAACCCACTGGATTGTGCCCGTCCGCATCTGTCCAGCTGTTTACTGCAGCTGCAGGTCCTCGTCCTGTCAGATCGGAGACTGGGCTTTTTTAGGATCAGCTGTGATAATAACACTGCAGGAAAAAGCCAGGTGTTACTTCCATGACTCCAACACCTGCATTCGTAAAATACACTCATACTGTTAAAAGTCCCTCTGGGAATACAGTCAGTTCATTTTCTTTTTAGTTAGTAGAAAACATGAGGTGAAATAGTTTGATACACAAACAGTATTTTCTCTGAAATAGGATCCATACATCAGCATTAGTATGTGTTCAGGTGTTTGAAGATCTCAATTTCAGTGCTGTAGGAAGACACTAGATATAAACATGTGTGCACGTGTGTGTGTGTACCTTTTCCAGTACAAACACTGACCTTGTCAGGACCAGTAGAAGTCATGGGGACCAAAGCCTGGCCCTAATGAGACAAATGTTATTTTCTGAGCTCCTGGTTAAGGTTAGAGGTAAGATGTGAATTGGTCACAATGAATGGAAGTCAATGCAGAGTCCTAAAAATGATAATAATGTGTGTCCTTGTGAGTGCACATGCAATGAGTTGTGAGGTTAGGATTTACAGCTCACATCTAGAGAAGTTTAGCCATACACAAGCATACTGGCACGTAACAAACACACACACACACACATATTACTAAAAGAATCGTAGAGATTACGCTGCCAGACTTCAGAGAGCCCCTGAATTCCTCTGCGTATATATCTCAGGTGGTGTGCAGTGACCAGGGAGAGCTATTAGTACCTCTTAGCTTTTTACCGAGGGCAGGTTATCTTATCTGGAGCAGCTTGAAAGAATTCAGAAAACAGAGACTTCACCTCGGGCCGATTCAAATTCCAGTATAGATACTCCGCAGATATAATGCACTGGTCCGACCCTGGAGACACCTCTCACACTGCTGAGCCCACAGGCCCCCGCAGCATCATGTGGGTCCAGATGCTGCCTGTAGACCAGCTCATGTACCTCACATTCTCCTCTTTCTATTTTAAATCTGTCCAAACTGTACATATGAACATGCTCATGCCATGAACGTGTTGTTGTGACAATATCAGGGTACTTTTTATTTTGTGTATGTATGTTTTTGCATCTTTTAACCAGTTTAATGCAGTTTCTTGATTTTCTTCTTAAAGAGACACAAGCAGGAATGATTCTTTGCATTCTGTAAGCCGTAGTGATGTGTAGAGTAGGTATGTAGAGTACATTTTACATGTACGGGTGATGAAGAAGCCATATTTTATTAACTTCAGCCAAAGGGAATTTCACACAGTTTTAATCTGCATCTTTACACATTTTGAACAATGTCTAACAGCGTTGGGGAAGTTGTGTGTCTTCAAAAAGGATCTTCACTCATTGTGAGTGTCAGTTCAGTCCACAGAGTTCTCAGGTGTCACACAGTAAATGAAGGGATTACTATGATATTTATGTGTATTTATCTTATGTTACATATTTGCCACGTGTTTATCAGGTAACTGAACATGTATTATTGAAGTGTCTTTGCATACGCTTTTATTTTATATGCAGTATTTATTTAACTTTTTTTCTATGTGAATGTACATAAATGATTATGAATTACCATGCAGTATTATTGCCATAAAATGAACTGTCTGGCAACACACCAACTATTTTGTGAATACATTTATTTATATGTTCTGTATGTCTCATCTGCATAAACTTTATTAGCAGGTTTTGGTGCTGCCATATAAAAAGCATGATTAATGATCTGGTGAAGTCGATAATGGGAAGAAAATAAAAATGCCTGCACTGGTCGTCTGTCTGCTTCTCACACGATTATATAATTTGAACTCCAGTTTGTCCTTGACGTATCATTCAGCAGTAGTACTGGCTGTAAAAATCATGGATTTACGATATCAGATCCTGGCTCTTATTTAGTGCTTCCACCTAATTATGATTACCCTCCTTCCACCATCATAACAGTCTGGTTTGTGACCTGGCAGATGTGTTTTATGGAGCTGATCTCTCGTCTCGTAATGATGAATTATTAGACCATCTACATGTTGTCAGCACTGCTCGTCCAATAAAGCTCACAGCTGAGCAGATCTCAGTAGGGAAAGATCGTTGTTTGGTTGCCAGATCGATGAAGTTTTCCCAAACTTGTGGAACATGATCTGTATTTCATGTTGTTTCTTGTCATCTCCGGTGAAACCCGCACGGCAGCACGAGCCAACGAGACATTTAGGGACTGACTGAAATGTCTGTCAACACCTTGAGTAAGGTGCTGTTTATAAAGTGGCTGTTACACAGGGGATGAGTGTGAAAAGACGGATGGCAGGAAGGGGGGTTGAGACAGGAGCTTTCAACAGCTCCAGAAACTTAAGAGTGTAATTCACAAACATCCAGGGAGTCAGTTTGTAAAAAGTTATTCCCTTTTCATTCTTGCACTCTGTGAGATATCCCCTCTGTTGACAAATGACAGCAGGTTTTTATAACACCAGATATTTCAGATAATAAGAATGACAGAGCTACAGGAAATCCTTTCTGAGCCAGAATGTCATCTCGAGCTCGGCCTTGCTGCTCATAAATAGTTGCATTGCTATTGAAAGTTATCATGAATTCCTCCAGCCATGCTGAATATAGATTAAACATTTCATAGACATGTCAGTGAGACTGGATCCTCTCGCTCCAAGTTTTCAGCAGCTCATCTGATCACAGGCGGATTCTGCATTTAAACCACTGAACCACAGTTTGCAGGACGTACTGCAATGTCTATTATTACAAGAGATTATGGTACAATATAACATGAAAAGCATATAATATATGAATTTGATCAGACCAAGACTGATTTTGAGTTAATTTCTTCAATTAGAATTGAGCTCATTGAACTGCTGCAATTTGGATATAATCGTTGAACTGTGGGAAATGTTCAAATATGACAATATAAAACTATTTAAACTTCACAACTTGGAATTCAGATCACCGCAGTTTTCAAAGTAAAATACTGAATTTTTGTATGAGATAGCATATCAGAATTATGAGGTGTGGAATACGAGATAAGGTCTCCCTTTTTCTTTCTTTGAAGAATGCAGGGTGTTCAGTTTCACAAGCCGGCAGTTCAGTTGCTAATAAGATGCAAATCTTTATGGCCTTTATCTGCTTCCATACACATGCATGTGTTTAAAACTTGAAATAAACATGTATAAATGTGTCCATAAGTTACACAGCAGATATGTATAAACCCGACAGGTTCTGTTCTGGCTGATTGAAGAACATGAAAGGCTCATGCACTTTAAATGTCTTTGGGTTTGTGTATGAATACGGTCGATATTTGACATAACTCCTCAGAACAATAGCTCTACAAACTGATACAGGAGATATCAGATTCCTCCAATAGAAAAATGACAAATCTACAATCTAGTGATACAAACACATGGATATATTCATTCAAAACCAGTGCAGTCTACTTCTCTGTGTGTCTGTATCCTGGTGAGTACAGTGAGTACAGTACTGAAACTTTCCCACAAAGATTAGAGCAGTGATCTAAGCAGCCTCAGGTTGCACTAGATGTTCCCGACACTTCAGAACGTCACGTCCACCACCTCACAGGCAACTGCTCATTGAACCGAGAGTCGGCCCTGACAGACCTCTGCGAGTCAAAAGTTCACCGGCAAGGTATTTCAGATAATGCGAAGGAAAATGCGCAGGATTAGAAATCCTGGATAAAGCTTTTATGAAGAGAGTTTTTTTCCCTACAATGTCCAATCAGCTCATTACATGAACACTCACAGCTGACTGTGACCTACGACCAAAATAATAATTTTTCCTGGATTCCAACTGCATTCTGCATTGCTACTGGAAATAACACACAAGCTGTGTTTGATTCTGCCAACAGTGTTTAGACACTTAACTTCAGACTTAATGAAGGCAGTTTGAAGTCTCGTGTCCCCAGAGTCAGCTCGTCTCACCATCATTACCATCATCATTCCTCTAGGTAATCTAGGCTGAATTTGAACTGGGGCTCAGCAGTGAGTGGAAGCCTCAGGCTCGCGTGCACACACAGTTAGTTTGGATACCCAGATACACTTTGTGTTTATCTGAGTGCAGTGAGTGAGTGAATGTATTTGTGTGTGTCTGTACAGAGCACTGATGTCAAACAGGAATTTCTCTCTTTTCTTTTATTTACTGGTGCAACTCAAGTGTCTCAAGGCTAGATTCTGCCCTTTGTTTCCTCTTCTCATTTCACTGAAGTGCACAATCATTTAGTTTTCACACAGCTACACCTGCTCTGCTGCCTTTCTTTCTCTGTTTCCTTCTTTCTTTCTGAATTGGGACTTATTACTTCCATTTTTTAGTTAGTCTGTTAGTGAGCATGATTAAAACAACCACCACATCCACTACAAATATTCATCCCACAACCGATTGTAATGAATGATAAATTAGTAAAATATTAATACTATTATTAATATTAATAATAATAACACTAGTGACATTTGCCACCAAAAATTATTTCAAATCGAACTTAAACATTAAAGTTTGCTTCATCTTTTTTTGGAAGTTTGAACAAATTCCATCAATAGACAACAATCAACCCTGCATTAGTTTCTTCTTGACTTCCCTTCAATGTCTGTGGCATTTACAGATTAAACATAGATAGTGGCTGAAACTGGGCATCTCAGTTCACATTAATCAGGCAGACCATAATACACATCAGGTGCTCTCGTGAGTATATATGGCAGCACTACGTGCGACTCGAAATTAAGTTACACTGTTCATGGGGTTAAAGAACATGTGACCCATGTAACAGTGTGACTGATGAAGGTTTACAGGAATAGCTTCTGGAATATAATGGCGCTCTTTATGACTCACAGGAGTAAGTTAAGTTTTCATTGTCTTTTTAGAATCGGTTTTGTTTGTTTTTTGGTATCAAAAACATACTGAAATCACAGCTTTGTTTTTGGTGTAATCCAGGATCCATCCAGCACAATTCATTAGTTATTCAAACCTTCACAGTGAAAGCTGCAATAATATCCATGCAAATGTAATGTCTCCCGCATTAAACACTGTGTGTGTGAGAGAAATCTAAAATACCATCCACATTTGTGTCGTGAAAGCCTGAACTTCGTGAAAAGTCGTGAAAGCCTGAACTTTAGAGAGTCGTGAAAGCCTGAACTTAGAGAGGCTGACAGAGCTGCATAACATGTGTAGAATACATCCTTGAAGAATGTCCTATAATACAATAATTAAGAACATCTGGTAAAGTGCATCTGTGAGTCAGAGCACTCTCTCGCTGAGGTTGTGCCGGTGAGGCTCAAAAGCCTTTTTTCTCTGATGGTGAATCAACCCTGTCAGACCACAGGGAAGAAAAATACCGTGTGGGGAGAATGTCAGATTCTTCTGGTGAGAGGAATGGATGTGAAGAATAAATGTGAATTGAGAGATGCTCTAAGAGAATGTATAGAGGAGTGACTGCACAAGTGTCTCTCTGCTGTGAGTGGGAATAGAAAGAAAAAAATTCTGTTATTCCTTAGTCAGGTTGTGTTATGTCATATTGTAACTGCTGGAAAGAATCTTTTCAAACTACTCGTCTTTTGCCACAAGAGATATTGCAATTCATAATGCAACTTCCAAGGCAACATGGTGTGTGGAGGAGAATATGAGCACAAAACATTTATTTCCACTATGATTACAGGGTCTGTTATTTATCCTGAGACTGGACGTCAGGACTGCTCCACACTGTCATTTACCACTGCATCCCTGGCTTCATCCAGCTTAATTATAGTTTTTTCCCTTTTAAAAAAAAAGGGATTTAATCTCGTTTCAATTGGCTGTGAAGCAAACAGGGTGGAGCTGCCACCCGGAACCCCCAGCTCCATTCATTAATAAAGGAAGTTAATAGACGGGTCTGTAAGCCAGGACAGACTCTGTGCGTCTGGATCAGTCGCAGGGATTTCTGTTTTTAACGAAAGCGCACGCTCGTGTCCAGCTTCCTCTGCGTCTCCTTTTGTGTCGATACTAGTGTCTTTGCTGTCCTGGGATCAGCCTGTCATGTTCGGTCGAAGCTCCAAGAGGAGAAACTTCACCACATCATCGGTAAGTATGGGAGACACAAGATTGTTTTTAAGGTTTCCATAGCGCGTGTATCGACGTGCCGTTACGCACGCGTCTTATTGTTTTAAGTTGTGAAGTTTTTCCTGTTTCTGCTCCTGTTGCCAAGGGCATCATGTTACATGTGTTCTGAAAAAGCCCTGGCACACAAGCCTCATTAACAACATCAATACTTATTCTACTTGTTGGCTTCACAAGCTACGTGAAGAAGATGTCAAACTTGCGTAAAAGTGGCACACATACTGTGTGTAGTGTTTTATAGGAACACAGTAGGTGAATAACTCACAGAAGAGTGAGTCTCTGACATGTAGAGTTTCCAGGTTGGTTGAGTTGATATTTAAAAGGACAAAGGTAGGGCTGGACAATATAGGAATAATTTAGAAATAATATATCATGCAGCTTGAAAACATAATTAATTACTTGCCACATGAAGAAAAAAGTTCTCGGATTAAAACCAGATTTATGCACATATATTTCAAATCAAGCACACTTCTGGCACTGGGTCTTATACAGCTGAGAACAGAAATCTTTTATCTGGTCCTCCAAGTTGGTCGATTTGAAAAACATCCCTGTGAAAAACAGGTTGTGTGAATTAAGAGAGGTTGAGAATGAAAATCACATAGACGTCTGCATTGTACTGATTTTGAGAAGTAAAGATGAGCTTTACAACAATAAATGTCTGTTCAAAATCTAGAAATGTTCTGCTGCACTGATGATGACAGAATTAAATAGTTTAATGGTAATAAGTTGACTACATTTGTTTCTAAATCTTGGAAAAACGTCAGAATGGTTTATTTGTCACGTATTGTTATTGGTGCTGCTACTCACATATTGTGCATGACACAATGATCAAAATCAACCACCATTAGAATATCAATAATTATCCCAATGTATTTTTATCAATTGCAAATTAACAAAAGTTCCTTATATATTGATGTAAAGCGTATGCATTGTGCAAACACAGGAAGTCTAACACTTTATCAAGTGTTTGTAATGTTTTTTGCTGTTTATCAAGTATTTGTCATTCTCTACTCATAGATAGATAGATAGATAGATGAATAGATTTATTGATCCCAAATTGGGGAATTTCCCAGAGTTTAAAAGAGTTTTAAACCACAACCTTCAATCAAAATCAGTCTTCAAACTTAAAAGAAATAATAATGTGACATTTATTGCGATAACTATCAATATCGACTAATGTGAACATGTTTATCTTGATATAATTGTCCATATTGTCCAGCTCTATAGACCTAATAAGTGCTGTATAAACAAATAGAAGTTGTCAATCCCATCTATGTTTGTGTTTGTCCCAAGCTGAGCCCTGCAGATGAGCCCCAGAGAGGACAGCCCTGTATCACCTGTGGAGAACAGTGTCCTGGCTTTTCCCTGCACGCATGGAGGTAATGCCATCGATTCATCCTTGAACCAAATTCACTGTGATGCCCACACTGTCATTACCCCCCCCACCCCCCCCCCCCCCCCCCCCCCCCCCTGGTGTGTAGATACTTCCAGACAGGAGGGAGGTCAATATCATGCCATCGTTGTGGTGTGATGCTTATTTACATTTTTACACATCGCTGAATTAATCCACACTAAGAGTTGGAGCCAGTGATTATTTGCTTTGCTGTGAAAAACGACACATAACCAACCGATTAAGTCACTAGAAATCAGTTTATATACAGTGCAATATAAAAGAAACAGTGTTTCTTCTCCAAGTAGCGCAGCGTTCAGGAGGAAACCCTCCAGACCCTTGGTATGTTGAATAGAATCAGTCATGCATACTCCTGTGAAGGAGCCATTGTTCTGGCCCTGTGTGCTCTGAGATAATAGTTTTTCCTGTAAGACCTTTAATGCAGCGGGGAGGATTCACGCCTGAGGCTCCCGCACTCGCTCGGTCACAACTGGCCGGACGTAAACCAGGTTATGCTGCGAAACAAAACTGTGTATTGTGAGAGGACGTGTTCCTGTGATGAAGTGCAGGTGGTTCGGGTTAGTGCGTGGACGAGTGTGTCTAATGTGTGTGACTCTGTTTAAAGGAATGCAATGCACAGAGTGTCACACAAGTGTGGGTTTATTAGCATCAGCTGATCCTTACATCCCACAACCACTCAATAACAAACTCACTATTAGCAGCACCGACTTAATGGAGGAGTTATGAGCTGTATCACTGGATTTATACCTTTAAGTGGCTGCTGGAGATGAAGTTTGTGGAGACAAACAAAATTCTAAGCCACATCATGTACTGATTACAAATCCCCCATTGCAATCGTGCAACACAATAAGCTGCTTGACTTGCTCCATAGAGGATTAGCTGGGGAGGAAAAGCCTAAATTACAACCTACTAAAGTAAACCGTGTAAAGAAAATATAACTATTTGATTCAGTTAAATTCTTCTTACACCTGCGCAGTCTGTAAGGGTTTGAATTCATCCTGCAGTACTACACGGCAATTATTCCTAAAAAAACACTTTAGTATTTTGGCAAAAGAAAAGTCTACCAAGTTGGAGGCAGCGTATTCAAAGCTGACACGGCTGCAAATGGATTTGTCGAGTGTTTTCTCTTCTAATATTGAACCCCAACAGAAGGGGCTGGGCCTGTACCGTAAAGACCGTCTCCTTTTGCTGTAAAGTAAACTGGTGCAGGGGCAACCACGGGCTCAGGAATGCAGCCTTTATTGCCTCCGTCTTTGCAGTCTCACAATAAAAAGTCAACTTTATCCCGTCCGCCAAACTGGAATAGAACGTTGTCAGTGGACACGGAGTAAAAGGAGCCTGACTTTGTGTGTGGAGGCAAAAAAAGGCTGTTTTATTGCTCCGACCGGTCTTTGTTACTGAGGAGAAAACTTTGGCTGTTTCACAAAGAATGTCCTGCTTCTTTCTCAGGCAAAACTCAAAGTGTTTTCATGCTTATTTTACAGGGTATGTTAGATGTGCTGGTGTTTGGGAATGCGGTGGACTTGAAGTGACCCTGAGGTTAGCGATAGTGAGATGAGGGGGATGTGCTGCCCCCTACATGCTGTCTCCTGTGGTGACAAACCAGATGCTGTTTGTCTGCTTCTCATTCAACCAAAGAAAACAACAGTTTCAAATAGATTTGGTTTGTTGATTTAGACACAGAGATATTATGGTGCATGTGAACTGCTGTACTTGTAAACTCACCTTTCCAGACATGAAGTCCGATGATATGTCAGAAAAATTGGGCATTT
Organism: Hippoglossus hippoglossus; assembly: GCF_009819705.1. Taxonomy (NCBI): domain Eukaryota; kingdom Metazoa; phylum Chordata; class Actinopteri; order Pleuronectiformes; family Pleuronectidae; genus Hippoglossus; species Hippoglossus hippoglossus. Next base: position 21,250,374 of record NC_047155.1, on the reverse strand, counting down.
GGCCGCATTCACAAAACTGGACAATGGCTGGAACATTCAGGCGGGGGTGGCGTCTGGGTAGATCATGCAGGAGACAGAACGTGACATATAAATTCCACTGCGGAAATCACATGTTTTTGTTTACAGCACATTAACATTCGCGACGGCCCTTATCGCCAAAAGCTCTTCAATCTCGTTGTCTTTCCAGGTAGACATCTTTGTCGGTGTCTCTTTTTCATTCTGAGATATTTGTATTATTAATATATATATTTTCATTTTTGTGTCTGTTGCGGCCATCAACATTTCATTCAGTTCATTTGGACATTTTCCGGGGATTTTACGAGGGGGACGGCATGAAAGGTTCTGAAAAATGTCCAGATCAACTTACCCAGAAATTTGCATTCTCACATACAGCCCTGTCAACCTCTGTGCATGTCTGAAAGCAGCTTTACCCTCTGCCATACATGATTTATTATTCATCTCTAAGAAGTAGAGATATGAAACTGGCTATCCCCAAATCAACAACAGTATTTTTAGACATGCGAGCAGTGTGGCTCTATTGGGGTAAAGTTATGTCCATGTATTGATCCATCACTTTGTTCCTGAGCAACTGTTAGCATCCTAACATGCTAAACAAAGATTGTGACCATGGTAATCATTGTAACTGCTTAACAACAGCATGTTAGCATTGTCACTGTGCACATGTGACTTTGTCAGGTTTAGCATTTAGCTCCCTTGTCTTGACCTTTTTCACTTGAGACCTTTTTTAAAAGCAATGAGTGTAAACTGTTGTCACCTCACATTATGGGAGGAGTGTGGACGTGAATTAACTCAGAAAATTCACAGAAGATAGCATGGTTTTGTGTGGCAGAAATATAATTAGTTTTCACTTGGTGCTTTAATATCTTTTGGGACTCCTTGGATTCCTGTTGTGTCATTTAATAGTTGATGGACATGTGCTGTTTAACTGAGGTCCCAGGAATGGAGCTCTTATAGAATGAATATGTTACAGCTACACAGTCTTTGAACTATTAACACATTTTTGTCTTAGAATTCACTAAATTATTGATGATCCACTCAATATTCAGTAGATGAAAATAGATACTGTACACATACTGACTCTGCTTATCCCCCCTCCGTCCTCCATATTGCCTCTGTGTAAGATGCTTCCACTAAGCAAAGCCCCTGGGGGGGTTCAGACTGGTCTTTTATACTAAGTTGACTGAGGGTGTTGAAGCATTTCCCATTCAGAGAAAAGAGTGGAGCCTGTATAGTGTCGGGTATTTGGAATCACCCAGGCCTACCAAAACATTACCCTGGAGAATTTTCCTACTGAAATTGTTTGACTCAAATGTGAGTGAAAAACCCAGCAGTCAGTGTCCACAAACTTTCATCTCCAAAAAAATGTGCCGTAAGAAAGTGCTTACATAAAGGGGTAACCAGTGGCGAATTTAGGATTTATCCAAATCAGGGGCCATTAAGGGGCCACAATTTACACAGAGTGGCCAATTATATGTTCAACTTCCATGCAGAAGTCATGATTCATCACATTCAAGTTATTCCTTGTTAACTGTTAGCTCTGTAGCTTTGAGCAAAGCCGTACACCAGGGAATATATTTTGAACTGTAATTTGTGTACTTCCAAAAAGCTTAGGAAAAAAATCTTTACAAATTGTACAATATATAATGTTAGTATTGTCGGTCAGTGAAAAAAAGACTACTGACAGGAGAGGGGCACTTCCGTGGCCAGTCAGATTTCAGCTTGGGCTGTGGGTTTCTAAATCTAAGATTTTACATAGGGTGTCTGGCCAGATCCTGTGTGACAAACTAATACAAAAAAAGACGAAGAGTTTGTGTTACCTGGCTGATTGTGTGTCAGTACCTGTGTAACCCAGTAAGCTGAGTTGACTGCTATGGGCAGGTTAGTTTCTTCTTGCACAACATGCTTCATCTGAATTATTAATGCTTTGCCTTTGGCTTGATTGCTTTTCCTTGTGCTAATGAGCCTCATTACCAGGCTTATTAACATGTGCCCTGAGTGTGAATTTGCTATCTGATCCCGATCATATGACTCTCCTCTGCATGATGCATGTGTGCTTTAGAGGTGCGTTTAAAAGGTTACACTTGACCTGTTGCACAGGGTTAGTTCATTCCGCACATGAAGCGGACTACAAAGGAGGATTTATGCCATGAGATCTTGCCATTTGCTCTTTCTTCATTTCCTCCCGGTCGAGAGCACAACATAAACTTCATTTACAGCAGCAGGTTTAGTTCAGGTTTTGCCAGAGCTGGACAAAGCCGGTCCTTGTGTGCAACAGGGCCTCGGCTGAAACTTTAGCTGGCTAAAAGCAGTAGTGAGGGGGAAGAAGAAGAAGAAGAAGAAGAGGAGGAGGAAAAAAAAAAGGAGGATGACTGCAGCAGAACAAGAGGGATCAGGGTTGAGTTTTAACCCGGCCCTGAAAGGCTCGCTGAAGTCTGTCCCCTCGGTAACCCTGTGTGATCTGCATAACACAGGCCGGCCGGGCCATTCACTATGTTAACATGACGGCCCGGCAAATAAAACTGTCAGGGCGACCAGGCATATGAATGGGTCCTGGCTATTTTGGCAGAGAAGAAGAAGACTTGAGGTGAAGAGGAGGAGAAAGAAAGAAGAAGCCATTGGTGGTCAGTGCACACAAAAGAGAGTTTAGCAGATTTATCACAGAAGCTGTGTCTGGGTATTGGCATGGAGATGGTAAGCCTCCTCACTTCACAGTATCCGGGGATGGAAACATTCTCCGTCCTGCTGTCCTCTCTCCCTCCCTGGGCTGGTTTTGGTGCGGAAAGCAGCTGCGGTAGCGCTCAACATGGGTTCAGGAGGCAAATGACTTGTTAAGCTGGGTTTTCTATTGTGCAAATGGCGTTTTTTGTCTTTGTCATATAGGGCGCGATTTATTCTGAAGTGGTTCATATTTTGACAGGGCTGCAGGGTCATGTGATATATGAGTGATGTTCACAGATAATGGAAACCTGGGGAACTGTGAAGCCCTGAAATAAATCATAGTTTGACCTTTGGGGATCTCTGACAGTGTTCGGCTGAACTTGTCCCTTCCCATCGCTCTCATTTCATTCCCTGCTGCTGTTTCATTCCCTCTCTTCTTCTTCTTCTTCTTCTTCTTCTTCTTCTTCTTCCCATTCCACTCAAATCACGCCACGCCGCCCACAGAGAAACACACGAAACGCAGCGTTTGATTTGACTGTAGTGATTCAGATACGGTGAGGATTATGCATGGCGGTCACGGCAACAAAGATGGTCTTACCATTAAGCCGGGGCCGAGATCCTGAGGGGCCTGTTGGTCAGCTGCGGAATTCCAATGAAATCCCAGCATCAGAATTCAACGGGGCAGATGATGTGACATAGAAACGCTCGTAGAGGTCACAGAAAGAGAAGCAGACCACGACTGAATTCCTGTAGTATTCCTCATTTCCTCTGTCTTCACGTGAGAGTTTTAATAATGAGCACAGGTAGAGAAACATACTGCCTCCGATTTGTAACTTTGAACACACGCAGTCTTTCAGTGCAGAAGAATCCACTGTGATTCCCAAATTCTTATTAGATATTTTGAATGGTCGCTCAAGCGTTGATAACAATATTGCTTCTTCAGGCAGAATATTTGATGCCTCCTCTGATTGATTTGGTGCGACGGAGCTGCTGGGTGTTTTATTGGCTGCCTGTGTATTTGTAAACCCTGTCAGGAGAGCGGAAATGATCCCTCTCCTCTGGTCTAGATACAGCTTGTAATTATGATTGTGTGATACCTCAGGACCAGATGCTGTACAGCCAGAAACAAAAAGAGCTTGTTTGTGTATCCTGATATATTTGCATGTACTTCGACGAGTGTATGTTGTGCATCTCTCAAAAGAGTGAGTGTCATTGTCATGTCCAAAAGAAAGAAGGATGAGCTCTGAGAGACGGCAGCAGGTCGTGTCATCTCATCCACCAGGTGGGTTCTGGGTGCAACAGGAGATGCTGCGAGGTGTTGGGTTGCCTCAGTGCTCGGTGCATGTAATTGCCTCTGTTAGTCGCCGTAGCTGCTGTATCATTAGTACTGCATGATGAGTTTCAAAGCGTATGCACTCCACACAGCAGCGTAATGCAGGTTTATTGACCAAGTTTATTATTCAGATAACCCTCAGGTGAAACTAAACAGAAGAAAGTATAATGCAATATAATGCTGATGCTCACTCACTGAAAGAAAATTCCATTTTCTTTTAATTTGTGTAAGAAAGTCTCCTGTGTTTTCACTGAGAAACAGCAGTGCATGACAAAAGAAGAAACGGGGGGGGGGGGGGGGACAAATTAATGAGAAAGGCTTAAATGGGAATTTATCTGAATTAAAATACTTTGGGTACAGGGAGCAGTAGGAAAGCAAACTGATAAACCGACAGAATACAAATATGATGTTCTGAATATATTGATTCCCATTATGTCCCTAGCAGCATTTAGGACAACTTGTCTGTCTTTTACTTTCCACTGAAAATAGTTGTGGCTCCACATCAGTTTTGAACTTTGTCCTCAATTTCTCACATTGAACATATAAAGGCCACACTGTAAAATAAGTTATTTCACATATATATATTGTATTATTTACTGTTTAGTTTCTAAATTAAGTATAAATACCATTAAAAAAAATACAATGAAACGTACTTTGTTGAAGAAAATAAAAGTTTTAATCTGTAAATTGATATATTGGGAAATTATAGATTTATTTCACAAGATCGAGATCAGTCTTGAATTCTGAATTACATTGAACTCTATATGTAAAAAAATACTAAAATTATATCCTATTGCTGAATGTATGTATTTGCATTTGTTTTAAATATCTGTAGAATAAGTTTTTTTTTTTACTGTAGTTTGACAGTAAAGTGTTTTTTCTTTTACAGTGTACCCTGGAAAACTGCTTTGCCATCTCAGATCCTATAGATGCTAAATAATCCCCCTACCAGCATCCTGATGGACAAATAAAAAACAATTTAAAAAAAAATCAAATTATTTACTGATTTGTCAAATTAAGTAAAGCTGTTTCAAAGGAGTTGAAACCAGCAGGAGGCAACATGTCTAACTTTATCCCCAGGTCCAGGAACAGCTGCAGGAGCCTGGGACTTTAATTTTAATTTCAGGGTGATGCTATCAGCTAAACAGTCCCAATAGGGCACAGTGTACGATAGAAGAAAAGAAGAAATTAAGTAGGTTAAGTGAATACAATGAAATTGTAAATTGGCCTTCTTTAGTCCAATCCCTTTCTTTCAGGTCTGTGATGACAACAAGGCTAGTAAAAAAATACAAGATGTCATCCAAGAAGTGATGCACAAAGAGCATGACTGTACTGAAACTATTATATTGGAAAACCTAACGTATACTTCATATAGATTCATTGTATTGGACAGCTGTATAAGTGTGTGTGTAGTGTTTTCAGGCAGCTTGTGTATAATAGAGCCGGTATATAGTGTCAGTCTGATCCACCTAAGTCTCTTCTTATCAAGGTCATCTCTAACAGGTGCTCATGTGTTTGGATTAAGAGCGATAGGCATCAGAAAAGTCCTTTTAGTCTCTCATAGAAAATGGTATGTGTGTTTCAATATGTTGTCTCTCATATCAGGTTATCCCCTTTTTTTAAAGACATTTCACTCCTCTGCATTGTAATTGTCACTTGTTTATGTAAATACAGGGCACCATTGTAAACGCTCTGCTCTCAATCGGTTTGTACCCTGTCTAAATAAAGCTTATCTATCTATCTATGGAGAAAAACACTGAGTGTGATTTGATCTCAATGATTAAGTCCATTATGTCTCACTTATATAAAATCATTCAAACTTATATTTAAAAAGGGCTTTTATTGCAGGTCGATGCCATAATTGAGTGATGCTGGAAAGTGCATTTTATCTAGTGAAGGAGAAATCCAGAAGTAAATCCCAGTGTTGAAAGTGCATTGTGTGTGAAATTGTGGTATAATAGTAAATAGTTTATAAAGCCTTGTCAGAGAGGGAAATCAATATAGTTGACAAAATTGCATCAAAGCACCAAACAACATAACTAAAATTAAGTGTGACAATGCTCTCCATCTGAATTTAAATGCGTACTGTTTTGCAGAACTGTGGCTGTTGCTGTAAATTACAACCAACATGCTCGTGGCTTTGGATCCACTTGTAGCACAGATTTCACCCGTCTCACATTAGCAAACCTCTGTAATTCTCCCTGACTTGTGCGCTAGCGATGCTAATTCAGCCCGATTTTTGCCCTGGTGCTGATCCATGCTTTAATGAAGGCTTAGTGGGCTAAGATGCCTTTGAACTGTCACTGGAAATAAAGAGAGGCAGGCTCACCGCTGTCGTACGCGCCGAGTTTGCATTTATCGCACTCGGGGCTCGCAAGTCCACCCCGCCCACCCAATTTAGAGAGTTAATTCATGTCATCGTGACGGTTTCTCTGCGGTTAGGTTTCTCCAGGCACTTTGGCTGCTGGATGTGCAGCTTCTGCCCTGAGCTACAGTAACTGATAACATTGCCATGTGAAGTTACTAATGAATTTTTCACCTTGCAATCTGTGGTAACGCACACTATCAATTTACCACCTCTATTTCTATCTCTGTCACCAGTGGGACTAAGAAAGGTGTGAAGCACAACCACTGGTCCAATGTAATTTTAATTTTACGTTAGAACACACACACCTGCTCACCCTCATTCACATTCAGAGACCTTTCATTCACGTCCTGCTGTGTAAGCTCCACGGTCTCCCACAAGGTGCACGAGCTCTCAGCAGCTCAACAGCTGTGTGCCAAATCCCAGGTTGCTTGAAAACACTTAGTGGTTTGTCTTGGAATCATGAAAGCCTCTCTCACATCAAACTCTGATTTCCTCTGGGGCTGTATAAACAAGTGGATTTGGCCTATAGCTCTGGAGATAGCAATGTTGGTGGAGAGTTGGAGGAGATAGATGTGGGATAGCGACCAACAGACACCAGGTTAAGGTACCAAGGTCAGTATCACAGACACCAAGGTCTTGAATTTTCTTCAAACAGCTCAAAACATGAGGCTCCTGTTCACCTGGCTGAGTGGCACCCCATGTGGGGTTTAAGTCCTCTGCAGAGGTTGCAGGTTCAGTTGTGACCTTACCCTTTGCTGCATGTCTTCCACGCTCTTTCTCCTCCTTCCAGGCTTAAAATCTGTCCCACTATTTAGTTCTACAATGCCCAAAAATATCTGAAAATAACTTTAAAAGCTAAATAGATTCAGTTTTCATATAATTTAAACACAAAAAACAAGGCTAAGAGTCTTCATTTGGGTTATTGTCAATGATTAATTCTCTGACTGTTAACGGATGTGAAAGATTTGGGAGGCCTGCTAGTGTGGGCGCCCCGCATACAGCGGCTGTAGATTTGGTTCTGTCCCAGCCTTTTGCTACGAGTCTTCCTGCCTTCTCTCTTCCCATTTCATTCTTGCACTGTCCCGCCATTAACGGCGAAATATCAAAAAATGCCGCAAAAAATAAATATATGAGTGGGAGCACGGAGGATTGGACTCATGTAAAACTGATATAATAATTGATGGTTCACTTTTAGGCTTTGCTCTCGCATACATCTGAGTTCATTGTACCCTTTGTATCCCTGCGTCCACCTCTGCTCACTAAAGCTTCGACTCTGCGAAGCCCCCCCACCTCTCATTCTCTTCCCCTCAGCCTCCATCCATCCATGCATCTCCTCATCTCACCAGTTTTAAACCCTGCCAGCCTCAGAACAGTGAGGTCTGAGCAGTGCACCACTTCAAAGACCTCTTTGATTCTTTCCTCCCCTTGTTTTCTCCTCCACCGTTCTCTCCTTCCAGCCACCTGTTCCCATCCCGAGGCGAGAGGGTGGGCTAGGGGAGTTGGGTTTCGTTGATCCGAGCTGTACCAACATGGATCTTAGAACACACAGTTCTAGGTGGATTACGTGTGTTTGGAAGAATTTCTCACCGGTGATGATTTGGGAGAAAAGGTGCCTGCTTTTATGTCAGTAGCAGCCAGTAGAGGTCAGCATCGCACAACAGCATAGGAGGTGCCATTCTTGAATCATGGGCTCATGCATGATTTGGAATATCTGATTATCACTTTAAAGATATGAACAAAATGATCAGTATTTAGCAATAAACAAGATGACCCCGCTCACCTTGTTTATTAGGTTAACCTCTGAAGTTAGGGAAAAGACGTTGACACTCACTCTTTGACTTTCCCATTACTTTAATGATGTGTCCTATTTTCCTTACAGACCCAAAATCCCTGTGGAGCCCAAAGCCTCATTTGCCAAAAGTGCAAAGGAGGAGCTTGATGACTCTGCAGTGTTAAAGTATTTCACTGGTTTATTGATTTGGCCGGCCTACTGATTATTGGTTGTCTTAAGTAGCGCACTGACCCGGGAGGATTGACTGCTGCTGTTTAATAATGAGGGAAGAGCCCCGGCAGCCACTCCATCAAACAGCAGTGAGCAGAAAGCACAAGGCTTATTAATGTTGTTGATGTCACATTGTGATGCCTCATTTTGAAAAAGACTAAACAGGGAGACAGCAAGTTGTAAATTGTGTGCATTTATTGCATTGTTTGTGTGCTCATCTTTTTTCCACAACGAAACCCTTCACTCCATTGCACCATATCACTGTCACTGCTTTGACTGTTGTATTTTCCTCATGTCTCTCCTCGTCTCTCTCTCCGTCCTCCTCCCCTGTGTGCGGTTTGACGTCATCTGAGGCGTGGGCGAGGTGTCATCTTGGTTCTGCTCACACGTCTGCATGAGTCAGGCCTGAATCTACATGTGTGTGTTTGCATATCAACAGCAGAGCGGCTCTTAAGTGAGGACTGTATTTCATGGATGAGAGAGTAGGCCGGCGTGCCGAGCTGTACAGGTACACATCAACTGATGTGGGTGCAGGCTACAGGATGAGGAGGAGGAGGAGTGGTGGGGGGTGGGGGGTCGCAGGAAGCAGGAGATGAAAAGAAAAAGCTCCGAAGCAGAAGTAACACGCTGCTTTACTGAGACCTTGGGTCAATGCACTCACAAACAACTAAACGACAGCCGGATTGATTCTGGATTCTTTTAGGCAGATATCAATATGCCAATACCAATTCAAATATTTGACAGTTTATTTTAAGAGCATATATCAGCCACAGTTTTGACGAGGATCTTCCTAAATTCTTTTTAAGGAATTACGCCCAAGTGAGACAATAGACAGTTGAATACGGGGTAGTCAGCAGGCACAGTGGCACTTCTGTGCCTCCTGTAGAGCTGAATTCTGACAACAGCTTGCTAACACACCATGACAATGCAATATTGCTTACTTAATGTTAGGACGCTAACATTGGCTGATAAACGCAAATTAAAGCTGACGCTGGTGAGAATGTCATTAGCTTTACAGTTATTTGGTCATAAATCTGGTCTTTGACAAGTTAAACCTTTGACCTGGTGATGACACAAATATCAGGAGATCATCAGTGTTATTATAATCCACTCTGAGGGGCGCATGTGGGCCTGTGCCATAATTTCATGGCAATCCAACCTATAGGTGAAATATCACCCCTGTGCTATCACTACAGGAAAAGCGGGGACCAATGACAGTGATACTAGAACAAACCACTCAGGGTTCATGACAGTCTGAATAAAGTTTTGTGCTTGTCCATCAAGTAGATTTAAAAAATATATATCTTAAAAGAAAAGTGATCAATTGAGTCCAAAGTCCAATAGTTATGGAGATGTTTTAATATTGACCTGACTGGTGGAAAAACATTGATATGGTCTTTCATAGAGCCATGCTGACAACAGTAATCACATCCCCTACATTTTAAAACTGTGCAGTTAGTGCAGAGAAATAAACTGGGAAAAAGATAAATGATGTCTAGACAGATTGATGCCAAGTTAGAAACTTTACATGTCAAATTTAAACACGGCACATTTCAGATCCTTATTGGTGCATGTTGTAGCCAGTCCAGACACATGGATGTGAAGTACCTTGACAAGTACTTTAAGGTGTGTGTGCCTGTGAGTACAGTGTGGGCACTGTACTCACAGGCACAGACTTTGAGTCATTTGGATTAAGATGGATGGAGATTGGAGATGGGAGATGGTAATGATGGAGTCACCTCAGCGATCAGTTTTAAGCCGTCATCACTCGTATTTTGCAAAAACAGTGTCTCTGTTACTGCAGCTTGACAGTTCTGCATATTTGGCATATTGGCGTATTCATGTTCTCTCTCTCCGTCTTCTCTATTTTTCTTTATCACTCATCCGGCCAAGTTTATTTGCGCAGGTTCACCGGTTGCCAAGGCGATGAGAGTGCTGTAAGTTTGTTGCTGCCTTGACAACGGGCCAGACAAGCAGTGAATTATCAGCATGACAATAGTAGTTGAGCGAGTAAGATGGAGCGAGCACGTCAATAAAGAGGCTCACTTGACGTCACAGTGTGCAGCGTGTGCTTCTCTCTGGCTGTGGTCAGTGTTTCAGAGCAGCTCGGGGCAGATCCCCGAAGAGAAATATAATTGCATTGTTTTTGTGTGTTTTATTGGCCGTAGTTCACTGGAGTGAGTTTGCATTCCGTGATGTGAAAGCTGTTTCAAAAGCTTTTTGACCCTCACGAAGAACACAACTCAGTGGGAAACACATTTTGTTTCTGACGACCGGTGTCAAACTGAATCATGTCGAGTATCAAAATCAGATCAGGATTCAGATGGTTCAGTGCCAGTAAATCACAGCATTGAACCCAGTCCATCACCTTTATTTGATCCAGATATGTAAGTTATTCAAGGTTATCGGCTCCAAACAGAGTGCTCGTTTGTTTCCAGCAGATCTAGTGGCAGATAGTTATCATTTTTGCCTTTTGACATTTGTTCAGCTTCCCCTTGTGGAAAATAAAACAGATGTGTGCATGACAAGAATCAAATCCAGACTTTTGTGTAGTGCAGTACTTACACATACGTTAAAAAAATATCTCTGATTCATTCCTGGCCCTCAGAGTGCTCGAGCCGTGGAAGTATTCCCTCCATTTGTAGAGTTTGAAAATCTTGTGAAACCAGAGAAAGAAGTAAGGTGGTCTTCCATTGTGGACCCCCTCTGTGATTTATTTCACAACCTGATACTCTTGTAGTTGGAACAAGCAGACGCATGGCAACGGCTCTTGAATTTGATGTTGAAAGAGCTCGATAAAGCTTTGACTATGATTATGACACACACCCTACCCCTAGACACTGAGAACATACAAACACTTATGGCCTTTAAGAAAAAACAAGTTAAATGTGTGTCTGGAAGTCTACCTGCTAATTCCACAAACGTCTGTCTTTCTTTCTGTCTGTCTGAAACGCTTATCGGCTTCACACTTGGTACATTTGTCCTTAATGGGCTGAGAAGGTGCAATTTGATCATGTTCAATATGAATAAACAAGCAAACAGCACCGGCAGTCAGCAGGGGAAGGCTATTTTCCACCAGATCATCTTTTTTTTTAAATTATTTTTATTCCATCCTTACGCAGACATTCACAGGTGTTGTGGGTGCTGACATCCGTCATGGCAACAACATTTATTGAATCACTTGCAAATTCAGTTTCATTTGATGAAAAACTTGCATGTAAAGCAGGTAGGATGAACACAAAGTTTTGTAACTTTATTCTGCACCATAGACTGTTGATAAAAAGCTCTGCACACAGCCTCCAGCACACAAACGATAAACAGTGACAGCACATTGTTGAACTTTCTGAGGAGGACTCACATTAACACAGGCCAAGAGAACAGCCCATTCCAAACAGACAGGTTTAGAATGGACACTGCACTAGTGTAATCAAAATGAAGGTCAGCAGTCTCACTTTCAACAGTGTGTTAGGAAATGATTCACATGAACAGTATGACTGGATCACACTTGGCCGTTGTAACGCCAGTAATGTGTGATCACAATATCTGCGTTCTCAGCAGCGTCCCAGGCTGGCAAATGTCCCCTTGCTCTTCTGTCCCGTAAAACAAAGCCGCACCTAAGCTGCATGTTATCCTGTCCGGCCATGACAGTGTGTGACTTCCGTTCGGTGACAGCGTCCCGATGGAGTCGGGAAGAAGAATGAGTCGATCTGTCGAATCAAAAGGCCGCTGTATGCGTGTCAGAGGTCAGCGTTTTAACCAGCAAATCCCCCCTTTTCTCCCATGTAATCCCCCTGCCATGGGGTTTTCCCACACCCCAGGGCTCAGCACGGACCAACCACAGCGCAGACAGACAGGCGACATGTTCTCCTGATATCCAAACACAAGTCGACATATTGCCGACAAAGATCTTATGACCTGCAGGAATACAGCAGAACTTTGGATCCAACTTGGCACCTATAGAACCACCAACAATACATGTGAAAGTCAGTTTCACGTGATTATTATTGATGTATGTGTTTTTCAGTATAAGCAGGCAACGTCGTGGGTGCGTGCGTGCGTGCATGCGTGCAGGCCCAGCAACAAATTGGTGCATTTTGAGCTTTTTATACTGGTTCTCTCCACTGGTGGTATCCTCAATCCACATTTGCTCAAACAGGGAGTCAGCAGTTTAGGCCAGTAAAGCTGACTGGACTTGCTTAGTCAGGGAGGCTTGTGATCTGTGCTGCATATCTGCATTCCTTAACAGTGAGCTTAGCTTCGCCACAGTCCAACCCCCTCTGTAAAGTAACAAGCCCTAGGACGTACACACACATGTAACACAGATACACACACTCATCATCTCCCCCACAGACTGAATAACTTATTTGGTGCGGAGATCAAACACTCCAATATTTATAAGTGGTCTCGGGTGTAATTTGTCTCTTGGTTGATTTCAACACGACCATTCCTCATCTGCCCTTTTATTTATCTGTGTGTTTACTTATGTATCTGTTTAAACCCAAACCTCTTTTTCCTCATTACGGCTGCTTTAATGTCCTGGCCAAGCAGGCGCTATAATTGATATATAATGAACGCTGTGCGAGCACTTTGGGAGCGAAATGTAAATGGCTTGCCTGCAGCTCTGGTGATGAAACAGGAGGATAACCCGCAGAGTATGGGAAGTCCTGGCTCCTGTCATGTAGGAACACAGGGCTCACAGGCCTGTATATATATTTTTATGGCACATTTTAAATCCCATCTGGTCGGCTTATGAGACCCTCGGTTTTGTTTGTTTATCTTCTAATGTGTTCTGAGGCTGTTTTCATCTTCTCAGCTCTTTCATAAGCCGTCATGTTTGATCCGCATCTGCCACGGCCGTGCGTAACGATGCCCCAGTTGTTTCCTGATCTGGTTCAGCCTCTTGTCTCGGATTGACACATTAGAGTAAAACTGTGTGTCTGTCTGTTTGTGTGTGTGTGTGCGGGGGTGGGGGTGGGGTGGGGTGGGGGGTGGATGCACGTCGGAAATATTTTACCCCACTCTCCCTATGGTTCTTCTTACTAGATTGCTGTTAGCGTCACCACACAGGTGGGATGCGGAGTGTGTGTGTGTGTGTGTGTGTGGAAAGTGACAGGTGTGTGTGTCTGATAGAAAGATAGAGAGAGAGACAGACAAGTGTTATATGCTGGACACTCTACTACAGGATGTCCTGAGGCAGGTGTAGCCCTGCATGCTAGATCATGTGTACCTGAGTGTGTTTGTGTGCCACGTGTGATGATGATGCCACACGTGCGCGCCCGTGCTCAGCAGCATATGAAGAATAGTCTGTAATATTGAAAAGCTTGACACTTGAGCCTGAAAGCGTGCCTCAGATTGTGTTTCGTTGTTGGACGCTGATCAGCCCAAATCTCATGTTCCACTCTACAATGGAAGATGGGATGATGGCAGTAGGGAAGCGTGTGTGCGTGCATGTGTGCGTGTGCTCTTTAAATGGCCTAAACACGACATGACACACTGACCTGGATATTTTCTGCATCCGGACCTTGTGTTATCAGATCGAGGAAAAAGAAAAAGAAAACTTAGAGTCTCTGACTGACACTCCCTTCTTTCTGTGTTTTTGTGTTGATTGTTGTTGTTGTTGTGTGTGGGCACATACACTGTTTGGCGTATTGATTTAAAGGAAACACACACATACAGATTCCACTGAGAGCTCTACACTCTGCTATTTTGTCGGATTGATGACATTTTAATTGAAGCGCTTCACTATGTTTTGCCTTACCTTAAGTGAAGCTGGTTGTGTGTGTGTGTGTGTGTGTGTGTGTGTGTGTGTGTGTGTGTGTGTGTGTGTGTGTGTGTGTGTGTGTGTGTGTGTGTGTGTGTGTGTGTGTGTGTGTGTGTGTGTGTGTGTGTGTGTGTGTGTGTGTGTGTGTGTGTGTGAAGTTGCAGTTGAAGGTAGTTTAAAGAAGCGGGAGTCTCACTGACTCCCAGCTCCACCTTTGGCTTTTTTTTCCCTTGCAGATGCTCTAACTCAGACAAGCTGTGCTCCAAACCTCTGAATAATGGATCCAGAGCATGAGGAGAATGGTTGATGACTGTGTCTGTATCACTTGTTTGTGGATGTTTGCCTCTTTGTGTGTGTGTGTTTGTGTATAGTAGCCTTGATTTGTATGCTGCTGTGTACACTGTTGCTCCAGATGTTGTTGTGGCAGAAGAAGCCGACTCACTGCTGTCCAAACTCTTGAGTGTGTGACAGTTGTTTTAGATCAAAGATCAGAGTGGATCAGTAGAGACACAATGAAAGGATCCATATTGTGATTACATTTCCATAATGGTTACATGTAAAAACATGCTTCTATAGAGGATGATGTACATTTTTCTTTACTGTTAATAAAGCACATTAAAAGGACTCAGCCGAAGTATTGTTGTCAAACTCTGATATGTTTTGGGAAAAAAATCTTTCACCCTGAATGGTTGATGGGAAAAACTGATATCAATAAGCAGCCGCTTAGCCTAGTTTAGCTGAGCATACGGACTGAAAGTGGAAACAGCTAGCCTAGATCTGTCAAAGGTTGCTAATTGCTATTCCATGTTATTCCTCCCGAGAGAGAAAAAGTCAGGCACCCAACTCAGATTGTGAGCAGGTTCGCTGTTCCTCTTTCTTTCTTTATTTAAAGCTAAGGGACTGCTGTTTAATATGATATTTCTCGTATATACATTCATCGAGTGGTAGGCTATTGATTTTCTCACCTAACTCTTAACAGGAAAACTGAAATGCACATTTTCAAACATTTCTGGTTCTTCAAAAAAAAAAAAGTTCTCTAATCTGTATTACTCCACCACAGAAAGTATAGTCCACTGCAAAGTATTTTTTTAGGAAATTAGTTTTTTTTTTAAATTTGGTAGTCTTTTTTAAATTCTGATATGAACACAAAATTCTGCCACAATCTTATATTTTATTCTTATAATAATTGTTAATATATAAACTACTGCCAAAAAACCCCTCTTATCCTTGAAATTCCTTTCATAGATTTGCTTTTGCAAAAAAATGTATCAGTATTACGATAAATCATAAAGTAGAAGAAAGGAAACAGGATACTAAAATGCAAGATGCAGTACTAAATCTGCAGATGTGGGTCTACATGTTTGGTAATTGTGTGTTTGTCTCAGCAGATATAATTCTATTCTAAATATTTTGACCGAAAAGGGCAAAGTCATTGTCCTCATTGGGTTAACTCCAGACCTAGTGGTGCATATTATTAGCTGTCTGGTCTGATTCATTATGTGACACAACAGAAGGGAGAGTGAATGGGTCGGCTTCCCAAACACAATGGGCCGACACTGGACGGTTGCTGAGACACACACACACACACACACACACACACACACACACACACACACACACACACACACATACACACACACACACACACACACACACACACTCAAGTCATTTGCTCCTGCCCCAGTGCCTGCTTCATGCAATCAGATTTGGTTTGTCGACACCTGTGGGCTCCAGCAGGTTATAATGGGGAGAAAATGATAAAGTGTGTGTATGTATGTGTATGCCTGTGCAAGCGAGTGTGTGTGTGTGTGTGAGAAAGACAGAGACCTAGAGAACAGGAGAGATCCTTACTCATCCATATGGCTGCACATGTAGACATATAATGCTGAGATGTGTCTACACTGAAGTGGAAACCGTCTGCAGAGGACAGGATCATAATGTTGGTCGACATTGAGCTTCACGAGTCTCTGTGGAAGCGACGTAGATGATAACAGCCTGACAGCTGCGAAGCATCACCAGAGTGCTCCTCGGAAGGATCTGTCAGGGCGGCCGGAGTGTGAGCGAGCTTGGCCTAAAAAGTTTATAGTCAGTGTTGCACAACAAAGAAGAATCGTCTATGCCCACACACGCTGGTGTCACGCACCACTTGTGTTGTAAGGAGTTTCAGACCCTGCTGTTGCTCGGAAGAGTCAGTTTCATAACCTGGTGATTCTATTGTTTCTGGCATGGTATCACAACACATGGCTCATCAAAACACTTTATAGTTGCACAATACCTGAGATGGATGGTTTATTAGAACATCTGTGCAATCAGATTCATTTCACAGAAGACTTTGTGACTCAGATAAATCTGATTGTCCTTCCTCATTGAGTTTATCTGTGTGTGGGCTGACAATAACTATTGTAAACACAGTCAGGCACGCAGCCCATGACCATTACTTAGCCTCTTGAATACATCATGGTATTTCATTTCTGCTTAGTATCATACACATTACATTTTAAAACTCTCGATTATGGTAGGGAGATGCAGTATCTGCAGTATTAGATAAAAAAAAACAACTGTTTTTTTTTTTGCTTATCTTTCATCCAATTAAACTCAGTTAAGGAATTAACCACAATAATTGGGATTTTTTTCTCAAAAGGAATTTATAATCACAAATGTTTTCTGCTGTCTTAATAAGCTATCAATTTCCTTTTCCATTGGGTGTCTTGTGTATCCAATTTTTTTTTTTATAATGTTTCGCAAAAGCTGATTGTGGCTGATTACCAAGCACCTGTTTGCATATGGTCTATCAAATGTTTTAATGTCCAGCAATCATGTAGGGTGCTGGTTAGCTTCTCCTACAGTGTGACCCCTTCAATCAAAGCAATCAAAGCCCATTGTTGCACTTTCCCAATCACTTGGAATTTCCCAAGCACTTGATTGTGAAAGTGTTCTTGGACATTTGAACTGGACCATATGGCACTTTTCATAGTTTCAGCGACCACTCGAGGCATTTTAGATAACAAGTCAAGTTCATCCATTTACACACACGCTCACAAAGCGCTTCTATATGCCAGCCTTCAGCTATGACTGCAGGAGCCCAGGATCGAACCATGGGTAGTGGACAACCCGCTCTACCTTTTAAGCCACAGCTGCCCTTCTGGTCCCCACTGAATGTCTAAAGGTTTATGGTTTAACCAAAGAGGAGGGATCTGTTCTTAGATTATTACATTTGGACAGTTAAACAAAACAGTAGTTATTGAATTATATTATATTATATTAATAGTATTTCACAGTTTAAAAAGGCAAAACAAAACAAAGAGAGAATATTTGTCATTTTCAAATTTTTCATCTTGTGACCCCTCATATATATCTTTTGACCCTTCAAAGGTCCAACCCTCAGTTTGTGAACCACCGAGGTCGACCTGGTAGGAACTGATATATGTTAATTTAAAAATGTAACTAACCTAGCTACTGCAAGTGCAGCTGCTGAAAGGTTGTGAGCTGAAATGTGGGTTTTGTAGATGAAAAGAAACAATATGAGAAAGTGCAATAAAAGCAACTTCTATATCACAGTTTAAATAAATCAATGTACAACTTTATGTGCTTTTCATTGCTTTTTAACTAGAAGTTGACTTTTGACGATCTTCTGGCTGGCATACGTTCTTTGACCCCCTCCTTATAAACATAACCAAATGCAACTGTTCCTGTCAGTGTGTGTGTGTGTGTGTGTTTCCGTGCTCGACAATGTGGTGTGTTTGTTTGTGTGGGCAGACCATGACTGTCAGTCAGACCAGACGAGGGAGGGTGGTAGGGGGTCGTCATTAGCAAGGCCCAGCATAGGCCTTGTTTAGGGTTAACAGGGTCGTGCTCCTGCCAAAGGTGCACATGTGGGACTTATTTGTGTCCAGAGGTTAGCATGGTAGAGGGGGGCGGGTAGTTTTGGGGTTCACTTGCTAAGTGGGCATCCGTCAAGATCATATTTCAGAACGCTTTCATTCACATAGTCAGAACCAGTGTCTAAGCCATTACGATTCAGGAAGCTGATTTAAATTCAAACCCAGTATGGATGAATGATGAACAAATGGAAATGAAATGGTTTTGAAGTTGTACCTTAATTGGAGCAATGTAAAAGAAGCCATTCCTATTTCAAGATGAAGATTTTGTTTTGTTTTGTTTTCCGTCTGGTCATATGTCGACTGAGTCTTGTCACACTTTTGTGATGCATTTATCTCCATTCCAATGTTGGAGCCCAATCGGCGAACGGCAAAGAATTAGCCTCTGGGTGCAAGAGTGAATATTTTGGGGCTCCGTGTGTAGACAGCGGAAATCCAGGCCAAGACTCACCACTACACAGTGTTTACAGTCTGACCAGTTTCTTTAATCACACGAGTAGAACATTTCTCGACACAAAACACAAACAGTGATGCTTTTTGTTTAGGTCCAAACGACTTATGAAGCTGCTGCCGACCAAAGCCTGCTCAAATGTGATTGGTCAAACTAGAAACAGAAAACAGAAATCTTCAAAATGTGTCTCTCCCCTACAGATTCTGCATATTCACATGCGGACTCCATTTTTAGAGAACAAGAGGAGTGTGGGAGAAAATCCACATCTGGCTCTGTAATTTTTTTTCCTCTCAAATGATTTGATTCAGTTTTATATTTATAGCACCAAATCACAACATGCATTATTTCGAGGCATTTAAGGTCAGGGCCTTACAATATTATAGAGTGAAACCCAACAGATCCCACAGTGAGCCAGCACTTGGCGACAGTGGAGAGAAAAACAACTCCCTTTTTTTCAGGAGGAAACCTCGAGCGACGTCTCTTTGCTCTTCACTGGAGTCAAAACTGAACCGAACGTTTGAACGTGCATTTGTGTAATATAAACAATCTTGACCAACAGAAGAAGTCTATAATTCTGGCAGTCTCACATCATTGGCCTCTCTGTAATTGTACTGGCTGTCTTTTAATAACGCACTAGCCACAGTAAAGACTATATGGTTTGGACATTTTTGAGAAATAACCTTATTGGCATTCTCAGAGTTTGATGAGAAGATTGAGTCCATGTCTTTACAGTAAATATAAACCTATACCACCAACAAACAGCCAGTTAGTTTGACATAAAGAGTCAAACTGGAAAATGGCTAAGTGGGCTCTCTGCAAAAAAGTCATAAAATATACATATGACCGGCTCTAAAACTCACAAATTAACACATTAGATTTTGTTTATTCTGCACTAAAACTAGAGTGTAAAAATGATTGTGGTTCTATGTGGGATATGTGACTATTTAATGCGCGGTTACTTCTGGAGTCTTGTCGTCAGTATGACGTTGTCAGGCATCCAGCAGAGACTCTCAGGTGGATGTTGTTACCTTTGGAGAAAGCCAGGGAAACTATTTCCTCCTGTTTCCAATCTTTGTAACTATAGCCAGAAGTTTTCAAACTATGAGGGGCTGCACAGGAAAGCACAAAGTGGGTCGTATAAAGGAAGAGGTGTCACATGAGGAAAAGAGGTGACAAGCAATTACTTTAAAAGTCTAAATGCAGTGGTTGCTGCCAAAATACACTTTCCTTCTTGTAGTGATTTCGTCATATCTGGACAGACATGACACAATGTTTTTTTTATTAACTCAGGCTCTCTATGATGCAATCACCTCACATATTCAGTAAAAAATCCTTAAATCTGCCTAGAAATCCCAGCAAAGCTAACTTGACTGAGAATTATCGTATGTTTATCATATGTATAGTTGTCTGTACATCTATAAACTTTTCAAGTGACACCTTTATAGGAAAAAACTGATTGGAAGAGTGAAGAAACATAAGCTGCTTTCAGACATGCACTGAAATCCGGAAAACCACCTGACATTCTCTGGAGGGGCTGTTTGTGAGAACGCTAATTTCCGAGTGAAAGCCCCGGGACTTTCTGCGGAGTTTCTCCTGCTAGTCCTCTCGTAAAAATGTCATTTAATGTCTGAATGGAATTTTTGGTGTTAAAGGGATCGTTCACCCAACAATGAAAATTCACTCATTATCTACTCACCACTATGCCGATGAAGCGGTGGGTGAAGTGTTTGAAACCACAAAAAACATTTTGGAGTCTCAGGAGTAAACAGCAGTGCAGCCAAATCCAATACAACTGAAGTAAATGGTGACCTCTTCCTCAAACGTAAAAAAACAACTGAACAAAACATAAAATGCCTCCGTACTGCTCCTGTGGTGTCATCCAAGTGTCCGCAAGCCGAGACATTCAAATTCGACTCAAAACAAGCAAATTACACCCTGTTCTTAGCCTAAATGTCCAGTGTGATCCACGCACGAATGCGGCTCTGGAGGAGCTTCAATTGTATTAGATATGGGTGCAACTCTGTTTACCTCTGAAACTCCAAAAGTGTTTTGTGGACTCGATGTCATGGCTGAAAACGGCTATTGATGCTTCTGTATAGCACAGAAGTGGTCAGGAAATGTTTTGAATGTGATAGTGTTGTCTGTCATATGCTTCATCCATGACTTTCAGTGGACCTCATGTGGAGCTACACGTTGGACAGAGCTCTTTAATGGAAACATTTAAACTCTGAATACAAGAAAAGAGCAAGTAGCATTAAAGCTGTTATGGCTTGCAGTGGCCACAAATCTTTTCCTTAAATTAGTCATCTTATATACATTCAGTACTGTGCCAGGGCACTTTAGATGTTTAGATTCTTATCCATCATGCAGGACCATCAGAGAGGTGCCTGAAAATCAGCCTGAAGTTGACACTGCAGCATGACAAAAACTCCAGAGGCAAAGAACTATCTTCACAGACAAGCAGAGCGAGGACTCCTGCAACAGATGGTATGACTCCGACAAAGCACTGATATCAACATCGCGGAGTCAGAGGACACTGAGACAACATAAATCCACAAAGGTATAGAAATACATAAGAGTTTATACACTGGAAAGACGGATCTGTTGGGGTGGGTGCTTCGGCCACTAACAGGCCCTAAATCACTCAAAAACATCTGGCCAGTGACTCCACAACTTAAAACCATTGGAACGTCTTTTTTCTCTGTTTCTGTTTGCCCAGATCCTGTATGGAGCAGTCACCGCTCTGTGAGTGGGCAAGCTAACCTGACTATTAGTGGCCAGAGCTGGATACATTTATATATTGTCTCATGATCAGTCTGCTTATTAAGAGCAATCAGCCCCTCATTGCAGTCAATAGAAAATTGAAGCCATTTATCTAAAATCACTTTACCAAGTTCGATCTGACTCCTCAGGGCCTGAACTTTTTTGTAAAAATTGAGGTGAATAATCTTCACCTTGCGTGATACCTAAAAATTTGATTTCGTCTTCATTTCAAGCCGCTGTATTTGTTTTGTTTTTTTACACCCACTCCGCCGCTGTCTTTTTTTACACTCTTGCGTCACGGCGACTTGTTCTTCAACTATTCTCAGTGATAATTCTGACGGTCTTTGTGGCGTGAGTCATCCTGTTTCGCTGTTATTTTGTCCTGAAAATAGGCTTGAATTGCGACAGCATCAAATTATTCCTCTTTGGAGACAGTGCTTTCAGCTCCTTAATGGAAAAACGTTGAAGCGGAGTTGTGGTGGTGTGGAGGCGGGGATAATGTGAGGTGTTCTTCCTGAGCCGCTGTGTGGGATGTGTACTGTTTGCAGTTGACGGCTCCTCTTTCACTAGTTCTCGTCTCTATGTCCTCCGAAGAACTTTTTACAAATGATTATACTTTGTCATTGAATATATGTAGAAGATGACGGCGTAATAAGTTTTAAAGTGAGGGGTTAAAGTAACAACATATTCCTTTCCACTTTCGAAACATTATACAGAACATCCTGCCTTGACACAATAACCCCACAGTGCTGGCAGGTATGGACAGTTCCTCTCAGCGTTGTTCAAATCCCACAGCTGGAGCTGCATCCAAGGCCACTCCTGCTCAACACGCCAGACTTCCTTGTGATTTGTGCGGTGTCTAATTTGTTCTCCATATGGTCCATGCACCGACACACATGCACAGGCACATAGTATATATTGGCTAATTCTCTCTACACGCCGACTCTCACGCGCATATATACACACAGAAAAACCCTCTCGACCTTTATTCCATCTCTCTTCTTCGAGGCTGCTAATGTAAACTGGGCCACATGTGCTTTACAGCTGCTTGTTAGAGTTTTTAAATATAGGTGGCTGTCCTGATCAACTAGCATTAATCCTCTGCTAGAGTGGATTTAATGAGGCGTGTAGGATTCATCTGCCATTAAGGCCTGAGCTCTGGACACTGAACAGTCCCCTGGTTGAAGTAGGAAACTGAGCGGGATGGAGATGTAGGTGGGAAACCAGACGGGGGGACACCCACTCTCTGACAAAACCATACAGTGTGTTGGCTTTTTTTATAGAGTGTCACCTCAGATTAAGCCACCTCAGAGGAGCGCTGCTTTTTTCCCCGAGTAGAGCTCCTCACAGGGGTGGGGCTTTGATGTACAGGAAATAAGGCTTGACTGGGAGACACCGGGGAGCAGAGGTCACATCAACCACTGGACACGTTTGAGAAGATGCAGAGGCAGGGCGTTGCACCATGCTAAACTTTTGCGAATTACTTTCTTCAAGATGGAGGGAGGGAGGGGGATTGGATGGTGAGAAAATAGTGCGAGGGTAACCGCTGGGTCCTCGGGTGCTGTAAATTGGCTGCTGACACCATCCTTGTACGCTGAGATGGTGACCTGTTGCACTACCACCAAAAGAAATGATTATTTTCCCACACACTTTGAAGTCGTTCGCTGTGTCCCATTCCTTTTTTCTCTTGATCTTACTTTCACATTGATTTACATCTTCATGGTCCCAACCTTTGTAGTGCAAAAGGAAAACCTCACTAATTTCAGCTAATGAGTGCTGAATTTGAGAGAGGTGTATTTTTTGGGATGAGGCAACTTTTTCAGGTGAAAATTTGCATTGCAAGTAGTGTGGATGGTATCGTTTAAGAAAAATAGGGCAGCAAAGCACATTTAGAAGATTATTTTTGGTGCGATGGAGCTTTTTCTCTCTCCAATAACAGCACACAGCAAGAGGGGGAATTTAAAACTCGACAAAAAAATATGCCAATTAGAAAGTTATTGCAGTTGGACTTGACAATGAGGTAATGATGAAAGTGTTTTCATGTGAGCATATCCCTTTTTATTTTCATGGGAGGAAAATGCAGCACAGGAATCAAGACAGCTGAGACTTTACGATTAGTGATTTAGAGGTGACCCCATCACTATGACTGACATCCTATTTATGAATTAATGTAAAGACTGTGTCCATTCTTCAAGTTGATCAAGGAATCTGAATTTTATTTAATTCGAATAAAAGTTGGTTTAGTAAAAAAAACAAAACATGTATTGATTTTTTATTTAAAGCTGATTGAGTTATGAATTTGTTTTCATACAAAACGGATTGAATAAAATAAAAATAAGTAAAGTTAAAATTATATAGCATTATATAAAATTATATTTAAATTAAATTAATTAATCAAAGTATTTTTTTCTGTTTTTAGTTATATAATTTTTTGCGAACAGGGCCCCTAGGCTGTGTCTAAAATCATTAGTCATCTCCATGAATAATCCTCATAATTTACTATAGTGACCAAAAACACATTTATGGATCTTGATAATTTGGCTTCTATCCCTGGCAGCTAAAGGGTTATTCCACGGTTATTTTCCACATATATAAATGTCACAAATACAGAAGTGCATTGAGTGCTACCGCTCAGTGAGGTAGCCCTTTCATGAAGTAAATTGTGCCCCTTATTAGTGTTTTTTAATTACACTTGTACTTTTCCTGGTAAATATGTTTTGGTTCATGGTCGTGTCTCACTGGGATGCTTAAATTCAATGGAACCATTGTTGTATTATGTCAAAGCTTAAAAACAACTTTTCATAGAAGATAATTTGCCTGTCTTCTTTAATTAAATGCCACTGCAAATTTAATAGCTTTGTTTTTCAAACAGATCGATAAATAGGAAACACAATTAACTGATTGCAAATGAAGTAATTTTCATGCCTAAAACAATCAATTCTCTGCTCGCTTCTCATCTCCTCTCTCGTGCTAATATGCAGCTCCACATGAGATCTAATCAAGTATCCAATTTCAGCCTGTGCCTCAAATCAAGCAGTTAATTTAAGCTTCACTGCTTTCCATAGACCGAAAAGAAACAATTCTCCTCATTTCTAACTTTATTCTTCATTTCAGCAAAGTAAAGTATTTTTTTTCTTTAATAGCTATTTCAGATGGAATACCAATGGTCGTGCAGACGTTCCGTGGTCGGATGCAGTTTTCATTTCATTATTCATCATTATTTCATAAAGCACCAGAACCAAAAAAGCATTAAAGTTAGATATTTCCATCAGCAGATTTTCATGGTGTGTGTTCGCTTGTTTTCAGGTCTCCCAGTCTTTAGACTTTTATAAACCGCACTGTCCAATGTGCAGCTGACAGCAATATGAAGTATGGCAGCGCTCCAATGCACTGGGGCGTCTTTCTGGCCATTTGTATTTTCTCTGGGTCCAAGCTCGGTAGGGGCCGGGACGGTAGGCGACAGCAGATGATCCCTTTTTTTAATGAGATTTTTTTTTCTCCCCACTCTGTCTCATGGTGTCTCAAGGGAATTGTGGTAAACCTATAGAAGCCCTGAACCATGAACACCAAAGCCTGGACACACACAGGACAGCACCATGGATGAAGGGGACAGGGGAAGCCAGAAATTATAGTAATTGTCATACACTGACAGATGCCTAACTCGACTCCTCTCAGCCTAACTAGCTGCCAGTCTAAGTCTTGACATTAATTTCAGACATGAATGAACAGCTACATTTTGCCATATTAACAGTTGATGTGTCACACAATCTATTTTTCCAGATTTTCCAATATAAAGATGTTTGTCACTGAGCGCCCAGTAACTCCTCATGACTATACATAATTGATGCATTTTGTTTCGGCACTTTGTAATTATCTTTGTACGTCATGTACAGTGTATTTCACCCCTGTGGGATGTCAAGGTGATGTTCAGAATTAATGTGCAGCAAGATCTTAGATTAATAACACATGTCACACTCCATCCATCCATCCAACATCCATTATTCATCCTATTTAGGTTCCAGAGCTGATACATGGATCATATTTATTTCCATTCAACCATCCTTTGTGTCTGTTCAAGTTCATGGAAGACCAGATCCTAAACCAGAATACATCAGGCGAAGACAATAACAGACAATATATTCAGGGACATTTATATTTCCTCTTCATTGAACCTGCCTGTCTTCTTGAGTAGTGGGCCACCCAAACACATCAAGTGTGCACAATTACATTTTACTTTATATTGCCAAAATGGACAATTGGTTGTCTTACTTGTTATTCTTTCAGTTTTCTATTTTATTTACTGTTATTTGGGTTGGTGAGACATCAAATATGTTGGTGATCCCCAGACGTTTCTTCTTATGCCACATGACACTCACCTTTTGGGTGTTTAGTGAAGTATCTTGACAACTTTGGTATGGATTGACATGAATATAGTACAGTTATCCAATTAATCCAAATGTCTTATTACGGAGATTCCCGGATTTTTTCTTCTTATCACTTATCCTGTGAAATATCTCAATATAGTTTAGCAAATTTTTTTTACAGACGTATATCTGAGCAGCACAACTTTTGAATTTACGGTTGACATTTATTAATTATGCTAGTTGGATGTATTACCATGAACATGTCCAGTGCTTTGGTTCGGGACCAAATACCTTCAAAGCTATACTCATTAGTCTAAGCTGTGCTTTGTTAACTGCTAATTAGCGAATGCTAGCATGCAAACACACTAAAGATGGTGAACATGGTTAATCCTACATAATTAACATTTTATCATGCTGACATTAGTATTTAGCTCAGATTAACGCCTTCCAAAAAATGCTACATTATTTTGTATCTATACATTCTGCATCAGTTTAGCTCCTATATATACATTTTGTACATTTGTCGTACATTTCAAATATGAGGGTACTTGCTGTTATTGTTCAGTGTACCTCAAACTACCTCTCCAACATGCTCACATAATCTGATCTTCATGGTGCAGTTACTGGAATTCATGCGTTTTTCACTGTCTAATTAGAATCTAATAACCCAGTGTGCATGTTAACACCAGATGTATTGGGATCATTTGTCTGTCCATGGAGCTAATCCTCCACAGGTTTCTAACCACTGTCTAGCTGTACAGTCAGCCAACCCGCCTCCCCCCTTCCCCCATTGTGACTAATGACTTCTGCTCAGCACCAACAAATCATAATGAGCCCATCTGACAACCTTTATGGTGCCTTTTAGGCCCAAAGCAAAAGCACAATGGGTAGTCCCTCAATGAAATGGAGTAAATTCACCTCAGATCACTTTCTTTACTGTTTAGCAGAGACAGTGGGAGGTATGAAGAAGATGAGAGTTAGAGGTGTGGATTGGGTGAGAGTAAAATTAACAAAAATGGGAGAAGATAGTGTTGTAGAGAGTTTATATAATGGGACGGTAACAAGACTCTCACTGTTGTTTCCATCCTAGTGTGTTCGTGTGTGTGCTTGCATTGTAGCATGTGGGGTCTGACTTTGAGCAGCTTGCTGCCTTTCAAATGCTACCCTGATCATTCTTTTGTTCCTTCTTATTTTTCTCCCCGCCCGCTCCCTCCCTCCCTCACTCATTCCTTTCTGTCTCCTAGCGTGGCTTCCTCAGAAAGAGGTTGATGTATGACATCTGTTTGACTGGAAATGGATTGTGGACATCCCTAGTGGCACATGGAAACGCATCTCTGGTATCTCCTTCATGCATTGTGCATCTGGTCAGAGGAAGGAGGTTTGGATTGAAATAAAATAACTTAAAATCACTTAGCTCATTCACCTCTGAAGCATCTCACAAAACATCAGCAAATCCCAAAACTGGGAGAGAGAGAGAGGAAAAGAGAACAGAGGGAAGGAGGAAGCCAGGAAAGGATAAGAAATGTGATTGTGGGAGAATTACTCATTGAGAAAAGGAGGGAAAGTGCGGCTATAAAGAAAGAGGAAGGCCAACATCAAGCCTCATTAAACTGACAGGCTGCTGCCAGAAGTCTTATTGCCTTGTTTCCATCCGAGTGATAGACCATCTTAAATTCTTTTCTTCTTCCACTTTGACTCTGTTTCCTGTCTAAATGTTCATCCCCTGATGAAGTAGATGGACACTTTCACAGTTTTCTGTTAAAGCCACTAAACAGAAGGGATTTCCTTTGTCACAGCCATGTTATTGACCCTTTTTACTCATACTTTTAACACAGAGGATGTTCACATCGTGTGCCTTGAAAGCCTCGCTTACGGGACAAGTGGCTTGGCTTCATCACAGCAAGGCTGATATATGACATCTGGTTAACTGGAACTGGATCGTTCATAAAGAGAATTCAAGGAAGACGAGTATTAGCTTCTGCTGGGGGAATTTTACATTTTGGGCTTCACTTCCCTCTGCTAAAGGGTAATTCCATTTTATTACAACTTGGACATATTTTTATAGTTTGGTCAACATTTCTATTGGTTATGATGTAGACTTACTAAAGTAATTGCTGACTTATGGGAGCACAGGGATGTTGCTACTAGTTGTTAATAAATGGTTTAGTCAGATTATCTTGATCAGTGCACATGAAAACCTTGCGTGCCGTGTATGTTGATCAAACCCTGTAAAAAAAATATGGGGCCACCGCACTGAATTTTCTGCCCAGTGGCACCCTGCTGGGAGCTGCTTTGGGGCCCCTATGCATGCTTTCTTGTGGCAATCCCACAGCAGCCCACTGTGGACCATGCTACCAGTAAGAAATGCAAGAAACGTGTGCGCTCCATACTATGGGGCCAAAGTGGGGCCCAGAGGGAGACAGCAAAGTGTGGGATGAGTATGGGTTACCCATACTAAGCGTGGTCCAGAGTGGGCCTGCAGCATGCCCATAGTATGCCCATACATGGGCTGAGTGTGGGCTGTCCCGCTGGGCCCCCACCTGGTCAAACCTACTTTGAGCCTCCTGCAGGTTATCCCACATGGGGACTATGTGGGTTTTCAAAAGCCCACAAAGCAGCCCCAAAGGGCAAGACTTCTGTTGGCCCATATGGGATTATTGTGGGTTTGCCCTGCCTTCACCGCCCCACGATAAACCCACAATTACCAACAGTATGGGTAATTACCCACAGTATGGGTAATTGTGGGCACGCTCACAGTGAAGATGTACCTATAAGTTGGTCCTTAAACTTTAAGCTTGGATAATTATTTTACTGTTTGTCCTTAGCATCCACATTAGTTTAGCTAAGACAGGTGTTAGCCTACCCCATGTTAGCCTGCGCAGTTGCGTAAAAAATATCATATTTCAACAATTACTTCTGTTAGTAGCCTTCTTCATAACAATAGGAATTAACAAAAAATGATCTTGAAGACAAAGAATTAAGAATTGACAATTGTGCTAGCAGCTTTTTGAAGCTGTACTCAGGCATAGCAGTAAGTTAAGCTAAATGTTAGCATCAGTAGGGTAAGACTTTACATGTTATCTTCTACAATTTTCTTCACATGGTCCATATTATCTCCTGGCAACATAGTGTAGAGCATATGGTTGTCTAGCCTTGATGTGTGAGGCTGCAGCCACATTGTGAAGCTGTATTAACGTACTCTATTGCTTGAAGCTAAACCCTAACATCACCATGATCATTTTTTTTATAATGTTTGCATGCTGATATTTGCTAATTAATATTGAGCATAAAATATAGATGAGACAGGTGTTAAAACATCCAACAGTTGGTGAGAATTCCATCTACAATGGCTAAACACACTCTAATGGATTTGCGGATCTACCAAACATCTAAATAGAAGTGGAAAATGTTGTTGTTGTGAAGAAGGAATCATTGTTCCACAACATTAATTTTCCAATTGACCTTTGCCCATTTCCCACTGAATAGAGATGCACATGATGGTCCAGTTAACATATCTTGTACACCACATGTGAAGTCTCAGCTGGACGAAGAACACTCGGATCAGTTCAAAGACAGCATTGTCCTGATGAATGGCTTGGAGGCCGACTTTGGGTCAGGACGTTTGGTGTTGTGTGCAGACACACTGTGTTCAAATTATGGAGTGATGGGCTGTTAGCTGGTGCTATCTCATTTTCCATTTCATTTCCCCAACTTAACTCCCCTCCCACCCCCCAAAGCTCATCCTTAAACAGTGTCTGAATTATGCATGGACCAGAAAGTGTATCATAGTGGATATGAAATATGCATGAGCCCTTGTGTTATGACTCCCTTCCCCATTCCCTATTTCCTTCCCCCCAAAGGAAGGAATCATTGTGAGTTGTCTGATTGGGTTAAGGGCGAGGATCAATGAATTTGTGTGTGTGTGTGTGTGTGTGTGTGTGTGTGTGTGTGTGTGTGTGTGTGTGTGTGTGTGTGTGTGTGTGTGTGTGTGTGTGTGTGTGTGTGTGTGTGTGTGTGTGTGTGTGTGTGTGTGTGTGTGTGTGTGTGTGTGTGCGCATACCCTCTTGCCTGCGGTTGTGTGGAATTTTCTTCAAATGGCAGCGGAAATGAAAGAAGAAAGATAGGTTTGCTGAGTGGATGGTGGTGACAGGGAGATGTACAGTTTGAAAGAGAGAAAAGAAAATTGCTATGGACTCAAAGGTCGGTGTAAGACTGAAAGAAGGACGAATAAACGAAAGAGCAAAGAGTGAAGTAAGAAGAAAGAGAGAGGGACAAAAACATGGGTGACAGATCATCAAACAAAAGGAGACTCTTCTGGGGACTGTCAATAGAAGCAATATCCTACTGATTGATTATGTCACACAGAGCTGATCCCTGGAGACCTTGTGTGTGTGAGTGTGTTGGGGTGGGGTGGTGGCCTCAGCTGTTGTCAGAACAGGGGGCCATGTGCCAGTTTTGGAAACACTCCAGCAGTCCCATATTGTGAAGCCACAGTCACCACAAATGGAGCTCCTCCAGTTTGTGGGATTTTTTTTATTTTTTTTGCTCCTCCACCCTGTTCTCAGTTCATGATTGTATTTATTTGGGCACACGAGAGAGGGAGGCGATGGCTTTTTAATGACACTGAATAGCAAAGCATGTGTTGTGTGTGTATGGTGAGAGGTTTAGCTTTGGAGTGTTACACTTGGAACCAGTTACTGAGGGTGATTTCCACCTCTTTCCCCCCTCTGAGGTCTAAAGAGGGAAAAGACGCGTTGTTAGGATGAGGCTTTCAGCCACAGCTCATCAATGTGGCTACAGGGATAAACAAAGGCAGCGTTTCACCCATGCAAACCCAGCTGTACAGAAACACACAAAGCTGACGCACATGAACAGACTGTACACAGATGACACAACCCTTTTTATGGAGACATTTGAAATTTGCGGTTAGATCATGAATTACAGCTGGAGCAAAAGATAGATGCCCATGTCACTGAGGAATTATTTAGACGGTGCATGACTGTTTGTGTGCATCAACATGACACACACACACACAAATATGACCCCACACACAGAAAATCCAAACAGGTCAGGGTTCACCCGGGTCAAGGCCTAATCAGACTTGGCTGGATTAGTGTGTGTATGTGATTTCATGTTACCCATGAATGCCTAACAGGAAAACCTACTGCAGATGGACTGTCTGGATTCACAGCCGCTGGCTGATTACTCAGTTAAGTGTGTGCACGTATTTCAGTGTGTGTGTTTGTATGTGTGTGGGAGTCGGTATGTGTGACTTCAGGACTCCTGCTGAGGAGGACTTGAACATGGTTGATGATGTGATGATCCTGACTAATATCTGATTCACCAGGGAATTGGTTTTTTTAGACACTTACCAGACAGTTTGCTGAAAAACAATTAAAAATCTGCTTTTGGAGTTAAACATTTCATCTTAAGAAGGTTTAACAGAATACTTGGCACATATTTGGCTGTTTGTTCATCCATGAATTGATCTCGAAGATTTTCTTCTTTGAGTTTACCTCGTATCTTAAAGTAAATATTTGGAAATATTGATATATTTATCATAAATTGTAAGATGCCAACTTCCTTAAATAAAGGATCCAATGGAGATTGAAGATGTCAATGGGTTATATTTCAATATGTTTATAGAGACGGAAAATGTATTGAAGGATTATGGAAAATGCACATTACTTGCATGCAAGTTGAATAGAGAAGAATAATTATGCGAGAACACAATGTTTCCCCAGGTAATTCAATCTCCTAAGTATTTTAAGTGTTTGCAAATATGGGGAGAAACTTGCACCTATCTATGAGTCATTTCTATAAATAAGGAATTATATTGGCCCAGGGATGGACCCATGTAGCACACCACTTTGTGAGAGTGACAAGGTGGCCAGATCTATTCTCACTTACAGTACATTTGTGTTTTCAATGGGGAGATGAGGAAAGGACTCGGTAGAGATGGAAGAAGGAAAGAATCATCTCCCACTAATTGATCCTTTGTCAGAGACATAACATTTGGTTTTAGAGGTGAAAACCTGCTCGATCCCAATTATCTTTGGTGATCATTGCTGTGGCGTTGGGTAAGTCAAGTATAGCTGATAGATGGATGGACAGACGGGCGGACTACAAAATGAGCCCAGTAGTAGAATTAATTTGTTTAAATGTTTTTTTCTTAAATTTTCTCCACATTCCCTTTTTTCTTTTCCCCTTATATGGTATACGAGTCTCTTTCATATTGTAAAGAGAATCAAATGAGTAATTGTACTGAACTTATCACCGTAGGTCCTAATCATCAAGTAGACAGATGGTGTTTGTTTTATTCTAATGCGCTGTCTTCCTGATGGGTTTGACTGACAGCTCTGAAATCCCCTGTGAACAGGTTATTAGCTTGGGTCTACTCTGCTGGAGGTGGACTGGACAGTTAATAATGATACAGAGACTAACTGTGTAGACTGCTAAAATGTGTGTGTGTGTCCAATATTCCCCAGACATTTAAGACCCTCTTAGGGAGTGGAAGGAGAACAGATTGAAAGATGAGACAAGAGACGAAAAGAAGGGATTAAAAGTTGCACAGGATGGAAGACTCCTGAACTAACTTGCCCGAACTTCCTCTGCCTTGCTCATTCCCCTGTCCATAGCAATGCCTTTTAACAGTTAGCAGGAATTTTCATGGGCTTTACATGTGCAAGTGAAACAGGTGGTTACTGTGAAATCTAAGCCTTCCTCTAAGTAGAGGGATTTGCCCTCAAGAGCTCTCCAAGGACAACGTTTACTCCTGGAGGACTTTCGTGTGTGTGTGTGTGTGTGTGTGTGTGTGTGTGTGTGTGTGTGCGTGTGCGTGTGTGGTTGTTGAGGTATTGTGAAAGTGTCAGTCAGCAACTCTTTTCCCTCTCCGACCTTTTTTTTTGGTGCTTCTATCCTTCCTATCATTCTTTATATTTCCTCACTTTTCCATTCCCTCCTCTCCTCTCCTCCTCCGTCCACGTGAGACACAAACAGATCAGAAACAGCTGTGAAAATTATTTTGTCTAACAAGATCCTATCTTGGCTTCTTTGTTAGCTACAGTGTGATGCCCAAGAGTTTGTTTTTTTTGCCTGAAGAAAACCACCCTGCCTCGAAAATCCCCTCAAGGTTTGCGGCATTGCTTTATCTTGGCTCTCTTTGTTTGTGTGCGTGTGTTGCTCTCTCTGCAGGGTTACCCATGTGCAATGGACACCACAGGCTCTGCCAAAAGGCTGACTGCCAGGTCAAAAAGAAGAGAAGAAGGGCTGCACACTTCTCATCCTTCTCTATTTCGGTCACTTGGTTTCTCTCCTGCAGCCACACAGTCCATTTATTTTCTGCTCTCTGTCCTCATCACTCTGTGTTTTTTTTATTCTTCTTCAAACAAAAGCACAAATATTTCAATCTATCCTTTTCTAAACTTCTTTTCTTTCCCTCTTGTTTCGTGCCCTCTGTCTTTCTTTCTAAATCGTTATTGGCCAAAGCTCAGCTTGTGGTCCCCGGCCTTACCGCTGCCCTCACCACCCATCACGCTGTTTGAGGCAGAAACGCAGCCAAGCTAATAAGCTGAGGAAACTGACAGAAAACATGAGAGGATGAGTTCATTGGTGAGCTGGACAGACACATTGGGTCACATGACAAATTGCAGGCTTTCTTGTGGCTAAATGTGATGAGCGTGGCCTTGAAGCGTTTTGGGCAGAGTTTCGAGTCCAGACGATGCACATGCAGACTTAACTGAGTTCATCAAACAAATATGCTATGCTTGGAGGCCTTGGTTTAATTTCTGCAAGATTGTTTTTATCTGTTCATATGAAATAATCTACTTTTGCTTGAGGAGTTTGAGAGAATCTAGCATCTCTTCTGCAATGGACACCATCATTTTGATGCTGTTCGCTCTCTGTTCTGTAAGTATCCAAAAGCCCTTGTTCAACATGACAGAATGATTTCACAATTGACTGTAATTGCTGCAGCCTTCTTTGTGTGAGAACTACCTTCTGTAGACTAAATGTTCTCTGGCTTCAGAAGAGAGAGTTATTCACACAGGTAGGCATAGCAACTGATCTTTTTTTTTTTAACCTCCTTTAAGTTTTGAACAGCATCTGGCTTTTTGTGAAAAGGCACCTCTGTTCTCTATCATACTCCTGGTTCAGTTTACGGCCCTGACAGCAGTACTGTTGTTTACGTCTCTTCAGGGTATTTAGCACATCATTATAATGAGGGAAAACACATTTTTATAAAGCTACTTTTTTTGCCACTTTGGAACAACACCAACATCTGTAACTACAACACTGACATGTTATTACCATATAAAGTAAAGATATTGGTGGCTAGCGTATAGACACGTAGTAGACACAGAGCAACATTAGTATTCATTTGGAGTCATGCTTGTTTCCAACTGAGGAAAATTCACTCTCCTCTGATTCCTGAAGGACGTATCTGGCTGTTGACGCTGCCAAATGCAGCACTGTTGCTTGGTGCAGCTGATGAGAGCTGGAGGACTCAACTAAAACAGTACAATTTTGAGTCGTAAAACCAAAACAATGAGCTGTTGCTGCTTTAAGGAATAATCCACTAAAAATCTAAATCGTCAGCTTGGATTCACAGCAGTAATAATGGCTTTCCAGAGTCACAGAGATTAGAAAATGGTCATATCGAATAACATCTATAAAACTGTATTAAACCACCTAAACAGTTTCTCCACATACGGTGTGTGGGGTTGAGGCACCATGCCTTAATGATCACTCTGAACGTGTCTTCTTCTACGTCCTCGGATAAACCACAGCTGTTGTTGGTAGCTGGGTCAAACCAAAGGTCAAAATTGTTTTGATTATCATTTGGATTATTTTTATTTCACGATATCGGAGAGACACAGATGGACTGACTGACCAGTGAGGCCTGCTGATCTCGATTATGGCAACAATATTCACAGAATCACTTCCTGTTCCGTGATTTGTCTTCAAAGTAAAAGCATAACGGCCATTTGTTGCTGTAATGCTTTATACTAAACAGAATTACAGAGACCCAAGTTGTGAACTTGGGTCTGAATATTGTCGGTTGCTGAACAGACCTCTGAAATGCAATGAATGATCAAATAATAGCATTTCAGTAAATCATTCAAACTAACACACACGTGCACAGTAATAGAACAAATTCAGTTTCATTTTATGCAAAACATTGACCATAAAATCTTCACTGAAGATAAACCAGGTTGGATGAACACAAAGTGTTCTAACTTCAATCTGCACCATAGACTGTTTATAAAAAGAACTCTGCACACAACGTCCAGCAAACAACTGTTTCAGGAGGACTCACTAATGACAAGGAATAATTCTAAAGCAGCTACTGAGCATTTACACAGAACAAGAGAACAGGCAAGAATAGAACAGGCACTAGGGAATATAAATGTATAAGAAATCTCCCTTGTTTTAAATGGTGTCACAGCAATGTGTCAGTGTGCGACTTACACATGTATGTAATGTGTGTTACTGTGTTCTGTAGAAGCCTCAAACAATCCGCTTGTATTCCTCCTGTGTTTTTGGCCGTCTCAGCTTTGCTCACTGTATGCCTCTGGCCGTCTCTTCCCTCTCTCCACGGGACTATGGGATTGATTGATAAGTTCTATTGCTCCTGAAGGGAAGAGGGGGATCAGTACATGACTTATCCTCTCTGTGTGGGCATGGAGGGACGAGGGGGTGGGAGTTTCCTTTTTTGTCTTCCTGACTGCCCATTAGGCCCTCTTTACGCATGTCTAGTTTTAAACAGTGACGGATGATCTCATTTCCTAAAAAGCATTGGGTCGGTGATTAGGAAAGTGAGGTGTGAGGGCTTTTTTGTCAGAAGAGAGCTCTTGCGTGCAGTCAGCTGGTGCGCTTTTCATCCTGGTCATTTCTGCTATTTTCTTCTGGACAGAAGGGGCCAATTGTTCCTTGCATAGCAGCAGGGTGAATCTCAGCATATATTGAACATTATGGTGAGCTTTTGTATCAGATTTAGGTGATGCAGGTTTATGCAGGTCCGTTTCCAAAGTAGCAGGAAATGAAACACGAGTTGCTTGTAAGTGATTTAATCTACATGCATTGTATAAGCATGTCCTCACCTGAGCCTCTTAGTCTTTCATTGTGCTTAAATGGGTGAATACGTGGTGCACACACTCAGCAGAAACAACAAAGTCTTTGTTGTCAGGTGTGGACAGGCGCCCTCTCTCTCGGCTGCAGCTCTGCTTGTTCTCCAGATATCCCTCAAGATTTACAGCTGTGCGTTAAGCTATCCCACACTCCTGAGAACAGTAGGTGCACAGTGAGAGCACCACAGAAGACGTGATGACATTCAGCCCAAATCGCAGTTGCTGACGGAGCCAGAAACCTCAAGCTCGGACTGCACGGAGATAGATCGCTCTTTCCTGTGTTCGCTCTCTCCCTCAGCGTTTCTCTTCCTGTATTTATTTGACATATGACTGGCAGGGAGGGAGGCGGGTGCGGTGGGAACCTTTATTTGGAGGTGGCCATCTTTGGTTAGTTCAGGTTTTGGCTTCCAGAGACCAATTACAAGGACACAGCCAAATTGGTCCGATTTGAGTTATCCATTGCTTACTGAATGTACATTAGTCCCACTTTTACAGAGGAAAGAATCTGAAAAGTGCTCTAGCAGATGTTTCCTTTCACTGCTGCCCATGTGGGTTTGCAGGAGGGAGAGTAGACTGATTGACTGCTGACGATTGAATATAATACACTATATACACCATAGTCCTAGATCAGTCATTAAACAACTGAATACACAGAATGCATTAAGTAAACATGAAGTCTTCATTATTCCAATTCCGATTCAATTCTGAAAATCCATGTGAGAAACTATATATAGATAAAATAGCCGGATGAAAATACTTTGTTTTTAGTTAATACCTGACAATGAAAGTGTTGCATCACTGTGACGAAAAAATTCAACAAATCCAGTATCCAATTTGAAATATCAATAATAACAACTCAAGTAAATTGTGAACAAACATCAGCTCTGATTGGCTACAGTCACTTTACTCCCCACACAGGCTGCTATCGCTTCTTAAGGCAGATTTACGCTCCGTCGTGGATGCGAACCCTCAACTCCTACCTACGAGATGTAATGTGGTAAATGAGCTTCATAGGAGCTGCTACACGGATATGGACAGAGTCCAGTTAGCTGTTTCCCTGAGTCCAGCTTATTTTTTTCTCATCAAAATGTTAGCAATAGGAATATTTGCTGAAATGTTGCACTAACACTGCCTACAATGACCTAATACAAATACAAAGGGACGACCAATAAAGGGGATTCTTGACATTGGAAATAGAAAATATACTTATATTCCACTTCATTTTCCAGAGCTCTTACATCCGAGCTGCAAACCAGCTATGGAAAGTAAGTTAGTAAGTAGGTTTTGTGCGAAATAGGCTTTTTTTTTTGCTCAAACTGCAATTTCAGGATGAACTTTCCCTTAAAAGTCCTTAAAGTGTTATGGATGAAATCTCATCTATCTGACGAGCAATGAAGATCATGTCGTGTGGTTTAGAGCTTAGGGACTTTGATTCAGGATAGTTTTGTCAAATTAAAAGGACAGTCATCACTGTAAAAAAAACTACCTGCTTTCATCATATGGAGGAACTTCCCATTCGGTATCAAGCTTTGATGCACGTGTGATGGCTTGAATGGTGTGGACAACCTTGCTTGGTTCTAGTCCTGCACATTTCTGTGAGACTCTGCTTTCTCTTCCCACATGGTGTCAGTGCAGAAAACTAAACTGCCACAACATTCTCGGGCTCAGTGCATGTGAGGAGTAATGCTGACTGCTGTTGCCAGGCAGTGGGAGGGGTTAATGTTGTTGACTGTTTGCCCTCTTAGCAACCAGCTTGGTGGTCATGCACCCTCTGACTGCATCTGTCTGTTGAAAAAGTCTGTCATTCTCTCACTTCCGCTTGGTGTTTTACTCACACTCTCACACACGCTCTCGCCCTGCTGACCATCCTGCGAGCAGGATCGCTCGTCTCCTCCTCATCACCTCCGCTCAAGGCAATCATTTCCATTCCCCTCTCCTCTCTCGCACTCACTGATCTCCGAGAGATGAAAACAGACTTTTTCAATTATGGAGAGCCGTTGAAAGTGTTTGCTGCAGGCTGCTGAACTGCTGCTGCTCTCTCTGCCCCCCCTGAGATCCTCCTGCTCTTTTAGTGCGTCCCTCCCCTTCACCTCATTCCCAGCACTGCCAGGGGGAAAGCGGGAAGCGGTGAGTAACTTTTAAACATTTTCATCCTTTTCATTCTGCTGCTGATTTGTTTTTGCTTCCGAGGCGCTGATTGGTGGAGGAAGGTTGTCTTTGGAAGGGTGTCAAGATTTTCCCCTGGGTGGTGTAAATTGGGCGTTTTGACGCCTTCAGTCCACAAAACTAATCCACTCAGTGATTGGTTGGTTTACTTAAGGACACTGTTGAATTATCTGGATGATTTAGACTTAATGGAATGTTTGAATTTTGGCTCAGAGTACATGCAATCCATGTTGTGTGTGTTTCATGTACCTGCATCCTTTCAGGAGTGTAATCATAATTTGAAGTGATTGTGCTTCTGCGTTAGGGTGCATTAGGACAGACTAGTGACCACAGAGTTAAAGTGTCTCTTGAATCTTGCCTCTCTGTTCCCTCGGGTGCTGCTTCGTTGGGCTGCCAGTGCAGTTGTCAGGAGTGGGTGTTTTTCTTTATCTTTAGACAAGGAGAACCGAGACGGATGTGAGACAAATGTGTGTCATGGGAGAAAGACGAAGAAAAGGGAAAAAGGCTGAAGATGAAGTGATGAATTGAATCGAAGGGATAGGGGAATAAAGAAGCACGTGAACGACAGAAGGGAGAAGAGGAAAAGGCACTTGAGAAGCAGCGTCTTGTCATCTCAGCTGTTGTGATTTATGTGGGCTGACAGCACACAAATCTCACAGCATCTCACAGCTGTGCGACATGCCTTGCCTTTTTTATTTTTAACCCGGACACCTATATCAGGCTGCGAGGCCCAGGCAGCGACCAGACTATTGTCTCCCCAGCTCTGTACGTGTGGTTCCATGTGTTTCAGTCTTCAGGTGCCAGGACTGTGTGTGTGTGTATTTGTGTGACTGTATCATAGCATGCCTATATATGACAATATCAAGGGCTCCTTGCCTTAAAGCCTCCGGTGTGTGTTCAGCCTCAAATCCTGTCCGATGTGACAAGTCTAAGAACAGTTTACATGTGCGGGATCCAGCGCTGGCTCAACCGTCTTTATTGACCATGTGAGTGTGTCCGTAAATTGCCAGAGTGCATTCCACACAGACATGCTGCCAGCTCTGTTGATGGCACCCTCGTGTGAGAGGCTGGTAAAAGACTAATAAGGGGAGGCTGGAGTTAAAGCCCAGCCCCTCATGCAGCTTCCTGCTCCTCCTACACCCCGTGCAGCTCGCACTGTCTCTGCACCTGGGCCGCCAGCACCCACCCACAGCGACAGCACCGACAGAAGTCTGCCTCCGTGTTGACTGATTTAAATGTGTTGCCATGGGGGCACACTGTGTAGTTTGGTGTGTGTATCGAGTAATCAAATCAACAGTGGCATTACAAGATAAAATGGATTTGTTGACAGCTGTGGAAAGACTTGTCGTCTCATCCTATTACCACTTCCTTCCAGAGCTCAAAACAAACATCCCTCACTTCAAAGATTCTCTGGATTAAAGAGGGACACAAAAATCTGCCGAGCTCACTAAAGAAGAAGGAACACGAACATTTAGAGTCAGAGGGTGAGGGCGGGCGGGAGAAATCAATGAATAGGATTCTGTGAGTGGATCCTCAGTCAATCTTCAGGTAGTGAGCGTGGCATTGATTGATTTTGGTAAGCGGTTTCCCCCTGATGCCAAACCTCCTGCCTGTATTTTGCGTGCTGTGAAAGAGGACCAATCGATGTGAAGGAGCTGGCTCACAGTGGTATATCAACTTGGCGCTGCATTGATTTTTTATTTAAGTCCCATTGATTTTAATCATAATTACATTTCATCATCTGAGTCTCTAAAAGGTTTGTAATTGTAATGTTCATTCAACTTCTGTTTGCTGTAGCCCCCCCCAAAAAATGTCTTCTGTTTGTTTTCTTTTTGTACAAAAGCACTATCGTGTTCTATCATACCGCTCCTTTCTGTGATCAGTATCAAAATTAGTCCAACACTTCACACCATGTGAAGATTTGCCTCCCACAATAGTCTTCACGTGTTGAAAATGAGACTTCATCTCTTGGCAACACGGATGTGAGGAACATTTTATAAATGAAAGACAGACAAGAGACCTTTTCTAAATCTGCGTTCTGCCCTGTACTTGACTTGTGAAACGGCACTATTCAAAGTTCGCTTTCTGTTTCCAATTCAAAGTTCACTTGTAGCTGGGTACAGATTAGACATCAGGAAGTGTTCTCACTGTTCTCATTTTCTACCTCTGCCTATTGAGATAAGGTTTTCACCCCATCACTCTGTTGGTTGGTTGGTCTGTTTGTTTGAGAGCAAGATTACACAAAACTACTGGGAGGATTAACATGAAACCTACCGGGAAGTTTTGGTACTGATCAGTATCAGGGGGAGGATCCAGGATTTGATTTAGTTTTCACTTGAACATTGCAAGATAGGGTGTTTTTCCACATTTTAGTTCATTCTTTAGAGAAATACTTTGTGGATCTT
This sequence comes from Hippoglossus hippoglossus, assembly GCF_009819705.1. Taxonomy (NCBI): domain Eukaryota; kingdom Metazoa; phylum Chordata; class Actinopteri; order Pleuronectiformes; family Pleuronectidae; genus Hippoglossus; species Hippoglossus hippoglossus. The sequence goes on along the minus strand of NC_047155.1, from coordinate 21,210,077 downwards.
AATCTCAAAACAATCTGAGGATTGATATATATGAGTGTGTTTAATTCGGTGCAGATCATGTAAAAATCTGCTTCTAGTGATTTTAAATGTGGTTTCATAAGGGGACTGTTGGGCCATAGCAGAGGAATGAACCATTCTAGTGCCATTCTAGTTCTGGGATGTATTGGGGGCCGACTTGTGTGGACTTAAGGCAGCAAAGTATCCCAGAAAGCACTCTGTTCCAACCAGCCACAGTAACTGTGATTATATTATATTAATATTTCAATCTGGAGTAAATTGGTGGACCAAACATTGCTATCCATAGAGACCTATGGCCAGTAGCTTTTGTTCCTCAAACATTTGGGTGTCACTAGTTTATGTATTATTAGAAAGAACCTTTAGAGGATGACTTGAGAGGGAAGAGAAACTTTCCCTCTATCTTTTCATTCTTTTTGTTACATCCTTTCTTTTGTTTTCTATTATGCATTGTTGGACTGTACAGAATCTGTAATTCGTATCTTTCCAGTGCCAGATAACATCAGTCTTGGGACATTTAGCCGGCAATCGGCTCTCAGGGGTCAGAAAGGAGGGAACTTCAGTGAACTAGAACGGGAAATGGATAATTGGGTTGAGTCACAGTTATGATAGAATCCATTCAAGTGATTAGAGTCAAACAAAAGCTCGGTCATCCCCGCTGAAGTCACTGAAGGACTTCTGAAGGTCATTTCAATTAAAAAAAATATCAGCACGAGGTTAATTTGAATTAAACAACAGATGGCAATAGATTGCAATTATAGTCCTTTGTGTACTTAGCCATCTTATCAGACTGGCCTAGTCTGAGACGTGTCGGAATATGCATATACCCAAAAATATACACACAGAGCTCTGGAGACGACCAGAGGCGAAAAGTGCAGCCAGGAAAAGCAGACTGCCACTCACCTCTGCCAAGCCGGACTGGTGATAAGGTCGACCGTGGGGAGATGTCTGCACTCAGGACCTGTCCGTCAAACACAAGAGCCTGCTTCCCCCCACTCTTCACGCGAGAGTGATGGAAGTGATTAGAGAGGAGGAGTGTGGGAGAGGACGAAGGAGAGACCAGGAGACAGATATAGAGTGGCTTGGGAATAAGAGGATTGAGGCAGATGAATAAAGAGAGACGAGGGGGGTCAGAGAAGGGAAAAAATGGGCCAGGAAGGAAAGGCAGAATGAAGAGGCATTGAAAAAGAAATGATGAAACTCTAGAGGGAGTGAGTAGGGGTCTGTTGTAGAAGCCAAACCAACCATCATACAGCAGCATGTTGAAATGTTAATGTTAATCTAACCAGAGCAGCGTCCTCCATTTTCTTCCATTTCAACCACAATTTCACCTCATTTTTGTTCCTGTTTACCTCCTAACACCTTGATTATGTTACACACATGAAGACAATCACCAAAAAATCTCATGCAAATCAAGTCATTTTCATGCGGAGACTGAACAATAGAGCTTTATTCAAGGTTCACAATGGAGGACAGTTTTTTTTTTTTTTTTATAAACACAACCGGGATTAAAAAATGTAAAATAGGCCAGCTGTTTTGGAGGGGGTTACTGGGCAGATGTGTCATCGCAAGGTGACTGGCTGAAGAGTGGAAACCTTCGCTATCCTCTAGCTGAACTTTTTCTGTCTGATCTTTTCTGCTGACGAAGGGAGGAAATGAGTTTTTGCCTATGCCACATTTTCAATAGCGGATGGTTTGCATCCCTCTTGAGTCATTTCTGTCCTTGATAACACACATGCAGTTACACAGAGAATATATTGAGACTTGCTCCATCTTTTCCTTCCCCCCCCCCCCTCCCACGGAGAGTCATCAGCGATCAAAGAGGCCCCAGATGTTGTTCTTCATCTATCTCCTTTCACCATCTCTTGACATTGTTGTGAAAGTGGCCTGAGTAGCGTTCATTTAGCTGGGGGGCTGCCTCCAGCCCTGTTAAGCGTTCATTACTCATGAGGAGATGGATTGGAGTGTCACGGGATGAGGAGCGACCTCAGATCTCCTCTCCTGCGCGAGTTAATAAGGAAATTAGAAGCGCAGCTGAGCCAGGACGTCAGAAGTGAGCTAATTTGATTTTTGTTTCACACCTCCCCTATTTTTTCCATCGCGTTCGGTCGAGAACACAGAGCCCCGTAACCCGACTCTGTCTGTGGAAAAAGTTTCACGGTCGGAAAATTTGGTGGCGGAAATAAACTTTGTTTTTGATCCATCTGCTGCATGTGCCACCCAAAACAGAGCTATTTCTGGTTTCACAGCAAGCAGAGGAAGTGCCAGCTCTCGCACACTTCATTAAAGTCCTGATGGAGGATAATTATGAACTGAATTACAGCAAGAGCCGTGGTTTTGCATGCTCTTAGCCGAGTCAATAGCTGTTCCTCTGTATTCACAAGTTCTCTGAGGCTTTAAGCTTAATTTACTGTTTGTGTGGGTCTCGCACGATGGAACTGGTAAAGCATTTGCCATTATTTAGACTGAAGTGAGCTTCCCTGCACTGACCTCAGCCGTCAAGCTCAGGGTCATGTGTCAGTGTTTCAGTGTCAAATGTCTCCTGCTCTGGTCACTCTGAGCTACTCCCAGAGGTATGACTGCTATGTGGAATAAGCCTGGAGAGTAAAAAAGGCTGGAGAGGGGCACTTATAGAGCATATAACTGTCAGTTTGATCAGTGTTTTAGATTGCGAGAGAGAGATAGGTCGCGGCACATCCGTTAATCTTCCCAGAGAACATTGTTTAAATGTTTTATTGGTTTGTTTGTGATATTAATACATTAAAACCACTGTGTATATGTGTCCTCTTTTTCCTCATCTCATAAAAATATATCTTTATGACCAGAAATCATATAAAAAAGTATTTTAATGTTTAATCAAAGCAGTTTATACGACGTACAGTCATATCATGGCATTGCTGCAGAGCTGCTGTGTTGCCTGGGAACTTTTCCTCTGTCTCTATGGCGACGTGCGGAGAAATCAGACTCGTCTCTGCTCTCCTTTTATCCTCGTTTATAATGCCAAGTTGCCATAAATACAGGACTTCAGGGAGCACTTATGGCAATACACCCAGTTTGTGGGGCAACAAAAGCTTTAATTAGGCCGAATGCCAACCATATGGGACAGCAGGTAGGCTCCCCACACGTGTGGTCTAAACACGCACACAAACATTAAAGTACATACACACATTAAGAAGATTTGGAAAAGTACTGTAAAGGGCTGAACACACACAGGTTCTGTGCTGTAGGCTCCTCTTTTTGACTTTTTATGCCTTATGGAAGAGATTGAAGCCGATCCAACTGTTGGTGTTGCCATCTGTGCAAAACTACATGTTTATGTCTTACACATATATTTTTTGCAAACTATATATCGTCACACAAAAGGCATTAAAACACACAAATTAAGTTAAAAGGCCAATGAAAATAAGCACAAAGTTATTTAAAATTATTTAGATGGCCAATGGCAGCGGGGACAAAAAAGTAATGAACACATACAGCGCTTGTTTAATCAGGACACTGAGAGAAGATTGATGGTTTGTTCGCTGCTGGTGTATAGTCTTGCAGCTTTGCCTTTTTTCAGTTATCCAATATTTTTTAATGCTCCAAAGTCATCTTGTAGCTGGTCGGATAAAATGAATCCTCTGAACTTCTGAAAAAATTATAAAATATCAATGTGATTCTTTAACAGACACAGTGGACGCCACCACTTGCCTGATTCAGCAGATCAGGTGGCACAGATGCAGTTGAAGGAGCAGGAGGAGTATCGGGAAAGAAAATGAGCTGTGTTTGCGGGAAAGAGAGAGGAAGGAGTGGGTGAGCTGATGAAAGGCTGGGAGGATGGGTTAAGACAGACGGAAAGTGAGGATTAGAGAAAGTTAATTAAAAAAGAGAGAGAAGGTATAGAGTGAAGGTTAGATAAGGTAAGACAAGGTAAGTAAAGTAAGATGGGGGGGGGTCGTACTGAAGCGGAGCAAGCAAGCAGCAGAGCGAGAAGGAAGAATCTGACTAGATGAAAGAAGAGTAAGAGAGAAAGTGCAGCAAGGGAGGGAGATGAGGTGGAGAGATGGTGGAAGATGGACCTGTGCTGCTGAAAAAGAGGAGCGAGGCACACGGTTAGAAGGAGGTGGGAGGAGGACGGGAGGAGAAGCAGTGCCAAGCTGTCCCAGGGGTGATGAATGCAGGTCATAATGAAGTATCTGTGCTCATCTTCCTCTGGCTCTGGAGAATAACCACAGCCTTGGCACGGCAGCAAGACCTGCTCAGTTTTGCCAAGGAGAACACACACACACACACACACACACACACACACACACACACACACACACACACACACACACACACACACAGTGAAGTTTGGATTATCCACATGTACACACAAAGTTATTTGAGACAAGGTCCTGCGTTACAAAAGCACACAGATATACACACAGGAGCATATGACAGACGATCTGTCTCTTCCTACCACCCACTGTATCCTCATCACACAAACACACATTGTTACCTTCACACAGTCCCTGTCTCTCCACTAAGACCAGGAGTGGCAGGTATGTGCAGTCAGGGTTTTGTAAAACAGCCTATTGTTCAAGCTGGTAATTCATGGAAATCGAGACAAATTGTAGATTCCTCCTCTGAGGTAAACAAGTGGTGCTGTCCTGCGGGTCCCGCCGCTGTCATCACTACACCTGAATGACAATGTCACCCTGCCATGTTGTCACCGCGGCACAAAAGATACATCTTCAGTGAGCAGAGAAGATGTGGCTCCCATTCTCACTTGCATTTGACGTGTCTGCATGGCCATTGTGTTGCATGTTAAACAAATCCGTCTAACCATGAGAACAATTCCTCCCATACGCATTAAACATCAGCACGATGGACTAGGACCCAGAACAAACCCTGATTAATTTTCTGAAGTGCAGATATGTGGCAAAATAGCAGGTGGCAACACACAGGCCAAACCTCAGCAATATGGTCCAAATGAAAAATCAAAAGTGTCAGTGAGAGTCCAATGGATGAGAGCAAGGAATGTCATGATCAGGATCGGTGATCGAAACAGTGATTAAATGTCAATCATCATTCACCTGCAAACAGAACAGAAATGCTGATTTTGAAATTCAGGTAAAATTCTCAGCCCTTTAACTTGAAGTGTGCAGTGCGTGTCACCTGCACGTAGGTTAATGTCAACAAGATGCACTTCAGAGGAATCTGAAAGAGTCTCTTTCCACCAGTGTCTCTGCATGTAGCCGCCTGCCTCTTCCATTGTGCAACGCTCATATCTTTATATATATTTTTTTTTTACTTTGCATTCACCCCTAAAATGTAATAATAATATAATGACACACACCTTTTCTGAAGAAGAACAGCTTCTCCTGTATATATCTTCCACTGAAAGGGATCAGTTGAAATGGTCCTCTGTATGTGTAGACAAGATGTTGGTTGGTTTATTTGTTTCTCAGCAGACTTACGTAAAAAGCCTCACTAATGGAAAAGAAAGAAGCCATTCTATTTTAACGCAGATCTGGACAAAGTCGCAGATCCAGGATTTCTCACCTTTGTTAACATTGCAAGATTTTTGACATCTTCACAGAGATCTATGAGGATCTGTAAATTGAAAAGATCTTAATAAAAATCCAGATTAAGTGACTTTAAGTGTGGTTTCATAAGGGGACTGTTGGGCCTTGGTGGAGCTATGCACTCTACTGCCTGTCATTCTATTTGTTAATGGATTTAGATGCTATTTTGTACCAGCCTGTAAGTCTTGGGATTTAGGATTTGGAGTATAAAATTGATTTGTGCTCCCCAGTGTTGCAGAGAGGTGAGGCTTTGAATCAGGAGGAAACAGCCCTGTACAGTTTATTCTGAAATGTGCTGACTAGCTGTTTTTCACTGATCCCTCCCTAAAGAATGGAGCAGGGAGAGGGAAGACGAACTGTGGTGCAAAGTAGGACAGAGACGATGGATCTCCCTCTTTCTCCTGCCTCTTTGTGCATTAACCCTCCACTGAATCTCTTCTCTGTCTGTTCTCATGTGCCTATCCATGTGTGTGTGGCCGAAATGTGCTCTGTGTGCACCACATGATAAAGTGTTCCATGTTACTTGAAACCTAATGCTGTCTGCAGAACTAAAGGCCTCCACGGAGTGAAGACCAGGTAGAAACGGTCCGGTAGGTCTGGAGCTGGATGACAACTCTCTCCCTCTGACGTGCAGCCTACTAGATGTGACCCAGAACTGTGGGTCTTTGGTTTAGACGGTCATTTCAATCAGCGGAGACTAATACAATTTATTTCACAAGAGGAATAGACGTTGGCGCTTACATTCCAGCAGGAAGTAGAACACCCTGGTAACAGTCCTGCGAATTAGGGCTTTAGGTATGAAGGAGACTTACCCCAGAGTCCGGACACTGGGGGTGGTGGTCCTCAGGAAAGAAGCATGAAGTTGCCACGTCTGATGAAGGCTTCTGGTTGGATGGTAGAAGGTAAATGACCTTGTATCCAGAGTTGAGGTGGTACGAGGGTGGAGATAGGTCAGTGATCATGGTACTGAACTGACCGCTGAAAGGAGAGAGAATAATTCAAAGTTTTTACAGCTTACATGTAATTGGCTGAAGGTGAGTGTCAGGTTGGGATTGGATTAAAAGAAAGAATGAGTTGGCAGATAACAGATACTGTGCATGTGACTATGCAAGGAAACAGTCTTCCTGGCTGAACTTTCACTTCACTTCATATGTACCCACAGTGTGGCTGGTGCCCACTCATAAATCACCCGTTGGAGCAGGTTTCCGAGCACACCACCCCTTGACACCTCTTGTCTTCCCTTGCCGACCACCGCCATGCCAGCTTGGCAGAGTCGAAGCTGCTTGTCACGTTGGCTTGACCCATATACAGTAGTGTAGGCAGGCACAAGACAATATGGCACAAGATCAGTGGAGGGTTATACTGTACTGTAGTACTGGACCCAGTCTTTTATCATATAGGTTAGAATACAGTTGATGTGTTGCCTCTGTTGATTGAACTTATGTTTTATTATATGTATTTTTATTGAATCTTGAAACACTCCCTTCTGTTTTCACAAAGGTTCTTCTAGGTGATATGTGCATGTGATAGCTATTTGTCTCTTTACACTATATTTGTCCCTGTCAAATAAACCATAAATAAATAAATCTATTACAAAGCAGAGAATATATGTCGGGCTGATGAAAGTTCATTACTCATCATTCAAACACAGACACAAGTAAATCTTAACACATGAATATACACACTTTGGCTTATGTGTTTCTTTTGACACTCTCAGTTTCTCAGTCACACACAGATAAATAGACAAAGACACACATAGAAGTAGAGCGTGGCCTGGCTTATCTTGTTCAGGTTGGTGGAGCTCACCGGGTTGCTGCCAGTGCGTGTTTGTGTGTGTGTGTTTGTGTGTACTTTGGCTCAGCTTCATACCGACAGACAGCCTGTAGATTGGTCCTCTTCCAAACAAGTCATCTTCTCAGCAAACCAGCCTACGTACATACTGCTCTCTGTAACTTCTTTCTCCTCCACTGCTGCAGGCTTCTCTCTTCCCTGCCCCACACATCCTCACCTTCAGGCTTTCTTTTTCTTTCTTTCTGAAATGGAGCCACTAATGGTTTAGAGATTAATTCCCGGCAGTCTGTGACCCATGTCTCCTTCTGCTGTGTTTTGCCAAATCTATACAGAAAGGAATGCCACACACACGCGCGCGCACACACATTTTCCATGTGCTGTTGTCACAGGGAATTGTTGAGGTTTTGTCATGTCTCTTTTTCAAGGAAAGTTTGTTTGCATGTTGGGTTGTGTTTGATTTGTGAAGCAGAAGGAGGGAGGGAGAGAGAAACAACAGCAGTGATCACATACAAAGGAATGTTGAGCAGAAGACTTGACTGGAGAGGGAATGATCAAGGGGAGGAAGATGAGGAGAGACTGACATAAAGACTTGTTTATTGCCTCTGTAACCTCCCATGTGCAGATTGTGTTAATACAATTATTATTTCCACAGCTACATACAGGAATGAAGAGCAACAGGGAGAGACTTGCTCCATATTGCTCTCACGTTACTGGACTTGGCTGCCGGTTGTGTGTTAATAATTTGACCGTGACACACGAATGCAACACTATCGCTTCCTTTCAGTTTCCGTATTCAGTTTCTTAAATTTATTGGGAATACTCAGTCAAGCTCCCAAATGTTAAATCTGAGGAATCAGTGTGGGAGCCTGTTTAATAATGCGTGAATAGTGCTGCCACTGTTGTTTTTTTTCTTTGGAGGACAGACGTGTGTGCGTGTGTGTGTTTGTGTGTGAAACCCCAGCGGAGCGTGTACCATTAATGAGAGGGCAAGAGACAGGCCTTATCACCAGCCTTCCAGTCCTGGCCAGACCTTAATTAGCTCATAAATGCTTAGCGCAGGGCCAAACACACACACACACACACACACACACACACACACACACACACACACACACACACACACACACACACTAAGGACATAGGTATGCATACAGTAAACAGATATAATAAAGAAATAATAACCAGTGTGCAGAGGGGAATTTTTGCATGACTTTTAAACAGTTTGTGTGTGTGTGTGTGTGTGTGTGTGTGTGTGTTTGCCACATGGTGGTATTTGAGCTGCACAAATTGATGTTTTTGTGTTCACATCTATGAATGAATGACTAAATGATTGATTTAATGCAAACTAGAACTTTTTAGTTCTGGCATTTTACATGTAAATAAATAATGACTCAGCCTGTCATTGACCTGTAGCCCTCAGCGTTTCTTTGTGTGTCCCATTATTATTAAACATATCAATCTCTCTTTGGAAAACCCCAGATTTTGATACCACCCCTGAATGTTCCTCAGTCTCTAACCAAGCTCTAACTTGGTAAGATAAGCCCCAGCCCCCTTGATAAGAGAGCCCCAGCCCTTGCACTGGAAGGTTCTTATCTTCAGACGTCCACTACTTTGTCACAGAGCTGTGTGATTCCTTTATTAGAGTACAACTTAGACTGTTTCCTCTCTGTCCGTTTTTATTCATTTCCTCTTTCCCTCTCTTTTTTTCTGCATTTTCTCACGGTGGCAGACTTATTTTATAGTCGCACCTCACACACAAACACACACACATGTGAGCTGGTGACATCGAGGTGTTAAAGCGGCTGCTGCCTTTAACCCTTATAAAGGCCCCACTGTTTGCTCCAGGTCAATGTTAGTTGGTGGAGAAAGTTTGTTTCCCCTCCTCCTCTGCCCATCCCCCCCATCCTTCCCTCCATACACCCATGCACCAATATCTCCATCCAAGTCCACATGTCTGCTCCTGACCCGCACTCACACACACACACACACACACACACACACACACACACACACACACACACACACACACACACACACACACACACACACACACACAGAGACAGACAGACAGACACACAATTCTGAAGGAGCCACTTCCTGGATGCGGAGTGTGTTCGTTCGTGTGTGTGTGAATGCAGCGAAAGCGTGGGGGGGGGGGGGGGGGGCAGAAAGCAACAAGTTGGAGGTCATTGTCCAACTTCAAAAGGAACCAACCATCCCCCCAAAACCCCTTATGACTGTTTTACAACACAGAGGCAGACAGACACTGTTGATTTTCTGCCTGTGTGTGTGTGTGTGTGTGTGCTTGTCTTTCTATAGTAATGAGGGACAATTTTGGTTCAATACCATCATCGAGAGGAGATTTTGGCTGGTCCTCACAGGGTTAAGAGGGTAAGAATTAGGTTATGGATAGGGCTAGGCATTTAGTTGTGATGGTTAAGATTAGGGTAAGGGAGACAAGTGTCTGTCTGTCTTGAAAAACAGCTTATCCAAACTAGTACAATCTCTGTTCATACAAGTGTTTTGGCTCCATATCAGTTTTAATTTTTTTTACAACAAAGATTGCTCAAATAATAGCTCCTCTCTATGCAACGCTGGGTTCACACAGGACGCGGAAGCGCCATTCTCAAGTGTGATTGGGAAAATTGGGAAAATTAAAACTCCAGGACAACAGGAGGGGAATACAAAGTATGGGATGCATATTTGATCATTTATGTCATATAAAATATGTCATTTATATCGTTTAAAATCATTTTTCAGTGTGTTTCCTGGCGCTATACGCTCGCGGCAAGCGGAAAAAATAGACTCAACGCCGAAACCATCAGTGCAGGGCGCGAGGCGCCCTTGGCGCTGCGCGGCGCATCGCAGCCTATGTGAACGGCACAATTGAGTAACAGGGGGGCGGAAAGGAGGCGCCTGGCTTTCCATGTCCTGTGTGAACCCGGTGTTAGCAGTTGAATCATTGTAAAATGCAGGATTTAACTGCACAAGACAACAGGGTCATCAATAATTGTTATTGATTCCCCATGTTGTGTTTTACACCGGTAGCTGAGGCTGATGCCAGGTGATTTCTTCTGGAAGGGGGTCATGTAATAGGAGCCTGGATAATCATCAAAGACTACACCATGGCCAAAAAGACCCAATCCGGAGGCAGTTGTGAGTGAAAATGTCAACGTTTCCAAACATCTCTGTTTCTGCCTGTCCAGACTAAAAAGAGTTTTCAAACTAAATTTGGGTCAGCAGCGTTTCCACTACTCTGTTTGAGCTACTCTAAAACTCAGGAGTAGTGTGGACGCCAAGTGTATCCATAGCAGAGTTGATCCAAATAAAAACGTAGTAGCATGGATGTAGCCATAGTCATTTTTCCTTCTTGCTGATCTACAAGAGGATGTTGCTGCAGGCTGTCGGGGCATCATGGAGAAATTTGTTGGAAAGTCTTTATTTTTTGGGTCATTAAAATGATCCCTCGTGGCTCCGGCTCTGATGTAATCAGAGCAGACCACAACCCCAACACAGCTCGGCATGTGGCTGTGGACCCCCATCTTCAAGCATACAGAGATAATAGGAAACAGATCCAGGCTATTCATTAATCTTTATAATGCAGTTAGATGCTCTGGTATGTGGCACAGCAAGTTCCTATCCTCATCACACACACACTCATGTATACTCAGACTTCCTCATTGAGTCTCTCAGTTGTGTTTCCCTAAGTCAGGAGGAAAATCGTAGGGGGATGAGCAGCTCCGCAGGAAATCGATGTTGTAATGGACAAACATTGGTTGAACCCCCTGCAAGACTGACACAGAACACTGCTTTCATGTTTGGCAACACGTCGATATATTGTCAGTACACTTGTTGCCTCTTATCAGAGCCACTGGAGGGTTTTTTGAAAGAAAATCATTCTCCATGTTTGAGCAATTGTGTTCTCCCTCCCTCTCTTGCGTGCGCGAGCTGCTGTGTGGCAGGCGGGTGGTCTTGGGTAATGGAAGACGCTGCAATGGAGCCACGGGGATGCGATTCGCTTGTTTTCCTTTATTTACCTCGACTGCGCTCCCCCCATTCACAGTTCTCACATATCGACTCTCGATCACACTGAGGCCCTTCTCTCTCACGTGCACTTGCCACACACGAACACGAACACGCACACGTACAGTATTTTCACTCCAAGCATCTTATTTAACCCAAATCTGTCACATTCCACGTTAAACAAAGATGCAAACCTCCTGGAAGCTTTATCAGATCAGACAGCCTTGCACTTCAAAGGGAAAGAAAATAAAACCAGAGCAGACATTACTCCCTTGCGACACCCCGCTGTGACAAACACATCCCTCACTGCTGCTTTTTAAAACGATGTCCTTCACTTTGCACCGTTTTCCATCCTTCACATTGTCTGTTTTGTTGAATTCAACAGGGGCCGCACAATAGCTCATGCCATACTTATGTGTCTCCTGATGCCAGATTTCATGTCTGTCTAGATAATGTGACATTAGCAGCCACCTGCTTCCCAGATTTAATTGTTCACAGTCTGTCCAGTGACAGAGTCCAGCTCTGGCTGCTGCATCTCTGCCATTCTAAAAATATTCCTGTTTCCACACAGTAATCCTGGCCTTTAGCCTGCTGCTCACTGCAGTTTGTTTCCATGTTGTTGTTTCCATGCCCACCTCAGGTACGGTGAACCTGGCCACATGCCAGTACAGTGCAGTTCAGATACTGTATGTGCTGACTGGTGTTCACATGTACTGCAGCAAAAGGACCAGTATACAGTAAAGTGCTGATCGCTCAAACTAACATTACTCACATCTGCGTTTTCAGGATTCTTTTTTTATTATGTTAATTTGTTCCAACAACCATGTCTAATTGATCCAGGCAACAAAATCTGTGTCCCAGTTCCATGATATACTAAACTATATAAAAGAAGTTTAGTATTATATTATTACATATACAAATTCTAATTCTAAGCTCGTATATGCCCATGAAAGTCCAGCAACCTTGTGTGACCAGCCCATGGATTCAGACACTGAATAGAGTATATCCAGCACTTTGTAGTGACACTGTGTCTAAATGATGCTCCAACTGTCTTTACCACATCTGGGCTGTAATTTGTATTTTACCCATCAGCTGACATAAACACCAGTAAGAATAGAACAATATGTTCAATCGGCTACTATTGGCCCAGCCTATTTATTAGTTCAGCTGTATTATTCAGTGTGTTTACACCAAAAAACCTTGACAAAACTTGAGCTTGCAAAAGTCATGCAAATATGTACACCCACCCTTGTGAAAAATACTAAATACACTGCAGGCTGAAGAGAAAAGAGAAAGGTCTTGGAGTACACAAAAAAAGAAAGAAATGAAATGATCCTATGTGTGTGATTGCTGTTTGCTGGCAACAGAAACATTTGTTGCGTTTTATATATAAATTGAAAAAACTGACAATTACCTAACTGTGTGAAATTAGTATGTGTAGAATGGAAATAGGAAATGTATGGAATTAGGCTGCTTGTATACTTGACAATGATGATGAACGATTCTCGAGTTTTGAGTTCTACATAGACAGACAGATTTTTGGATTCAGTCGGTGGATGATGCTTAAAACCTTTTAAGTTCTCCCTCTGGTTCATTTTCATGTGTTTAATCTTATTCCCACTTGATAGAAAAAAAACATAGATGATCTCAGCTGTCGCTTGGTGGTCCAACTGGGTCTTCTTCAGTTGCTGCAGTTGTTCTCTTTGGTCACCATTAGGTCTGCAGTCATGTCTGTAATAAACATAAACAATCACACATTTGTATGCAGTATGTTTAGACCCTGTATCTTTGCCGTTAGTGTTTGGACACTTATAGTTTGAGGGTGACAACAACGTGGTGACACATGCTGTCACCATAATCAGCGTCATGATGCAATAATCAGGCTCCTACTGCAGCTATGCCTGTCATACAGTGCCCAGATAATGCATGAATCACTTCACAGAGACATAACCTTATAGGGTAATTACCATCAGCACTACTCAGAGGCAGCTCGTGATTTAAGCTGCAGGTTTGAGTGCAGATGTGATGCCTCTTTGTCATCATTGTCACATTCAAATGTGGCATATGAAGCGATGTCCTGCTGGCGTCTTTCATTTAAAGAAAATTTATGGTATCAGAGGCTGGAGTTGGCATTATAAGTAGGTGGTTTGGTGGAAGAGCTCAAGGACGGGATCAGAAATACCTCACCTTGACGAATGTGACGGTGGTTAAATCATTTAGCCTCTAGTATCAATCCCCGCTTGCTCCATTTATTCTCCTCTACCTCAGCCCAGTCCAAAAATAAATCAAGTTCTTCCCCAAAAAAAGTGGTTATCTTAAAATCTGGCATTTGAAGGAAAAGCTTCTATTTATTGAGGGTTGAGCACAACTGCTTTAAATTTGAATCCAGTTCCTATTTCTGTAGGTTACACTGTATGGCAGGGGTATTAACACACTGACACATACAGCACACGCACGCACACACACACACACACACACACACACACACACACACACACACACACACACACACACACACACACACGGTCCCTGGTTGTGTCCCTGACCTCTGAGGTTTGGCTGCACAGCGGACCACGGTGCTGCTCTAAGTGGGAGCAGGCCGACCAGATGTGGCTGCCTCACCCCACAGAACTAACACGCGGCTGCTTGGCCAGTCGCCTCACCGCCACTCAGCTGTTTAGCGTTCTGCCTGGAAAGCCACTGGACACGGTAGCGAGCCACCAGTAGGGTGCTGACTCTAAATAGAGGCTTGGTGAGGTTTGCACTGAGGTTTAGAAGAGGGGCTGTGCAGGACATCTTAAAGCGTCATGTTAACTATGTTTATTAAAGCCATATCCCTTTATGTCTTTGTTGGTTTGTGTGCTGCCTATTAAGATTTAATGTGGTTTTGGGTCAGTGGTGGAACCAGGCAGACTTGGATTCATGCTGTTTTTGCTCGTTATTAAAACAGTATTGAATGGTAATGTGCTCTGTAATGTTTTGCAAGAAATTTACAAGGTTTTTTCCTATGAGTAGCGTAATGAATAACTGATGTGGGTTTTGTGCATAATGTCTGACTACATTCAACATTTCAAATCCCACTATCCCACCACACTTTTTTGTCCGGAGCATAAATGTTTCCCTCTTCCTTTTTTTGGAGCAGCAAAAGAATCTCCTCATGGAAGTTTTCAAGTACTTGGCGCTTATTCCCCCCAAAAAATTGAACATCAATTTTGTAAGGTCTTTGATTATTCATGCTGCAGCACAAACAAAAAAGAAAGTTATCCCAAGGTTTAGAAGTAAGAGCGTATAGTCTCCAATTTTTGTTTTGTGTGTAATGGAAAAGCAATATCGTGTGACTCTAGTATTAAAGTTCTGAGAGCAGTGGAATAAGTACAGGCATGCTGTTTTTTAAATGCATGTGAACTAATGTGCAGTGTAATAGTTTATTTTAGCTTAGAGGAGTTAAAGTTAAAACTGGGTATTTCGGGAAATATGTGTTTGACAATTGATACTGTACCACTCCCCATGACTGTCAATTAAATATGGAGCTGAAGCCAGGAGATGGTTAGCTTAGCTTAGCATAAATATTGGAAGCAGCTGGAAACAGCTAGCCTGGGTCTGTTTAAGAGGGAACAGTAACTCCAGGAAGTCCCTGCCCTTGGCTAAGAAATGGTCCAGTTTCTGTGCAGAAAACAAGATGCAACATAACAATTACATGTTAGGTATATGTCTTTACTTACCATTACTCACTATTGAGTGCTTTTCCTAAATGTTAAGCCACAGGCCGCAGCGACCTCACTGCCAAGTTAGCCAGGACCTCTCAAGTTGATGATCAGAGTTTGCAGAATGACACAGGATCTCTAAAGTTTACCCAGCCTGCCAACCACGAGGGTGATGAATTTCACCCCTCTGCTCTAAAACAGTAATTTACAGCTGAGGACTCTTGGAGTATAAAAAGCCTGGTGCTGTGGCAGAGCCGCAGCGACTTTGTTGGACCTTATTGTGACGTATTTGGTTCTTTTTTTTTTTACTTCTCTAACCCCTCAGTCAGCTCCCCTCAAACTTTGCTTACCACGATGAAGTCAATACAGAACAAACCATGAACAATAGGAATTAACTCCCACCCGCAGATTACAGACTCGATCGTGGCTTCATTTCCAGAAATACGTAATAAATTGCACATGGCTACTAAATGCGCCCAGATGGAGTGCAGTGTGCACCGTGCTGTGTCATCAAAAATTGTGCTGTCTCATATCCGCCTCTCAACATAGGAGACGTTTTTATGCCCCTATTGTTTATGTGTATCTGTCCATCTATTCATTTTCCAATAAGATCGGGGGCAGCCTGTGATTATTCTCACTAAACCCTTCTGACTCATCCCATGAATTGATTAGATATTGTTTGAGAAACTGAATGTCTGTCCCAATAGGATCAGTTCAAATACTCAGATTCTTGATTTGTATGTGGAATCAATAGAGTTCACAATGGTGAAGTGGCGCGCTAAGGAAGGATCAAATGGACGAGCAGGGTCAGCCACTGCAGCTAAATTCAAACTAGCTCATAATCAATAGAGATCAATGGCTCATGTTTTGGAGGTTTTTCTGTTAAACAGTCAAGCTTTGAGGCTTGATGATGCCATTGGCCGTATTGACTGAGGACTCAGGGTAACAGAAGACTGGTTACATCGGAAAGTAGTTGGAGTTGCTTGTGATATGGGTGTTGCTTGAAGGTTGATGACATATGGACTACTAGCACTGTAGCTGGTGGCTAACCACTAACACAACCAACCAGGAACATGCTATCATTAGCGGTTTAGTCAATTGAATTTGCTATGTCTGAAATCATAGGTTACCTTATTATATGACTGTTAAAGGAATTAAGTATATCCACCTGTATTGGGTCATCAAAATTCTAGTATCTACACTTCTTTCTGCTTACAAACTCTCATTGTGTCACTTGTCAAATATAAAAAAAATGCTGATGATAGGTTATGTGTTTGAATTCTCTGTTTTGTGCTCATAGACTAAACTCTTTTGTATAGAAATTAATCAATGAACCAGGGAGTGATTTCAATAGGCCAATCAGCGACTTCTGTCTTTTACATGACTACAAACCATGTTTCTTTTGTTCACACTCCGAACAGAAGAGGTTAAAAATAGAGGATTCCAACGAGCTGCAATAGCCCCGACTGTCCAGCTCTATGTTCCCTTCAGACTTAATCACTGTCAATACATTTGGTTTTCTCCAAAGCAGAACGTAATGCGAATGATAAACTCAAACTTAGTTATCTCCCATGATCAAATCTACTTATCCTATTAAAATGATTTAATTTAGCCGTAAAATTTTTATTTTTTTATTTCCGATGGGACGAGACTTTAACTGATGGCCACAGGAAACTAATTGTGGCTAAGTGTCTTGAAATTTGGTCTATTTATTGGCTGATACTGTCGCAGCAGCTTTGTCAGAGTATGCGATGGTAAAGACTAGATGCTTGTCATTGTTAGGTAGACGTGAACCAGCAATCAGACTAATCCATAGGTCAGATTCAGAGAATACATTAATGTATTGGCATGTAGCTTGGCTGCAGATGGATGGGCTTGGTGATAGCGTCCCTCCCTGTCGTGTTTTTTTGTTTTCCATTGTGCTGCCCTCTCAGGCGTTGTTTCACAAACCCTCCTGCTTTTCACACCCTCTTTTATGTTTCCCTCTCTCGCTCACTCTATCCCCCATTGATGTTTCTTTTATGATCTGTTTTTATGATCCCTCTGTCTTTGTCCCTCTCTCTCTAACCTCTCGGTGTGCTGCAGGGAAGGAACGGCACACTGACTGTGATTCATTCTGACGCCGGCATCAGTCTTGTGGCTGGCACAGTCTTGGCATGCAGACACACACACAAACACACGCACACACACACATGGGAACAGCCTTTCCTGTCTGGAGTTTACTCTACTGGCTGGTACGCTGCCCCAGATACCAGAGTGGAGCCAAAGCAGGCACCAGGCATACTTGAGCTGCAATGTGATTAGACACGGTGGATATCAACAGTGCCTTTCCACAGATTAGTGTGTCCCTCTCTGTTGTGCTAACGATAGCTGTTGGGTTTGCATGAATTTCACAGTGATATGATTGTTTGCGTGGTTGTATGTGTGTGTAAGCATGTTTGTAGGGGAATGTCTCATATGTATGTCCAGCGTTTGCCCTGTTAGTCTGTATGTCTCTATGTTTCTGTCTGGGAATACTATGTGGTTTATGTGCAGAGCTTGCCAGCGACACATGTGGAGCCCGGCAGCAGAGGCTATAGCGGAATGATACACAGTGATTAGCTGTTCCATGCTTCAGGGAGCAGCTGCAATATTATTTTCTTTCTTTTTTTTTTCTTCATGAAACTGCTTCAAGTCAAATGATTTAAAGAATCTTTGGATTGGTCATTGTTAAGCATGTGTGAGGGGAACTGATGCTGATGATAACTTATTTGACATCCTGTTAACTCAGACCAGGTTTTGGCTCCTGCTTTCTCTTGTGGTCATCTGCATGTTCGTCCCGCACTCACATTGGAATGTAATATAAAATGTTATATCGTCTTTATTGTGAGTTTGATAGTTTGATCATAAGAGTGAATGACGTGTTTATGGCCACTGACGCCTGTGCTGTTTATTCGGAGTTAGCCACACTCAAGGCCTTGTCTACCATGCTGCAGATCTTTTTTTGAACGGATCTTTTCCTCTCTGTTTTTACAAAAGTCTCCCTCCTCATGATTTTCGTTTTACAAAGTATCTCCATCCAGATGAGAACACAAAAATGACTACAGACGATAAAAAAAAAACAATGCCGGGTCAGTAGGTGATGACCAGGTCTACATCAACGAACTCTGATGGCTGTAATATTGGGTGAAGCAGACAACTGTGAATCTTGCTAAATGTGAAATATTACTGCAAACTTGTAATCAGACCTAGCAGTGCTAACCAAATGTAGAACAAATTTTGTATAGCCGCCATTGTTGTTGTTGGTTCTTGCTAATGCTCATTACACAGAGTAACAGTGGGGATGCACGGAGTAAGCTGTGATGTCATTGTTTCCCAAACGCTTACATGTATGGATACACAGAAACCCTTTGGAAGGCAGATGTAAAAGTCTCAGTTTTAGAGACAACTGGCTCAAACATCAAAGTTTGGTTTGCAAAATATCCACATTAGTATGGACAGGCAACATTTTATCCCCCCAAAAAAAGAAAAAAATACCACCATAGGTAAGTGCAGTGTGCTTCAGTACGTTCAGCATTTAGATGCTCGGTGGGTGTGTGTTTATGTACATTATGTGCTCTTATTTGACATGTGTGTGTGTGTTTCCTCAGTGAGTGTCCTTGTTCTCATGTCTGAATACTTGGCTGGCTTTCATAATCCTCATCGCTCTTCCAGTCAGTGTGCTCTTTATAAACAGTGGCTTCATTGATGCTCAGGTCTTCTTATCCTCTGCTTGGACACTTTCAACCAATCCCACAGTAACCGTACTGTTCCAAACAAATGTGAGCGTGTGTCATGGAGGGTATGAAGTCAGCTGTGAGCCTCTTTGAATGGCAATCTCTATATAATCGTGCGTACAATTGCATGCATTTTTTCTCAATTATACAGTATGTGTGTGAATGCTACCCAGCAGGAGAGTCTGTATGTTTTCTGTGTGATCGTGCATGTCTGAACATATGCAAAGGTGTAAGAACAGGCTGTGATGCCGTACGTGGGTCGGCAGAAGGACATTATTGTGTCTGGAGCGCCAAGGGAGGAATGGGGAGGGAGGGTGTGAGAGGTCTGTTTTTTCGGGCCTCCCTTACACCCCGACCGGGCTGCACAGAGGCCCGTCTGTGGCCTGGAGAACCCGAGGAGCGCCAGGAGCCCACGGGGCGAATAAATACACTGTGAAGAGCGTGTTAGAGAGGTGTGAAATAAATCGGAGGGAGAGACACTGGTTTTTGTGTGGAACTTGTTCCCTCCCCCTCACCTCACATGCTCTCTGTCTTTTTCGCTCTCTCTCCCACATACACATAGACTTGTCCTTTCACACACACCTCACATGGAGGTTCACAGTTCAAATAAACAGCGACTCAAGCTGCGGGCCGGGTCTGGTGTAAACAGCATGGGCTGGGGTGATTTAGTTTCTCTCAGGGCACAGCTCTCTTTCACTTCTTACTAATGGGCCGTGCTTTAAATAGGGATTTTGGGGGGGACTTACATGTAGCTGTAAGTGGGGGAATCAAGCAGGGGGAAGCAAAGCTACAGACAGATAGATGTGTTCACTAGAGCTGCTTTCACACATGCACTGAGCTCCACAGCTCCTCCTTATTTTCTCCGGAGCAGCATGTGTGAACGCAATAGTCCGAGTGAGAGGCTCCGGATTATCTGCAGACTTTCTCCACCTGCCCCCCCCCCCCCCGAATGTAAAATCTGTAGAAATTCAGGAGAATTTGATGTGTGAACACAGCAGGAAAACAAATATCTCCCGGTGAAAATGTTGTGTCATACTCATATAAGACACCGACAAAGATGTCAAGAGAGTTTCTGGTGATAAGAGCCGACAGCAGTGTCTGTTTGTTGTAAAGAAAATTATCTGATCTCTGCAGCGGAGTTAATACGTCGCTCCCTGCCTCTGCCAGCGGAGGATTGTTTGCTGTTGTGAACGCGTCTGTGCAGAGAATCTTGCTCTGTTGTGCATCTGTGAAAGACTCTGCATCCAATTCTCTGGACTTTACCCGCAGGTCACTTCTGAAAACAGCTTAGGAAAGTTCGACCTCGGTATGGTGGAAGTTCTTTAATGGGATTTGTCCGAGCATGTAGATGGCTCAATGTGAGATGCCTCTGCAGCCTCATCTGTCCTTGTGTGTCTGCTCCCCACTATCGATGCACTCGGCAGTGATCAATCAATAAAGCCCTGGGTTCGCGTTTTTTATCGGCCAGTGATGAAACATACCACGAGTCTGTCACGTCCGGGAAATGGCAGTCTCTTCTTCAATCCATAACCTCTGTAGGCCTTCGAGACCCTGTGAGGAGAGGACTGCAGTGGCCTCACCAAAATGGAGTGTGCGCGTGCGAGTGTGCGTGTGCGTGTGCGTGTGCGTGTTGTTGTTTATTTAATCTGAAATAACATAACAAAAGATTAGGACAGATAGATAACTTACCTTTATTGATCCTCAACAGTGGAAATTCTAAATTGACACAACAGCAGAGGGAATTCGCAGCCCAAAGTGTTTTTTCACATGAGAGATGTTGAGGTGGACGGGGCTCAGTTTGTAACATTTGATGTCACATACCTTAATGCACAAATCAAGATTCAGCAACATTTGAATAACAACCTGTTGACATTTGTTGTCTTGATGTTTCCAGACCAGTATCAGTCAGATTTGATCAAACCACACCTCCACAGTTACTTACTTATAATATATTATTCCATAATATAGAGAAATGCATGATATTTTATTAGATTTTTAAAATCAAACCATCACAATGATATGAGCAGTTAAACAAAGATAAACGTGTTTTCTCCTCCAAATATTGTTCCCATCCACACACTGTCCATCCCCTCTAATCATTCATTCAGCAGTCTCTTTGTGTCTGTATAGTCTCGTAAATCACTTAATACACTGAAGCTAAACCGTCCTTCAAGTTTCAGTTGCTCATTAAATGCTCTTGATAAAGACTAAGATGCTTTGAACAATGTCGGAGCTGCTCCTCCCATCACAGACATGTTTCTACTTGTAGCTCGTCTATAAATACTTATTAAATGGGACAAATTAAACCAGAAGGTTTGTTCCAATTTAACTATCATGACTCATGTTCAAGTGTTTTTGTTATTGTTAATTATTATAACCCAAAACCACACAAACTGATGGGAAAACTCAGACAGATGTAGTAAGTGTGTTGAATCTGTTTGTTTGTTTTTCGATCCAGCTACTGATAACTAATTGCAGTACAATCTTATCCTTATAAGTGCAGTACATAGTTTTACATAAGCAGGTTGCCTTTACCTTGTACATGTTCATTCTTTCATTTTGTTCCCGGGTGGATTGAGAGCAGTCAGACCGCGCTCTACTTGATGAACTGATCCTGTCTTTAGCTGCTTGTCCTTGAAAGCTAAATATTTAAACCTGGCATAGCTGAGTCGTTGGGGTTTATTTAAGTTTGAGCTTAAACTATTACAGGAGATATTTGGGTTGCTTGGGCAAAGACTTTTTACGGTCTCATATATTCTCCACCTTCTTTCCAAAGTTTCCCTGCTCATATGTCGGAACTGCTGTTTCCTTTCACTTTATTTCTATCACATGGTATCTCTGGATTTAAACATACAATATGTAACTTCAGCTGTGGAGGATCTCTCAATCAAAACAATAAAAGTTTGGTGACATCGTGTTGCAGCTTGGGATCATGGGAGTTGTTGTCTTCACCGCCATTGCCGATCAAAGACTACCTTTGATTCAGGCGCAAATCATGTTCACGAATTAGTATTAAAGATTAATTCTTGTTATGCCGCAAACAACAATGAATAATCATGATCAATTACAAGTGACCAATACAAACATAAGAAGGAAAAAAAAGCAGACTGGCTAGCAGTGTTCTTTTCCATAATCATACGTCGTTTGACCCAAAGGTTATAGCAGAGACGGGCAAAGTCACGGATAAAGCAGATATGACGCCAAAATGAAACATCCCATTACCTGGAATAAAATTTCTCTGAATTTGAACATTGTTGGAAACATTGGATAATATATTAAATAATATAAGTACACAAGTCAACAGAGTATTTTAATGATGGAATTGTTGTATATTATGTATTTAAAATCCATGGAAGTACAACACAGTCATTTGTTTTGTTGCACTTTCTCGACCCAACTGGATATATTGGTTTTTGTACGCTAGTGGACAAACCCCTAAACTCCAAATAAAGGCTTTTGTGTTTACTTTCCTATAAGCAGCCTTCTGAAAATAAGGGGTAGATCATATATCAAACCTGCGCCCGCTGCCAGTTGTGGTCAACATAATGAGTATATGCTAATATTCATTATTAATGATGGAACATCTGGTCAGTCGGCATGTGATTGTGGCCACAGGCGAGAGCTGCGAGGTGATTTGTTACAGGGACGAGCACCAGAAAGAAAATTCAGAGGTTTAAATGATGGAGCGATGGAGTGAATGAAACAAAAAACCTAGACTGTGTGAGTGAGAGAGAGTCAGCAAATCAGTACTGCCACCTACTCCTCTCATCTGGGTCATGATGACAAGGTGAGGAAGAGGAGCGTTAGTGGAGGCTGAATGAGAGAGTTGAGTCAGACAAATGGCCGCGGGGTGCTGAATGTGGGAGGTTAGGAGGTGGGTGGTTCATTCATGGAGCCACATGATCAGGCTGCGTCAGAGCTGCAGCTTTATCAGTTGCTGGGAGAGATATTTTATGTATCACTTCACAAGACTTTTAGAAAGACATTACTGTTTTGCACAGAATCATAACTAAGTGGTCTGAAACTGAATATCCTCTCCCAAAGGTTTATATATTTCTAATAAATGGCCGCATGAATAATAATAATAGTAATAATGTCAAATCTAATTTTCAGTGTCTCTTATTTGCCATTTTTCATATCACCACCAGCCACCACAATATTTCTTTATTTCCTACAACATTTCTTCCCCCTGTATTTTCTTTAAAATCAGAGCATGACCTAGTTATGCGTGGAATTGGAGTCCAGGGCTGAGAGAAGCTCGCTGACAAACCGCCGAACGGCACGCTGGAAATTGAGCTGCGCTGCCTAAAGTGGAGAAGGATGGACAGACGGAGGTGGAGGACTTGGAGTGTGTTTACCCTCTGTGCTGAGGAGCCCTTGTATATGTGGGCCAGTAGGGGCAAAAAATAGCCCTAGTTCCCTTGAGGAGTCACTACACAAGGTCACCTTCCTGTCCTGGGTCTTTACTCATGAAAAGTCTGTGTCCTCACTCTTTCTTTCTTTCACTCTTCTCTCACTCTTTCAAACTGGCTCCCCCCCCCCCATCTCTGGCTTAATGGCTTACCCAGGCCTCTGTATCAGCAAGAGTAGAGTTCGTGTGCTAACGAACCCCCGAGCTAATTAGAATTTCAGCCAAGCTGGCTACTCTCCTCGTTTCCTTGCCGTTTCCCCCCGTTTGGACAAATACAATTTTCGCCCTCAGCCCATGCAGAATTAATCCAGTTAATGTTTAGCACGGGATGAATAATGGCCACTTATCTGCCGGGACCATGGGTGCAGAGGGGTGCTTGGGTGGAAGAACCATAGCGAGCCCCCAGACTTATGTCTCTCTAAATCTGCTTTCTGGGCAGAGTAGCTGGGCCGAAGCAGTGAGAGGTCACGGCCGAAGGGAGGTCAGTGGGTTTTCAGACTGCTCTCGCTGAGCGTCAGGCGTCTCCACCGACACAGTGACCGGTGCTGGGTTAGGAAATCCAGTGAACCTTTATACTAGCCGGCAGCTCTTTCCTCTTCTGTTCACATGAATCATTACACCTCTAATGTAGCGTAAGAGAAGTTATTAAACCGCAGGTAAACAATAACAGTAAAGGTAGAAAGCGTTTCAAACTTAGGATTGTCGGCAGCAGTTTACAACTTCCAGTGTGCCGAGCTCAACGCTTGAGCGATTGATTTAATGGTCTGTGTCTTGGAACTTAAACCATCAATGAAAAATTAACTCTGTTCTGCTCCAGTTTATTTATAAGCCGGGTTATTCTTAAAACCAACTGTTTCAAACAAAGTGTCACCAGACCATAAAGGCAGAAGTGTTTATAACTTTTCTGAGTTGCTACAATTCAAGGCTGGGTGAAGAGAGTGATGAAGTTAAATCTACACTGATATGTTTTCAAACGCTTTTTTTACCATTCATACCAGTCATCCATGTAACTCGAGCTGTTAAAATGGAGACCTTTGGAAACACTGCTGGCCCCATGCATCTTAGTTTGAAGACCCTGAGTCGGACGATCAGCCACTGAGACTTTTGAAAACAATGACACAGAGATGAATGTTTGCTTCCTGATCGGGTCTCATCAGTGAAGACGTCATGCTCCTCTCATCCTTTTCTGGAATCTAACAAACAGTTGCATTGACAACCAATCATGACTGGAAAATGCACTAACATTATCGATCTTGTCTCTTCTGGCAGCTGTTCTGTAGTTCAATTCAGAATTTTATAACGCTACTGTCTACATGCCCAGAAGGCGAACAAGGTTTTGAATGATTTGCGACAAATTGCTGTGGACTTGTGCATGCACGGCCTATGTGAATGGTCATGTGATATGCGTTTTCAGGCATGTTAGTATTGTCAGGGGCTATTTCTGACACAGCGCTAATACATTCATATGGATGGAGATTGTTGTCAGTTAAAAAAGTATCAGTGTGGGCACAGCCCGAGATGCAGTTTATCAAATGTCGACGATTAAGCGGACAATCTCCTCCCATAGACGCTCATAATGTTGTATTCATTCACATGCTATACATATGGCAGACATTGTTTTGCAAAGAGTTTTTTCTTCTCGCTTTGTCAAAGCTATTTTTACAGAATTTGTTCGATACGGCGACATTTCAGAAAGATGTCAGGTCTCCAGGCTTCAGATACTGTTAAGTCCTATTGAAAGTTCATTAAGTAGCTACAGCATTGCTACAGTGAAGATTGTTGATCTGAAGTTAAAGAACACCTCTCTAGTTTTCTTCTTTTTGATAGCAAACTTTCTCGTAAAGAGGTGATAATATAATGTAATACAAACCTCTGCTTCCCATGGTAGCTGCTGTCTCACTGTGAATGAATGTAAACACCTCAGAATAGTCTTCTATTTTGACGATGAGATACATGAATTAACTAGTACAAGTACATGAATAGTCCGCTATCACAAAATATATAGAGAATGCAAACTTTGTGGAATAAAATGAAGCAGAGTATGTCCTGATCATGTGCGATACATCTGGCCAGTGTTTGGGATGGTGCTATGAACATCTGAAAACTGACACTGAACTATAAATCAGAACCGACACCCTTCATATCCATAGCAGGACGTCGGAAACATAAATCCAGCTTCAGATGTTCTGACAAGCGGGTTTCTACTGGCACCTTCTAGTTGGTTTGAGGAGCATTTCCTCAGCCTGATGATAGAATTTTGGCAGAGCAAATACTTGGGGTAAGTTGGGGTAAACCTGCAGCAGCAGCAGCGGGGAGAGACACTGTATGAGAGAGGAAGTAAGTTCTCTCCCTCCCACCCAAACATGTCTTGGCTATCAGCTGTTGGGGTGAGTCCCAGCTGCCTCGTGTGTTGACTCTGGAGTGATAGCCATCAGCATTTGCCACATGAAAGGAGAGTAGACTGGTGTTCCTAAAAAAGCAGATGAGAAATAAAGATGGGAAGGCTATGTTAGGATGTTGGCTGCATTTCAAATCCAGATAAAGGCACTGATTTATTAAGAGTGTGTTTTTTCTGACCATATCAGACAGTATATAAATAAAGTCCTTTCCTGGTAAGATGTGAAAACCTTCTCGTAGGATAAGAGCCTTTGAGGCAGGACAACTCTTTTGCATACCTCAGATAGGCTCCCAGCCTCAGGGGAACATGTATTTACAATATTGCTCTTCCTGTGCTTTGATAGAGACAAAAGCCTCAATACGCTTATGCATATGTGGGAAGGGAGTAAACCTGTTTGCCTCACTGTCTAAAATTACCAAGTCGGGGCTCTCTGTGCATGCCAGGAGTCCACGAAGGCAATGCTATCTGTGGTATGTCACCCCCAAGCCGGCCTCAATGCTTTTATTCAGTCCACTAATGGCATTTTAAAAGTTCACTGCAGGTCGGAGAACAGTTTATTGGGGAAAAGGGAGGGACTGGACCCAAACCAGCTGACCCTATTCTGTGGCTGCTATGAGCACAGGACACTGTCACTTAAGGCTCCCTTTAAAATGTAGGGGACAGGCCATAAGTACAGCCTGGGTTGTAATGGATATTCCTGAGTTTGTAAAGGAGAATGTGATTATATGTTTTTATGTATGAGATTAGGATTTGGCCAGATTTGCTGCATTTGAGAGGAGAATTCAGGGCAGAAGGAAAGCTTTCGTTAAAAAGAAAAGCAGAAGAGCTTTAGTCTGACTATAGGGAAGCTGGAGGTACAGCACCTGAAAGGAGAAAGGAGACTGCAGTGTTGTACTCAAAAACTGTTTGGGTCGTTCAGTCCTTTTTCAGTGGCAGTGGGAGAAGAATTTATTTGTGTAGCTTTAAAAATGTTAATATTAATGCATTTTTTTTACTTTCTGCATATCTTTTATTTTAACTAGTGTTTGCCCAACAGGCAGCAATGGTGCACATTGGCAATAATATAGAGCAATCTCGATTTAATTGCTAACCCACTTCCATGCTATCCATCCTACAAATCGCATTTTAAAATCTGTTTGCCAAAAAACACTCCTACCACTCACTGAAGGAATAAGAGAGGAGTGATCTCAGGGTGGAATTTGTAGCCAAGCGTGTGTTTCAGAGATTTAGCAGAACCAGAAGGTGACAATCTGTAAGGGCTGTTGTTGGTAATAGTTGAGCTAACGGACTCCATGTGTTGATCATGTCAGGAAATCAATCCCTTGCTTTAATTTCCTTGTTGTCTATTGTCTTTTAATCAGCAGCATTTGGTCAGTGGAAAACACTCAAACTAGAGGAGAGACAGATGAAGCATCTTCTATTATTCTTCTTTTAACACAATAAGTATTATGTAATAACAAATAAATATAAGTGTAAATGATTGTAGTCTACTTCAATCATTAAATCATGGACATGGGTGCCCTGGAGAATACATTTGTTTTTGATTTGGTGGCTTTTCATTGGTCTGTAATGCCTTTGTCCTTTCAGTAAGTGCGTTTCTTATGTTAAACAGCACTGTTGTGTTTACAGGGGTCCACCTCCCCATTTCCCCATGCAGGTCAGCCCCCCTTTCTCCCACTGCTCTCTCTCTCTCTCTCTCTCTCTCCCCCCCCCCCCCTCCCCCCCCCCCCCCTCTCTTACTCACTTTCTTGCCAATGGCCAGTTGATTCAGGGAAGTGGTTTGATTCACATGCAAATCCTGCCCGAGCTCCAGTCATTCACACTGCTAATTACACCAGTGTTGAGATGCTGACTTTGTGACATCACACCAGGATGTGTGTGTGTGTGCGCGCGCGCGTGTGTTTGTGTCAAGCCAACCAGGAGGAACTCAGAATAAGACAGGAAATCAACAACCTTGCCTTCAAACAAAAGGTTTAAATACATTTCCACTGTATCGAAGTGAACAGACGCCTGTAAGGTCAGAAGATAAATTAAAATCTAGATGTTTTTGGTTGGTTGTGTATATGTCAAATATACCAAATCGTCATAATTACTTATAGTTATTTAACAGTAACAATAACAAATATTTATATATATATATATATACACATAATATACACATAATATAAAATATCCTGATGTTCCTTAGCCGGTTGAGCTTTTTCCCTTAACAACAAACACATTTTCAGTTGCAGGATAGGACAGTTTATTTGTCATTCGTCATTTGGTTTTTTTTTTTAATTTTTTAAAAAATATATATATTATATGTGTGACTTGCTTTTATTTTGAAAGTCCCAACCGGAGGTGGGCATGTTATTTTCCCGACTTGAAATTGAAAGCGCAGTTCGTCGGTGGGTCGGTCAGCATCGAGCGGAGCCGCGAGAGGAGCAGCTCCAGTGCGCAGCGCCTTTACGCACAGAAAGTCCGCACGGATCCGCACTCAGAGAGAACGGAGTTTAACGCAGCCACGTACGGAAGGTTTCTGTTTTATTCTCTGGGATTGAAAACATTTCCGTGGACTCTTCTTCGGACCGGCGATTAAACGGGGATCTGTTTTTACGCACTTTCTTAAGTCGGCTCTCCCTCTAAGCTCCGCTCCTCGTTTGCAGAAGTGCTGAGTGTGTTTGCGGAGGACAGGGGGTCGACAAAAGGCTTTTGAACCGGAGGGGATACATGTAGCAGAGGGGTGCCGACACACACCGAGGGTGAGAGGCTGGGAGTGGAGCGGGGGGGCATTCCGTGGTGAACGCTGTGGTGTTACGTGAGGAGTTGGGTGACAACATTCTGCGATGAGGAAGACGTATCATAGAACTTGCTCCACCACAACCAGCACCGAGGTCCGGGCTGTGGCTCCAGCCCCCCGCAGTCTGTAAGGAGGTAAGCAGCACAGTATATGCTCCTTGTGGATCTTGGTTCGGAGCTGTTTTCTTTGCGCGACGCACGGTCACCGCCGGGCGCTTTAAATGCGTAATGCGCGTAATGGAAATGTGTCACAATGAAGTCGTGTTCGGTTCTGACTTTAACCTCTTTCTCTTTGTTGCGGAGGCGCAAACTAGGGTCATCTGCACACTTTAAAGTCCTTGACCTTAAAGGGGTTGTTTTGCCTCCTTCATTATTGGCTTAAATGGCCACGCTCCTCACGGAATACTCGGTGCTACACACCGATGGGAATTCAAGAGTTGCCGTACTTGCACTGTAGCTTCTCCCTCCACGGACGTGTTCTCACTGTTCTCTACCCCCCCACCCCACCCCACCCCCTGTAGCGTGAATGCTCAGGCTACCACTGTGCGCCTGCCAGCCACAAAGTCTTTGTGGTGCGGCCTCTGTGCCATATGGACTGGAGACATTCTTGTGAATAAACAGATATAGAAGAATGGCCTCTGTAAAAATATTTCTAAATGTGTATTATATCCCGTCCCCTCTAAATCAACTTGTGTCAGGTGGTTTCTCCATAAATTGGGATTATTTACATCTTCCCAGTTCATGAAAAAAGCTCTAATTGTTTCCTGTAATTTACTGTTTTGGAAAACATGTGGGATAATCGCATCGCCATGGCAGTTGTCTTAAGGAGACCATTACAAGACTCCATTCAGAGCGATTGACCCGTTAAGATGGCTACTTTTTTTTGGCAGTGTATGGGGTCACTGGATTAGCACATGAATGTACACACAGAGAGAGCGGGAGGGGGGGGGTTGAAATGAATAATGTGGCTGCAGGATCACTGGTCTCCTCGGGTCTGAGAGCAGCCC
This sequence comes from Hippoglossus hippoglossus, assembly GCF_009819705.1. NCBI lineage: Eukaryota > Metazoa > Chordata > Actinopteri > Pleuronectiformes > Pleuronectidae > Hippoglossus > Hippoglossus hippoglossus. Next base: position 21,180,643 of record NC_047155.1, on the reverse strand, counting down.
AAACAGTAACTGAGCTGACAGGAGCCAGACCGACATTATTTCTGACGTCCACAACTGCCTCTGGAAAAATGTCAGAGCCTCACTGGTTGCTGCGTTTTCCCACTGACACATTAAAAGGAAAGTCAAAGTAATATTCTGCAAAGTTCCTGGCAGATTAGTTGGGATATTTTCTCCCACAACGTATCATAAGTCAATCACCAAATGCTGCTGCAGATTTGTGGATAAATCTGCACTGGTTACTGGTGTGTGAGAATGGTTTTAAAGTCTGTACTGAGGTGGTCTTGGAAGCATGGCTCTCCCATGACTCCCCCGCTCCGTGTCCAAAGCAGTGTCACTTTATGGAACAAGTCAGCAGTGAATGAATAAGTAATGTGATCCAGTCTCAAGTACAGTTGGGCTGGAGCTGAAAGCGTCCCAGTCTGATGTTACATAAATATCTCTTTCTCCCCTTTGCTCTCTCCTTCCCACTCTACACAAATCCTGTCGGCCACTGTTTACTCCTTAAAAAGACAAGAGAGAACGGAAGTGATGATGCCCACGTTTTTTTCAGTTCTACTTTAAAAAGTAGTGTGACTATTTATTTAGACTTTTGAGTAAAACAGTGTGTGTTCTCTGCATTCCGTGAAACTACCATAGGTACAACAGATTTTACAGTTTAAATTCCCACCGTAGTTAGTGGTTAGTCCCTGATCTATTAGCATTTGGCTTATTCTGGCAGCAGGAATTTTATAATATTTGACATTGTCTTTTTCCCCTTTCACTGAACAGTAAGACTAAACACTGCCTGTTTGTACAATTTTCTTTTCAACCAGGTTAAGATAGTGATCAGCATTTAACCTATGTCTGGTCTTGCGTGCACAATTAAATTCCAGCAATTCACTTGAGACTCTCACATGAGACGGATGAACAAAAACATAGAACCAGCAAAGACCAAGCTATTCTGACTTTTGCTCTTTAGTGTTGGTCAAGGTCCAGGAACACTAGATCTTGTTTTTTCACTCAATAGCACCTATCATTGCATCCCCTAATGACGTCATAAGGTTTATTTTAAAAAAAATATATACAAACATCCTGAGCCACGAAAGACATAATAACAGTTTCACAAGCAGAGTAGGACTCCTTGTGTACTTAAAATCTTGCGGGGGTTAAGCTTGATATTTTTGCTCGTTGTCATTTCTGCTGGAGCTCGGTGTCATTTTCACTGGCCGTGCACCTCCCGACCTTTTTTAATTCTGAGCAGCGTAACCTATCATTTTGGAGAAAACTGCATCGAGTAATTGCGCCGTAAGTGCAAGAACGAAAGGCGTTGTGTGGATGTAACAGTTGGCATAGGCTTGATTAATCTGTCAGGCATATCCAAACTTTTAGAACAACATTCAAACATTCTAGAAGTTTGTTGTCAGTTACAATGTCAAGGTTTGTGCATATACGTCACTGCCTTTTACAGTAAAAGCTCCACTGTCCGGTTGAGGCTAGTGGACCGGAGGCTAGTTGGAAAGAGAGCATGACTTTGGTTCACTGTAATTTGTTATGTCAGGTGGATGCAGGTTGAATCTTTGTTCGCAGGACGTTGCATCTGCTTTTTACTAATTGGTCACTTGTGGAAAACATCTTTGTCAATCCTGATTCTGAACCCCTCCAGTCATGATTAGCTATGATTAAGTCCAAATGGCTCTGACGTCAACTTGACCAGACTTTGTGTATTGGTGTATAAATAATTCGTGAAAGTTGGGACAACAGCTTCAAACCACTAAGTGGAAGTGTCATATGAACCAAACAAAAGGCTGTTAAATAGAAACGTCTGTCTTCGGCCCCTACACTTCTTCCATAGAACACAATGGCAGAAAAAGAGGGGAAAAGAATCTAAGATGTGGCTGCAGTGTGCACCCAGCTGATCTCTCCTCTGCTCTCTCCTCGCTTGACAACCAACCTCAGCCTTTCTGCAGAGCTGCCATTGCAAGATGGGATTTTAATCTGACCATCTAGACTAGTGATGCCATGGAAAGGCTGCAGTGGTTTTGAGAGCTTCTCAGGAATGAGAGTGGAATGAGACTTCTGCTTCAAACTCTGCAAGGCCATACTTTCTGAAATTGCTTCTGGAAACAGTTAAGTCAGATGACTTTTTAAAGTTTGTGTTGAACAGTCTCTTAATTCTAACCCTAGCGTTGGGGATAGAACCATATTGCTTTGAAGCCCATTTACTTGTAGGCTGGTAAAGCCATTCTAAAAACAAAGAAATGAAGCAGGTCTGTACATCTAACAGAGACGCCTATCAGGTCCTAGTTACGCAAGGAAAAAACACCCGTTGCCAGGGTTACAGAGCTAATCTAGAAGACTGTGACGATAATTAACCTGAAATGGTGAATCATTGTCCACTGACATCATGGTCTCAGGGATCACTAACCAACAGCATACCCCCCAGGGCTTAAACAAACTTCACAAATGATTCGTCAGCATTTATATCTCCCAGGGGATGAAGTGCCTGTCTCATCTGAATAAAGAACAAGCATTTTGACCTCCCGCTATTTACCCCTGAGTCGTTTATGAGGCGTCGGTGATGTACTTGACTTGTATTACCAAAGTCCCCAAATCTCCCCTAATTGAAATAATGTAGATTACAAGGGGAAGTCAGGGGATTTAGTTTCAGAGAAGGGGAAATCCCGGGCATGTGCATGAACCTTGTTGTAAATCATGAGGATAGACGAGGAGGGAAGGAGCAACTGGCCCCTGTAGGCTTACCGTATCTCTGCCAGCACCGATGTGGAGAGATCAGGATGTTTGCGAGGTGAATCACTCGAGGAAGGTCATCATCACACATCTGGTCTGACAGAGTGGGTCGGAAAGGTGCATTGCTCCAAAGGTCGCAAGCTGATTTTAAGTTTAACTCTAGGGAGACGATAGCAAGAAGATTGTGGAGCTGGGATGTTGTGATGTGTCCTGTCAGAAGGAATGCGGTGTGAAATGCTTTCCTTCAGGTCTGTTCTGCTCCTTCTGGCTATTTGTATGCTCATATCTCCAAGTGTCTCTCCCCATCCTAAGGCGGAGATAACTTCTAATCAGCTGGCAGGATGTCAGAAGAATTTCCATATGTGTTCTTTGTCTTCATGTTCAGGGCCTTTGTCTTGCTCTCTCTACCATTATCCTTGAGTGTGTGTGTTCTTGTAGATGCATGCATTTTTAGTGCGTGTCAGTTGACTAATCAGCCTTAAATCTGTGAAGGTAGGGAAGCTGTGTTGCCCCTGGCTAGAGTATCGTGCTGGATAAAAGGGATTTTCCAAAATCCCTTTTACCAGTCTGCTTGCTTGACAGCTACTTGATGAGTTCATCTGCGTGAGCTGCATCACTCCTCTATTTATCAGAAGCTTCACTCGTCGTGGCAGAGATATCTCACCCCTCTGTGCGCTTTGCTAATGTTTATGGAGTCATTTCCTGAAGTCGTCCACCATGACAGCAGAATTTACAGAGGTCTGGCTTTTCTGCTCAGGGCGGTGTTGAAAGCTGGCGCAGACAGTAATAGGTTGTAAAGTCTCCTGGTGCAGGGCAAGGATTCTCAAGTGGTGATGGAAAATTAGTCAGACTTTAGACCTATAGATATGTAAGTTTTCTTTTTCAGGATTGCTCATGTAACCAGTTGCGGCACGTCAGAGAGGTTTGGATAGACGACTCTAAAGTGGTTTTCAAGTCTTTCAAAAGTCTCCTCTGTCATCAAAATCCATCAGCGCTGAGCCAAATAGAATAAGGTGCTTTGTTAACCAAGACTCAACCCTTGGTCAAGAAGTGCTGCTCTAAGCAACATACAAAGAGAGACCCGGCCAGCTCTCCACACAGTGCTGTCTGTGCTTCAAGCACTTTACACTAACAGATCTGTTGCCAGCCGGGTTGTCAGGCTGTCAAACAGCGTCCTGAGTGTCCTTAAGCTCCTCCGTATAGGGCTGTCTGTCAGACAGGCAGGCGTCCGTCTGGGAAGCTAATGGGATTGTCTCCCTTGTTTGGCCGCCTGAGGGGCAGCAAGGGTGAGTGGGATGTGACATTCTGGCCACCCAGAGTTCCTTCATAATGCAGTGGCTTAGACTTGTCAAGGACACAGGAATTTATATGTATGCAACGTCTGCTCCCATTGGATCAAAGTACAGACCAGGTGACGGTGGCCTATATTTGAGTTTTAATCCATACACTCAGGTGTTTAACCAAATCCTGTTCTACTTTTTGTGAGATGTTTCACAAATTCTGTGTCAATCTCTTAATCATTGACTGTTAATCCCAAACATTTTGCAAGACAACACACGAGAGCAGTTGTTCGAGTCTATGATATATAATAACTCTTCTCATTACTCTTGGGACACAACTGGAAATGAAAGAGCAGGTAGGAGGAGTATCGGTGTCAAACACCCAGGCTTTCTTCACTGTGGAAACTCACACATGAACACTTTCCATTTTGAAGCTGGGTGGGTCCGTTTGACTAACGGGTTAGAGAGTGGAGCACTGTCCTGGCTAAGCATCTGTTAGTGTTTCTCGCCAACCTTGTTCATAGGGAAGTGTGTGTATTGGTGTGTTTGTACAGTACTGGTTTCCATCACTGTCATTGGTTCAATATTCTGCTAATTTCCATCGCCTGTTTGTGATTATACCTTCATACTTACGCCCCAGAGGATTGTTGAGCCTTGCAGTTGTGGCACCCGCATTTTAGTGTGAGAGCTGCAGCAGGAAGCCTTGACCTTTCAACTGTGTGGAGTTCACATGCTTTATGGGTAGAGGGTCTGCGAACATGCACAGGCCTTATGTGCTTTTGTAAAAAAGTCAAGGGTGGCTCACAGAACTTTAAAGGAGTTGCATGACAGATGTTCCTTTTCTTCTCAGCTATTTGGGTTATGTATTTATTTATTTGATTAAGGGCAAGTTTCATTGGCCCAAACAGTCTCTATACAGTATGACGTCTTTTTTATGGTAAAACCCTATCACCCGAGATGCAGTTCTATTTACATAGTGATTTATTAAACTTGGTTGTGTATTCTGAAGTAGTGTGAGTTCAAGGCACAAACGTTACTTTGAAACCACAAATCACACTTTAATTTAGACGGTCGAATAACTACGGCTTCTGTACGTAATTGGAGACTCTTGTTCCGTGAAATCTTTCCTTAATATGTGCGTGTTAAACATAAGTGTAGTCCACACACAACTTTGGCTTTACAGATGTTTGGTCTTTTTCCTCTGTAGGAAGATCTGTGTGCACTGTAAGTGTCGTCGTGAGGAGCATGCAGTACCAGCCATGCCTGTAGAGATGGAGAAGACGGTCACCAAGCTGATGTACGACTTCCAGAGGAACTCTACCTCAGACGACGACTCTGGCTGTGCCCTGGAGGAGTATGCCTGGGTACCGCCCGGACTCAAACCTGAACAGGTACCAGCATGGTTTCACTCACTGCAATTTTAGGCCATGTTTTTTACACCAGACAGCACCTGGACCAATGACGCCTTCTGTAAAACTGAAGGTTTTCTGTGCAGTTCTGTCAGCACTGAATCACACATGATTGTGGAGACTACACAGTGGACAAATCCCAATATCTTTTCTGAACATGCAGGAAGTGTCAAAGTGTCAAAAGTTGTCATCCACACCATAACACTTGACAGTCCAAACTGAAATGCCACAACTTAAAAGAAATTAAGGCATGTAGGCATTTTATCCTACATCTTAGTGCTGTTCTGAGAAAGGCTCTGTCCTCTATTTAAAAATATTGTCATGTTGTTTCTGAAGCAGGTGTTGAGAACAGACGTGCACTGCAAGTCGGGTCTCTTAAAAGAGATCAAATGACAGTGGGAGTCCAGGAATCTAATAACAGTCACTCATTGCTTGCAGAAGCTCTGATTTCAATCCAAACAATATGATATGTTATATTTTAAATTAACATACAAAGATCAGCACTACAAAACATTATGGTGGTTGAAGGGCCAGACGGAGAGGATGGAAGGACTCCAGTGATATGCAGACAGGTTTCAGTTATAAAATTAAATTCATTAATTACATTCCAGTACAGTATAAACCTACTAAAAATTCCAGGCACCAAACTGCGTGTAGTGTTCTATATTTTTTAACCCTTCACTTAGAGCTCAACCTCACTATATTATAGCTCACGATTTATGCCGACTGTGCCTTCTGCAGGATAATGGTTAACAAGGATTATATAGCTCCCACAGTCAAATTAATCTCCATTTCATTCTGCCTGCAAACAGGTTTACAGTAGGTTTCATCGCCCTCACGAAGGCTCAGCTAAGCACGCATTAAATGGCCCCACGCTTGTTGAAGAAAATCCCCTCTACAATGCTCATGTGGGAGGGTTTCCAGTTTTATGGGTTAATAGACACATTGATGGGGGCTGGTTTCATTTTGGTGATGTGTTAAAAGCAATGAATTGGTCAATACGCGGTGTTGGCACAGCCCCCTGTTTTCACCTCGGAGGACTAAGCGCAGCTATTTTTCATCCCCCTCCAGGGTTACACGTCTGACCCCGAAGTCAATTAGGTTCTCGTCCAGGAGTGATATGACCTTTGGAACAGTCAGGTCATAATGGAAACTGGGCTGTGCTGTACTGTAGCGGCACAATGCTGCACTAATATGAAAAATAATTGTATTTTGATAATAACGATAAGTCCTGGTGGACAAATTGTGGCATTTAAGAGCATTTATATGAAGCTACAGGAAATCTGTCCACAGCTATAACAATTTCTTGTTTCTCAACCTGATATGCAAGTTATTCAAGCTGTGAAAACCTGCTGTGTGACTCATCACAGAGGAGCTAAGTGCACCTGATGTGCAGCTTTTCAAAGCCCTGATTTCCTGTGCACGCAGTAAGAAAGAGCGAGAATTGAGAGAGATGGAAAACACAAAGCGAATCTCCAGGATTCTTAACAGTGGGTTTAAATTTCCCCTCAGGGAGCCGGTGCCTTGGACGAGCCCTATTCAGCCATCTGTGGTGTAAAGTCACCGCTCAGTAACGAGAGATTTCTGAGCAGGATTGAGGTATTCAGTCCGAGATATCTGAGGATTATGGGGGATAACTCTGCACTTAGTTGGGACTGGTCAACTCTCCAGTGTGAGTTGTATTTCTGTCAACAGTGGCTGAATACATGAATCTTTATCACCAAACAAAGCCGTTACAGAGTGTGCTGGAAATGTTATTGAGCTGCAGTATGGAGGAGCCTGCCAGTATTCTCCCTCTCACTGTCTCCTCTCGCCCTCGTCTCTCCATCCATCTCAATATAAAATCTTGCATGTTGCCAAGTTACAGCTTGTTAAGTCCAAGAATGTTACTCAGCAGTGGCACGTTACAGTTTTTTGTTTTTTAAAAATCACATAGCAATAGATTCGGTTCAGTCAAATGTGCAGACTAAGGGATCTGATTTTAATTTGCAGTTGAACATGAAGTATGCGTTTTCAGACTGCTCACATGTGGAATATTTAAATAGAAATCCAGTTGTTTGTGCAAACTAGAGGTATTTCCAGATTCTGTGATGGATCCTGAGTTCGGATGTGGATAAATGAACTTTCAGACGCCAAAGGATGTCAAAGAAGGGCATGAGGCTAGGTTGTGGTTTTCAAAAATGGACATCAGGACAATTAGACCCCCTTTATTCAATGATAATGAAAACTGGCAGCTACTGACCTGGCCTCATTACAACCTGCAGCTTTGAATGAGAGATAAATGATGAGGCTATCTTAAGAGATTTGTTCGGTACATTGATCGTTTTAGGCCCCGGTCATACTTGGTATTATCTTGGATGATCCAGTTCTAAGTGGACAGTAAGTACTGTTCATGCCTGGCATTCTGAAGTTGTTTTAACCAGCAGGAGGGAGCAGTGCACCTCCCTCGGGTCTAGTCTGCTGGAAATTAAGAGAAGAGGGAGAAAATTACACCAATTAAAGCTGTGTCTCAATTCAGGGGCCACCTTCTTCAGAGGCTGCATTTAAAGACAGATTACTCACTGCAGTGCGACTAGGCTGTTTCATTTCAAAGGTTCCTCCAAATGTAGCCGATTAATGCGTACTGACACCCCTCAGAAACAATGGCTCCAACAAGTGGATCCTTCCCAGGCCAACCTATCCCAGGATTCATTGCTCTTCTTTGACAAACTATTACAAAGGGACCAACAAAGAGACTAAAACGTTCAATGCTTAACTCTTTTAAATGAAAGTGAAAATGGTAGACTGGGTTCTTAGAAGGATGCGGCTCCTGAACTGGGACACAGCTACAGACTGGGTCTATTCTGGGGCATATTCCAGGCAAACCAAATCTCTGAGGATGTTTGACACACTTGTAATCTATCTCTATCTGCTCATCGTTGACAAAGCCAGTTTATGTGATTTGAAAACCAATTGAATTAGTAAGTACTTCCTCGTACTCGAAGGTGGTCCAAACCACCTCAGAATATGATAAACGATCAGATCTCAGTGCATCGCCTTTCACTTGTGATCAGATCATCCGAAATGTTAATGTTAAATGAGGAGATCTCTTGAAAGAAAAGACAAGTCATAAGTTTGTAAATTTGGATATTTATTTGTCCCAGAGGATCAAGCCTGCTTACTTGCACCACTATTTTTCTCTTGCCACCAATGGTTGTCAACAAATGTCACCAGGCTAACAAGCTAAGATGTGGATGATGGTCAACATTTCACCAGCTAAACAAAAGCATATCATCGTTGTAATTGTGACAACCCAGCTAAGATCTTTTTCACTTTCAAAATGTAACAGATTTGCTCTGAGCTGCAGTGCTGAGCTGCAGTGCTGAGCCGAACTCAAGCATTTCACTATAAGATATGAGAAGAACAGGACTGAGGACTGAAGACTGAAAACACTGCTCTGTTCGCTGTGAAAACACCATCGTTCCCCCCATGTTTTGCTGTTTCTGCCAGTGTTTTCTCAACAATATAGTGTCTATGTCCACTAACCACTGTAAAGTGGCTTGTTGAGAGAATGTCCGTCCCAGTGCCTGGTGGTATCTTTTCCTCTGGCTATCTGGCAATTAACAGCAATCGAAACCATCTGTGGGGAAACCATCGCTCTTGTCACTCAGTTGCAAAATCCTACCATTCGCCTTCGCCTTTAAAAACACTGCTTTCAGTACAGTTCCAAATTCTGCCCTGTCTTTAGCTCTGTCTGCTTTCGATTACAGTTATTATCACAAGCTGCTCCTCCTGGCTCTTGCTGCAACTGTGTGTCCATTGTGTGTGTGTGTGTGTGTGTGTGTGTCTGTGTGTGTGTGTTATCTGTCTATAGATCTTTTCCCCGGGGGCGATGAGCCTTTCACCTCCAGATTGTAACCCTGTTGTTGTTGAAAGCATGTTTCGTAATTTATCATTAGCTGTGTGTGTTTGCACGTGTCTGTGTGTGTGTGTGCATATCTGGTAGCATGTGTATGTTTTTTTTTGTGCATAAAGGCGTTCTTGGATTTATCAATCCAGTTTCCTTTTCATTAACTATCCTAAGACACTCCACACCTCCTGGCGTCCTTAGGCGTGCTGCGGGACATGTAGTCCTCGTCCCTCTTCAACACTGGTGAAAACCAACAAAAGCAGAGCAGGAGGCTCTCAGGAGGCACAACTCCTCTTACAAGTTCATCCCAACAACAAACTATCTAATAAGGCTTCTTTATCCACTCTGCCTTTGATACAGAGGAGAGTTTTAGAAACCAGTCTGCTCTTAGTTTTGGTCATTGGCGCTGATCCTTGGTTTATCCAAGTTAATTTGTTTGTGTGTGACAAATCCTATGTTATTGCCAAGGACAAAGCTGATGGCTTCTGCTCAGTAGATCCAATCAGTAGACAGACAGGTGATTAAAACAGGTTTTGACCTAGTCAGCAGGTATCGATCATGTTGTCTCTTCGTAAGTCTTCACTCTGCTGTATTGTTTGTGTGTCCCTCAAATAATCAAAGATTGTCATATTTCTTAAGTACACACTGTGTTCACCCATCTAACACTTTCATTCTGTCTTTTATTACCTCTCCACACCTCCTCTCCTCCTTCTCTTCTCTCTGTCTTTGACCTCTGTTCTCAATTCTCCCTTAAAAACCCTGTGGCTTTCGTGGTTTGCACCCCCCCACTCACATTCATATATGACTGCCTGACCTCTGATACACCCCGGCCCCCTGTTACAGTGTAATAAAAAAGACTGCAATAAATAACACTGGGATGACGTTCATTGTCTGCCGCTGTAATGCAAAGAATGTCCAAGTGATTTGAAATGACCAGATTAGCATTAATCTTGCTGTATGCACGTGCACTGCATACATGCATACGTGTTACTCACTTATTTGTGTGTGCACGTATACATGGGAGGGGGTGCTGCATATTTGAGATCAGTAATATATTCCCATGTCAGTGTGCAGAGATGGAGTGGTGTGGTTCCATTAAGTTTCGATGGGTGGGCCATAAATCACTGATTTGTTTGTGTGTGTGTGTGTGTGTGTGTGTGTGTGTGTGTGTGTGTGTGTGTGTGTGTGTGTGTGTGTGTGTGTGTGTGTGTGTGTGTGTGTGCACGTCAAATAATATCAAACATTTGCAGGTTCCAGCTTCTCCTATTGAGGACTTAACAGCTCCTTATTTTGTGTCATTGAACAGACAAAATCGATAAATGAACAACAATAAATCAAGAGTTAAATCAATAGTGAAAATAATCACGGGCTGTTCCCTCCCAAGTGTATTTTTGTTTAGTCATCTAGTCTATGTGTTGTATTTAGGTTATTGTTCTTCATCTCCTACCCTCTCTGTGTCTCTGTCTCCTCCTCAGGTCCATCAGTACTACAGCTCCCTGCCCGAGGACAAGGTGCCCTATGTGAACAGCCCAGGAGAGAAATACCGCATCAAACAGCTGCTCCATCAGCTCCCGCCCCACGACAATGAGGTGAGAGTCCAAAACAACCAGCCCTCCCCCACCACCACCTTCATCCATCCATCTTTATCCACCCATCAATCCCCTCCCTCTCTTTTCCTCCTTCGGGGCAATGCAGAGATAAGAGGGGGCAACGGGACGAGACAGACCCAGGAAAAATGGAGTCTGTCTTCTTAATGAGTGGGAATGAGATAGTGAGGTGTGTGTGTTTAGCTGCCTCTTTAATTATTTTTCATCAATAAGTCATCACAGTTAATCTGGGCATATAAGTATGAAACCAGTGGCACCATGACGACGCTAACAATAAGATGGAATAACCATTAAGTTCTATTTCATTATTCTGTCTAAAATCAGGTTCATGTTACCCAGTTTCTGTTTGGTAGATGGGATTATTGAGTCTTGTGGTGAATGAAAAACAAAACAATTGCTGCAGCTTGTTGCCATTTTGTGACCATTTTCTGTCCGTATTTTTGCACGAGTGTAGCTTGCAGGCTAGCCAGCCATGTAGGAAGACTCTTAATCCTTAAACTCTGATTGGTGGATAACTGTCAACGGGCACTGCACCAAGCCTATTTGTGTCCGTAAAAACAAATCTGAGATGGCGGCTGTGATTTGTGTTAGCCTGGAACAAAGCCACCTCTGCACTGCATTGTGCTTTGAAATTAATAAATATTATTTTGCAGTAAATCTTGAGGATAGATCCCTCCACGACTTCTAATTTCTGGTGCACAAACATGGCTGAAGATCTCTCTTTCTTGGAATGGAAAATGATACAACTAATGAAATTGAATAATCACTTCCAGCATGTTCCTCCTCTGTCCTAAACCCAGTGGGGAAAATATTGAGCTGAGACAGCACATTTCCACTTGTGATGGAAACACAAAGAGGGGAAGACTCTTGAAACTTAAGAAATGCCAATATCGGCCTCTCATAGTTCTTTTGCACGTAAGACATTTTGACATGTCACAGTAGGAAAAGCACAGGTGTAAATAACAAAGATCAAAGAGAAGGGTGTTCTGAGAGTGCACTGCTGCCAAGGCTCTCGCCATGTCACAGTAATGTTTCTCATTAATTATCTAGACTGTGGCGGCCCACCATATTATAATTTGTCCTGCCACAGTTTCATTATAAACCAATTTGTTTTATACTTCTCATATATATACTACTCATATGAGAACTCTAACATTGGTGCATTGCATAGCGGTTTGCAGTGCTATTTCCTGCATGCTCATTCACTCTATCGTCCATAAAGTTGTTACCGTCCACGCAGTCTTATTTTGAGCTGCAGTTTTGTGCAAGGAACATTCAACGCAGTTCTCTCTTAAATGAGAACATGTCTTTCACTCTGTAGTCTGTGTACCTTTAAAATCAGTTGTGCATGAGAGCAACATGTGTGCACGTGTGAGTGCATTGCCGCTGTCGTTATCCACCCATTTATCCGGATCCACTCCAAAATTGAATGCCTTCTTCTTCGGGCCATGTCCCACCCCATCATTCAGAATCTAAATTTGAGTGGTTTTTATGTAATCCTGCTGAATAACAAACAAACAACGTAGATTAAAACATAACCTCCTTGGCTGAGGTGGTAATAGTTGAAATCCATTTACTGCTTCATTGTCAGAGTCCTGGTGTCGTGCATGCTGACTCACACTATTATGACTCACAGGGATGCTTGAATCAAACAGAACCATTGTAAAAGTCATTTTTAACATCTCTGCTTGTTCTGCCGTGACAAACCTCTATGTCTGCTGTATGTCTGCTGTATGTCTGCAATATGCAACATATTGGCAACAGCACCAACGTTTCACAATACATAACAGATCAAACTTGACACATGTATGTTTATGTGACCTGTTTGTGTGCAGCTACGCTACTGCAACAGCCTGGACGACGAGGAGAAGCGAGAGCTGAAGCTCTTCAGTAACCAGCGTAAACGGGAGTACCTGGGCCGTGGCAATGTGCGTCCGTTCCCCGTGACGATGACCGGGGCGATCTGCGAACAGGTAACCACACAAAAATGTCTGATACATCACTTTTACATCATTTCCCTGTAGCAGTGAAATCTATGACAAGATCAGAGATGATGTGAAAGCAAAACCATCGTTTTCACGTCTAAATGTCATTTTTGCGCTGCGTCCTGACACACGAGTGAATGAAATGTGACGAGAGCAAAGGTGGCTCATGAGGCCGGTGGAATGAAAGCGATAGATGGTGCGAGAGATTTACTGGACGGCCGGCTGACATATCAAGTCTTTGTTATGATGTACGAGAGGTGCTTTAGGGTGACATATGAAGGACAGGGACACAACAGTTGTCTCCTTTTTATAACAATGCAGCGACCTTGTCAAAAATACCCTCAAAGGTGTTGTACAAGAATGCTGAGGTGTCGCATGTGTGTGTATATAGTGTACTATAATGCGTCTCATTCCACAAAACAGCTGTCACACTCAGACAGTCACAGTATTTGTCTCTGAGAAGAAGTTACAGTTCCATCTGAAGATATATCACAGTGGTACCAAGCGTGCCATCAAATATTGAATGTGTTTACTTCCTCTTGTAGTGGCCTTATGGGAACGTCACAGTGCAATGAAGTGTTCTTTTAACAACAAACTAGCACACACAGAGTGCGTAACAGGCTTTAGCAAAGTAGAGCTTCTCTCTGTTGTGCTGGTGCCCCGGGTGGATGGGTGCTTTACAGCTTGCGCTTCTCATTCACTCGGCAGACAAACACACACACACACACACACACACACACACACACACACACACACACACACACACACACACACACACACACACACACACAGAGGGAACAGATTGTTGGGAGAGTGTGTATTGATTGAATTCCCCCACCCCCCTTTGGCCTCCTTGCAGCAGCAGGCTTTGTGCCAGTTAGATAACCTGATTGTAACTCTCCCCCCGTCTCCCTCTTCCTGTCCCCCCCTCTAAATCTGCTTTGCCTACCTGATCCCTCACCCCTGTCTCGTTAGCACTCCCCATTGTTTATAGCGCCAGCCTCTCTACCTCTACACCTCCAATGCCGACCCCGCTCTCCCTATTATCCTCCCGTAGGCAGCATCTCTCCATTTTCATTCCTCCCCTTTGCCCCATCCTTCAACATTCTCCAAGAGCCACTTAATTTCCTCTCCCTGCCCGTGCCCTAGCAGAAACAGCGCATGCATACAAACTCAAAACACTCGTTCTCTGTTTTAGTCCAGGTTTCATGCAAAATGTTGCTAAAGACGCACCAGTCTGACATGCTGCATCAGTATCAGCACCGACGCTGACCTTGATAAGGATCCTGCAAAAGGGATTTTCTTGGAAAAGAGTGCATCTTCAGAGGAAAATCTCCGGTAGAGTTTAAACGATTAGTTGATCAATTTGTCACTAGAAAAATGCTCCTGTTTCAGCCCCTCAGTTAAGACAGGATGTGTTGCTTTCTCATGTGACAGTAAACTGAAGCGTCGAGCTGTTGATAAGATAAAACAAGATATCTGAAGACATGATATCAGCCTTTAGGAAATTGTCACAGGTAATTTTCACTGTGCGCTGACATTTAAAAGATCAAACGATCACTCATTTTAAAACATAACTTAACTAAGAATGAGTTATTACCTTAACTGTGTGTGTAGATAAAACCTCAAACCAATAGAATAACACATTTTTAAGACCACGCTACAGTGACTTTTGTCTTCTTTACTGATGATTCATGACTGTTTGTTCACTGTATTATATCCCAACAACCTGAAAATAATTACTTTACATTACGTGTCAACATGGTGCCACGTTCACTCATTCTTTAGGGATGCTCAACAGGTGCACGTTCAGAAAAAGTATCCAGGATTTGTCATGTTTGTTTGCTTACAAACAAACAAACAAACAAATACCAAAGTATCATCCCACTGGCTGATGTTGATATGATAAGGACATATTCACAACTGCACAAGCCTCACATTTTTAAAAGTGATGCACAGTGTCATGTTACATTATCGCTTTCAGTGCTCAACAGTGTGTTAGAAAACAAAATAAAAGGGTTGTTATTATATTGCTACTCAGTATTGTCCCTTCCCAGACTTGGCAAAGAAACAGTGGCATACAAATGGTGACGAATACCGATAGATAGTACGTACTTGCAACCTGTTTCTCAAAACATTATTCTTCCTCTGTCTGTTTTTTAGTGCGGGGGCCAGATAAACGGAGGCGACATTGCTGTGTTTGCGTCACGGGCGGGTCACAGCGTGTGTTGGCACCCCGCCTGCTTTGTGTGCAGCATGTGCAATGAGCTCCTGGTGGACCTCATCTACTTTTACCAGGACGGGAAGATCTACTGCGGCCGGCACCATGCCGAGAGGCTGAAGCCGCGCTGCACCGCCTGCGATGAGGTAGACGCCCGTCTCTCGCACACACACACACACACACACACACACACACACACACACACACACACACACACACACACACACACACACACTCTGTATATGGAGGTTCATTTGTTAACAGATACACTTGTCACCCTTATATATTCATTTGTAAACATTGTGCACATATATGCACATGTATATGCCTTATATAAACCAAACTGCTGTGAGATGATGCTCACATGATGCTTCCCAACCAACGTTGTAACAGTTTAACACATGCAAGGTTTTTTTTTTTTAAGTCTAATGGGGTCAGCTCTCAATATCCTGATCTCCAAACCATTAACACAGACTTACTCCCTCTGCAAATGGGGACAAGGACACTTTTAGTACTTCAAAGAGCACCCCGGTAATACACCAGCAGCGTAATTAAAACTAAATGCACCACCTAGTCCCGCACACATTAGCCTCCTACACAAGTCAGTGAAAAATAGGATGATCTGAGGAGTTGAAAGTAGTGTGTGTGGAGGAGGGAGAGAGGGCGAGCCCAGGCTTTGTGCTGTCATTCAACACACGGTAATAACCCAATTGAGGTTTATACCTCCGAGGACCTGTGATAAACGATACTCTGTCTTATCTCTCCTTTCTCAGATCATCTTTGCGGATGAGTGCACGGAGGCAGAGGGGCGTCACTGGCACATGAAGCACTTCTGCTGCTTCGAGTGTGAGACGGTGCTGGGGGGGCAGCGCTACATCATGAAGGAGGGACGGCCCTACTGCTGCTCCTGCTTCGAGTCCCTCTACGCCGAGTACTGCGACTCCTGTGGGGAACATATTGGTATGCTACAGAAGCGACCGGCATCTATCACTGTTCACACAAACTGCATTAATCACCCGCGGGTCATTTAAAGGAGCCCTTACAAAAAACATTGTAATACGCTATGATGGAGACATGGAAAAATAAAGTGGACGAGAGAGTGACCTCATTTATTTTAGCAACTAACACAGAAGAGAAAGTTACGACTTTAAGCAATTTATCACAGAATGATGTCATCCATTGCCAGAGACCTCAGGTTACAGAGCACACATATTTATACAATATACACCATACAGTGTGGAAACCTAACTCGGGTAAAGGCCGACCCTAGTGATAACGTTTTACCCCCATGATCACAGATTTATACACCAAAAAATAAACAAACCAAACTCTTAAGCACTGCAGTGTTAGAGGCAAAGCCACAGGCGCAAGAAACTGGGGGATTTTTCAGCAGGAAACCTTTATATTAGCACCTCTTGGCCCAATGCCACCTCCTGTTAAGAACTCTGTGTGTGTATATGCGTGCTTCCCCTGAAAGGATGCCCAGGTGTGATTTTGGCACATACCGCTCAACAAATTTGCACTGTAATTATTTGTCAGACAGGATACAGGAAAAAAAGTATTTGGCCAAAAAGCACAACTGATTATAAATTGAAACCATCAGAAACTTGCTCAAACCAGATGGCAGCCATTAGCAAATAGCTGGTTTTCTTTCCCTCTGAGACAACTTGAAACGTAGTCGAAATGCAATGTGTTTATATAATGCTGGGCAAGCTCTATAATGAGTTTGCCCCCAAGTCTTGTGTTCATGCACAGTCATGTATTACAGCCTTTGGCTCCATATTCTCACTTAACAAGCACCTTTTAATATGCTACTATTATCACATAGAACAACATTTTAAATGAACGAAAGAAGAGTTATTGTGATTTGTGTCTTTTTGTATTTTAATTGTGTACCAAAATCTGCTGTTTTACCTAAACCCTGTGGATTCATGTGTTTGTCTTTGCTGCAGGAATTGATCAAGGCCAGATGACGTACGATGGGCAGCACTGGCACGCCACTGAGTGCTGCTTCTGCTGTGCCCGCTGTAAACGCTCCCTGCTGGGTCGGCCCTTCCTGCCCAAGCAGGGCCAAATCTTCTGCTCACGCTCCTGCAGTCTCGGGGAGGAACCTAACGGCTCGGACTCCTCTGACTCTGCCTTCCAAAGTGCTCGCTCCACCAGAGAGTCCAGACGTAGCTCCAAAATGGGGAAGAGTGGAGGAGGTGGTGTGCAGACGGAGAGGTTTTCCGGTGAGGTGGACCCACTGTCTTTACAAATGGATCTTCTGAGTCTCTCCAGCCAAACGCCTAGTTTGACTCGCGAGCCGCCGGCCTGGCAGAACCAGGAGCGAGCAGGTGACGGATATAATTATGAATCCCAATCAAACCCGACTGCCAACCCCACCCCTCTCCAGCTTCTCAGCCAGTGCAACGTCAGGACTTCCTATACCCCCGCCTGCTCCGGACAGAATAATCAACAGCAGGATCACAGGATCAAGGACAATGCAGCTTTAAAGAGACCCCCCATCTCGGCCTTGAAGGGCCACTCTCTGAATGAGGCGTGGTTCCAGCAGCCAGCTCCAGAGGAGTACTATCCCCCCAAACTGAGGATGCAAAAGAGTTTCACTGAGGTGTCCCATTGCTCTCAGCAGCACAACGGCTTCTCCCCCGACAAGCGCTCCATCAGTTTGCATGGCTTTCAGAGGGACAGGGACAGAGACCCAGGGCCTCCAGCAGCAGCCCAGGTGGCAAGAAGCAGGAACCCCATCAATGCACTTAACTTCCCAGAGCAACTGACCCCTCTCGAGCAGACCCCAAGAGGATCCATGGAGTCGCTGGCTTTCTCCAACGGAACAGGTGGGTGTTGTAGTTGTTAGGCTTCTGTGTAGTATCAAACCTGTTGTTGTTGAATATTAAGATATTTTCTCTTAACTATGGTGGGATAACAATCAAAGTTGACTTTTTGTTCGTTGCTGTTCTTCTTCAGGAAACTCAGCAGATGGAGCAGGAAAGCGTCAGGAGCACCTTTCTCGTTTCTCCATGCCAGACCTGAGCAAAGACTCTGGAATGAACGTGTCAGAGAAAAGCAACATGGGCACCCTCAACTCCTCAGGGCAGTTTCGTAGCTCTGACTCCATCCACAGCCTCACCGCCAGTCAGCCCTACATGGAAATGGATCCCCACAGGCCCTCCCAGTACAAAGTGCAGTACAGTGACCCTCCTGGCATGGGTAGGGGTATGAGCATGACTCACTTACCGCCTGGCTTCACCTTCCAGGAGGAGGACAGGGTAAGTTTGGTGAGCAGTGCCAACGCTGCCCGTCTGCCACCCATCAGTGAGCGCGTGGTGGGTGGTGTTGGTGGTGGTGGTGGGGGAGGAGGAGGAGGAGGTGGTAGGGGAGCAAGTGTCCGGATAAATGCCCCAGAAGAAACTCCCCAGAGGCGAAGGCATCACCACCACCGCTCCCGCAGATCCCGTCGCTCTCGCTCAGAAAACGCTCTCAACTTGGTGGCAGAAAGAAGAACAAGACCCCAAGAGAGACCACAGTTGTGTGTCCGAGAGGATTATGATCGTTTCCCGCCACCAAGGAGCGCCAGGGACCAGTTTGGAATCGGAAGAGGAGGAGGAGGAGGAGGAGGGGATAGATATCAACCTCCATTCTTTAGGCAGTGCCCCAGGACCACGTCAGACCTGACACTGCAGAACCCTGGAGCCAGCCGACGCACTGGCTTGAACCAATACTCCTGGGATGATTATGATGACGACGATTGGTGCTCCACCTGCTCCTCATCCTCCGAATCAGAGGATGAAGGTTACTTTCTGGGCGAGCCGATCCCCAGACCCATCCAGCTGCGCTACCTCAGCAACCAGGAGCTTGTGCACAAGTACAACCCAGGGATGGGAGGACCCAACCGCACTGGGCAGTTATACACCCACAAACGCAGGAAAAGCAAAAACTGCATCATCTCCTAACATCCTCGCAGGAAATGACTCTTCGTCCAGCTTGTGAACACTAACATCCTCCATCTGGAACAAAGACAAATCTAAACTCACAGTCCATTTATTCAGTGTTTTTGAGTGTTGAATATTATGTAATTGAGAGTCAGTGATGAATTACAGTGGAAAAGCAACAGTGTTTGCATGTTTGTTCATTTAATGTCTCTCCTGAGTATTACGGCTGTTAGAGTCACATGTGCAGTTCCATCGAATCTCAAAGTTAAAAGCTGATGTGCAATCTGTGATGTCAACAGCAAGCGAGTGTGCAAGCTAGTCGGTTCGGTACAGCTTTTTTCATGCAATGTGATTTAGATTTAGGATATACTGTACTATTGTATTCAGTTCATAGTGTGTACATAGAGAAAATTAATTAATAATTTCACTTTAAGTTAAGGAAGTCCATGTAAATATGGTTGTAAATGAGGCCTCACATATTTTTATATTTTGTATGGATAGAATCATGTATGTATTAAATATCTATAATGTAGAGATAGAAAATGACAGCAACAAACGTATGCATGTTTTATTTGGCTGACCTGGTCCTTCATTTGGAATAAAGGAGTATTTCTGTGATTTCTTTTGAATTGATTGACGATTGGTGTTTCTCTCCAACACGTTGTTTTCTCCATCTGCTTAAAGCATAAATAAATCACAGTGTAATGTAGAGGTGGATGAGTCACCCTCCACTGCCATGTTAATACTGTATATGTAATTAGGCTGTATTATGGGTGCAGTCACATTCAGACACACTGAGCTCCATTGTCCTGGAAACAGATGCAACTTCAGCTCGGGTTTATTGCATCAGCCTATTCATGTTGGAAAGTGCTGACAATGGTCTAGGGATTAATGAAATCTGGTGATGCTTTGTTCATTATCAGCCACACACACACACACACACGCGCGTGGCTCTGAGGATGGCTGTGCTATGCTGCTTTCAGACAAGCACTGAACTCCAAACATTCTCCTGAAATTGTCCGGAGGGGCTGTATGAGAGAACGCAAATGTCTCCGTCAATTTCTCCGCACATTCTCCAAAAACATTTTCCTGCCAGTTTCTAGTAAAACATCCAGAGAGGTGAGTGAGTGTATCGATAATGTTTCTAATGCGAAAACAAAAAGAATACAAACATCTCAGGATGAAAAGGAGGTGGCATACATTTGGAAGACGAAGATGTCTACTGGGAGAGACGAGAACCGAGAGCTCTTGCCGTTAAGGGCCAATGCTGGTGTTGTTTTGCTGTAAACAAAAAGACTTTGCTTTTCGCAGCGGAATTCAAACCTTGTGTCCTGCACCTGCACTCTAACCAGACGTCATCCCTCGCCTAAATGTTCCAGACATTTTCCTGTTGTTTTGAATGTGTCTGCTTCATATTTGACAGGCAAACTCTGGAAAATGTCCAGATCAAATTGTCTGGTTATTTTCTATCTAAAAACAGCTTTGGTCTGGGTTCGCTACTTCCAGACTGTAATAACACATTAACTTGTGGATGGATTGCTACGACATTCAGCAGAGACATTTTTGTCACCCTCAGAAAAACGATCCCCTGACTTCTTGTATAGCACCACCATCATGTCTTAATTTAAATTTGGGCAATGCTTTGCTTCATAACTTACTAAAATAAATGTAACTTTAAGGCTGACGTTAGCATTTATCTGCCTGACTACACATTAGCTCCTAGCATGGCTGTAGCTTGTTAATCGTAACAACTATTTGCATTTATAGTATAACAGGTTGTATCTGCAAGTGTTAAGCAGTGTCGTATTGTAAATTGGATTGCCTCTGACGTCCATGTGGTCAGGGGATTACCGCCACTAGCCCCCATAATCCACACATATGTTTGGAGCAAGGTGTGTGAACGTCAATCTCTTGATTAGAGGCGTCGAGGCACTAATGCTGTTGACATGATTGGCACATTAGTGTGATTACTTCACCTAACCTCAACCTTCGAGGCGTGCGCCCCAGTTTTTTCGTGTTTACTCTGGGACGCTCCATAGATAGCTTCCAGACGGTGGATGAAAAAGAATCCTAATTTAGTCGGCTATGATACGACAACGCCAGCTGCATAAACATGTGAGATGCATTATGTCAGGCTGCTGATGGCCTGCTCCCTAAGTGTAGACTTCCCCCTGCTTTTAGTAAGTTCTCAAACTGCGGCTGCAGACTGTGCTTCACATCAGCAGAAGTTTAGAACGTGTATCACTGTAATCATTGTCTCGAGTAATGAGTCTCACCGTGAAACACACACCAGCCTCTGTCTTCAGTGTTGTAGCTGCTATTGTTCCTGACACATGAGCTTCCCTAACATCCTCATTAACGTTAACCCATATCGGTTTGTTTCCTTGTTAGTCTCTTGCCAGGCTTTTACCCAAGTGTCTGTGTGTGTGTGTGTGTGTGGAGGGTGATATCTCCAATGTCTAATTAAAAGTAAATGGAGGGGTGCCACAGATTGCAGCCATATGCTTCCCGGGCCGTACCATATTCAAGGTCGTGGACGGCGGCGAGGTAATCCTGGAGTTCCGCGGATGCTTCCAGTTGAGACGGTGGCATTTTCAGTCAAACTCTTACTGCCGGCAAATTAGATCCATGAGAGGTTAGAGCCTGCTGCTGCTGCTCGAGGTCTCTTCAGAAACAATGATGTTGATATGGAACATGTGGATAAAAGACAATTGTATTTACCGAGACATTTTGCTGTATATGTGTCATGCACAATAATCCTGATTATAAAATGGCACAGCATCTGGGACGACAAATCTTGAGACAAAAGTGTCAGTGCAAAGTCTAATTTCTGCTTCTGATCTCTCTCGTCTGGATTCTTCCTGAATATGACCTTTGTTTCATTGATACAAAAATTGAATAAGAATAGTATTTTTTTATGGAATGTTATTCTGCCTGCAATCTAGACACATTTTATTATCAAAACTAAAATAACAACTGAGATTTCTAGTAGAGCTGAAGCTTTGTATAGTCAGAGAATGATCTATTCATAATTTGTTTTATAGTCAGTAGAAGCAGCCGTCTGTTAAGACTAGAGGTCAACTCAGGGTCAATTCAGAATTCAGGAAAATTCAACCACGATGACTTTAATTAGTTTCTACTGCAGGTTGTTACATAAACTAGTTTTTGTGCATACGTCTATTTTTATCCTATCGAATTGAATTTCCTGCACCCTGCTTCCCTGAGGTCTGACAGAGTAGTCGGTGTCTGGAGAAAGGACAACCATCCTTTCCTTAACTCTGAGGTATGTGTCTGTGCTGAATACACAACAACCAAATCAGGTGACAGCATGAAAATAGACAGAGTGGTCTGTAAGCTCCGCTCAAACCCTGTTTTCTGCTGTTACAATCTCCTGACTGCAAATGTTAGAGGACAAAGTGATCATCATCTTTCCTAGAGGCAGTTAGCGATTAAATGAGTTGTTCATCTGATGTTGTAATGGTTTGCACTAACAGCAAGAAGCTTCCCAGTTCTCTGGGTACTTCAGCTTCCTCCCACAGTACAAACACAAGCAGATTAGGGTTATGTTCATTTGAGGTTCATAGGTGTGAATTATCTCAAATGGATAATTGGACAATTGACATTGAAACCATTGTTATATCTTTATTTTATTTAAAAAATATGTTGTGTGCATTTTATATAGAGTGTTGTCATTGGAAAACATTACTAATATATGAATAAATAAATCTCTGAGTGCCCCTATGTGCTCCAACCGTGTGTAGTACCTGTGTATTGAAATCCACTTCAATAGCAAAATGCACCAGTTTAATTAACAACCACACATTGGCGCATACTGTGTGTGTGTGTGTGTGTGTGTGTGTGTGTGTGTGTGTGTGTGTGTGTGTGTGTGTGTGTGTGTGTGTGTGTGTGTGTGTGTGTGTGTGTGTGTGTGTGTGTGTGTGTATGAAGTCCAGATGCACAGCTGTCATGAGTTGAAGCCATTTGAGATGTTTTGGGAAACTCTAAAAGCCATAATTACCCGTCTTTAAGAGCAGAACGGCTGCAAATTACAGCTGCGCTCTGAGCAAACTAAGATAGCCTGATTCAATTATTCACAAATGAGGAATGCCAATGGTGTGTTATCACACACAAACACACACACACTGGGCTGGGTTGGTAAATAGAAGACCCATGACAAGACTGACTGGGGCCTTATGAGCAGTCTCCCTTCCTACAGCCTCATCATGTGTGTTCAATTACCGTGGGAAGAATGTACCAGAACAAAACAGATGCACAAATACAGGATCACAGTTTGCCACAGTCTGACTTGACACGTATGAGCCACACTGGACCAGAAAGAACGGCCAAACACCTAAAGCTGAAATTCAGCCACTTTTCAACATTTCATTACCTGTGTTTTGGGATAGTTCTTTCTTGCTCCTGAGGTGTGAATTCCCCGTTTTTAACAAGGTATTCGGATATGCCCAGGATAGTCATCCTATATGGACTATAATCTGTGTAGGTCATAAGGGCAGTGGGGGGTTTTCTGGATTTTCCTCCCTGATCGCCTGCTCACAGAATCCCCTCCGTTTAGCAATTTAGTACCATTGTCCTGTCTGGCAGGCTCACTCCTCTCCTGAGGTGGGTGGGTTAATATTGTGTGACACTAACTCCACTGTCCATCTGCTCTACTCCTCTCCTCTCCCCTCCCCTCATCTCCTCTCCCCCTGTCTCGTCTCCTCTCCTCTCCTCTCCTCTCCTCTCCTCTCCCCTCGTCTGCAGAGAGGAAGGACAGTGAAAGACAGTTAAGTAGCTGTGAACAGTATCAGAATGACAGACCTTATACCCTTCACTTCTCAGTCTAATCCCTGTTTCAATAGGCTTATCCTCTAGTTTTTGCAAAGTTTACGAGTGTAATTAAACTAGATAAGTAGGATACACAATCAGCACTATTAGTAAGAATGGATAATACATCTGTAGACCCCTTATTTGGCCTGATTGTTGTCCTTCAGCCACAGTGAGAGGAAATGACGGCAAATAATTTGCAATGTTTCTGACACGTGGGGAGATCCTGCCAGGTTTGGGTTAATCTGCTGGGTGTACCTCGATGTACCTGGACGCTGCGCTGCCAGAGGGCTCCGTCTGGTTCATGATACAGCTCTCACCTTCCCTCCTGGCCGTACGTCTTTCACAGGCTCAGGTCCCAGGATGGGGTCCGTTCTGTGTGTCACCTGTACACAACCCCCACAGCTTGCAGCATTTAATCCCGGACATTTGTGTCCCTTGAGCACATGACTTAAGTGTCTGTTGTGTTTATTCACTTATTCCCAGTCTTTTCATCTTTCTCCCTCTCTCCTCCCACCTCCCTCTGACTGTCTGTTTAGCAGAAGTGATGGATGGATCAATTAGTCCTGCAGCTGGAAACGAGGCATAGAGAGACCGTGATGTTGATTTTACAGCAACACATTTTTCCCAGACGTTCCAAGACCTGCAGTTATGGATGAAATATACATTATGAAGATGTTTACATGAGTTTATTCGGCAATGGTTTTACTTTAGCATGATATCCTTACTGATTTGCAAAGATCTTTTTATGTGTCAGGCCACATTTATGAGGCATCCAAACAAAAAAAGACAAGCGAACAATTTGGACAAGATCATAACTTCAGTGTTACGATGATTTCAACAACAAGTAGGGGAGGCCACATATAGGAGAAACTATGTAAAGCATTTTTACTGACTAAAAGAGCAATAAAAAGTACCACAATAAAGTCAAGCTGAACAATAGGGTGCTGCTGTGAACAACAGCTAAATGTAACCAAACATGTCCAAACAAAGAAGAGAAGAGACACTTTCACATATGGAGTCTGACACATTTCTGGCCTCATCTCAACGCAGTCAGTCAAACCAGGTCAGTTGAAGTCTGATGACCTGACTCCACCCTCCAGGTAGATCCCCCTCCACAGGGTTTTTCAAACAACGTTCAAGTGGTCGTTCAAGCCAGTTCAAGCTGTCAAGTGGTGCAAACAGAGGGCTGACTGCATGTATAAACTATGGGGAGAGTCTATTAACTCAGGAGGTTATGCTTTCATTGGAATTTGTTTGTTAGTCAGATTAGGCAAAACTACTGGTCTGTTCCTCACATGCCACTCACACAGGGTCGGCTGTCAGGGCCATTTTAACTGGAGATCGAACCATCAACCTTTCCAATGGTGGACAACCCGCTCCATCTCCTAAGCCACAGCTGCCCCCAACCCACAAGGTAAAAGCTTTGTGATCGTTTTTTAACATCCAAATTCAGAACAAGTTTCATTGCTACAGACACAAAATGAAGTCACCCTTCACTCAGACCAGAGTCAGTGTGACCTGTTGATTCCCTCGGACGTCCACGGCTCATTCTCCTCCTCTTAGACGAAGTAGAGCCTCTTCAGACACAATGGACATTTTAATCACGTGGCCTTTTGTACAGCTTGTACTCTGACGCTGTTTCAGTTAATCATCATCTTCACATGGCCGACACAGAACAGCACATGTAGAACTATTCACTGGAGAAATCAGCACAGCTCTTACATGTCCAGAAATAGTCAGGACCGAGGAACAACTTGAGACTTGTGAAACAGTGACTCATTAAATCTGTAACACATCCAACTGTGTTCACTCTTCTCTGATTTGCAGAGATTCTTCTGAGCTCAGTGTCTCCAGGTGGACAAACTAAATGTTTGAGGCCTTCGTTTCACCTTTTCATTGCTATGCATGCGTTCAACCCTGCAGGAGGATTTCACTTTCTGCTGGGTTTATAAAATACCATCAAGCATTTAAAAAACGCTGTTCTTATAGTATAATAATAATAATAATAATACAATTATTAATATGAATATTAATAATAAAAAACTTTATTAATATGATTTTTTTACATTTACAAGGTGCTTTACACAAGAATTGAAGGCAAACAATGAAAACCCTTAAAAGCAGTTTGAAGGTCACACATTAAGGCAGAAAAATCTGAATAAAAAAATTACAGATGAGAAAAAGTAAAAAATAAACGAAATAAAACATCGTAAAAAAGATTTAAATAGAAAAGTATAACCCACAAGAGACGTCACAAATTAATGACAAATGTTGTGAGTCAGGTTGTCTTTATTTGTGAATGTGTAGTGTATTAAAACGACATTTTAAAGTAGATGTTCAAAACAAAGATAAAATACTGATGTTTAAAGGTTTAAAACAACCTATTGAACATGTCTTCAAAGTTCAGAGTTTTGAGAAATTGATAGAATTTGACATAATACTAATGAAAAGTCAGAAAAACACGGTGTATTTTGTAATCAAAGTTCAAATGCACACAACAATGACAACAGTGATAACAGTGAAATGAGATCAAATCTTGATCTTATCAAAACTTTGATATTTGTGAATTTTAATGATTTCTCTCTGGTTGCAAACAGCCCATGGTCACTGTTTACATTAGTGTCTGCTTCTTTCTGATCAGTGTCGTGCATTCAGAGGATTAACATCGCCATCTGCTGGTGTCACTGTGCCATTACAGCTGTTAACGAAACCCACAGAGACCCCTGCATGTTAACACTACACAACAGAATGTGAGTTACACATCATTGTCATGAGCAGGTGTTAAAGTGGAAGAAAATATACTAATATTACCATAATATACACATTTA
Source organism: Hippoglossus hippoglossus (assembly GCF_009819705.1). NCBI lineage: Eukaryota > Metazoa > Chordata > Actinopteri > Pleuronectiformes > Pleuronectidae > Hippoglossus > Hippoglossus hippoglossus. Next base: position 21,153,938 of record NC_047155.1, on the reverse strand, counting down.
TATTACCCATAAAAACTGGGAGTGGATGAAGGGACTCACCAGGTTTGCAGCACCACATTATTCATGATGCTTCCTACAGTTAATCCTTCAGTTGGTCCTCCTCTGGTGTTTAACATGGCACAGCAGGACATCGACAGAATGATCAGCACAGCCAAGATACGGCCAATCACAGCTCACATCCCCACAACGCTGAACTGTGGGCCTGGTGGATTTAGCCGCTAATGAAGACCCTGTAGCTTCCTGCAGCTGCCAGCCAGTGATAAGGAAGAGGAGACCTTCAAAGGTTTAAATGTACATCATTATAGGCAGGGAGCTACTCAAAGAGCCGACCGGGAGGTGAGGAGGACTCGCAGGCCGAGGTTTGCAGCATTCACATTGATTAGGGAGGAAAGGCGGCAGGATAGGAGGAGAAGAAGGCAAAAGGATGGTGGTGGGAAGGGTCCAGGGGTAGAAAATGTGCAGCAGGCAATTCGAAATTTAATATATTTTTTCTAAGAGTAGAGAAAATCCTTATATTATGTTGTATGCATCACATATATATATATATTTACTTAACTGATGGAAGACCCAGAAAAGAAGAAAAATAGTAACAATATGTAAAATACTTTAATGTGAATCACATTAAATGAATGAGAATGGTCTATAACTGAAAAGTGAGTGTGTAACTTGAATAACATATTATTCCATAACCGAAAACAGCAACGTTACTCAGGTTATTAAACTCAGTGGTTTGGCTGCTACAGCCTCACTTGGTCTAATATGACCATGAGCTTAAAGCTGTCACTGTCAACATGTCTACATGGAAGCTGAAATCACACAGTTATAACTGTATAATCCCACTATAATTACACTGTAATTACTTTATAATCCCACTATTATTACTTTATTAACTCACTATAGAAAAAGGCAGAAACAGCCTGAACAACATTGACTGAATCTGTTCTAAAATCAATAAGAGTGAAACAAAGAGATCTGACTTCTTTTTGTAACCAACAAATAATCTCACAAGGAAATCATACTAATATATTTTCTTGTGAACATGTTCTTGTGTTATTCTTGTTGCCATCTGGACGTTGTTATCTTTTACCTGCTTGTAAAAATAACTGCTACTTCAAATCTGCAATTAGTTTTTTTAATGGTACATAGATTCCTAAAGCCTTTCCATCTCTGTGAGTGATCTTTTTATCCACTTTCAAAAGTTTTTTAATTGCAACAAACTTCCTTTATTTATTCTATATTGTATGTGTATATACTCGTATCCCTCATTCAGCTCCCTTGTATCTTGTACCAGTCTTTGTATGTTTTTTGTACAATGAATTTCACCCATGTGGGATTAATAAAGTTGTTTCAATTGAATTGAATTAAACACAAGATACCTAATTAAAGCAGATTTGTTTTTTTTAAATTCTTCAGAAGTCTTCAGAACAGGGTTTGTATGTTCCACCATGAGTGTGAGAGACACAGAGTGAGGCTTTGAGTTTTAACTGTATTTAGGTCGAGATTTAATTAATATGTTTCGATGGAAAATCGCTTCAATCTCACCTCCTCAGCCTGTGCCTCAAGATATATGTGTTAATGGGTGGGGTGATTATTTATTTATTGTTATGAATTTAAACTAATATATTCTTCTTGCTGCGACCAGTTTTCAGTGATTCCTAATAAATCCTCGTCGTTTGTTTTGGTTTTATGTAAAGCTCTTCTCCTGGTTACTTCTGATTTGATGGATTTAGGTGGTGGGGGGCAGAATCAGTCTCCATGGGGTTTCAGGGCGTGACGGCTCTAATAGGAGAGCAGAGAAGCGTGCGAGACCTCTACTCTGCCCCCTGGTCTCAACCCTGGTCTATAGCGTTACGACAAACAGTCCGATTTCTAGATATGAGAGCTGCACACTCTTCTGATCAGATCAGGTTTCCCTAAGAAAGTTTGCCAATAATCGACAAAGTCCTCATTGTTTTAGGGACAGCACCTCGTCGACCAGCAGTTAAAAGCTGACTGATCCATTAACTGACTGATAAACCCATTAACACCAAGGCTGCCAACATGATTGTGAGAGTTGGGAGCTCAATCAACAGGCCCGGAGAGAGACGAGAGACAAGATGCTGAAGGACATTCTGCTGCCGTCGAAGACAGACCTGAGGGGAGCAGTGGAGGAGTTATAGCTCGTAACCTGGTGGAAGGAAACTAGTTACCACACATAGTGAATAGTGAATTTCTTTACATATTGGAAAGAGATTTGGAAATAATGAAGACTAGATGGATTCTTTTAATATTTTTCATTTTAGAATGTTTATTAAAGGTTTCTTAACTTTGGAAGGATATGTTGCAGAATGAAACGATGAACTTATGGGATAGATGGGGAAAGTTTATAAAAGTTGAGGGCATGAATGAAACTTTTATTAAACCAAAAAAGAATATCAGCTATTTTTTTTCTCTCCCCCTAATAACATAATGGTTGTTTAGTATGATTTTGGTGTTGTGTTGTTTTTTGTATTTATTGTTTTTCTTTGTTCTGTTTGTGTGTTATGTTAATACGTTAAAAATAAGAATGAAGACTTGACAGAAATTGAGCTTTCCTGATTGTTTTAATAAAGTAAACAGTAAAAATCACACGTCTTCCTTCACCCTCTGTAGGTGCAGAGTCATTTCCTCATTGATGACGTTTCATAAATACAAATTTGTAAGGCCACATAAACTAATGCAATTGCTTCAGTTTCATCTTTTTGGAATACAAAATCCTTTTAGACATGAGTTTATTACGTTACACCTGTTTATTTCAGTGGTTATTTGCTGTGCTACGTGTTAACGTTGGGGCTGCAAGTGTGGGACGAATCACAAGTAAAAATCCTCCCTCGGGAAAGAAACCGTTAAGCTGTGCAATAAAGATGCATTAGTAATGTTTATCATATAGTTAAACCCATTTGTGGGCAACAAAAAGTCAAACTCTTGCATCTCAACAGTCTGTAGCTACTTGTATCTGCTCTGTATTATAACCTGGTCTCCACGCTCTTCTTCCCTACGAAGGATTTCCCACAGACAGTGATGGCTTCAAACTCCTCAGAGATCTCCAGCAGGGTCTTTCCTTTGGTCTCTGGCAGGACGAAGAAGATGAAGAGACAACCCAGCAGGCACATGCAGGCGAACAGCACAAAGCAGTAAGAGCTGAGGGCCTCCTGGGACACAGCAAGAGAAAAGCATCACAATGAGGTTCATGTTCACAAAGAAACAACTCAATTGATTCCTAAAAGCAACATGTGTCTGCCTTGTATGTTGCACTGTCTCAAGGGGCCCAATAAGGTCTCAGTCAGGAGCTCTCATAGTAGAAATATAAATTGTTATTGTCGTCATTGAACTTGTGTGCACACCGATTTTTATTTCTATGTACACAAGTGCAGATGTATGTCTGTGGTCGCTTGGGCCGCGCCTATATGTTGGTTTGAATACTACTTGCATGTATACTACTTGCTTGTAAATGACAAATGCATCCTATACCAATAATGAATTGACCTTGAGTGTATCTGTATGCACAAGTTCTTTTTCTTTTCTCAGCATGAAATTCAGTTTTTCTTCACACAGTGAATATATTGTATATTTGTGTGGTTTGATGTCAGGTTGTACTCACAATGAGGAATGGAAAGACGAGACCCATCACAGCGAAGATAGACCAGCGCTGGATTCCCATGAGGACAAGCGCTGCCACTCGATTGGACTGGATAAACAACTCACTGTTGAGAGTGGCTGTCGCTCCCCCTGGAGGAACCAGAACCACAGAGAGGAAGGGTTCAGTGTCTGATGCCCTGAATTTAGTTTTTATTTTCAACACTGTAAAGCACGTACCAGGTCCTCCACAAAAGAAGATGATGAAGATGAAGATCAAACCAGCAGTAATGTAAGGAACCCAGTGACTGGAGTTCTGGATGAAATACAAACTTATGTATGTGAATATTAACACATTTTACTAGATTAATATCTTTTAGAGCAATTATTACATCGCTGACTTAATGCATATTAAAACTAATATACATTTTGCCTATATGTGAGTAGGTCAGCTTTAGGTTTAATGGCAGTATATTTTTCAAACAGCATTAAAAAACCATGCAGATCATTTCTATTTTATCTGCTGAGGTTTTGAAATGTAGCTTTCCTGCGGTTTCTGTCCTCAGCCCAGTACAATGGAGAACAATGGAAATTAATTTGTGTTGTTTTCTGCTCTTACTTTGGTGGAAAGTATTTTACCCTGAAAACTGTTCACAGTGACATCTGGGCATTATCAAGAGTTTTTGTCAAGACATTTTGCAAACATTCGTTTGCAGTTTGTTTAAGTGTATTTTTTGTCACACTATGAGCAGCACAAAGATTCTGTTCACCTTCATTGTATGGTACCAGCTCAGAGACAGAAATCTCACAGATGGATATGCAAACTGAATCTGTCTGCATGGATTGACACGTGGTCATGGATTTTTCTACAATTTGTGTGATGTGTCCCTTTTAAAACACAATGAGCATCTTCTATTCCCACATCCGGATCAGTGTCTGAGGTGAGAGGTTTACCTTCAGGTTCATTGTGACAGTAACAAACACCAAGCAGGCCGACATGACTCCATAGCCCCCCCACAGCAACGGCCTCCTCCCTGTGCGCTCAATGATCAGACCCTGAGAGGGAATAGGTGGAAAATGTGAATATATATTTGTGAATGCACAGACAGGGGTTACAATCAGCATGATCACGCACATACTGAGAGAGTGACTCACACAGGAGATTGAGGTGATGATCTCACAAACTCCGAGACCAAGAGTGACGTAGCGGATCTTGTCTGTCGGTATCCCCGCCTCCAGGAAGATGTCGAAGGAGAAGGTGCTGATCTGTGAGGGAATAGAAGCACGGATTTTTTTTAAATTTCAATCAACCTTTATTCAACTCAAAGTATCATTTAGGGAGGCCCTCATTTACAAGGATGTCGAGTGACAGGATACAATAAAATACAGATATAGTGAATAAATTAACACAGTATTTAGATATGATGCATAAAAATACAGAACATAAAGCAATTTGAATCTAGTTAAAGAAGATGAAGCTAAATGGCACGAAACTATGGATTTAAATTCCCCAAGGGAGTGTAGAGTGTAGGCATGAATATCCCACAGCACATGGGATGCAGGTTCTCCACAGTAACTCAGCAGTACAATACAATAATGTATCATCTGCATATAAATGGATGAAGTTATGTTAATAATATAGATTGTAAAAAAATAAGTTATCTTCGATCTTGAGAGGCTATAAACTTTATCGATCGTAAAATGGCCAATCTAAGTTCCATGCTCACAGCAGACATGCCGGACAGCTGGTTGCAGGTGTAGATGAGGGACATGGAGATGAGCTGCCACCGGACTGTCCTGTCACTCAGCAGCTGCAGGGGGCTCTTTGGTGGAGCGGCTTCAATGGCAGCCTGCTCTGTCAACATCTCATCCATCTCCTCTTTGTAGTCAGCTGGACCCCACAGGCTCTGGAGGGCTGGATTAAAACAAAAGTACAAAAAATGTACTTCCTTGCTCAAGATACAAACGTTGGGGAAATATAGACTAACTTATCATCTGCTGTATTAGACATTGATCGAACTACAGACCCTCTGGTTAGTGGGTAACCCGCTCTACCTCCCGAGGCACACGCTCCTACATTGATAGATAGGCTGTTTGGTCAGGTACTCTAAAACTATAGGGAATCATACCAACCTTTTTTGCATGCCTTATCATCACCTTTCTCTATAAGTAAATATCTGGGCGCGTCCGGAAGAAAAGGCAGCGCCATGATATTAACCAGAGAGAAAAATGCAGGGACACAGAGGACGATGTTCCACAGGTCCTCACGTCCGAGGATCTCACTGAAAAAACATAAATAAAATTAATATATGTGTCTTTACTCTAGAAAATGTAATCTTTTGACATTTTCTAACACTGGTTTGAAGCAGCCCCTTTTGCACAACCCACTTAATGTGGCTTCAGGAAGTTTTCAGATATTTTTTGTGTGACACTCGTGTCAGGCGCCTTGTATTTTGCTTAATTTATGTGACTTGACTGAGTCCACATGCATATACCAAACTGAACTGACAGTGTAGAAAGGCTCGCACCATGAAATCCAAGGAACTTTATCCAGACCAGTTACGAAGCTTGGAATTTGCAGTGCCATGGTGACCTCAATGACATTTTATTATTGTGGATAACCGTCCACATGGTGAAGCACATGGCACAGCCACAGCTCTGACCCCACAGAACGTCTGTGGACAGACCTGAAGATGGATACTTCCCATCTGGTCTGGAGATGATATCCTCCAGAAGCCACTGTATGTACTGTATGTAGCTTCAGTGCAAGTTTAACTTTTCAACCACACATTTTGACATCTCACACAAATTCACAATAAGCATGTACCTTAATCCAAAGAACTGTCCTGAGAGTTTGCCAAGTGACGAGAAGGTCGCTGAGGTGAGAGTAACTATGCCTCTAAACTTTCTGGGTGAGATCTCTCCGAGGTACATCACATGTAAGCTCCCTCCCAAACCTGCAAGAAATTTTAAACATTTTGATAAACAGGCAAAAACATAATCTACCTACTAATTCCAAAAAAGTCATTTTGACATTCTGATTATTTTTAATTTCTTCATATTGGACTGACACAGACATTCATGGGAGTCAAAGGTGCTGATCTCTTTCATGGCAGCAACATTTATAGAATAACTTCTTCTTTAGCAATTTGTCTCCATAATAAAAGCACTACATTTGTTTCATTTCTGTAAAGCTGAATTACAGAGCTTCTATTTTGAAAAGTTGTGAACTTGGGTCCGAAGATCGTGTCGGTTGCTTAACAGACTGAAACAGCCGACATGTAATGTAGGAAAACATGACAGCAAAAAATGAAAAAAATTACTCAACTCAAACTTATACATGAACCACACACATGAACAGTATCAAAGCTATTTAGGTTTCATTGATCTTTATTGCAGATAAACCAGGTAGGATGAACACAAGATTTTCTAACTTTATTCTGCACCATAGTCTGCATATAAAAATACTCTGCACACAATGTCCAGCACACAAACAATAAAAAGTGACAGTATGTTTTAGAACTGTTTAGAACTGTTTAGAACTCACTAATGACAAGGAATAATTCTGAAGGGGCTGCAGAACATTAACACAGGACAACATTTCATTCCAAGCAGGCAGGTTTAAACAGACACTGCACTGGTGCATATTAATACAGTTTGTCATGCTTGGGACAGAATATATCCTGTTTTCTTACCCGATGAGAAGCCGTACAGGATCCTTGCCACAATGATCATTTCAAAGGAGTTGGCCATTTTGCTTGTCAGCATGATCCCTGCTGCAACCATGGAAATGAAGCTGTTGAAGATCACTGCCTGTTTTCTGATGAGGGAGCACACACCCCTTCATGTTTCATAAGGACAGTCAAAAAGACGACATGCTGCATTAACTCTCTCTTACTCACCTCCCCAGCCTGCCTGAGATGAATTTGACACAGACAGCACCACAGAGTCCCCCGACAGCATACAAGGAGACGATAAGGGACCAGATCATGGTGATGGTCTGAGCAGGCGGATGCTCATCATATCTGTCATACCAGCTGCTGTTGATGAAGCGCTGTATAAACTGCAGAGAGGAAGAAACAAGGAAGCAACAGTTTGTAGCCCGAGCTCAGGGAGAGATGACAACTGATGCTGCAGGGCAATTTTGTGGAGGATTGTTGAAGCGAGAGGTGGGAAGTTAGAAACCACAGAGTGAAAAGAAAAGATGTGTGTGATGGATGCAGCTCACCGGTGAGGGAGAACTTAAATCAGTCAAGTGGTAACCAGACTGAAAACTTCCTCCAGCTCCCAGAATAATGATGAGCAAAAAAGCATTGCCACGAGTCTACAGAGGATCACAAATACAGCAGGTCGCAGTGGTGATTAAACATGGAAATAATATCTGTTTTTAAAAATTCTTATTCCTCTCAGGCAGGTTATAGCTGCTGTGCTAGGTGTTAAAGTTACGGTTGTTAAGATAAGATAAGACATGATAAGATAAGATAAGATAAGATAAGACAAGAGAAGACAAGACAAGAGAAGAGAAGAGAAGAGAAGAGAAGAGAAGAAATGATAAGAGAAGAGAAGAGAAGAGAAGAGAAGTGAAGAGAAGAGAAGAGAGGAGAAAATAAGAGAAAATAAGAATTTGTCCCACTATGGTGATATATATGAGTGTAATATTAGTTTTATACAAAAAATGTTAGAACATAGTAACCATAGTGCTGTAGCCTATACTAAATACTGATATGTAGCTTTCAAATGTAATAGTTAAAATAATACTGTCAACATCATTAATAATATATATAAGAGAGTAACTGTGTTTTGGCCTGATATTAGGACGACTCAGTAGGTATAAGTCTGATCACATCATCACAATAACTGATAAACTGACGTAACATGATGAAATCAAAGCTGTTTTGGAACATGTGTTCACAGATGAGGGGTTTTGTGAACGTGTTGAGTGCTGCACTGTGACTGAGCAGCTTACAAAATAACTCAGAAGCTGATGTGCAATGATTCAGCTAAAAACGGAGGCGAGGTTCAGGACAAAATCACAAACGGATTTTGCCTGTTTAAAACAACTTGTGTTACTTTTTTTTACGTTTCCTCTGAAGATCAGTCAGAGCTACAGCATAATGTTTGGTTTATACAGGACACAATAATATTGTTTGGTTTATAAAACACTTTGACAAAAATACATTGATCTCACTTTTTAAAATGTCCAGTGAAAGTATATACAAATACATATATGTGACAATTATAGTACTATTCAGGAAATGGAGAAGAGTTGAGTAAAAGCTCACCAGTTGCTGTAGAAAGGATTCCATTGTGTCTTCTCTGGTAGAGACACATGCCTGGACTGGATAGTGGAGTCAGTTAAATAAGTCAGGCTGGTTATCATTAACTTTTCACTCCTACACAGAAATAATGTAACCCTAACAGTGACTCCCCATCCGTCTATCAAATATCTGTCATTTGGTCCGATATTATTATGCTGGACCATCAATCTGATTCAGTTTGATTTAATTATAAACCAGCATAATGTATAATGTATATATGGTATAATGGTGCAGTGATGTAATAGAGTACAAAGTTTCAAGTTTTATTTGTCATATACATTTAACACAGGGTCAACAGTACAATAAAGGGTGTTGGACAAGTTAAAAAGAGCTATTATTTAGAGTGAAAAACAAAACAATACAAAACTAAGACTATACACATTCAAAGGTGCTTGGACTTTAACTGTATGGAGTGTGTATGGGAGTTATTGCACCGTGTGAGTGTATAAGTTCATATTTCAAAATAAAGTGCAAACAGACAGGAGAAAGATGGGCAGAGGGTTGCTAGTGGTGACCTTCATGTTTGGAAGGGGAGGGTGAGGTGACGGGTATTTAGCGGCAACATCCAACTTCACCACTAGATGTCACTTGATTCTACACACTGAACCTTTAAACAGGTCTTCACCTTAAAATGTAATTACTTACATCATGAGGACTTGCTTTTTGTCCCCACAAGGCAGACAAGGTCCCCATAGTGTGTAGTAATACCTGGGCTACACACACACACACACACGTTATGAACATATTTGTAGTACATGAGCTGAGCCGCTTCACTCAGACAGGAGGTGTTGTTCCCCCTCCAGTAGGTGGCAGTATATGCTAGCTTGGTGGTTGAACGCTCCGCTCTTGTTTCCTCTCGTTGACGGACACTCCGGCGGAAGCAACACGGTCCAGTGTTTCCCGTAGTCATCGTTCATTAGCAGTTACCGTCAAGCAGCGAAGTCCGCCTGCACAAAGAAAAGCTTCCGTTCGTGATCGCTTGTACCTCTTCGACTCAAAATGCCGCTGGAGAACCTGGAGGAGGAGGGTCTGCCCAAGAACCCCGACCTGCGGATAGCGCAGCTCAAGTTCCTGCTGACGATGGACGGTCACCGACAGGATGTCAAAGTGAAGACTGAGCTCATGGACGCTATCAAAGCTAACAGTGAGTTAGCATTTCCACTCCACAGTAACGGCAGCTTTAAAAAGTCTGCTCTCAACACGCGTGTAGACATGAATGAACGCACGCAAAGTTTTCTCCTGGTTGTATGATCTTTATTTTTAATGCCTCCGCTGTAATTGAACCTCCAGCATTACGGTCGTTAGCATTGCTCGTTAACGCTGCTAGCAAACGTCAGTTAGCCGATCTAGCGATGTGAATAAGGTGGTTTGTCAAACTTCGTGCCACAGCATTAAGTTGTCCTTCCGTATCTATAATGCACTATGATACAGTCTTTAGCTGTTCGTTGAATAACTATGAAGGTGTTGAAGAAGCCTATCTCTCTGTGCAGACATGGCTCCGTATTATGAGAGTCTGTGTAAGGACCTGAAGTGGCCGCTGGACGCAGATCTGCTGAGCAAAATGAAGAATGCGAACGAGGAAGAGCTGAAGCGTCTGGACGACGTGCTGGAGGACGCAGAGACGAACCTGGGAGAGAGCGAGATACGAGACGCCATGATGGCCAAAGCTGAATATCTGATCCGAATTGGAGACAAGGTACGAGCCTTCTCCAGCTGTTCTTCGCAAGTGAAGTTCCTTAAATCAACTCACGTTGCGTGTAGATCCCCCTCTGTGGGACCAGACTTTATAGTGAAGTGGTTGACTCTTACTTTCTGGTAAAGTACAGTTGTATTTGTCAAAAACAATAGTTTTCACCCCATCCTGTCTTTGGTAAGACACAGTTGACCACTTACATGAAATGTACGCAAGTTTAAGTAGGCGACAAATCATTGACAGTGTCTGCCTTTTTGTGTGTGTCCACAGGAGGGCGCCCTAACAGCCTTCAGGAAGACCTATGACAAGACCGTTGCTCTGGGTCACCGACTAGACATCGTCTTCTACCTGCTGAGGATCGGACTCTTCTACATGGATAGTGACCTCATCACACGCAACTCTGAGAAAGCAAAGAGGTGAAGAATCTCATGTGTTTGGTTTGAAACATCTCCGCAAATGGCCGCCTCAGTACTTATGGACCTATTGTTCTTTCTCTGCAGCCTCATTGAGGAGGGAGGCGACTGGGACAGAAGGAATCGCCTGAAGGTCTACCAGGGTCTTTACTGTGTGGCCATCAGGGACTTCAAGCAAGCTGCTGAGCTCTTCCTCGACACAGTCTCCACCTTCACCTCCTACGAGCTCATGGACTACAAGACATTTGTCACCTACACCGTTTACGTCTGCATGATCGCCCTCAAAAGGCCTGATCTTCGTGAAAAGGTAAGGAGAGGAGGATGCTATTGAAAAATCTATGTATCACACATTTTGAGAAACGTGTGTGAAATAGCTGCTCAGCTGCTGTTAACTAATGTGTTCAAAACATTTCTGTGTAGGTCATAAAGGGAGCAGAGATCTTGGAGGTGCTGCACAGTCTGCCCTCTATTCGCCAGTATCTTTTCTCACTCTACGAGTGCCGCTACTCTGTCTTCTTCCAGTCTCTGGGTGAGGACCATTTTTCTTTTACCAGTGGAAATAAAATCCACATCTTGTGACTGATGTTTCACTCGCTCTCACATACGCATATGCCAGTGTCTGTATGTTTTACTTTTAGGTAGCAAAGTTCTTCAGTCTTATTTTCAAATGTACCACATGCCGCTGTTTATTTCCTGCTCTGTCACTTGACTAATGAATGTGAAACTGTTTTCTTTTTTACCACAGCCACAGTGGAGCAGGAGATGAAGAAGGACTGGCTCTTTGCGCCACATTACCGCTACTATGTGAGGGAGATGAGGATCCAGGCCTACAGCCAGCTACTGGAGTCCTACCGCTCACTCACCCTGGGCTACATGGCTGAGGCCTTCGGTGTCAGCACCGAGTTCATCGACCAGTGAGTGACAGTGCACCACATGTATTTGCCACATTTTGAAAGTTTTACAAAAAGTTAGCTTCCGGGTCACAACAGAAGTCCTCTATAGTGTCTTCAGCACTTAGGTTCAGTTTGCATTTATTTACTCCAATAGCAGATGAATTGAAAGATGCGTAGATCAGCATGTGTCTATCTGATGTAGCATTTTCAGGTTGGAAATTCAGATCCAAAGATCCTGACCAAATATTGTCAATGGTCTGGTTTCAATTGGTTAAACTTCAGCTCAATACACAGGAACCAATGATCAGTTTTACTTGTGTTGTCTTTTAGTCAGTCACCATCAAATAGTGTTCAAGTAAAGCATTAACATTAAAGGATTAGTTTGACATCTTGGGAAGTATAATTATTGATTTGTAGAATGATGACTACACCAACTAGCTATCATGTGTAATTGGTGAGCATTAGTGGTATTTGGTGGCTTGTTACCTTTTGACAGAGCCAGGTGACACTCTGACCTGTTTGTCTTTTAGGACAAGCAGCGGCTGCCTGCAGTGTAACATTTAAGATATTACAGAGTACAGCAGTTTCTTATCTCACTCTCGTCAAATGAATAAGTGTTTCCCAAAATGTTGAACTGGTCCTTTTAGTTGTATTTAAAAATTTAAGTGTATATAAGTATTTATTTTTATGCCCTGCAATGGCAACAGCCACTTGAGATATACTGTTTTCAGGTTGTCTAATTCATGTGACCATGATATCTCAGGAAGTTATTTCTAAATAATTACTAATTTAGCGCAAACATTTACTTGGCCTCAAGGTCTAACTGATGGACTGTGTTTTTTCAAAGGTTATTCTGAATGGACAAATTATATTTTCGGCCATAATTTGAGAATGAATGTACTGACTACACATTTTCAGACAAATGGCTAATTGGATAAAATTTATTATCAAGAGGTGGTGATATTATACTTTTCAAAGGTCAAATTCACTGTGGCATCCTTGTTGCATTTTACAACTTAAGTCCGGAACTGAAGGGAGATAATTCAAATTTGTGTTGTGTGCTCTGGTTAAAGTTTAAAGAAATCTCATATCATTAACTTTTGTTCCCTCTTTTCAGGGAACTGTCTCGGTTCATTGCGGCCGGCCGTCTTCACTGTAAAATTGATAAAGTGAATGAGATTGTGGAAACGAATAGGTATTTGACCATTCTTCTAACCTCAATACATCCAAGTCGTCGCTCAGTATCCAGGTGCAGAACACTGAACGTTTCCTGTTCTTCTTTCCAGACCTGATAGTAAAAACTGGCAGTACCAGGAAACCATCAAGAAGGGCGACCTGCTCCTCAACAGAGTCCAGAAGCTGTCGAGAGTCATCAACATGTAAACTGAGGCCATATTTTCTCATCACAGCAAGGAGGAGTTTTTCTTGATATACTCAAACCTGTTGTTTGTCTGACAAAGTGACTTATTACAATGTGTATATAAATAAAATTTGTTTAACTGTTAACCCTGCAGTTTGTTTTTTTTGTCAAAGGAAAGACGCAGAGACATGATTTCATATAAATAGCAGTATAAATTATTTTATTTACAGAAACTTGTTACAAAACAAATATACTATACAATCTTTTTTCTTTAAATATTAATTCTAACCTATGTTTTGTTCATGAATTACATAGCAGCCAATACAAGTCCAGCTGAAAATGATTCTGATAATGTATACAAAAAAAAAAAATCTATACACACTTTTACATCGTATGAATGGTGGCTTTATATTTTTCCTCCCAGACACGAGCTGTAGTCTCACTGTCACATTCCAAGTCTATGGTGCTGATAAAAATAAAAAAACATCCTTGCAAACGTTTCCATGTACAGGAAACAACGGTCAAGATGTCAGTGGAGTTTGAGGGTAAACAAAACACTTGATTGAAGGTTCTCGTGTACAAATCCCAGTAAACAGAGGGGATTGTAGCCACACTGAGGCAAACTGAAAACCTCACCGTCGTGTCTGGAAAACTTTGATTAAAAACAAAAAACACTCAGTGTTTTGTACTGGGCAGCTGATAAGCTCAGGTTTTACCACATTTAGGGTTCTTAGGCAGATTTAAAAGCAAACTCCTAAACACTTCCAACATTCAAGTAAGGTAAAACAACCCAAAGAATACTGTCCTCAAACAGTCTTGGTGAAACAAATTCAGGCACTTTCTTAAATTTGATGTTTCGTTTAAAAGCTGTGATTCAAATTACTTGTTTGGCAACAATGATGCGAGCAGCTGGACTGTCCTCCTCCTTGCACTGACGGCTGAAAGTCCCTTCAGCCTTTATAAAAACAACACAAGTGTTTCAATCATGGTCTACAAAGTGTCTAAAGAGTACATGGAAACTAGTCAGCCGACGGGCACAGATTCAAGCCTGCAGGACATTTGAAAATCACAGGCGAACTGGGTCACAGAGCAAATTGGGTTTTTTTCCCTTGTCGTGTTGATTCATAGGCAACGTAAAATGTCTTGTAAAAGCACATGTGATTGAGACCTTGAAAAGTGAATAAAGGTATCCTCTGTCATACAGACACATGCTACAGTGGCGACACTTCACCGCTGTTCCTTAAAGGATCTCAGTACAGGATTCATGAGATGCTTCGGCTTCTACATATAGGCGTATTGCATTATATAGACTTGGCAGTGAACCACTTCAAATAGTCCTCTGACTTCTCATCTGGTTTTTTCTTCCTAAATAAATAACTTTCTCTTTTTTGTATTTTTTAAAATTGTACCAAAAATTTAGCGTGTACGAAAAATGCCTGTGCAAAAATACATATTTCACTATGTACAATTTGTTAACAAAATATGTATTCTCAAATAGGGATACTTCAATACTTGTTTGATACAGAGGCTACGAGAAAAAAAAAAATCTAAATTAAGATTTAAAAAAAAAAAAAAAAAGGTCTCTACTTTTCCACACTATCTTGACATCAGTGGAGCTTCCATAAAAACAAGTGATGCCAAAAGTTGAAATAATATATCCTGTGAAGCCATCTCCATGAATCTCGCACCTTAAAACCCACTGGAGACCACGCGAAAATAAGAAAACGTCCCAACGTGAAATACGGCAGGTATTGCCTCAAGACTCCATTTTGACAAAAGGAATAGAGGATAACGCCTGGCTTTCTGTTCCACTGGGACTAATCTCTTCTCAAATCACGCTGACGTAGTTTTCACGACGAGGCATCGCAACCTTTTAACATCCAGAGTTTCGGGTAGTGGTTACACAGGAGGGACAATCATACCCACAGAAGACAGGTGATGTGCATTAAGTTTGTTCCAGTTAAGATGTACCATACCTGATTCCCTATATGGGGAAAATAAGAAAACATTACAATTCACATCTTCCCGACAGCAGCTGTGGATGTTACACAGCTGTTTGGGTAAAAAAAAAAAAAAAAAAAAAAAAAAAAAAGAGTAGGTAAGCTGGCAATGCACCATCACCGCACTTCATGAGCAAGCCTGGCCGACCTTTTTGTAATAAAGTAGTTGGCAAAGCTGGTAGCAGCTTTTGGCGAGCCTTGTGGACAACTAAGCAGTGCCTGTGGAGAAAGCAGTTATTTAGTGCTGTTCACAGTTGGGGGTAGGTCTGCTGTGGCTATCATTCTGCACAATGAAAAGATTCAGACAATTAACAGGTGTCCTCAATACCAACCTCGCTCTGTCTCTGACAAAAGATTCAATCGACCGGGCACATCAGGCATCCTTTTCACATTTGAAAGCACAACTGTCTTCATCACGTCTACAAAGACTCTTTGTAGTTCAGTGTAAAAAGCTCATAAGAAATCATAAAAAAAGTAACACTTGCATAATTATTCTGGGTTAATAAAAATAATTGACCAGATCGTCCTTACAGGTTCGTCTCAGGCTACTGCGTGTTACCCCGAGGTTACTCGACGTGTCGCCGCCAGAGAGGGTCCGACTGATGATAGAGTGAAACAACAAGGTGATTGTGTGTTGTTCAAGGTGTTGCAAGTAACAGTTTGCTGCTCCTCCTGCTCTTGTTCCAAAGGCTTCTGAGATCAGGCGCTGGGGGTGTAATTAAGTTGGATATTCCAGTAGTCCAGCAGAATCTGACATGAGAAAAATACTCCTACACACTCACGCACATTCACACACATCCTAACGGAAGAGGCCGGTTTGTCCCCCCCCCACCCAGTTGCTCGGCATTGTTGACAGCTTGTTGCTGCAGCCCTTAACCTGAACCAATGAGCTTTACAGCCCAGTTCAAGAGACCCATGGCTGCTGCTGTCGTTTCTCTTATGTCCAACCAGACAGGAAGACCTCTCAGAATACTGGGACAACACTTGCATGGAGAAGGGGGGGGGGGCACTTGGCTCGCTCATTAGACCCCTTGTGCCCCATGCTGCTATCCTAACCTTATACAGTGCCACCATGCCCAACACACACACCCACACACACACACACACACACACACACATACAAACACGCATGGCTTTGGGAGAATTAGTAAGGACCACATTGACTTCACTGGGCAGTCCAGATCATCTCCACCCTGAGGATTGTGGGAAGCTGAGAGTAATGTGGGTTTGACTTTAAAAGGCCTCGTTCAGTCCAGAGCAGCGTGCCGACCGCTCCGGACTCTTCCCTGTCTGTGTGCCGGGTCCATACACTGGAGCCAGGCACCGCTGTCAGGGACGAGCCTTTGGCTGAGGAGGAAGGAGAAAAAAGTACTTGATTAAAATGCTTTTAATCAGCCAAACAATCTAGACAAATAGAAATTGGCTGTGGTAGTGCCATTCACCACTTTATACTTCGGTGTCTGTGGAGTTATTCTACTGGAAAAACCTTATCACGAACAAAGTGTATTTTTTTCTTGAATGTACAAAAATGTGTTTATTTGCCACCAGGCTTGATTTTTGTAGACAAACATGTGAGACAAGTTGTCTGTCAGTATTTTTTATAAATTTGCCCGACTACCTGAATCCACTTGAAGTCACTGAAATCATCACATGCACGGCTCTATTTATCAATTCATTGTACATTCATTATTGATTAATCAATTATCTGTACAGCTATACACCACCAGTAAAATAGTACTGTACTTTTTTGATGCTGACACTTTATGTTTGATGTCGCTCCCATCTTGAATTATTTGCATCTACAGGCTAGCTCCACATAACATTTCATAGTATTTTTAAGAACTATTTCTGTGCTGCACAGATTTTTGTCAAGTTCACCTCTGTCACCCAGGACTTATCCTCTGGAGACTGTGAATGTCTGAACAAACAGGCTGAACCAAAGTGGTGAGTGAACATATTGACAGTGCAAGTTCTAGCACAGCACCAGTAGTACAATCCATAGTAGATAAAAACAATGGCAGAGCATTAATCACATTGATTTTTCTATATAAAATATCAAAACACAAGTTCCCATAGCCCAAGGCGACATCAAATTACTTGTGTGGCATGACAGTTGAACAGTTGAACAGCCAAATGAAGCAGAAAACCTGGAGCTAATGAAAGTTTGGCATTGTTGATTGAATAATGACTAAACGATTAATGGGATTTCCCACACAATTTGTTTTCGGTCAAACAAGGAACTGTTGTTTCATAAACACTATCACATAAAATGTGAAATGTGACAAATCATTAATTTAACAGATTAATCCTCCATGGAATAGCAAGTACTGCTCTGTAGTGAATTAAAACACATCCTGGATGGTGCAGAAAACTGAACGCACCTGATGTAGATGTGAGTTGTTTGGCAGCCCTGGCGTCCCTGGAATGCTCCGACCATGTTTCCCATGGATGTTGTTAATGGCAGGTGACTTAGCCACTTTGGGTCTACCAGGTCCAGGTCCCCCTCCTCCTCCTCCTACTCCCAGCCCAACAACCCCACCACCACTATTAATGCTGCTGGAGACAGGAGAGCTTTTGCGCTTCTTGCCCTCCAGGCGCCCGTCTGAGGAGTGGTGGCTGAAGCTGGTGTGGTGGTCAGATGAGGTCTGGTGGTGGACAAAGGGCCCCAGGGAAAGGGTGGAGTCACTGCTGTTCATTACCACACTCATACGCTTGATGGACTCTGCCGGGCTGCCTGAGGGAGGACCTCGTGCAGGAGGCCCCGAAGAGCCGCCTACTGAACCTCCAGGAGGCTCGGCCTTGAGGCTTAGTGAGTTGGTCCGCACATTGGGGCCACAGTTAAGCCCCACGCTGTGGACTCCGCTGTGGGAGGAGGATAATGACGATGAGGATGAAGAGCCTAATGAGCTGTGGTGGTAGGTGCTCCCTGAGCTGCTGACATTTGCACAGTTCTTCTTGAAAGAAGAGGAGGAAGAGTAGTTGGCATTAGAAGAGGAGGATTCGGAGGCGCCATGGGATGAAGAGAGGAGAGAGCTGTTCTTCCTTTTCTTCCCAGAGCTGATGCTAGTGCTGCTAATGTTACTGTTAGCTCCACTGCTGCCCCCACCAGTGGCGTTGGGGACGACAAAAGCGGAGGAGACAGAGGAGATCTCCTTGGGCCTGAAGGACGATGATGACTTGGTAGTGCTGCTGCTGGAGGAGCGGGACTTGAGCGCCCGGCCTGAGGCTAGGGAAGAAACTGAAGAAGAAGATGAGGACGAGTGGGCTGAAGGCATCTGCGGCAACGAAGACACTTGTCGGGCCTGCGTAGTGCCGTAGGCCGGGTGCTCAGCCCCACCCTGTGGGGAGCTACGGGCATTTAAGGTGGTCCCATAGGAGAGCACAGATTTGCCCTCATATGATTGGCTATAAGGAGTCTGGGGCAAGGTGGCAGGGGGGCCCAGGAAGCCTGAGGAGGGAGTGCTACCATGGGAATTTGTGCTTGTCCTATGGGTAGGTGCAACAGAGGAGGAGTTCTCCAAGGCCAATGGGATTTTCCTGCAATAAGGAAAACATTTTGTACATTAGATATTACTGTAAACAAGTTAAAATTCTGAAGAGAAAAGATGCTTAATTATTTTTACCATCTGTGTAAACATCATGTAACTATTTAAATATGTATTTTAAAAATGCTCTTTTTTTATGCTTCTTCCTACCGCAGTATTAATCTGAAGAATCTGAGCTCAACAGACTTACTTCCACATCTGAGAGTTGACATGCTTGTCCATCATTGTGGTAAGGGCACATCGAGCTTTGTCCCATCGCCGGTCAAACGAGTAGAAGCCTCTTCCAAACAGTCGACTTCCAAAGGTACAGTACTGGGAAAAGAGAGGTGGCACAGATCGATTCATGAATCCTTCATAGATTAACTACTGTTACAAAAGGGTTAGGGTTAGGGTTAAGGAAAGAAAAGATGTCCATGACACATATCAGCGATGGTAGGGATCACTTACAGCTGCCGGTCGAGGGTGATAACCTGAATAATGACAGTCCAGTTTGTCAGTGTTTTCCTCCCGCTCCTCGTTCTCGCCCTCATCACTCGAGGGTCGGGAAAACCCATCGGGGGTAGTTTGGGGATGGTGTGGTGATTCGTGGACTACCGCAGGGTCTCCGGGGGTGCCAACTCCGTGACTGCTGTTTAGTCTGATAGTAGAAGTAGGAAGATTATTTTCACCTTAATCATAAATGTGCAAAACTGAGAGAACTAACTGCTAAAATGCCAAAATTGTTACTAGGTTTGTCTGATGCCACTACACACGATACAAGCATATACTACAAAATAAAATACAAGAGCATGTGTGGCGTAAAACTTACCGTGGAAGACCAGGGCTGTGAAATTTGGGCTTGCAGAGTGGCAAAGGCTTAGTGGCGTCTGGGGCAGGGCCGTTGCCATGAGCCACCTGGTGCAGGTCATGGGCAGTGGCGAGGTGGGAGGGGGGGGTGTGGGTCCCTGAGAGGGGGGTTTTGCTGGGAATGGGGTGGGTGGAGGTCTCTCTCCCTTGCTCTGTTCTTGTGCTCCGCCACCAATGTGTCAAAGCGCTTCCTCCGCCCTGGCACCGCCCTTCGCTGGCTTAAGGAATGTGTCTGTTGTGACATTGGAAAGGTCAAAGGTCAGTATTGTTGTCAGAGTAGAGGGTCGCTTTGGTTAGAATAATGAGGGTCTCTGTTTTGATACATGTGATGTTTACGACTTTGCTGAAACCGATCATAACCATTTTAACATCAAGGATAAGACTTATTAATCCTGATATAACATTGTCTTCCAAGAACCTATTAAACCCATATCAACAAGCAACACAATTGCACTGCATGACATACTCCATCATTACATTCGCTGTATAGGGGCTGTGTGGTGATGCACCACAGCAGTAAACAACATGCATCTAAAGCTGATTTCAGACATGAACAACAGAAAATAGCATTTTCTGGAATTTGCCTTTCACATATGAAAAACGCAACAGGAGATTGGCATGTTTACGACAACAGGAAAATGTACGGAACAATGACACCAGGAGTTGCACTTGGGTGCAGGAGGCAGAACACGATGTATTAATTAATCACGTGTTTATGTTTACAGCACATTTACACCAGTATCGGCTCAAAACACTAAAAATCTTGCTGTCTTCCCAAGTTGACATCTTCGTTTGCATCTTCTATGTGTGTGACACCACTTTTTCATCCTGAGATATTTGTACAGTTTTTTGTTGTTTTTTCCCATTTATTTCCACTCTTCCGCTGTAACTTTTCCAGAAATATTTCTGCTGTATTCCCATATGGGTTCTGAAAGCAGCTTTAGAAAAACTGATCTTTAATTTTCTCTACCAAAGAGAACACCTATAAAAAGGCTCCATGCTTTTTGAAAAATGGAAAAATATTAGCATAAACTCCAGTATCACCATTTCTCTACCGTTCCTTACACAAATAGTGAAGACATTCAAATTTAGATCCAACTTCAGGGATTTGTACCTTTAATAGATTTGTTGATAACAAGAAACGTAGATGACTGCCAGCTTTAGGTTTTAAATAATGAACAGTTACTTCAAGAGTTCACTACACAGAAAATCGACTAGTTACCTTGCATGTTAGAGATCTTGTGCATGGTTTCCGAGCTGTAATATCCACAACACCACAGTGGACATCTGCATTGAACTCACGTTCTGAAGGCACAGCAGAAGAATGAGGAAGAACTGTTACTTACATTGGGTCAAATCAGGGGCTACGTAAATTATGTTGTGTTATCATCAGTGCTTATATAAGATATAACAGTTAATTTTAACAGTACAAAACAACAATAGTGTTTCTGAAACATCTTGCTCACCGTTTACTTTCTTGCTGAGGTGGCGTCTGCTACTGGCACTGCTGCTGTCCTGCTTCTTGTCTGAGAGGACCGAGAGGTGGCCCTTGCCGTTGGGGATCTGACCCAGGGTCAGTGATGGAGGCTTTGGTATGGAGGGACAGTTAAGGCCTGGTTTAAGGGCTGATGAGGAGGAGGAGGAGGTGGTGATGGTGGTAGTGTTGGAGCTCACAGTGGTGCTAGAGGAGGATGTGGAGGAGGATGAGGTGGTGGTGGGGGCAGGTGGGGCCTGCACCAGCTTAGCTGACGAGTCCACCCTCAGGTGCATCTTCTCCACCTTGACAGCCGGGGTGAGGCTGGAAGAGAAGGTTACAGAGATGAAGAGGGCAGCGAGGAGGAAGCTGAGAGTTAGAAACACTGAGCCGGTGAGAAACGCATGGTAAGAGACGGAAGCACACGTATGAATGGAGCTGGGAGGACAAAACATGAAACTAATAAGATCAATTATTAATCAAAAAAATGTATTACTTTGTCAGAAATACAGATTTTACCTCATACAGGTCTTTACCACAGCAGTAGCTATATGTGTATTTAATCTGAATCTGAATGTAGATAAAACTGTAGGGCGACGTAAACACAACCTTTAGGAGTTGGGGGAGTTCAGAGTTTTAAAATGATAGTTCTACTGTATATCAGAAAAATAACAGAGGCCACAACAGGAGTGTGGTGATGTGTGAACCCTCGTGTTTTATTGTGTATGCTGCTATTTGCACATGTAAACAAGATCCCATTGGTATGAAAAATGTTTTAATGGTGTTTTTATGTGTCACGCACACCCATTCAATAGAGATGTTCCAAAACCATTTTTACCTTCCCGATACCAATAACTGGACTTTGTGTATCAGCCAATACAGAGTACTGGTCCGATACCAGGGCATATACAAAAATATATAGCTGTATGCTACTAACCCTGTATGAAAGAGGTGATTGCTATTATTGTAGTGTGGCCTATTGCTAATGTTGAAACTGGCAACACTAGTACCACCTCTCGAAACTGAAGTCTTGTTTTCGAGACACGTAGCCCTTTTACTTGTGGACCTTTCCAGCATATAATATTGTCAAATTGCTGACATTTTAGCTAGCCCTGGCTAATGCTACACTACTAGAAATCACTTCTTCTTTGCTGCCCTAAAACATGTACTTGCCAGTGACAGTACAGTGCAACTGCTGTTTTGGAGCGGTGAAGTGATATGCGGGAAAAGAAAACAGAAGTTTTATCTTGCTGAAATGAATATAAAAAATATTAACAGACATCTCTACTAATTAGCACATTATAACAAATAATGGTCAGTAAATGAGCGTTGCCCATCAGCGGGAAAAATTCATAATACTACACTATATACTATATATAGGATATATACGTCACAATTTCGTGAAACCCTGGTGAAACCCAAAACTGCATAACAGTGAAACTTACTGAGTCTTGTCTGGCTGGAGCATTCTGAAGGGTGGAAAAGGGGTTCTTCGCTGAGTGCCTGGCAGCTTCTCTTTGGCTGGTTTGAGGAGTTTGGGATTAGAGGTCGAGGAGGAAGTCGAAGAGGAGGACAAGCTGGATCCAGCAGTTGAGGGTCGGCCAAGGATGCCTCCAGTCGTCACCCCAGCTACAGACCCCGAGCCCAGCCCAGGCCCAAGCCCAGTGCTGCTCCGGTTCCTGCCTGACACGGGGAAGGGCGAGGTGGAGGCTGGCTTGTTGGCTGAACTATGTCTTCTCTCTGCAGAGTAGTATAAACCAGGCCGGTATTAAAACATAGTAGTTATAGATAGATAATCGAATAATACAAATCTAGATGATCAGCATTAGATGTCACAAAGCTTTGATCAAACGCCGTAACAGACGAGTCTGTGTGGGCAGATGTGGAAGTAAGTGGGCCACTAGTCAGGAGAAACAGGAAAACACATGAGTACATAGAAATCTTTCTCTGACAGTAGTGAGTAGTTTAACTTGACAACAAATAAGTAGCATTTGTGATTCATGCCAACTCGGCCTGAAATAGAAACAGCTAACAGGTCAAGAGCTTCATTTCCTGCCTGAGCTTCTTACAACAGTTGCTGTGCACACTGATGAAAAGCAGGATGACAGCAGAAAAGGTTAGGGTGAAACTGAGTTGTGGATAGAAAGACAAAAATAGAAGAATTGGAAAAAAAAATTACTAAGTGCTTGCCTCCAAAATGAAATATCTCATATCAAAACACAGGTCTCATGTATGTGCACATACAATAATCACAGACACTTAGGGCTTTCATGAGTAAGCTCTTTTAGTAAGAGCAATGAAAATTGCACAATGAAAATAATTGTATTGACACTTCCACTACTGTTCCACAACAAAGGCTCATTTCAGAGTCAGGGTTTTACCTACATAGAGAATTGCGAGACGGCGCCGCTGTTAAATTTCGTGCCGTCTCCTGACAAAATTCTAGTACAATGGAAACAGGTTGTAGCGATCACGTTTGTCCCGGGCCACAATCATCAATATAAGCAGTTGATTGCTATAAAAAAAATTGAATAGCTACTGAATGATAGTCCCGGAATTTGAGGGAAAGGTCACTCACTCACTCACACACTCACACACACATGGTAAAAACAGCAGAATTTGTGAACTTAGTCAACATATAGAGAGCAAGAGGAGATGGCGGGGCAAGCACTGTTTGGCTTGATACGGTTGACAGTGCACAGCTCGAATGATAAAGACACAGAGGAGCAGTGTCAACTACTGACAAAGCCGTTGAAAACTGTAAAAAAAATGGTATTAAAGGATTACAGAACGCCAGACGACACGACCTCAGGAGCACTAACTGGTTTTGATAGTAACCATGGCGAAGTGTGGGCCTAGTTAGCAAACCTTTTACTGAGCTAACTCCGTGGCGTAGCTTGAGAGTGGGCTGGCAGCCAAAGTTCAGTCTCAGCAGGTGATCTGCTAACAAGCTTGTTGCTGCAGACACAGTAAAGGGGATACGAACAAATGCACACAGAGAGCCATCATTCCCCCATCTCCCTCAGCCGCAAACATAAAAACACACACCTTCATCTTGTTTAGCCTTCCTCCAATTTCTCTTTTATGGGAGGAAAAAGAAGAGTTAAAGAGGGCCGTCTTGTCACCTGAGGGCCTCTCTCGACAAACCAATTCATGACACACTCATCACACAACACCAGTTTTCCCTCCCACTTCTTAGTAGCAAAATACCCCCTAAAGCCTTTGTTTTCCTCCCTTCCTGGTTCCCCTGTATCTTGTCCTATTCCAGTCACAGTCAACATCTCAGCCTACACACAAACTCACACCAGGAAACCCCAGCACGACACTCAGTGAGGTTCAGAAAGGCGAGCAGACACCAAAGGCACCAGAAGACGAAAAAAATATCTCAAGTAAAATGTGGTAGTGGGATAAGACAGACAAGGAATAGGAGGAGCCTTAATGTCCTGTTTCACACTGTCAAACTGTTATCATGGTGCTAAGGGGAATCCCTGCCTCTGGGAGTCAACATCAACGTGCAAGTGTGTAAGTTGCCTTACTGCAGTCTCTGAAGACACAATGTTCAAGCCACAGCACAGTCAAGCTGAGCTATTTATATTAAATAATAATGTTCTCATCGCAAAAATAATAAATATACTGTGGTTAGTTCCTCTTTATTTAAGCTCAAGGTACATGATTCAAGCCTTAGTGTTTGTTTAGCCAAGGCATCGTGTCTGAGCAGAGCAGTGAGGAGACAAGTCTTTGTTCAACATGTTCATAAATGAATGCATAAAACGGCAGCCGAGCTTCTGGCTTCCCGTTCTGCGGTGAGTGTCACCCCTGCTGGGATCAGCCGCAGCCGAAGAGCGCAAACACCTAACGGGAGACATCTGTGCTCAAAGAGGCCTGCTAAAGTCATATCGAGACCTTCTCCACGGTGCTGAGATCAGTGTCTTTGCCCCGAGTTAACGCCACATGTGGTCTTCCCATAATGACATCAGAAAGAGGAAGACGGGAGGGAAATCACAGCAAGAGCACTGCTGCTCTGCTCGGACACAGAGCAGCCTCACCGCTGAATTTCACATAGAGTTACTGTTCCAGTTTGGAGCTGAAATCTTTAGTTAATCAAAAGAAAATGTATCTATCCAACTACTTTGATAATTTATAAAGTTTTTAAAACATTTACAAACAAAACATTTCATTTAAAAGCAGAGAATAACATTATCTTATATCAACCTCTCAAATGTAAGCTTCATCTGCTTTTCAAATGTTTTTATCAATAAATTACTCGATAATTAAAATAACTTAGTTTTAGTTCTGTTCTGGTGTTTACAACTTCGGCTTGAATCGGAAGTCAAGGGACCCTCATCAATCATTAGATTAAAATGCGTCACAAGAACTACTACTTATGCATAGAATAGTTTAATATATTAATCAGGCAACTGTCAGTTGTAACGTTAATGTAACAAAGATTAATTTTCTAATACAACCCATTTCAATTGGTGGGTAAAATAAATAATATTGACTAGGGTTAACATCTATCACTTGATATATGCCATTTTTATCTTGAAAATTATTTTTATTTGAAATTTACATATCACAAAAATAACAGGTCAAATTAGTTTAGAACCAGTTAGTTTAGAAGAAGCTTCTCCTGTGAGGTTGTACATTCATCCTTTTGTATTTCTCTTTAATAAGAGCTAGACAGTTACGTGTAGGACTTTTTGGCCTTGGCAGAGGTATGCACACTGCTGAGTGCCACTTGACTATATGTATTGTTACATGACAGAAAAAGAAGAAACATGGTTGTTGTGTATGAGCACATTACAAAAATAGAGGAAACAATATATAAACAATCTATAAACAAACTGTCAGCTCACTATTCATCCTGGGTGCTTGTACTGCACGGATCAGATTGTGTACAGTCTGCATCAACAATACCTGCCTGTGCAAGATGAACTCAGCCATCTGCTGTGATATTGTCAGTATTGTTTTACCTTCGAGGAACTGTAATGCCTTCCAGTATTTGTCTACGTCTCATTTAAAATCCGCAGGCAGTTAAGAAAACTCAACTGGAAGCTGTAGTACATAATTAATAGTCTAGTCCAGACAGTATTTGTCTATATTGTTCAGCATTGTGGGAGGAGTCCTATTCTTTTGAGTGTTGACACATGAGTAAGAACAGTTCCTCTATGAGCCATGTGCTGTTATACCTCCCTCTTGTGGCTGACCTTGACAACTGTAATTGCTGTCTAACCTCATGGAAAAAATGCACCACTGAGATGAGTTCAGTGTCTAAAATTCAATCCTCATTTAGGGCAAACAGGATCCATGTTATGAGAAGAGAATGCTATCAGAGATTTCAGATGCAGACGCTGAAAGTGTAGGAAGAACAAATGATGCTAATAAGAGCTGAAATCACCAGATGTTGGTCATAATTGGGTCATGTGAAATGAGTAACAATTCCTGTCCTCTTGACTTTCAAAGACTAAAACAAATTGTTACGTTAAACACAAGAGGTTTCACTCCAACATTCAGCCTTACATTGACAAGGACAGCTCATTTCTTGCTGTGACTGAGGGGGTTTGAGAACACAGTCAAATTCAACGAGATTCGCAGTCATGCAATCACTACATTCAAAGATCAAGAATTCATCGCTTTACTTTACCACTCTGGTCAAAGATCCAGCTCAACTATCTCTGCAGTGGAAATGCACACACTGAGACGCACACATGCACATCCCTGACTCGAAATCTGATCTTAGCTGTAACTGCAAAAAACAGTAAATTACTGGTAAGACTGAGAGAGCCACATCAAATAATAACAGGGGAATTGTAAACACACACAAGTGTTACAGTGAGTCAAATAAATAAATAAATCAAAGTCTGTAGAGTCCCCTCTCAGGTTGCAGTGTGGAGAAGGAAAAGTGGTGAGGGAATACACAGGTAGAAGGAAACGTTATACCACAGGGTGTGGTATTGTGGGAAATAACACCACCAGCCTTGTAGCGGTGTACAGGATGAGTATAGGGTTCCTACACATGGAACATACTTCGTGTTACATCCGAGGCTTTTATTAGGCTCCCCTAATTAAAACTCGAGAATACAGCAGGGAGTTAACCGGAGGATTCCCCACGGTGGATTAGGCGCAATGATGACCACAAATAACAAGTATCTCAGGCATCACCGGTAGAAGACACAGACAATAATGTCAACTTGGAAAGACAATGAGTTTTCGAGACCTTCCGGTGGTAAGGGCTGACGCCAGTGCCGATTTGCTGTAAGCAGAAACATGTGATCTCCACAGAGGAATTTATACGTCATATCCTGCCTCCTGCATGTTCTACCCAGATGCCACCATTTGCCTGAACCCATTCTGAGATTTTTCTGTTGTGAGCGCGTCCGCCCGAAGAATCCCCATTCAGTCCATGTCTGATAACAGCTTTACTCTCTAATGATCTATAATATTCTCAAACTATTAAAGCAAAGTCTGTATGGTGTTAGCATGAAATATGACTGAATATATACATACATATATTTGTGTGCATGGGAATGATGCTTACCGTAGTGTGCTTGGAAGGCTTGGGGCTTGACTACTTGACCACAGTGGCTGCACATCACCAGGTAGAAGTCGTCCTGTGCGGGACACTGGCCGAATATGGGCATGTCTGTACACAGGGGAAGAATAAAGCAGACAGGGCACAAGTCATGGAAGGGCAAATAAAATAGACCTGTGTTCGCCTAGTGCCCCAGTTGGAATTTGCATCTACACCTAAGCATCTGTCCTTAGCTGACCTAACACTGTAACAGCACAAGAGAAAGTAATGACAGTGTGATGGCACATTTTTTTCATAATCTAAAAAAAAAGAAGAAAAATAGCCATGTCTCATTGTTATACAATATATGCACAAATGTGTTAATATCCATATAAAAAAACAGTTCAAAACCAAACAGCTCATACATGGCAAGCAAAGTCTGAACATGCAAGTGTGTATCGCTCCCCAGTCCCCATTCACCACAGAAAACATGTCCTAGTGATAAGAACCAGGAAAGGGCCAAGCCAGCAATCCAAAGGTTACTCACTGTCAAAAAGCCAGTGTCTCTCCCAGACACAAATAACTGCAGCCCTTACAAAATATACATAGCATGGAGTGTGGAGGATTTGTGAATATAAACATATTCAGAGTTGTCACTGAGGAATCAACCTCAATTTGTTGTTTTTCTCTTTTACAGTGCATTCAAAAAGTATTCAAACAACTCCAGCTTTTTTCTACGTTGCAGGCTTATGCTTAAATAATTACAATTTTCCCTCATTAGTCTAAACTCAATACCCCAAAATGACTAAGTGAAAACATAATTTCAGTAATCTTCTATTTTTTTTTTTAAATGGAAAAAAATGAACTATCACATTGAGATAGGTATTCAGACCTTTTTACAAATTTCTTAGTTGAAGCACCTTTGACAGAGATTACAGTCTCTTCTTTTTTGGGGATGACGCAACAAGCTTTGCACACCTGGATTAGGGGATTTTCTGTCTCTCTTCTCTACAGATCCTCCCCAGCTCTGTCAGGCTGGATGAGGACTGTCGTTGGACAGCCATTTCTCAGGTCTCTCCAGAGAAGTTTAACTAGGTTCAAGTCAGGTTTCTGGCTGGGCCACTCAAGGATATTCAAATAGTTTCCCTAAGCTACTCCTGTGCTGTCTTGGATGTATGCCAAGGGTCAGTGTCCTGAAAGGTGAACCTTCAGTTCAGTCTGATGCCCTGAACGTACTTTACTTTGCTCCGTTCAACTTTTCCTCAAGCCCGACCACTCTCCTTGTCTCTGCCAATACTGTTGGGCAGGTGATTAGTGGTACCTGGTTTCCTCCAGACATGTCACTTAGAATTGGGGTCATTATCTGAGACTTTTAGGGGCCTTCATGTGTCTTTTACTGAAGAGTGTTTTTTGTTCATTCTGCCATAAATAATATAAATATTTTGTAAATAAGGTCATTCAGTTTTTTCCTTTGTTGTGAAGTTGCAAAAGTTTCCAAAATTCAGTTTGCTTTTTTCTTATCGAGTTAATTAATTGTTAATGGTGTTAATCGTTAGAGACGAGAACATGTGAAAAAAGTGAAGGGCTCTGAATACTTTCTGAATGCACTGTAAGTAATAGTACATTGCATATCTTTGGGTTTGGGATTGTTGGACAGACATAACAAGCAATTTGAAGATATCACCTCACTTTTTTTCCTAATATTTATTCACAATGCAAATAATTAGCTTCAGCTCTACAATCAAAACAAGACCTGTTGGTGCTTATCATAGTTTGTCAAGTTATGAAAGTTGTACATCAGAGTGAGAATTATAGCACTGTTTTAAATAAGAGTGAAATATTCCTAATACAATAATGCTGAGCATGGTGACCTAAAACGTCCTCCCCTTAAACCAGCTTAGGCTCAACACAAGACATGAGGTAACAGTTAATTTGTGAAAATAAAGGGTCATAGCCCCCTTAACAGTTCGACTCACTAATTAAAGCATGATAGCAATGATCACTTACAAATGGGAGGAAATGGCTGATTTAATGTTTCTTTTTTATTTCAGAAAAACCCTGTAGGTATTGCAGTTTTAGACAGATGATCCTAAAAAGCACAGGGATCAAGAACAGCAAGGTACAAAAATTGTATGTGTACAGCTCCAGCATCGCTAGATCCCCAGTGGTATGAGCCATGCCACGCACTTCTCAAGCCACTCTATGGTAAATCAGAGGGAAGTGCCGCTCCTCACCAGGATGTGATCAAAATTTACTCTGGCGCACAGAACCAGAAAGCAGCTAATTAAGGAGGCTAATTAAGAGAATGCCTGGGGTGTTATGAAATGAGCAGAGGAGAGGATACAAGAGGAAAGAAGTGGAGCCCCTCTCCAAGACGTACTCTACAAGGGCCTTCAAGGGTTCTTCAAACATCGCTAGCAGAATCTGGAAGGAATGAGGGCCATTAAGCAAAGACCATATAAAAGGGTCTACCTGGCGGGTTCCCTCTCAGGGAGATCAGTGGCAGTCTTGTGTGGAAGATTTGACAGACCTGGTGCGATTTAATGTGCTTCAATTGGCTGAAGCCACTTAGCTAAGTGTCTCCTTCAACAGCAGTGGAATGAAAAGACTTTTCACAGCGGCTGGGGTCTGCCACAGAGAATAGGCGAATGTCTTCACTTAATGGACAAAGGCATGTAAATGATATAGAACTTGAGTAGTAAAGCACTGCTGATGTGCACAAGAATGGGTCTGATTGCTATGTAAAGAAAACAAGTGCACAGATGTGGTAAGGAAGGTAGTATTCACTGGTTGCCAGTTGCAGAAGCATACGCCACTAAAGCAACGGTTGGAAGCCGTCCTGAAAATTCTGGGCAACTTCTTTTCTACTCAGCATGTCCGTTTTACATCTTATTCTCTCTGTGAGCTTTACTTTTGTACAACTGGAAAATTTAAGTTATAATGAAAGAGCAAACATATTAGCCATCTTCACATGTATTCTCTATTATAAGTCTACCTTCTCCAAAAATCTTAAAGAGACAGGCCTAAAACTGCAGAGTCCAACAGGCCAACTGCATTTCCTCATTAGATCACTTGCAAGGTCAAACAACTCTTATTCCCAAACTGCTGCTGTTGTACAAGTGGAGCATTCTCCAAACAGGTTGCTCGACTATAAAAGAAACCCGGCTAGATCACCTTGCCACTCTGCATTCAACACACTGGCACCAACTGAACTGGACAAATAAAATGGCCTGTCTTAAAAAGTGGTCAAACGCCAGTGTGCCTGACCGATTCTCCCTCTCCATGTTAATCTTGTGCAAGAAGCAGATGAAAAGGAACGAGAGAGAAAGGAAGTTACCGTGGAGGAGAAACAAGAGATGGAGGAAAGCAAAGAAACAAGCGTGACAGAGAAAAAACACAGAGAAGCAGGCTGAGGCCTCAGCAAGACAAAGAGGAAGTGAGCAGTGGACCTGCGCTTGAGGAGGAGAAAGAGAGCCTGTGAGCACGAGACAGAGGAAGAGAGCTAGAGTCCAGTTAATTTCAGCATCCTCATCCATGGCAGTGATGAATGATCTAGATAGAACAGCAGCATCTCTGACTGCCTCTGAGCAACACACACACACAGAATATGAACTGTGACACTGGGACTACACTTCCGAGCTTCCTGACTGTACAGATTAATCTGTGAAATAAAAAAAAACAAAAAAAAACAAGAGAGATGATGAGTAGAATCATCAGTCTTTAATTTCAAAGCCTTTTTTCAATGTGTGTATTAGAATGGCAGTTGCATCACAGGAGGAATCTGGTGGTGAGTCATGGAGAGGTGTAGTCATACCCTTGTAATACCCCCACTAGACAGACACACACATGCAGAACAACATACTCTGAAAACACACAGCAAATGTTTATCAGGCCTGTGACACAAACAACAGTCACTGATAGATGCTGCTACATGATAGAGGCATGTTTCAAGCCAGTTGCGAGGCAAGTGGCATAACAACCTTGAAATAAATATGTCCACTCCATCTCTCTGCCTGCCTCTGACACACTACTTTCATTCACTTTCAAACAGTATTGATTCTGACGGCATCTCTTAGGTCAATCACAAACAAAAAATAAGCATAGTCCAATAACCATTACCCTATTTTAAATAGTGTTCTGAGCCATGCTTACGAGACGTAATAGGACATTTGTTGCTGAAATTGTGCATTGATCTTCAGAGTGTGCATGCAAGGAAACACTGACCAATGCAAATGCTAAATTAGGTATAGTAAGTACCCTGACAAGGAGCCTGCTCACAAGCCTTTTCCTTTAAGGCGGTATCCTGCGTCAATTTGCAGCGTTGGTTGTGCACATGCTCAGAAATCAACGCAACGCGTACGCCAGATGCAGTATGCACTTGACCGGTAGAGGCAGTGTAGCAGTATTATAGGCAATGTGTGGTGTATCATCAGCGGGCTAATCCGGCAGAGCAAATCATCAAAGGTTCTGGTGGACATTTGAAAATACTGTTTTTCAACATCAATTTCTCGCATTGGCAGAACGAGAGAAACATACTCGCCATTGTCTCGCCGTGCTTGATCTATGGGCCTTACAGAGAGGTAGTGGTATCCTCCCGGTAACACACGTAGTACATCAGCAAGTATGTGAACAACTACGTTCACAATGCAGACGGTTGTCTACGGGAACACGTGTTCAAACAGCAAACAATCTCCAGCCATAGAGCAACACACTGAGTCACACAAGGCCAGTTCACACTTGGCATTATAATGTGTGCACTCAAGATGCATTAAGGATGAATCAGATTACATCTGGAGGTGGTCTAGGCCCCACATGGCCACATACTTTTGTGTGTGAACGTAAATGTGTGCCGAGCCGCAATGAACGACCACCAACTCAACTAGAGTCTTCTGAACAGATATGGTTGAACTTCAGTGTTTTCTATACACTGATTTATTTGTGGTGTCCCGCCAAAATATCAACAATATATCAAAGTATATATATTTTTTTTTAAATAGGTAAAATTTTGTTTCATTGAAGATCTTCTCCCAGCGCACTGATTCCCTCAGCCACTCCTTGCCCAGCCCTTTTTCTCACCATCACATTGACAACAGACCTGTCTGTCATTGTTGGACGAGCTAAAAACAACACAGCATTTGGTCTTTGCAAAGAGAAATGATGTTGTTACTTGCTTATTTACATATAGAGCAGCAAAGAGAGATCCGATCACAAGTGGTCACTGGAGACACATGTGATGTGGAGGCGCATTCTAGTGTCAGGTGTGAACTGACGTACTTAGAGCTGTGCACTTGTGATCGGGTAACCAGAGATGCATTATAAAGTGAGGTATGACCAGAGCCTGAGAGAAAGAAGGAAATGATAAAGCTGGGCACACACTGATGATATTGTGAGTGTGAGCCAAAATATTGTGACCAAAATTAAATGTGCCACCTTTCACGATGGACCATCCATTGCAGAAGAAAATGATGTTGTGCCTAAATTCCTTGTCACAGCAACACAAAGTGACCTATGTCAATAACATCTACTTTTGTATAATCATTTTGTATGTACGTGCATTCAGATTCTCTGAGCACCGCAGATGTTTTTTCAAAAATCCTAGTTGTTAGTAGTGATAGTTTTTTCTTTTCTTTTTTGATTGTGGCCACAGCATAGCAAGTTGTAAAATAGATTAAAAAGAAAAAGAGGCATCTTAATCTTAGTGTCCAAATCCTCACTGCAAAAAGATTGTAAGTAGCTGTGGATGTGTTGCTGAAACATATAAAAAGTAGAAATAAACATCATGTTTGTTGGTAAAGAAGGTTGTCCTGTTAACTACTTGTGAACATTGGCGAAGCACGAAACGTTTCTTTGAACAAGCTGGGCTTCTATGTACAATCGCTCTATCATTATAGTAAGAAGACGGATTCATCATTCATTCAAATCTGACTTAAATGAAGAAATCAGTCGTTGACTCATCCTGTCAACTGACTCATTTTGATGTCAGTGTCAGTGCTTGGCGAGCCTGGAAAATGACTGCACGATTGTTGATACGTAATTTAACAAGATGCCATTTTATTGTTGTAACAGATGTACCTTTGTGGTGAAGCTCGCTGCAAATCCAGGCCTGTCAGCAGGACAAATCAGCTAATGCTAATGGTGGTGTTTCCAAAAATAATATTGCAGCACAACGTGCTTTCAAACATCATTGTGTGGCTGAGGAGCCAGGTGATATGCACTTCTGATTGTGGGTTTTATCACCTTCGTGAGATGTGGTCCTTTCTCTTTATTATACCATGACTGAACATTACAACTCTACAATATGTTTCAGCTTTAGAGAGAAACTGGAAATGATAGAAAATAGGAACGTAATCATCCTATCAGTTTGTTGTCAGAGTTGTCAGATTGTTTTCTTTTTTGGGTTTTTGTCCTTGATGTGTCGTTGAAGATTTTATATTTGTATGACCTGAATAAATTTAATATTGATATACCCGTTTTGTTAGTGAGTACTTTAAAAAGTAATTTTAACAATTATTGATCTAAATATGCGATAAAAATATTACAGCTCCCTTTTTTTTAATAAGGCAAAATGTGATATAGGAGCATAACCTCACCATGCGTAAGACGGAGCTTTTACAGAAAAATCCTAGCTGTTTTAACAGTCAAATTTCCATTTGGGGATCAAGTTTTTTACAAAACGTACAAGGTACTAGTTATTAACTTTTGAAATCTTGATGGTATCTTACAATTCTTCAGGTAACATTGTTGTTGTCTTTCAGTGGGGGCACGCACATGGCATATGGTGTAAGGTTTCACATGTAAAATGGCAGAAACTGGGATGCTGAACAGTCAAGTCCATACGATGCAGTCTCCACACCGATTATGATTTTGTTAGTGCCATGTCTGGGCCTGCACTCACCTACAGTGAGTCTAAGTTGTTAACCGTTAAGTTATTTTAGGGGCAGATGTAAATGTCTGCTGCCACATGAATAACACACACGAGTCGCTGATTATATCCGGTTGTCCAGTCAATTCACAGCGCGCATGGTTTACAGTAAGTGTGCATTTTGACCTGACGACCCATGTAAAGTGTTTGGGTGCATATGTATATGTGAAAACCCCAGAACCAAAATACACCTTTGGCCCTGGAGTAGAAAAAACAACACTCACCTTCTCTGCACAGACGCATGGCTTCTCGATTTTTCCCGAAGTCTTTGAAACTTTCCTCCGATTCAGCACCTGAAAACGAGGCGATCCGACACACAGACAAATAAATAGTTGCACTTGCTCGCCTGCCCGTGCTGTTGCTACCAGTATCGTTTCTTCATATTCCACCAAAAAACTGCATGCAATCGGCCAAAAAACAGGTCGGGACTGGCAACTGTCGCGCTCCGCCTCGCCTCCCCGCGCACATTTCGGACGCCGGAGGGACTCACCGTCGTTGCCGTGGAGTTTGGCGGCGTCGACCCAGCTGCTCCAAGGCTGCCCCAGCATTATTTCTGGACTAGGCAGGGATCTCCGCTCCGCAACAGTCGCCATTGCTGTGGAGCCTTCTCCCCGCTGGAGCTGCTGCTGCTTCAGCTGCTGCCTGGCCGCTCGGCGCTGCTCCCCCCTGACGTCATCCTCGGCCCTTTCCGACATTCTTTCCGCTACAATGTAACAACACAAGAGTCAGCGGTGGTCGCGCTCGGGATAGGAGGACTTTCTCACCGAGCGACACCTCGGAGCCGTGTGGGGCCATTACACAGGCAACAAGTACAAACACCACATATACACGGACTGACAGTTCCCCCGAAGCTCTCTAAGTTCCTGGTTAGTTGGCATCTCCTACAGTGCATGCGGTGCTTTGCTACTTAGCTCGGTGGTTCATTTAAATACGCACGCATGCATAATGAACTCTGGTTCATTCAATTTGCAATAGTATATAGTTTATATTAAAAGATATGCACAACACCTACAAATATTATGTCATAAATACTGTAACTAGTGTGCATTGCTCCACCGAGGCCCAACAGTCCCACATTTGAATTCACTTGGTGCAGATTTTTCATTTGGATCCGCACCATATTGCACACACTCATAACTATGGTAAATTATCTGTATTTATATAGAGCTTTTCTAGTCTTGATGGTCCCTCAAAGCGCTTTACAGTACAGCTTTTGCCATTCACCTATTTACACACATCTTACAGTACATCAATCCCACCAGCAGCCGGCAATTTGGGGGTTCAGTGCCCAAGGATACTTCTGCATGTAAAATGGGGAGACTGGGATCGAACCTCCAACCTTCTGGTTAGTGGACAACCCGCTGACAACCTCTTGGGCCGCAGCCCCCCGTATACAACTTCCAGTAAATATCAGTGCCATTAACATGATTTTTTTCATCAAAATGACTATCTGAGAAATCAAAAAATATGTTGCAAAACGTACTCTCTCGCAAACTTAATTCAATGTCAACAGCTACCATCTCTGTTGAATCTTTTTCACACACGCAACAATTATTATTTTGTGCAATGTCAATAAATAAAATAGCTGGTAATTAATTTTGAGATTTTCCACAGTGCATGCAGTGTAAGCTCACTAAACACGTATGTAGGTGCGATTACTATGGAAGTCAGATTACAGTCTAAGTGTTGTGCTCATTTTAATTCTGTATACGAGATGGTGACGCAAAATAGTCAATAGTTTTTCATGCAAGAAAAGTAAGCATTTAAAAATTAAAACATATCCATTAGAAGACACAACAAAAGACAAACCACAAATTGTTTCATATCTTGATTCCTGGAAGATGTTTCATATGCAACCAACTTATTGCTGGAGGAATTTGCAGAACAAAATGTTGTACTGATTTGATCATCGATATGAAGAACTTACTGTTAGTGTCAGAGTGAAACTGATACACAGTATGTGGCTTTCTCTGTGCATGTTAATGGTGTTTACATAGATGTGTGTCCTCACACAGCACACAACATAGGTGAAACATATTTAATGATAAAATGACTTGCTCTTCAAGGATGATGAATCAGTAACTGCTATTTTGCAAGTGAAATGAAGACAGACTCAAGTCATGATGTGTAGCTTGTTTCTGTTAATCAGAATAATGTAACACTCAATGTGATTTGACTGTTGTGAACAGATTCCTCTTTTGTTTCTGTATTTTTCAAATGTGTAAAGACACAAGCTATCTACAGCCTGGTTTTCTTTACTTTCACTTTCAAAATCAAAAGTTTGTCATCTGCAAGAATGCTGCACATTCTAAACTGATAAAAACAGGCATGCAAGAAGAAAATAGAAACAGAAGCAGACAACTTATGGTGCAGAGATAGCTTATTGCAATAAAGTAAAATTGTAAACTGACTTACTAACAGGACCAAGTAGTGTCCTTGATTATGTGAATGCCGTTGGGCTGACTCTGATCTGCTTCTGATGGCAACTCATCTGAACTTCTTGAGATATGATCAACTGTCAACTTGACAGAATAACAAGGACAGTGCAAGCATGTGTGCTGTTCTTCTGATACCAAAAGAGGATGTTTAAAAACATCTCCTCCTAATAAATGTCAGAGAAGTTGAATGTATTACCATTTGGCACGTACACTGAAGAACCTTGAGCAAAAATGAACTTGGCCCTCTGCTGGTAGTTTCCAGTGTACAGTGTATAAACTTGGCTTTGTCTTTAGACAAACTCTAAATTTAGAAATACAAATTAAGAAGCTTATCCTGAAGATTTCGCCAGTGACGTGTGGTTAATATATATATATATATATAAAAGTTATATTTGATCTAATCTTGTCTTTATTTACTGCATATACATGCACCTTTATCACAAATGATCAAACTGAGCAATAACATGTGACCACTCCCAAATCCTCTGGTGAATTTGAAAATCTTGCTGCATAGGTTTCTGACAATGAGGATATTGAGTTTCAAAATTCAGCAAAGTTAAGCAACACTCAGGGGGACGAGCTAAATTTTTTTGTACAGCTGTGCAATGACAATAACGGCGTTCTTTTCTATTCTAAGACTGGCTTCCGTAGGAACTGTTAAAATGGTCAAACCCCAGAATGTAAAGATCATGGCTTTGACATCATTCATATCATATATTTCTCTGGAGGTGGTTTGAGGCTTGGATTTCATCATACTAACACCTACCAATGTAAAAAAAAAGCATCAAACAGGAGCGGAACACTATATTTATTTATATATATATATTTGAATTCCTGGAGATCCAAAAGTAACAAACTTGATGTTTTTTTTAGTACCATGTTATTTTCTTTTGAAAAATACCAGAAATATTAATTTTCATTATGTTCAGCAAAACTTAATTAGATCATCAATTATCTAAAACAAAACATTAACCATTTTCTTAGCAGTGTACAAGAGGCACAAGTGTTTTTCACAGAAATGTGTACATTTTTTTACTGATCCTTTCTTCGATTACCATTTCATCACCTTCTCTAGCTAACCCTTTATGTCGTAACATATTATTGCCTTACTACTGTAGTAGTAAATCTATAATGAGGGGCAGGGGGCTTTTAGTCTAGGATCAGTACTTTTATTTGGGAAAAAAAAGCAATATAATATCTTTATGTAATTTCCATCAATTTAAGACTTTTAAGCCGATTTAAGCAAGCCTAAAATTTTCATCTAAACATTATTGTGCTGTTCTTTAGTGCAATCTTGTTGATCTGACCCTCACTCTTAATAGATGACATATACTTTAATAGAAACAATATTAACTTAACTGAAAGCTGTGACATTGCCAAAAAAGGCAAACACAAATTTGTAACTTTTGCCACTCAAACTAGTCACTAGAGACTGAACATCACAGGCTGATTGTGCATTCAATCACAATAAATAAGACCACTTTACAATATAAGGTAGTCCAAAGCTTAAGTCTTGTAATTACTGCTTTTCAGAAACTTGTAGCGGTACTCGTTTCCTGAGGTGCTAGTGTTGTATTGGATTACATGTCAGTCACAGTTGTTATCGTTTTACAAAGTCTAAGACACATATAACAAACACCTCACCTTCAATATATGCATCTCCTTCCTCACAATATCTGAATGTTTCTGCTGATGTGTCAGAAAAACTGAATGTAATATTCCTTCAAGGACTGTTTAATTGTAATATGTACTACATTTACAGTTTTTTAAGTAAGACTTCATTCATAGTGGGAGTACATTAACAGTAAAATATGACACTACTCAGTATTATGTTTATGGGCTGTTCCTCCACCCATCCATCTGTGCATCCATCCGTCAAGGTCACTGAAACTAACTACATTTTTTTGGCTGTAATTCAAGAATTCAAGTGCTAATTATAACCAAATACATTTCTTCCCATTTTTTTTTTATTTCTTTTCTTCTCTATATGTATTTTTTGAGTCTTCACAGACATTGATGCAAAATACAACTTGAGTGGTTGGTGGAGGTATACAACTGCAAAGCAGTAGTTCTCCTTTATGCCTTATTTCCTAACCACACACCAGCATAGACATATGTTTGTTGCATATGTGTTGAAAATCACTTCCAAAGTAAGCTGGCTGAAACCAAAATGAAACCAGGAACCAAAATAAGAGTCAGTTTGGGGAAATTACAGGGTTGAGTATTCATTGGAAAACAATTGCTCTATTGAACTCTAATGTGTTTCTAAATAAGTCAATTATAAACAACTGTTAGCACTTCTTAACCACTTGTGATTATTGTAATGTATTGTATTAGAAAACAGTAAATGTCAATAGAGTATAATAATGAGTAGTTGTGAGAACTTACCTTGACAAAATAAGAAAAAAAGGAACTTCTTTTTAACCCTATCAGTTGATCCTCATCAGTATGGGTGATCGCTGGCTGCCACACACACTGGAGAGGAAGACTGGAAACACACACAATCACACACACACAAGCATGGAAGAAACATGAGTCAGTATCAGGTTTTTTGTTTTGCTGTTCTTTGACATCGTTTTTCAGTGAAACGGGGATTATAAGACTATGTCTGGAAGGTAACATTGTCCTCCATGGGCCTTATCACACACTTCTTCACCACTGTGCAGTAATCCAATCCATTAAGCAGCATCCCTAACCACCTATCCAGCCCCACAGTAATCCCTTTTAAAGACTGAGACCATACCCTTTTATCATTATTATTTTTTGTCTTAACTGATGGAATAACATACTGCAATTTATTCACAGAGGTAACAAGTGGCTTGATTAAACAGAACACAAAGCCATACAATATTAAGTGTTGTGTATATTTTACAACACCTTACTTTTGTTTTGATTAAATGTGCATAATAATTCAAATGTTGTTTGCCAAAAGCTTTTTCTGAAGCTATTCAAGCCCAGGAGCATTTTAACTAACTTCTCAATCAGCTGCAATTCTGCAAATATTTATGACTTGCTTAATCCGAGTGAACTTAGCATTCCAATGGATTCTTGACCTTTACCATAACATTTAACAACACAGCAAATATGTAGCTATATATAAATGCTTTTTGTATTTTGTTTTATGTTGGTTTTGTCTTGATGTCTTATACATTTTAAGTATGTGCTATTTATAGAAATTAACATGGCTTGCATAACAACCATTTTAAAATACACATTTATATCCCCCTTGCTAAAACTACTGAGAGTATCAGAAGAAAGTAGAGCAGTAGTTTCACCCTTGGGTCAAAAATATATTTAAACTGTGCAATAGCTCAGAAATAATGTAAACAATTAGAACTTCAAACATCTCCAAGTCGAAGACTCAATTATGTCAAGGGGTGTTTAAATTTAAAGGTTTTAAGTGTTAACCTCCAATGGGCAATGTATGAAATAACCAGTCACCATGTAAATGCTAAAAACTATGTTGAGCAGGGTCAGCAAAAGGCTAAAACGAAATGAGGTACATTCTATTATGTCGAAAACCAAATTCTTCATACGTGCAGTGCACAGTGGCACGGCAGACATTTTGACTTCTCATACTATAGAAGGGAAAAGCCCCTGTGTTACTTGTAAAATTCCTCTGCTCCATGTCGCATGCATAAGCTGAATGCAGCAGTAATTTGTGTTAATAGCAGCAGAGTCAAATTAAAACTGCAGTTGTATAGCACAATGTCTTGTGCTTTAGCCTTTAGGCTGGATGCCCTAAAAACTGCATCATTATCTGTAGCTCAAAATCTAGAGAGGTAATGGTTTGTGCATCGCCTACAGAGCCCATACACAGTAAATGTGTCTATATTGTATAGTTGTGCTGCCTGGTCAA
The DNA here is from genome assembly GCF_009819705.1 of Hippoglossus hippoglossus. Taxonomy (NCBI): domain Eukaryota; kingdom Metazoa; phylum Chordata; class Actinopteri; order Pleuronectiformes; family Pleuronectidae; genus Hippoglossus; species Hippoglossus hippoglossus. The sequence goes on along the minus strand of NC_047155.1, from coordinate 21,113,072 downwards.
AGTCTCCATTAGAGATTGGTGAAGAGAGTGTGTCCCAAACACATAACATCTGCTCTGGATAACTGTTCAGACATGGCTCACCTTAAAGCCTGGAGTGTAATAATACATATATATTATACTATATTATAAGTCATAGTTTAACCTGAAGTCAGTTGTGATTTGGGCTCCATGAAAGCTACTAGTTGACATTCACAACTTTACAGTAGTTAGCTAACAGTATCTAGCATTGACCACCAGAAGCCAGCAGTTTGATTGGCTAGCGTTGCCCCCACCTCTACTGCTCACATTAACGTACATTAACTTTGATTCAAATAGAAAAGGTATTCATCAGCTAAATATGATGTGTGAAAAAGCCAGTAAGTCTATCAGGAGCTGTGTCATTGTGACAGTGTGAGTCTGTGGCAGGTACAGACATTACTGAGGAGCAGTGGCGGCTACATTAGCCTGCTAGCTGCAGCCTGTAGCCAGCCAGCCATGACTAGCGTTAGCGAGGAAGCTGGCAGCAGCCTGACAGCCCAGCAGAAGTCATTCACCGCCGCCACACACCGACAGTAACTTCGCTCTTACCCGGGCTGTGGACGCTGTGGACGCGACTGTGACACCGGGCAGACGTGTATCAGCTGGATGCGCTGAGCGAAGGAGACAGAAGACGGTGGGAAAGAGCGAGGGCAGTGCTCAGCCTCTGTGGAGGTCTTCACCTGGTGCTTCCATGTCTGTTTACCAGACTGCATTCTGGGACGGAGACGTCACTGCGTCACGACGCAGGCGCACTCACGCACATGCGTCTCCATAATCAAATATATATATTTCCCTTAATTTTCCTGCAAAATGCAAATCAACAGCTATACAAATATACAACGCCAGGGGCTATAAACAAAGTTTCACACTGATAATGATAAAGTTGACAGATAATATGTATAAGTAAAATAAAGACATAATATATATAATACAGATAATATAAAGATATAATATATAATATAGGTAATATAAGGAGATGATATATAATATTTGTAATGTAAATAGATATTGCTATTATTATTATTATTATTATCTTGATTACCTGCCCAGAGGTGACAACAGATGCATATTAGCTACTAACTAACTCTGTGCATGGGTTATATATAATATTTACATTGATATGAACTATAGATGTGATTTTTCAAGAAAAGAATAATTCTGCTTATTTTTTCTTGTTTTTTTCTTCAGGGAAGCTTTCAACAGACCTGAGATCCTTCTCTGTGTTTTGTTTTATTTTATTTTGAGAACAACGCAGACTTATAGATATCAGCCTATAAAGTGTAACTCAATTGTTAATTGTAATCAATAACAACTTGTAACATTTAAGTTGAATATATGATTTTTTTTTTATTGTGATTTAATACCCATGCAAGTTAAATAGTTTATTATGTTGTCATGGCTTTACTTTTTTCTTTACTTTATATCGTCTTTTAACTGTTTGAGTTTTTTTTTTTAAATGTTGTTGCTGTATTTTCATTATTCACTTAAGTGAAATGAAAGCTACTCACTTGGTGTGTCCTAAAATCCATCAAAGACCTTAAACAATATGCAAGAAGAAAATATCACAGGCACAATTTGATGGCTTCAGCATAAAATATTCTTTAAATGCTTTACAAAGATTATGAATTTTAATTTCAACCATTTAAAGATGATAAAAAAGGGGGAAAACTATATTGCTTCATGTTCAGATGCTTACTTTGGTCTTGGCCTGGTGCAAAATATACAAAATGATCCTTGTGTATATTTATGGTTCCCATTCTTTTCTTTATTCCGTCATTCATTCAGTTTTGTTAGAATAAACAAATTCATTATAGGTATAATCGATTACTTATAATCGAATATGTAATCTGATTGAAAGGAGTATTTTTTATTGTGAATTGCAGACATTTTGATCCATACTCCATATCAGCTGGTGGCGGTAATGACCCCAACTTGGATGTCTGCCAACCGCCAATAAACACCAAAGAAGAAAAAGACCAATCACCGCCGCAGTGTGCTTTGTTCACTTCCGGCTATTCAATAAAGTTTATCCAGCTTCTGCAGACATGGGCGCTGTTACAGATGGTAAGTTAGTGTTTTATTTGTGGATTTCAGCTTTGCTAAAAGCCACCAGTAGAAACGTGTACATTTTCAAAGTAAGATCATACATAACCAAACTCACTCTATACACATACGTGTTAGCATGCTTCCAAAACAACTAATAGAACAGTAGCCACGTTAGCTAGCTAACAGTTAGCCGGTGGCTTTCTAACATAGCTGCTGTTTATGGAAGGTTGCCTGACCCCCCCCCCCCCCCTCTCTCTTGGCCATATCCTAGATGAAGTTATTCGGAAACGTCTTCTCATCGACGGGGACGGAGCTGGTGATGATCGTCGAATCAATGTGCTGCTGAAGAGTTTCACCAAATGGTGCAACTCGCCTGGGACCCCGGAGGAAGGGTAAATGAGCTCCGTAGAAGAAGACAGGACCTCAGCCTTGGACTTTGTCGCCTAGTATTTTGACATTGATGTTTAAAACTGTGGTGAACAGCTGCTTTGCTCCGAGTCTCACAGCATCTTATTATTCTGTTTAGCTTCACGCAGAGGATGCAGAGCACACTGGCCCAGTGCGAGTTCTCCATGGGGAAGACGTTGATGGTTTATGACATGAATCTAAGGGAAATGGAGAACTATGAGAAAATCTACACTAACATAGGTAAGAACTGTTCTGACACTTATCAGGAATATTTATAACTCTGAACCATTATTGAAGTTTAAAAATAAGTATAAACCCCCAGCACGTCACCTCAGCCAAATATATATTTAATCCTGCATCACATTCAACAATCCTCCCCTTGCATGCCCCGGGACCCCAGTTTGAGTCTGGCTTTCTCTACCCCTGTACTCCATCCTGAAACCTCTATGGGCCTCAGTTAAAGGTCTGACAATTATCACCTGTACCAGCATGAAAACCTATGGTGACAGGGCATTCAGTGTGGCAACCCCCATCCCCTGGAACTCTCTCCTGGCACTGATCCACAATACCCCATCTCTGGACACTTTTAAAAACTCTTCAAAATCCACCTGTTCACATAAGCCTTAAGTCGCTAGTTTCACTATCCCCCAGCTAGTAATTCTACTGTTATTTTCTGTCCTTGATTTGTTTTATGATTTACTAACTCTGCAGTGGCTTTGGGTACCTTGAGTTATTATTTATTGTATAATACAAATCCTCTTGATTTTTACTACTATCTGTTTTGTAATTAGAAAAACTGTGACCGCAAAATAACATAAATGTTTGTGTTTCAAATGCATCGCACAATGACCTCATAACCAGCTCTTTGTTCTCCCTGCAGAACAAAACATCACATCGGCACATGAGAAGATAGCAGAATGCAAAAAGGAAATACAGAGGGCAAAGAGGATACGAAAAAATCGCCAAGGTAAGAATATTTTCAGGACTCTTAGAAAATGTGTGCATTTGCAATTGACTATGCGCTTCTTAGATACAGTATTGTTTAGCCATTGTAAGACCCAACCACATGGTGCTGAAATCACTACTATTAAACTTTGATATAAAAAAAAAAGAAGGTAGTAAAAATTTGTTTGTAGTACATACAATTTTGTATACATCTTCTTTGTAAGTTAAGAAACATAGCTTTACACTCAGATGTAGACATAAATATCATTCATTGATTTGACCAGCAACCAAGATCCAATGAGTTCATGGCAGTGATGATGAAAAATAAGTTTGTGGTATTTCAAAGTGGAAAAGGAGAGATTGTATTGAGGCCATATACAGTAAGTTATCCAAAGGTTAAAATTGCAACGCAAGTTTGATTTTTTTTTTTTTTGTCATCAGTCATTTTAGACGACTTGGTGGCAACGAGGGTCGGTAAAATTTAGCAAAAATGTTTCATGTCCTTTATTTCTTCTTTCTTTTCAGAGTATGATGCTTTAGCCAAAGTTATCCAGCAGCACCCAGACCGACACGAGACATTAAAGTAAGTCGGCCTGTGTCTTGTTTCATTCAAATATTGTTTCATTTGTTTCATACATCCACTTAGTATGTGGTGATAATGATAATGCATACCTCCCTTTGCTTTGAACACCTACAGACAGTTGGAGGCGCTTGACAAAGAACTCCAGCAACTGTCTCACATCAAGGAGAATGTGGATGATAAGGTAAAAACAAATACAATTATCCTCTCTTCTTTTCTACCTCTCAGTGCCTTCAATCAACAGTAATATTTTACTTCAATTGTTTTAAATCCCTTTTGTCTCACTCAGTTGGAGTTAAGGAAGAAGCAGTTCCACGTGCTACTGAGTACCATACAGGAACTACAGCAGACTCTCGAGAGTGAGTAAACAAGGGCATGCGTTGGTACCATGTTTGTGTTGTCTTTATGTTCTTTATTCTCAGTAGCTGTTGTGCTGTACAACAAACCAGGAAATGTTTAATCTGTTAAGGTTTGGAAATTTTAAAGGTCACTAGGCCTTGCTAATCTTCTTTATCTTTCCTAGATGATGAAAAATCAGACAATGACGACAACAGCCAGGAGAGCCCAGCAGAGAATGGTGAATGAACGTTTAGAGGTCCTGAGTAGAATGAATGCAGCGGATCGCTTTTAAATGATTTTGTATTTGTCCCTGAATCTTTTTGTATGTATTGTTCAATAAAGTTGGCTTGTCTACGTTTTTTTTGTTCAGTTTAGTTATTTATTGATATGCTGCATATTTAGATGTCGGCGCATAGAACTGAAATTGTCTCTCCCTTTGTTGAGAATGATTTAAAGGTTTCCAGGCCAACAAGGATTTCATTTACGCAAGACATACAGCACATTAGACTGATATAAATAACAAATATAAGTGATTGAAAAAAGGTAATTGGTAAAATCCAGTATTGGTTAATAGTTACCGAGTAGGATGTTATTATTGAATCAGCTTTCTATTAATGTCATCTCCAGATAGGATTTTGTTATTACAAGTTCCTGTGTGAAACCACCAGGAGTAGTCAAAGTACGTGTTTTTTAATTGAGTATAGTCGTGAGTAAGTTTCATGTCCTAAGTTAACCACATCCATCAAGAAGACAGTAACACAAACTAAAAGTGTGGTTCACTGGATTGTAGTTAAGTTAAAACAGATTTCTACTGTGACACGAAACAAATCAATTAAGCATGAATTGATCAGAGTTTTCTTTAAAGCAGCTCTAAGTAGCATTTTGATGCTAGTAACAATGTATTAAAAGACTGGAATGTGTCGCTCGTAGTGAAACAGAGTTATCACTTGCATCCGCACCTCTCAGGTTTGGGTAATTTAGTAATAAGTCATAGCTAAAGAGACCGATGTGTCTCTCAGAAAAAAATGAATACTGCACTTACATTGAAAACTGAAACATAAGTCTGAAAAAAGATAATATTTCTACTTTTGGATGTAAAAAGCTGTATACAAAATAACAAAATGTTTTTTGACAATACATAACTACCAATATTTATTTCAAGACAACAGATTGAGTACTATTACCTGTAAAAGCAAGTTGTGAAATCCTTTCTTTAAACAAATATGAATGTGTTGCTTTTGAATATGTTTCAAGAATATAAGTAAATTAAGCAACATTCAAATCCTGTTTAATATATGAAAGGCATCTTTTTCAGTGAATTTCATGACCTTTCCTTGAGTAACAATATAGTGCACATTATAGGACATTAAACCCAACCTGTCCCTTCTACACTTCTTCGAAGACTAATTTGTTGTATTTCTCAAATGACTGTTGCAAAGTAGAGTAATGCAGGAAATAACCTCCATTAAAACTTCACCAGGTACGCTCGGGCCTTCATGAGGCGTTTGTGGCGACTCTGCAAAGCAGCTCTCTTGGAACCAATGTCCCGGTCCTCCTTCAGCAAGAACTCGAAATTCTCCTTATCCTGAATCATCTGCAGCATCTCCCTCTGCAGCTGGACGGCAGCCTGGTGCAACATCTGGTAGCGAATAACCAGCGGTATCTGGTCAGCGAGACGCTGACTGGCAATCTGAAATATAATAGACATATATGAGAAAAGTTTGACGGACAAAAACAGTTGCTGGGAAAAAACAGACCTCTATCTAAACCTGACTCATCGTATTTGTTCATGAACATTAACCCTCAATGAAAACTTACTCTGTAATATGATCTAAGGTGTAAGATCAACTCCTGCAGTGTTGCATGATTATCCATGTAGCACTTAGTACTCTTTTTCATACGTTGTTCGTCCGACTCGCTCTCCTCCCTCTTTCTCTTTCTTTCGCTCAAACTGTTGCTGTAGGTTCTGTCCTGGGAGTAAACCATCGTCTCCATCTTGAACTGGGTTCTCAGCATGGACTCTGCAATGGGTTCTTTTTCTTGCTTTATGGTTTCAATCTTTGCCTGGAAAATTAGATTTTGACATGCAACATGTTACTGACAATGAAGATCAAATTATAAGAATGTCAATATCAAACTTATAGAAGACCTTGGCTGTTTTTATGAGGTTCGGAAATCCAGTGAAGCTACTGCTGGCCAGCTGCAAGAACATCCTCCTAACAGCATCTGGAGGAAATGGAAATGCAGCAGCCTGATTTCCACTGAGGCAAACAGAATGCAGAAAAACACAATGCATTTGTCTTATATTCAATCATTTACCTCCAATATCCTTGAGTTTCTTGACAGCTGGTTCTTCCAGCTGTTTCATCTGCTCACTGACCATGACCTCAAACGTCTTGTAGTTGATGAAGCCCGGTAGTTCTCTTCCACGGTACCTCTCTTCATAGTCCTCCACCTTTTTCTCGATCTTAATGTTAACTATGACACATTAACATATATTTATTTCTGAATCCTGCTGATGGACAGCTATACACCAGACAGAAATAAAACACTCACAGTTGTGTCCCGTTTTGTCCAGGCAATTGCTCCACTTCCTAAACTCGCTTCTGAGCATAGAAAAGACATTGAGATGGTCTCCACATCTGAGTTCCTCTCCTGCAGCCAGACTGATGGCATCCTGAGTGAACGCTGTTACTTTCTAGACTCCACGTGTGACAGCAGAAACAGCTGTTAACAAGTTGTGCAGAAATAGTGGCTGTGAGTATTTGTGTTGCCTGGTAAATATTACGGAGCATGAGGAAGCTCTCACATCAATCAGGAATGCGAGTCTCTCAGCTGGGTCAGATGGGGGTCCACTGCCATATCTATCCATCTCTGCCTGTGTTTGTGCCAGTTTCTCCTCGACCTGTTCTTCCAGTCGAGGGAGAGATTTCTGAAAATAACACAGCAGGGGTCAAATGATTGTTACCAAATTTGACAAATCATAATTTATACTATAATTGTAACAAAACAATAATAAAAATTCACCTCAATGTGATGCACCAGCTCAATTGTGAGTTTCTCAGCCAGTTTAGGAACTGTGGCAAGGCCTTCATTGTACAGGGTGCTACAGCAGAAATTAACAGCGACTGAGTACATAGTACAGAACCTGTCAACACTTTACCATATACATATTTTGTAGCATTACCCCAAAAACGAACTTACTAGAAATGTGCATGTTCTGTAAAGAAGGTTTTCTCTCTTTCTAATGCTTCAGTCAGAGACACTTTCTCTGTGATCTCCTGCTGACCCCTGCACCTGACGATCATGTAGCCCTTCGTCAGGGGGATGACCTCATTATGAACAATGTCAATCACAGACTCCTCTGCTCCTTTGTCAACCTGATCAGGCTTGGTCAAAATACCTGAAAGAGACAGAGTGAAATAACCGAGAGCTGAGTAACTTCCCCTAGAGCTGGACCAACGTTTTGTAAAACTCCAATGTATTTACCCAAAGTTCTCTCTCCATTGGGATCCACCTCCTGTGCCATCTTCAAGGCCTCTGTGGTTGCAATGTCCACGATACATGGGACAACCACCAGGCTGATGGTTTCTTGTCTTGTGATGAACGTGCGGATCAGTCTCTTTATCTGAAAGTATTGATTCATGTTGTTTTTCAACGATCAACGTTGTTGTGCTTGAGAATGTTTTTATCACATAATGAATGAATATTACAGAACTACATCCACACTACCATGTTTTAGTTTGAAAACCAATCAACTCTGCTAGGAACAAGCCTGGCGTCCACACAGTTATCGGAGTAACTTCAGCTCCACATACATTTACGAAGTTTACAAAGTCTGTTGTTTTTACCCAGATTGAGTTTAAATGTGTTCGGCCGTGTGTGAGAGCGAGGAAAAGAGAGAGGGGGGTTATTAATTTAACTCATTTATAAAATATCGATCATTATGTGATGATCAGTGTTGATATTGTGGCGACAAACAAATTAACTTTGAAACTGTAGCAAGTCAGAGACATCAGCTGAGAGAGAGAGAGAGAGAGAGAGAGAGAGAGAGAGAGAGAGAGAGAGAGATTCTCTCTATTCTCTTCTTGAGACAATGATTCACTGACGGAAAAACCCATCAATGATCTGAATGTCTTTAATTTATCATCTAGGGCCGCAAGGCTCCATCTGATTGGCCAAATATATTGACATGCAGAGCGTGAATGCATGGCGCATGAAACATCATTTATTGCAGTTTTGCCATCTTTTGCGAAACGTCTATTGCGCACGTTGATATTGCAATGAGAATAGATTTTCGATATATTGTGCAGCCCTAGTACAGAGATCGTTTTAGTTTCAAAATACCATTTACGTAGAATGGATGTAGCCTTAAAGTCTATGAGAAGTAATTTCTGAGATGTAGTATCGGGCCAAAGGTTTTAGCCTGGTTCAGCTGGATAATTCAGAGACAACACTCAGGACTCAACAAGAGTTTGTCCCTGTGAGACGTGTTGACAGAGTTTTTTTGGACCCAGAATACCTGGTGTTCAATGTTCTCTGGTTGTCCCAATACAGCCACCCTGGTGATTCCAGGCAGGTCAATGAGCGTCAGGTCTGGAACATCAGGAGAGGCGATCTCCAGGCTGATCAGGTCATCACTGATCCCCACACCGGCCCCAGCCATTTTATCCTGAGCTGGAGAGAAGGGATGTGATATATGACAATAACCGAAGGGCTGGACAAGCCGATGAAAGATGAGACCTTAGAAAATGCAATAGCTCCTTCAATTCTTTGCTGTTATTAGTAACATAATAAAATGTGGTGTACTGTACCTTCTCGAATCATTTTCTCCACATCTGCAGGGTCATGTATCTCTTCCTCGTAGTCCCTGTAGCTTATCTTTCCGTACCAATCGTCTCCTGATCTCTTTCTCTTCATCTTCAGTTCAAGAGGACATCTTGTCACTATGCCTGAGTTATTAATGAGTGAATAACGAGAGAGGGGTAATGGATAAATTGGGCTTGGTGAAAGTAGGATGCCATCTCAGATGACATAGACACAAATTACTTTTCATTTAGCACGATAATCTGGTCAAAATTTAAATTACCATAGTAAATATAATAAAATAAAAGTTTCCCTTAAAGGGATAGTTCACCAGAAAATGAGCCCTGACATTCAAATTTGACTCGAAACAGAGGCACCATGTTTTTAGCCTCTGATATCCTCCCGCTAGTTACTGCTGCAGTAACTGCAGCTCACTCTCGGGAACTGCAGAAGTGGTCCCCCTTTACTTCAATTGTATTGGATTTGGCTGCAACGCTGTTTATCCCTGAAACTCTTTAAGTATTTTGTGGACACTTCACCCACCTCTCCATTGGCATATTGGTGAGTGGATAATGCAATATCATTGACCTGCAGAGCCAGAGAGCCCCTGCCCAGCCCTCGTTCTTGATGTACGCATGCACAAACATGTAAATGGTCGTACGACACCTAATGAATATAGTATAGTAAAAATAAATATAGTGTAATTAAACAAAGAACAGAATATTCAATATTATTATTTATAGTTTAGGAGTAAGGCTCATGTTTTGGGAACAGATTAAAATTGCTATACTGTAATCTGTACTGGCTTTGTTAAACAGTGCCTTAATGTGTGTGGGTAACTCCTTATGGTTTATCTGAAATCTCCGTACAGTACAACCTCTTTTTAATGAGATCACTATCTGGATGTTTGGTTACACTTAAAAGAATATGAGTTGTATGTGACCCCTGATGTGGCAGAGCAACTCTTCAGTGACGGTTCAGGCATCCACAAAAGACACTAACAGTAAGACAACAACACTAAGACACTCCAGGGCCACTTTAAGTGCAATCTGTAATAATCCATAGAGTAAACAGTATCTATTTTAAATTATCTTAGTTATGCAGGTGCTTTCTACAGTGTTTACAGACATTTATAAAGAATATGTATTTAGGAAAGTGTATTTATGACCTCAACTTGACCTCCATTGTTACCGTTAACTGCTCTTTCTTAATCACATCCCATTACAAACTGACAAAACAGTTCCAATCTCTTGGGCTGTCTGAACTTTTGCACAGTGCTCTCTCTTTTCACTCGAAAATTGTGCAAAAAACAATCGACTAATCTTGCTTCAAATGTTGAAAAGCATTTTCAATTATATGCCTTTTGGAGATCAGTTCATATCCTACTCACTTTACTATTCACAGTAACACAAATTTTGTTAATACTGTTAGTCTTTTCCTCAACGTAGGGGTTAAGGTTGATATTAGTGATGTGTTCTTCCGTGTCGAGGCTTCGAAGCGTGTGTCGAGTAATCCAGGAAGATTTTTGTGAAGCGCGTATCGAGGCTTGTGTTCATGACGTATGTGAGGACGTTCAAAGCCCCCCCTCACATTTTGTGGACTTGGGACTTTATTGTGCGTTTATTTGCAAAAAAAAGAAAAAGAAACCGCCTGAGACCCAGCACTGTGGATTTATTTTTCAATAAAAATAAATAAAATGTTGTCCCTAGTTCACTTGTTACATGTTGTCCCTAGTAACATAAGCACAGTCACAAACCAAGTAACACAAGCACATTCACATCACAACCCTCTGCCCAATTTGTTTCCACTTTCCCTTTCGACCCCGCCATTGTATCATAAAGACAGACACCATATTAATACGTTCATAATTTATGTATTGGCATCACAAACATCATTCATTCATTTATTCAATTCAAAGCTTCACACACCAAAGCCATGGTGTCATTATAATCACTCTGCCTGTTTTACATTTATTGTCCACTTGATGGCACAGTAGAGCAAATGAAGCACCATGAAGCTTCGGCCCATGAGTGAACCAATTGGATGGAAAGCTTCAATGCTGCATGAAGCTTCATGTCGCCATCACTAGTTGATATTGTGTGTATTATCCTATTCCTTGTTTTTATTTATATTTTTTCCAAAGTGACAATGAACACTTTGCGGACAGGGTGGAAAAACGATTATAACAAGAAGGGTCCCAGTAGAGGTACTGCACCTAAAGTAAAGATTCTTTTTTATTACTCGATCTATATATTATGAATTTATCAAAAATACAATTAAAAAAAAGTATTTAACTTAATGTATTTAATCATCTTCTCATCTTCCAAATACAAACAAATCTGACAACAAATAATTTTCTCGTTTCAAGTAAAATAACGTAAAATAAAATAAAGTGCTTAATTTTTGAAAAAATAAATAAAAAGATGAAGTTTGACACTACCCATTTCTTCTTAATATATAACTATATTACACATATAAACAAACTCAACAAACATTAACAACCAAACAGCTTTAACTGTTCTCTTTGTTACCACTTTCTCTTGTTCAGTGAAGTAAATTCTAACGCAAGTCGACGTATTTACGTAATCCAGCACCTCGATTACGTCGACGCCTCGCCCCAGGCTTATATGTCTAGGTGTACAATTGTACAGGTACAATAATAACGTGCCCTTTCATGTAATATTGGTTTATGTCCATTCTAAATCCACCAATAAACATGCATAGCCATAAACCATAGAATAAAAAAACGAACATTTCCTTATCTACACTCAAACCAATAAACTACATTAAACTGAATTAATACAAGCTTATGAAGTTTATTTGTCCTGAAACGCCCTGCCACTTAGAGAAGGAAACTGAACATCCAACAACTCTGCAGGTCCACGTTTCTCAGATAATGAGTGAATTTAAATGTTTAAGTGAAGTGTGCAGAGTGTGCAGAGTTAAGTTATCCCTTCAAACAAATGCATTATTTTGTGACACATGAGCGAACAATTGTGTAGTTTTCCAGGGAATATACGGCACCTTTTCCTCTTGGCAGGGACACCCCTGACAGCGCCTCCAGCACTGAGCTCTTCCCCGAGCTTTGGTCTCCTATGACGGCGATGGCCGGCAGCGCCAGGTCCTTCTCTACACCCAGAGAGCGGAGCGAGTCGATGAGGTCGATGCAGGGACGCACCTTCTCCTCATACTGTTCGTTCAGACTGTTCATGGTCGGGACTCCTGGTCTGCGGTGGAGACAGAACTAAAGAAGGAATCAGAGACAGCAGCTGGTCGTGCGATGCTGAGAAAGAGAGATGGTGTGGTGCTTCCGTCACATACAGTCTTTCATATACTGGCAGTGAGGCGGAATCAAAGTTAGGTTTCGTTTCCTTAACTTTCATAAACCAGCAGCCGATGCAGGATGTTCGTTCACATAGATGGAAATGACCACTCATGATATATTTACTCTGCGTAAATCTGGTCTGTTTAATATGGAAGCCCATTTCCGCCACTGTGTATAAAAATCCTTTATCTCATAACTATGATTTAGTATCTCATAATTATGAGCTACTGACTGTGGGCGGGGCGCAGCAGGGCAGGGAAGCCGCTCATTAAAGGTCCGGTCGTCCTGTATGTGTCGGAGTCTGTTTCCTCCTCACTTCCCCTCTGACCTGCGCTCACTTTACACTTTAACAACAAACACCAGCACTGATCACAAGTGACTAGGACACGTACAGGACTGACGTTTAATTTGCATTCCCCTGCTTCACACAACACGAGACGTAACGTGACGCGCACAGTCAGGACATCAGGGTTAAAGTGACGGAACGATCTGGAGTCATGATCCGTCATCATCGATTAATAACTAAACACATGTGATTATCAGTTTGTGTGAAGCGGGACAGAGACGAACACACACACAAAAACACACAGAAAAGCACAGTCCCGCAGACAGACCCTGGCATTCACCAACGTCAGGAAGAGTGTTATCTTTTGTTAGGATAGGGTTTGAACTTTTGACATAGGATTATTCAGAAAGTACACATTTTGAGTACGTCATAGTATTTGTGGCAGTAGTCTAACTCGTAGTCCAACAATATCAGTTTCATGAAGAATTTATGGTAAAAAAGCTTTTTATCCTTCATCAAATGTAGCAGAAGAAGTTCATTCTTGTTTTGTGGAGGGAACTTTGACACAGGATTAGTCAAAAACTACACAGTGTCAGTACTTCGAGGAAAAAAACAGCTCCTCGAAACCTCAGAACCGCTTCACAACGATTACCGTAAATGTAAAATTAATTGCGCACGCGAGAAACAACAGTCGGCTGTTTTGACAATGTAAACACGAGAGGCGGATGCTTGACCGCAGTCTCTCAACCATGGCTTCCCTGCTCTGCTGCGGTCAGAGTAGCAGTAAGGATCTCATAATAATGAGAAACTAAGTCATAATAATGAGATACTAAGTCATAATAATGAGAAACGAAGTCATAATAATGAGATACTAAGTCATAATAATGAGATACTAAGTCATAATAATGATAGTATCTCATAATTATGAGATAGATACAAAGTCATAATTGATCAAAGAATCACAGATGGATGGATTATGTAAATGGTAACTTTGTCAACTATATTTATGTTGCACATTTTAAGCAAAGTCAAAGTTTAGTCAGAATATTGTTTTTATCCTGTTGGACGTTTTTTCATGTCAGCACATAATGACACCTTCCAAATTTGATCTGGTCAGGTTTGACTGTATATATTATCACCCAATTATGTTTAACATTTTAGTCAACGTCATTCAACTCATTACCACAAGGTTTACACTTGTGCACTACTTGTCTATTAGGAACAATATTTTGGATCATCAAAGGAACTAAACTGTTACTTTAAAGAATATGTCATAATGTTTATATTATATTACCGAGTCAAATTTGACAAGGAGAGAAAATGAAACCTTACTTAGTTCTCATTTCCCTGACTTTCATTTCTCTTCCTTTGTGTTGGAGCTACTTTCACTTTTCATGTGACAGATGCCCAAAGCTTGAGACCAAGCCTGCATCATGCCCATCTGTACATGATATCATGTAAAATAACGACCAACTGTACTGTCATTGTTATTTTAAAGAAATTAACAAAAAATCCAGTTGGCAAACACAAAAATACTACCAGCAAGACAACATTAATAAAGCATTAACTAATGAATGTATTCATGCTGCAACCAGCATTATGAATGGCTCATGCACATGTAGGTGGATCCTACTTTTTAAAATTGTAATGTTTTGTAAGTGGAGAACAAGATCCTCTGTAAACATTCAACTAGAGTGATTAGTGAAAGGGCAGGAAGAGACAAAGACACATGTCATATAACAATTTCAGAAATAGCATGTAGTGCTCACTGACTGAAATTATTGTCAAGTCAAGTCAACTTTTTGTCAGTCATCCACATACACAGTATACGGCTGAACAAAATGGCGTTAAAGAAGTAGTGCAGTGTTAAACCCAACATATATACCGAAAAAACACACAATATATAAAACATAACAAATATGTAAACACAAGACAGAGCTATAAGGGTTTAAAGAGACTTCTAAAGGATACATAGTATACGTAGTGGTTAATAATAGTATGAAATACCTTATTGACAAGGTCTGTTGAGGTTGGGGTAGTGGTGTGTGTGCGTGTGTTGGGGGGGCACTATGTGGTGGATGGCAGCTGGGTGTTTAAGAGAGTTTGACAGCTTGGGGGAAGAAGATGTTGCAGAACGGTTTTGGTTCTGATGCTGCAAAACCTTCTACCTGATGGCATTGGGTCAAACAGTCTGTGGCAGGGGTCCTTCATGATGGAAGGATGTGCAACGTGTTTTGAAAATGGATGGTGGGGAGAGAGACTGTGAGGATCTTCTCAGCTGTCCTTACTATGCATTGTAGGGTCTTGCTTTCTGCTGATTTGCAATTCCCGAACCACACAGTGATGCAGCTGGCCAGGATGCTCTCCACGGTGCCTCTGTAGAAGGTGGTGAGGATGGGTGGTGGTTGATAAATAGTTCATTACTATATTACTATTAATGTCATAAAAACTACCTGACTCGACAGAAACTAGCTTTCAGAAAAATCTGTTTAACGTGGACTTGGACTTTTAGTTTGGTCCATGCACAATCCACTAACATAGAGGAGGTGGGGTTTATAATCTATACCACAACCAGGCACAGGGGGCAATCGAGACACTTTGGCTTCACTTCGGGGAGCTGTCATGTTGTCCATCTTTACCTAAAGTCTATGGCTTGAACATAATGGGCGTTGCCTGGCTTGGGCATTCGGGGGCCAGCCCTGAACATTTTGTGGAAATACTAAAGTACAACTGCATACATGTTGTGACATTAAAAATAAATATTTGAGATTTACAGTATTTGTGACATTGTGTAGAGTGTGTACACGGAATCTCCTATTGTACCCTCTCATTTATTAGTATATACAACACATTGATGTATGACTGTGTATTAACATCACTGTGTTGATGCTGTCTTGCTCTTAAAGGAGCATACGCTACAGAATGATTGTGGTAGTGATGCACTGCAGCCAATAGATGGCCTCATTATGACAGTAAATGTGTTCCCCTCTGTGCTGAGCTCAGAAATAACACCATTGTTATTACTACTACCACTGCTCTCTACTGACTGTTATTCTAGTTTCAGTTCTGTGTTGAAATATATCAACAACATTTCACAGCCGGGGAATTTAGTAACTCTGATCTCCTCATGTTTTATCCAGTGCAGGCCATCAAATACCTGGAAAATTAATAACATCAGGTTTCAGTTCAATTCCATTTCAAATTTATATGTA
This sequence comes from Hippoglossus hippoglossus, assembly GCF_009819705.1. NCBI lineage: Eukaryota > Metazoa > Chordata > Actinopteri > Pleuronectiformes > Pleuronectidae > Hippoglossus > Hippoglossus hippoglossus. The sequence goes on along the minus strand of NC_047155.1, from coordinate 21,097,107 downwards.
TCAAAAGTAAAATAAAAAGGGTATGATAAACATTTAATAAAAAAATATATATATACACACTACCGTTCAAAAGTTTGGGGTCACTTAGAAATTTCCTTATTTTTCAAAGAAAAGCACTGTTTTTTTCAATGAAGATAACATTAAATTAATCAGAAATACACTCTATACATTGTTAATGTGGTAAATGACTATTCTAGGTGGAAACGTCTGGTTTTTAATGAAATATCTACATAGGTGTATAGAGGCCCATTTCCAGCAACTATCACTCCAGTGTTCTAATGGTACATTGTGTTTGCTAATCGCCTTAGAAGACCAATGGATGATTAGAAAACCCTTGAAAACCCTTGTGCAATTATGTTAGCACAGCTGAAAACTGTTTTGCTGGTGAGAGAAGCTATAAAACTGGCCTTCCTTTGAGCTAGTTGAGTATCTGGAGCATCACATTTGTGGGTTCGATTATACTCTCAAAATGGCCTGAAAAAGAGAACTTTCATGTGAAACTCGCCAGTCTATTCTTGTTCTTCGAAATGAAGGCTATTCCATGCGAGAAATTGCGAAGAAACTGAAAATTTCCTACAACGGTGTGTACTACTCCCTTCAGAGAACAGCACAAACGGGCTCTAACTAGAGTAGAAAGAGAAGTGGGAGGCCCCGGTGCACAACTCAGCAAGAAGTCAAGTATATTAGAGTCTCTAGTTTGAGAAATAGACGCCTCACAGGTCCTCAACTGGCAGCTTCTTTAAATGGTACCCGCAAAACGCCAGTGTCAACGTCTACAGTGAAGAGGCGACTCCGGGATGCTGGCCTTCTAGGCAGAGTGGCAAAGAAAAAGCCATATCTGAGACTGGCCAATAAAAAGAAAAGATTGATATGGGCAAAAGAACACAGACATTGGACAGAGGAAGATTGGAAAAAAGTGTTATGGAAAGACGAATCAAAGTTTGAGGTGTTTGGATCACACAGAAGAACATTTGTGAGACGCAGAACAGGTGAAAAGATGCTGGAAGAGTGCCTGACGCCATCTGTCAAGCATGGTGGAGGTAATGTGAGGGTCTGGGGCTGCTTTGGTGCTGGTAAAGTGGGAGATTTGTACAAGGTAAAAGGGATTTTAAATAAGGAAGGCTATCACTCCATTTTGCAACGCCATGCCATACCCTGTGGACAGTGCTTGATTGGAGCCAATTTCCTCCTACAACAGGACAATGACCCAAAGCACACCTCCAAATTATGCAAGAACTATTTAGGGAAGAAGCAGGCAGCTGGTATGCTGTCTGTAATGGAGTGGCCAGCGCAGTCACCAGATCTCAACCCCATTGAGCTGGTGTGGGAGCAGCTTGACCGTATGGTACGCAAGAAGTGCCCATCAAGCCAATCCAACTTGTGGGAGGTGCTTCAGGAAGCGTGGGGTGAAATTTCTACAGATTACCTCAACAAATTAACAGCTAGAATGCCAAAGGTCTGCAATGCTGGAATCGCTGCAAATGGAGCATTCTTTGACGAAAGCAAAGTTTGAAGAACAAAATTTATATTTCAAATAAAAATCATTATTTCTAACCTTGTCAATGTCTTGACTATATTTTCTATTCATTTTGCAACTCATTTGATAACTAAAAGTGTGAGTTTTCATGGAAAACACGAAATTGTCTGGGTGACCCCAAACCTTTGAACGGTAGTGTATATATAAAAATAAAGGGGAGGAGGACTCAAACTCCCCTGCTGAAGTGTCCCATGGACGAATACAGTCATTTAGTCCGGGTGGGAACATTCCTTCTCACCCGCTTCCTCTTTTTCCCCTACACGGAATCACAAACAAACAGACTTTACAATTGATCAGCTGATAAAACTCTTTGCATCATTTAGCGTAATGATGTGAACATGTACGAGTTGTATGTGAGCATACATACGTCATTTTTACTGGTTGACCACTCAGGGTGAAGCTGATCATGGAGCTGCCTCTCCATCTCAGCTTGGTTGTAATATTTGGCCTGCTGGTCTTTTGACAGGGCCTTCCACTGTGGACACACAACAACACACATGTAACTACATAACAACTTATTAACAGCCACACACAGATCCCACAGTGAATTTGCGACACACAATGCTGGAAAACCTCTGTTTGAATTCAGATTTGCTTTTTTTGTCCTGTGACACTAAATTCAAAAAAAAATTTGTCAAGATGTGAAGAACCGAAGCTGGAGAAACATTTTTATAATGTTGTCTCAGACGCTGCTTGATGAATGATGGCAGAAAACATGTGAATCTTACTCTCTGTCCAAGGATGGTGTTCACAATGGCAGAGTCACCGTTTTGTAGCTCGGCCACAACAACGGGCCTCTGCTCCTTCCTGAAGATCATGAAAGCGTTGGGTGGCTTCTTGATATGTGGCTGACTGTAGTTGTAACAGCCCCTGGCTGGCAAAGCAAGACGCAGGGAGTTCCAAGCTGATGCGTCACGGCTCTTTATTCAAACATTTCACCATGGCACCGTAGAAACACCGTAAAACTAGAAAGATAACATAAGTACAACATAATCATTTAATAAAAGACAAATACAACTATTAAAATACCTAAACATCAGTTAAACAAAGAAATTACCACATAAGAGAAGTTTGACGGGTTAATGTGAAGTAACGCTGAAGCGCATTCAAATGAACCCGACTCACCCGCTGTGTGCCGTCAACGTAAACAAAGATCGGCTAACGCCGTGACTAAGAGACTCCCATTCCGCACTAACTCTAGCAAAGGGAATTAAACCTGCTTCATACCTCATTCCGCTCGCCGAGGGGTGTTAAACGAGGAGTAATGCAATCTTCTTATCGGATACGTCCGTATGATCCGCACAGCTGCTGTTCTGCCATTTCCGCTGCTACCATCATCAAGACACCGCTGCACAGCAGGTGTTTTATCAGGCTCGGACCGGAAGCGAGGGATTTTGTGTGTTATCATATCGGTCCGCTCCGTGAAAGCTACAGGCATTTACGAGAGGTCAGTCGCTACGTTAAAAGGACAACAAATTACTAATTTAAATAACAAGATACATACTTGAACATAAAGAACAAAATAAACCCAACACAAATAATAAATCAAACAATCTGCATAACCTACCAGGTTAGCAGTCAGTTACACTCCCACCAAATCCTGATATAAACAATTCAACTGTACTATACAGGATTTCTAGACCATATCTAATTGCCCTTTAAATTAAAATATCTAGGGGTGTTATGCATGTGATATTATCTATGTGCAACCTGTTTATACTATTTGCTCTTGAGGAGGAGCACCAGTTTCTAGACGGGTCTCTCGACGAATGAGGGTTTGGATGAAAGACCTTGGTTTTTTGTTGCTTTCTGCTCTCCTGTTTGAACCTTGACCCGACAAACGGGACCATCGCTCTCTGGAATTGGTCAACCACTCGTGCTGGTAGCCATGATTCCTTGGGAGGTTGCCACTACAGCCGCAGAGATCTCCAGCCTCGGGATGCTTGTCACCTTTGTTGGTGCGACTCTTGCCTTGGCCATTGCGAGGCTACAATGCACTCTACCTTGGTCATCCTTGTACCTGAGGTATGAGCAGGCCCCGTCTACCTTGCTGCTGGCATCAGAGAAGTGATGTTACTCTGTTCTGATTAGGTTGCCAAAGTCTAGTGGGTGGTAACATCTTGAAATGGCAACATCCTTTAGCCTCAGAAGGCCGACCTTCCACTCCTCCCACCGGGATCTCAAGTCTTCAGGCAAGGGATCATCCCATCCAACGCCTCTGCGAAATAAGTCTTGCCGTATACACTTTCCAAGTAGGGCAACTGGGGCGATGAACCCAAGTGGATCATAAAGAGCAGCTACAACTGATAATATACCTTGGGGAGTTGAGGGATGGTCTTTTAATCTGATATTGAAGCCAAAAGTGTCTTTTTCTATTGCCCACTGAATACCAAGTGCATGCTCCGTCGGAATAATGTCCATCTTCAACTCAAAAGGTTCAATGGGTGGTGCTCTTTCTGAGGGGCTCACACAGTCCAGGACCTCATTTCGATTTGAGTTGAACTTGTGAAGGCGTAGTCCTCCATTATTGCACAAGTCCTGCGCCTCAACGACCAGTTTCTCAGCTTCCTGGACTGATGCAACACTGGCTAGCCTGTCGTTGACTTAAACATTTTTTCTCTTTTATTTTATTAGCCTTTAACCTTTTATTCAAACACTGAAGGCGAACAGTGGCTAGTTTCTTGTTTGGTAGCAAAGGTTGACTGATACTCTTGAACGGGGGGGGGCATTTCAGTCTGTGTCTGTCCTCCTTCTGCTTGATGTGTTTGCTGAGGAACTGTATGCACTGAACATCCTCCTGAGATACATGAGACATTAAAGTAAGTCGGCCTGTGTCTTGTTTCATTCAAATATTGTTTCATTTGTTTCATACATCCACTTAGTATGTGGTGATAATAATAATGCATACCTCCCTTTGCTTTGAACACCTACAGACAGTTGGAGGCGCTTGACAAAGAACTCCAGCAACTGTCTCACATCAAGGTGAATGTGGATGATAAGGTAAAAACAAATACAATTATCCTCTCTTCTTTTCTACCTCTCAGTGCCTTCAATCAACAGTAATATTTTACTTCAATTGTTTTAAATCCCTTTTGTCTCACTCAGTTGGAGTTAAGGAAGAAGCAGTTCCACGTGCTACTGAGTACCATACAGGAACTACAGCAGACTCTCTCGAGTAAACAAGGGCATGCGTTGGTACCATGTTTGTGTTGTCTTTATGTTCTCTATTCTCAGTAGCTGTTGTGCTGTACAACAAACCAGGAAATGTTTAATCTGTGTATTGGAAAAATGAACTAAGTGTGGTTGAAAACTATTTTGTAGTTGGAAAGTAAGTTTTTGCAGCCCTGTCTAAAGACTTTTATGACCTGTATCTACATACATATACAACCTGTCCAAATACTTTATGACCTGAACTGTTTTATGGTCTGAACTGTGTTGACCTGAAAACTGTCAGACCCTTTAGCCACTTATTTACTCTCCAAAGAACTGAATGTATGTCTGCTTATCTCCAAAGGAAACATATGTAAATCAGTTGTCTGTGTTTAGATTCCTCTCTCAACCTGCGCCTACAGAACCAGTCTGAACTGGTTCTGAGAGATAGCCTTAGTTCTCCTATATAAGATCCTTGCATTTGACTGTTCTCCATCTTCACTCTGAGATCCTTGTGACTCTCTGTGTTGATCCTTTCTGCAGAAAGCCCCTATTAAAATACATGTAGATAACTTTGGTGTTTCCAGCCTCTTGTATTTCCATCAAATCTGTTAAGGTTTGGAAATTTTAAAGGTCACTAGGCCTTGCTAATCTTCTGTATCTTTCCTAAATGATGAAAAATCAGACAATGACGACAACAGCCAGGAGAGCCCAGCAGAGAATGGTGAATGAACGTTTAGAGGTCCTGAGTAGAATGAATGCAGCGGATCGCTTTTAAATGATTTTGTATTTGTCCCTGAATCTTTTTGTATGTATTGTTCAATAAAGTTGGCTTGTCTACGTTTTTTTTGTTTAGTTATTTATTGATATGCTGCATATTTAGATGTCGGCACATAGAACTGAAATTGTCTCTCCCTTTGTTGAGAATGATTACCCAAGATTTCCAGGCCAACAAGGATTTCATGTATGCAAGACATACAGCACATTAGACTGATATAAATAACAAATATAAGTGATTGAAAAAAGGTAATTGGTAAAATCCAGTATTGGTTAATAGTTACCGAGTAGGATGTTATTATTATTGAATCAGCTTTCTATTAATGTCATCTCCTCCAGATGGGATTTTGTTTTTACAAGTTCCTGTGTGAAACCACCAGGAGTAGTCAAAGTACGTGTTTTTTAATTGAGTATAGTCGTGAGTAAGTTTCATGTCCAAAGTTAACCACATCGATCAAGAAGACAGTAACAGGCATTTATTTTACAGTAACACAAACTAAAAGTGTGGTTCACTGGATTGTAGTTAAGTTAAAACAGATTTCTACTGTGACATGAAACAAATCAGTTAAGCATGAATTGATCAGAGTTTTCTTTAAAGCAGCTCTAAGTAGCATTTTGATGCTAGTAACAATGTATTAAAAGACTGGAATGTGTCGCTCGTAGTGATAAACAGAGTTATCACTTGCATCCGCACCTCTCCTCAGGTTTGGGTAATTTAGTAATAAGTCATAGCTAAAGAGACCGATGTTTCTCTCAGAAAAAAATGACTGTTGCAAAGTAGAGTAATGCAGGAATTAACCTCCATTAAAACTTCACCAGGTACGCTCGGGCCTTCATGAGGCGTTTGTGGCGACTCTGCAAAGCAGCTCTCTTGGAACCAATGTCCCGGTCCTCCTTCAGCAAGAACTCGAAATTCTCCTTATCCTGAATCATCTGCAGCATCTCCCTCTGCAGCTGGACGGCAGACTGCTGCAACATCTGGTAGCGGATAACCAGCGGTATCTGGTCAGCGAGACGCTGACTGGCAATCTGAAATATAATAGACATATATGAGAAAAGTTCGACAGACAAAAACAGTTGCTGGGAAAAAACAGACCTCTATCTAAACCTGACTCATCGTATTTGTTCATGAACATTAACCCTCAATGAAAACTTACTCTGTAATATGATCTAAGGTGTAAGATCAACTCCTGAAGTGTTGCATGATTATCCATGTAGCACTTAGTACTCTTTTTCATACGTTTTTCTTCCTCCTCGCTCTCCTCTTTCCTCTCACTCAAACTGTTGCTGTAGGTTCTGTCCTGGGAGTAAACCATCGTCTCCATCTTGAACTGGGTTCTCAGCATGGACTCTGCAATGGGTTCTTTTTCTTGCTTTATGGTTTCAATCTTTGCCTGGAAAATTAGATTTTGACATGCAACATGTTACTGACAATGAAGATCAAATTATAAGAATGTCAATATCAAACTTATAGAAGACCTTGGCTGTTTTTATGAGGTTCGGAAATCCAGTGAAGCTACTGCTGGCCAGCTGCAAGAACACCCTCCTAACAGCATCTGGAGGAAATGGAAATGCAGCAGCCTGATTTCCACTGAGGCAAACAGAATGCAGAAAAACACAATGCATTTGTCTTATATTCAATCATTTACCTCCAATATCCTTGAGTTTCTTGACAGCTGGTTCTTCCAGCTGTTTCATCTGCTCACTGACCATGACCTCAAACGTCTTGTAGTTGATGAAGCCCGGTAGTTCTCTTCCACGGTACCTCTCTTCATAGTCCTCCACCTTTTTCTCGATCTTAATGTTAACTATGACACATTAACAGATATTTATTTCTGAGTCCTGCTGATGGACAGCTATACACCAGACAGAAATAAAACACTCACAGTTGTGTCCCGTTTTGTCCAGGCACATGCTCCACTTCCCAAACTCTCTTCTGAGCATAGAAAAGACATTGAGATGGTCTCCACATCTGAGTTCCTCTCCTGCAGCCAGACTGATGGCATCCTGAGTGAACGCTGTTACTTTCTAGACTCCACGTGTGACAGCAGAAACAGCTGTTAACAAGTTGTGCAGAAATAGTGGCTGTGAGTATTTGTGTTGCCTGGTAAATATTACAGAGCATGAGGAAGCTCTCACATCAATCAGGAATGCGAGTCTCTCAGCTGGGTCAGATGGGGGTCCACTGCCATATCTCTCCATCTCTGCCTGTGTTTGTGCCAGTTTCTCCTCGACCTGTTCTTCCAGTCGAGGGAGAGATCTCTGAAAATAACACAGCAGGGGTCAAATGATTGTTACCAAATTTGACAAATCATAATTTATACTATAATTGTAACAAAACAATAATACAAATTCACCTCAATGTGATGCACCAGCTCAATTGTGAGTTTCTCAGCCAGTTTAGGAACTGTGGCAAGGCCTTCATTGTACAGGGTGCTACAGCAGAAATTAACAGCGACTGAGTACATAGTACAGAACCTGTCAACACTTTACCATATACATATTTTGTAGCATTACCCCAAAAACGAACTTACTAGAAATGTGCATGTTCTGTAAAGAAGGTTTTCTCTCTTTCTAATGCTTCAGTCAGAGACACTTTCTCTGTGATCTCCTGCTGACCCCTGCACCTGACGATCATGTAGCCCTTCGTCAGGGGGATGACCTCATTATGAACAATGTCAATCACAGACTCCTCTGCTCCTTTGTCAACCTGATCAGGCTTGGTCAAAATACCTGAAAGAGACAGAGTGAAATAACCGAGAGCTGAGTAACTTCCCCTAGAGCTTGACCAACGTTTTGTAAAACTCCAATGTATTTACCCAAAGTTCTCTCTCCATTGGGATCCACCTCCTGTGCCATCTTCAAGGCCTCTGTGGTTGCAATGTCCACGATACATGGGACAACCACCAGGCTGATGGTTTCTTGTCTTGTGATGAACGTGCGGATCAGTCTCTTTATCTGAAAGTATTGATTCATGTTGTTTTTCAACGATCAACGTTGTTGTGCTTGAGAATGTTTTTATCACATAATGAATGAATATTACAGAACTACATCCACACTACCATGTTTTAGTTTGAAAACCAATCAACTCTGCTAGGAACAAGCCTGGCGTCCACACGGTTATCGGAGTAACTTCAGCTCCACATACATTTACTAAGTTTACAAAGTCTGTTGTTTTTACCCAGATTGAGTTTAAATGTGTTCGGCCGTGTGTGAGAGCGAGGAAAAGAGAGAGGGGGGTTATTAATTTAACTCATTTATAAAATATCGATCATTATGTGATGATCAGTGTTGATATTGTGGCGACAAACAAATTAACTTTGAAACTGTAGCAAGTCAGAGACATCAGCTGAGAGAGAGAGAGAGAGAGAGAGAGAGAGAGAGAGAGAGAGAGAGAGAGAGAGAGACACACATACTTTTCCCTCAGGTTCTGGTATCATAAATAAGCTTCGCAATTCTTTTATATAATCAACCGCTCATAGCAATGAATCTGACCCGGGTCAAATGCGATTACTAGAAGTTTCCACATTAGAATTTAGTCGGAGGAGGCGGAGCGAGGCAAATCTCTGAATTCTCTCTATTCTCTTCTTGAGACGATGATTCACTGACGGAAAAACCCATCAATGATCTGAATGTCTTTAATTTATCATCTAGGGCCGCAAGGCTCCATCTGATTGGCCAAATATATTGACATGCAGAGCGTGAATGCATGGCGCATGAAATATCATTTATTGCAGTTTTGCCATCTTTTGCGATACGTCTATTGCGCACGTTGATATTGCAATGACAATAGATTTTCGATATATTGTGAAGCCCTAGTACAGAGATCGTTTTAGTTTCAAAATACCATTTACGTAGAATGGATGTAGCCTTAAAGTCTATGAGAAGTAATTTCTGAGATGTAGTATCGGGCCAAAGGTTTTAGCCTGGTTCAGCTGGATAATTCAGAGACAACACTCAGGACTCAACAAGAGTTTGTCCCTGTGAGACGTGTTGACAGAGTTTTTGTGGACCCAGAATACCTGGTGTTCAATGTTCTCTGGTTGTCCCAATACAGCCACCCTGGTGATTCCAGGCAGGTCAATGAGCGTCAGGTCTGGAACATCAGGAGAGGCGATCTCCAGGCTGATCAGGTCATCACTGATCCCCACACCGGCCCCAGCCATTTTATCCTGAGCTGGAGAGAAGGGATGTGATATATGACAATAACCGAAGGGCTGGACAAGCCGATGAAAGATGAGACCTTAGAAAATGCAATAGCTCCTTCAATTCTTTGCTGTTATTAGTAACATAAAAAAATGTGGTGTACTGTACCTTCTCGAATCATTTTCTCCACATCTGCAGGGTCATGTATCTCTTCCTCGTAGTCCCTGTAGCTTATCTTTCCGTACCAATCGTCTCCTGATCTCTTTCTCTTCATCTTCAGTTCAAGAGGACATCTTGTCACTATGCCTGAGTTATTAATGAGTGAATAACGAGAGAGGGGTAATGGATAAATTGGGCTTGGTGAAAGTAGGATGCCATCTCAGATGACATAGACACAAATTACTTTTCATTTAGCACAATAATCTGGTCAAAATTTAAATTACCATAGTAAATATAATAAAATAAAAGTTTCCCTTAAAGGGATAGTTCACCAGAAAATGAGCCCTGACATTCAAATTCGACTCGAAACAGAGGCACCATGTTTTTAGCCTCTGATATCCTCCCGCTAGTTACTGCTGCAGTAACTGCAGCTCACTCTCGGGAACTGCAGAAGTGGTCCCCCTTTACTTCAATTGTATTGGATTTGGCTGCAACGCTGTTTATCCCTGAAACTCTTTAAGTATTTTGTGGACACTTCACCCACCTCTCCATTGGCATATTGGTGAGTGGATAATGCAATATCATTGACCTGCAGAACCAGAGAGCCCCTGCCCAGCCCTCGTTCTTGATGTACGCATGCACAAACATGTAAATGGTCGTACGACACCTAATGAATATAGTATAGTAAAAATAAATATAGTGTAGTTAAACAAAGAACAGAATATTCTATATTATTATTTATAGTTTAGGAGTAAGGCTCATGTTTTGGGAACAGATTAAAATTGCTATACTGTAATCTGTACTGGCTTTGTTAAACAGTGCCTTAATGTGTGTGGGTAACTCCTTATGGTTTATCTGAAATCTCCATACAGTACAACCTCTTTTTAATGAGATCAATATCTGGATGTTTGGTTACACTTAAAAGAATATGAGTTGTATGTGACCCCTGATGTGGCAGAGCAACTCTTCAGTGACGGTCCAGGCATCCACAAAAGACACTAACAGTAAGACAACAACACTAAGACACTCCAGGGCCACTTTAAGTGCAATCTGTAATAATCCATAGAGTAAAAAGTATCTATTTTAAATTATCTTAGTTATGCAGGTGCTTTCTACAGTGTTTACAGACATTTATAAAGAATATGTATTTAGGAAAGTGTATTTATGACCTCAACTTGACCTCCATTGTTACCGTTAACTGCTCTTTCTTAATCACATCCCATTACAAACTGACAAAACAGCTCCAATCTCTTGGGCTGTCTGAACTTTTGCACAGTGCTCTCTCTTTTCACTCGAAAATTGTGCAAAAAACAATCGACTAATCTTGCTTAAAATGTTGAAAAGCATTTTCAATTATATGCCTTTTGGAGATCAGTTCATATCCTACTCACTTTACTATTCACAGTAACACAAATTTTGTTAATACTGTTAGTCTTTTCCTCAATGTAGGGGTTAAGGTTGATATTAGTGATGTGTTCTTCCGTGTCGAGGCTTCGAAGCGTGTGTTGAGTAATCCAGGAAGATTTTTGTGAAGCGCGTATCGAGGCTTGTGTTCATGACGTATGTGAGGATGTTCAAAGCCCCCCCTCACATTTTGTGGACTTGGGACTTTATTGTGCGTTTGTTTGCAAAAAAAAGAAACCGCCTGAAACCCAGCACTGTGGATTTATTTTTATTTTTCAATAAAAATAAATAAAATGTTGTCCCTAGTTCACGTGTTACATGTTGTCCCTAGTAACATAAGCACAGTCACAAACCAAGTAACACAAACACATTCACATCACAACCCTCTGCCCAATTTGTTTCCACTTTCCCTTTCGACCCCGCTATTTTATCATAAAGACAGACACCATATTACGTATATACCATTACCATATACGTTCATAATTGATGTATTGGCATCACAAACATCATTCATTCATTTATTCAATTCAAAGCTTCACACACCAAAGCCATGGTGTCATTATAATCACTCTGCCTGTTTTACATTTATTGTCCACTTGATGGCACAGTAGAGCAAATGAAGCACCATGAAGCTTCGGCCCATGAGTGAACCAATTGGATGGAAAGCTTCAATGCTGCATGAAGCTTCATGTCGCCATCACTAGTTGATATTGTGTGTATTATCCTATTCCTTGTTTTTATTTATATTTTTTCCAAAGTGACAATGAACACTTTGCGGACAGGGTGGAAAAACGATTATAACAAGAAGGGTCCCAGTAGAGGTACTGCACCTAAAGTAAAGATTCTTTTGTATTACTTGATTTATATATTATGAATTTATCAAAAATACAATTAAAAAAACTTATTTAACTTAATGTATTTAATCATCTTCTCATCTTCCAAATACAAACAAATCTGACAACAAACAAAGTATGAACTGCAAGGCATTATTCCGGATGAAAAATAGCCCAGTCTGAACTGCTAATCAGCCTTTTACAGTCCCATATCTCTCCAAAATAAAATCTACATTAACCTGTCCAACAAAATGAATGAAAACCAAAGTTAAATTCAAGTACCTTTGATCTTAAAGTAGCCTAGTAGTTGTATCAATGTCTGTATGAAGTCAAAAACTGACTGTAATAAATAAAGAAAGTACAACTCAATAGTATTTCAACAATGTACAGTATATTATTAATTTTCACACCGAACTGGAGGGTACTCTAATAATAATATAATAATAAAATAAAAGTTATTTTCTCGTTTCAAGTAAAATAACGCAAAAATGAAATAAAGTGCTTAATTTTTGAAAAAATAAATAAAAAGATGAAGTTTGACACTACCCATTTCTTCTTAATATATAACTATATTACACATATAAACAAACTCAACAAACATTAACAACCAAACAGCTTTAACTGTTCTCTTTGTTACCACTTTCTCTTGTTCAGTGAAGTAAATTCTAACGCAAGTCGACGTATTTACGTAATCCAGCACCTCGATTACGTCGACGCCTCGCCCCAGGCTTATATGTCTAGGTGTACAATTGTACAGGTACAATAATAACGTGCCCTTTCATGTAATATTGGTTCATGTCCATTGTAAATCCACCAATAAACATGCATAGCCATAAACAACCATTGAATTAAAAAAAAACGAACATTTCCTTATCTACACTCAAACCAATAAACTACATTAAACTGAATTAATACAAGCTTATGAAGTTTATTTGTCCTGAAACGCCCTGCCACTTAGAGAAGGAAACTGAACATCCAACAACTCTGCAGGTCCACGTTTCTCAGATAATGAGTGAATTTAAATGTTTAAGTGAAGTGTGCAGAGTGTGCAGAGTTAAGTTATCCCTTCAAACAAATGCATTATTTTGTGACACATGAGCGAACAATTGTGTAGTTTTCCAGGGAATATACGGCACCTTTTCCTCTTGGCAGGGACACCCCTGACAGCGCCTCCAGCACTGAGCTCTTCCCCGAGCTTTGGTCTCCTATGACGGCGATGGCCGGCAGCGCCAGGTCCTTCTCTACACCCAGAGAGCGGAGCGAGTCGATGAGGTCGATGCAGGGACGCACCTTCTCCTCATACTGTTCGTTCAGACTGTTCATGGTCGGGACTCCTGGTCTGCGGTGGAGACAGAACTAAAGAAGGAATCAGAGACAGCAGCTGGTCGTGCGATGCTGAGAAAGAGAGATGGTGTGGTGCTTCCGTCACATACAGTCTTTCATATATTGGCAGTGAGGCGGAATCAAAATTAGGTTTCGTTTCCTTAACTTTCATAAACCAGCAGCCGATGCAGGATGTTCGTTCACATAGATGGAAATGACCACTCATGATATATTTACTCTGCGTAAATCTGGTCTGTTTAATATGGAAGCCCATTTCCGCCACTGTGTATAAAAATCCTTTATCATAACTATGATTTAGTATCTCATAATTATGAGCTACTGACTGTGGGCGGGGCGCAGCAGAGCAGGGAAGCCGCTCATTAAAGGTCCGGTCGTCCTGTATGTGTCGGAGTCTGTTTCCTCCTCACTTCTCCTCTGACCTGCGCTCACTTTACACTTTAACAACAAACACCAGCACTGATCACAAGTGACTAGGACACGTACAGGACTGACGTCTACTTTGCATTCCCCTGCTTCACACAACACGAGACGTAACGTGACGCGCACAGTCAGGACATCAGGGTTAAAGTGACGGAACGATATGGAGTCATGATCCGTCATCATCGATCGAACGGTTTTGGTTCTGATGCTGCAAAACCTTCTACCTGATGGCATTGGGTCAAACAGTCTGTGGCAGGGGTCCTTCATGATGGAAGGATGTGCAACGTGTTTTGAAAATGGATGGTGGGGAGAGAGACTGTGAGGATCTTCTCAGCTGTCCTTACTATGCATTGTAGGGTCTTCCTTTCTGCTGATTTGCAATTCCCGAACCACACAGTGATGCAGCTGGCCAGGATGCTCTCCACGGTGCCTCTGTAGAAGGTGGTGAGGATGGGTGGTGGTTGATAAATAGTTCATTACTATATTACTATTAATGTCATAAAAACTACCTGACTCGACAGAAACTAGCTTTCAGAAAAATCTGTTTAACGTGGACTTGGACTTTTAGTTTGGTCCATGCACCATCCACTAACATAGAGGAGGTGGGGTTTATAATCTATACCACAACCAGGCACAGGGGGCAATCGAGACACTTTGGCTTCACTTCGGGGAGCTGTCATGTTGTCCATCTTTACCTAAAGTCTATGGCTTGAACATAATGGGCGTTGCCTGGCTTGGGCATTCGGGGGCCAGCCCTGAACATTTTGTGGAAATACTAAAGTACAAGTGCATACATGTTGTGACATTAAAAATAAATATTTGAGATTTACAGTATTTGTGACATTGTGTAGAGTGTGTACACGGAATCTCCTATTGTACCCTCTCATTTATTAGTATATACAACACATTGATGTATGACTGTGTATTAACATCACTGTGTTGATGCTGTCTTGCTCTTAAAGGAGCATACGCTACAGAATGATTGTGGTAGTGATGCACTGCAGCCAATAGATGGCCTCATTATGACAGTAAATGTGTTCCCCTCTGTGCTGAGTTCAGAAATAACACCATTGTTATTACTACTACCACTGCTCTCTACTGACTGTTATTCTAGTTTCAGTTCTGTGTTGAAATATATCAACAACATTTCACAGCCGGGGGAATTTAGTAACTCTGATCTCCTCATGTTTTATCCAGTGCAGGCCATCAAATACCTGGAAAATGAATAACATCAGGTTTCAGTTCAATTCCAAATTTATATGTATCAAAAGTAAAATCACAAGTAAAATAAAAAGGGTATGATAAACATTTAATAAAAAAATCTCTCCACCTTGTTGATTGTCTGCTCCTCCCCGATTGTTTGCACCTGTTCCTCATCACTTAGTGTATTTAGTCTGTGTGTTCCTGTGTCGCGTTGCCAGTTCGTCTTTGTTTCCCCGTGTCTCAAGCGTCCCAGCGATTTCCATGTTAATTAAGTTTCTAGTGATTCCGACCCCGGCCTGTGTAATCGACTCCGCTTTTGCTTCTTCCCTGTCGGTACCTCTGCCTGTTCAACAATTGTCTACCCGTGTACCGAACCTGGACTGGATCTTCACCCAACCCTGCTACTGCCTGACACTCATTGGAATTGTGTGTTTGTTATTGGACTGCCTCACCTGTGTACCGAACCTGGACTGGATCTCCTTCGACTTCTGCTGCTGCCCGACACTTATTGGAATATTGTGTTTGTTACTGGACTGCCACTCCGTGTACCGAAACCATTCAGTAAAAGTTATTCTTTATTGACCCTTTCATTGAAGTCTAACTCCGGGGCTTTCAAAACATCATTGACTGATGGGGCAGGAATTTCTTTTACAGCAACTCTGTGAACGAAGCTCTGACTCATTGTCTTTGCCTATGACGGCTTCAAGTGGGGCTAGTGCTGATGGAGAATCAGGGTCGGTAAAATTTAGCAAAAAAGTTTCATGTCCTTTATTTCTTCTTTCTCTTCAGAGTATGATGCTTTAGCCAAAGTTATCCAGCAGCACCCAGACCGACACGAGACATTAAAGTAAGTCGGCCTGTGTCTTGTTTCATTCAAATATTGTTTCATTTGTTTCATACATCCACTTAGTATGTGGTGATAATAATAATGCATACCTCCCTTTGCTTTGAACACCTACAGACAGTTGGAGGCGCTTGACAAAGAACTCCAGCAACTGTCTCACATCAAGGAGAATGTGGATGATAAGGTAAAAACAAATACAATTATCCTCTCTTCTTTTCTACCTCTCAGTGCCTTCAATCAACAGTAATATTTTACTTAAATTGTTTCAAATCCCTTTTGTCTCACTCAGTTGGAGTTAAGGAAGAAGCAGTTCCACGTGCTACTGAGTACCATACAGGAACTACAGCAGACTCTCGAGAGTGAGTAAACAAGGGCATGCGTTGGTACCATGTTTGTGTTGTCTTTATGTTCTCTATTCTCAGTAGCTGTTGTGCTGTACAACAAACCAGGAAATGTTTAATCTGTGTATTGGAAAAATGAACTAAGTGTGGTTGAAAACTATTTTGTAGTTGGAAAGTAAGTTTTTGCAGCCCTGTCTAAAGACTTTTATGACCTGTATCTACATACATATACAACCTGTCCAAATACTTTATGACCTGAACTGTTTTATGGTCTGAACTGTGTTGACCTGAAAACTGTCAGACCCTTTAGCCACTTATTTACTCTCCAAAGAACTGAATGTATGTCTGCTTATCTCCAAAGGAAACATATGTAAATCAGTTGTCTGTGTTTAGATTCCTCTCTCAACCTGCGCCTACAGAACCAGTCTGAACTGGTTCTGAGAGACAGCCTTAGTCCTCCTATATAAGATCCTTGCATTTGACTGTTCTCCATCTTCATTCTGAGATCCTTGTGACTCTCTGTGTTGATCCTTTCTGCAGAAAGCCCCGATTAAAATACATGTAGATAACTTTGGTGTTTCCAGCCTCTTGTATTTCCATCAAATCTGTTAAGGTTTGGACATTTTAAAGGTCACTAGGCCTTGCTAATCTTCTTTATCTTTCCTAAATGATGAAAAATCAGACAATGACGACAACAGCCAGGAGAGCCCAGCAGAGAATGGTGAATGAACGTTTAGAGGTCCTGAGTAGAATGAATGCAGCGGATCGCTTTTAAATGATTTTGTATTTGTCCCTGAATCTTTTTGTATGTATTGTTCAATAAAGTTGGCTTGTCTACGTTTTTTTTGTTTAGTTATTTATTGATATGCTGCATATTTAGATGTCGGCACATAGAACTGAAATTGTCTCTCCCTTTGTTGAGAATGATTACCCAAGATTTCCAGGCCAACAAGGATTTCATGTATGCAAGACATACAGCACATTAGACTGATATAAATAACAAATATAAGTGATTGAAAAAAGGTAATTGGTAAAATCCAGTATTGGTTAATAGTTACCGAGTAGGATGTTATTATTGAATCAGCTTTCTATTAATGTCATCTCCTCCAGATGGGATTTTGTTTTTACAAGTTCCTGTGTGAAACCACCAGGAGTAGTCAAAGTACGTGTTTTTTAATTGAGTATAGTCGTGAGTAAGTTTCATGTCCAAAGTTAACCACATCGATCAAGAAGACAGTAACAGGCATTTATTTTACAGTAACACAAAGTAAAAGATTGGTTCACTGGATTGTAGTTAAGTTAAAACAGACAGATTTCTACTGTGACATAAAACAAATCAGTTAAGCATGAATTGATCAGAGTTTTCTTTAAAGCAGCTCTAAGTAGCATTTTGATGCTAGTAACAATGTATTAAAAGACTGGAATGTGTCGCTCGTAGTGATAAACAGAGTTATCACTTGCATCCGCACCTCTCCTCAGGTTTGGGTAATTTAGTAATAAGTCATAGCTAAAGAGACCGATGTTTCTCTCAGAAAAAAATGAATACTGAACTTACATTGAAAACTGAAACATAAGTCTGAAAAAAGATAATATTTCTACTTTTGGATGTAAAAATAAGCTGTATACACAATAACAAAATAATCTTTTTTGACAATACATAACTACCAATATTTATTTCAAGACAACAGATTGTCTGAGTACTATTACCTGTAAAAGCAAGTTGTGAAATCCTTTCTTTAAACAAATATGAATGTGTTGCTTTTGGATATGTTTCAAGAATTTAAGTAAATTAAGCAACATTCAAATCCTGTTTAATATATGAAAGGCATCTTTTTCAGTGAATTTCATGACCTTTCCTTGAGTAACAATATAGTGCACATTATAGGACATTAAACCCAACCTGTCCCTTCTACACTTCTTCGAAGACTAATTTGCTGTATTTCTCAAATGACTGTTGCAAAGTAGAGTAATGCAGGAATTAACCTCCATTAAAATTTCACCAGGTACGCTCGGGCCTTCATGAGGCGTTTGTGGCGACTCTGCAAAGCAGCTCTCTTGGAACCAATGTCCCGGTCCTCCTTCAGCAAGAACTCGAAATTCTCCTTATCCTGAATCATCTGCAGCATCTCCCTCTGCAGCTGGACGGCAGACTGCTGCAACATCTGGTAGCGGATAACCAGCGGTATCTGGTCAGCGAGACGCTGACTGGCAATCTGAAATATAATAGACATATATGAGAAAAGTTCGACAGACAAAAACAGTTGCTGGGAAAAAACAGACCTCTATCTAAACCTGACTCATCGTATTTGTTCATGAACATTAACCCTCAATGAAAACTTACTCTGTAATATGATCTAAGGTGTAAGATCAACTCCTGAAGTGTTGCATGATTATCCATGTAGCACTTAGTACTCTTTTTCATACGTTTTTCTTCCTCCTCGCTCTCCTCTTTCCTCTCACTCAAACTGTTGCTGTAGGTTCTGTCCTGGGAGTAAACCATCGTCTCCATCTTGAACTGGGTTCTCAGCATGGACTCTGCAATGGGTTCTTTTTCTTGCTTTATGGTTTCAATCTTTGCCTGGAAAATTAGATTTTGACATGCAACATGTTACTGACAATGAAGATCAAATTATAAGAATGTCAATATCAAACTTATAGAAGACCTTGGCTGTTTTTATGAGGTTCGGAAATCCAGTGAAGCTACTGCTGGCCAGCTGCAAGAACACCCTCCTAACAGCATCTGGAGGAAATGGAAATGCAGCAGCCTGATTTCCACTGAGGCAAACAGAATGCAGAAAAACACAATGCATTTGTCTTATATTCAATCATTTACCTCCAATATCCTTGAGTTTCTTGACAGCTGGTTCTTCCAGCTGTTTCATCTGCTCACTGACCATGACCTCAAACGTCTTGTAGTTGATGAAGCCCGGTAGTTCTCTTCCACGGTACCTCTCTTCATAGTCCTCCACCTTTTTCTCGATCTTAATGTTAACTATGACACATTAACAGATATTTATTTCTGAATCCTGCTGATGGACAGCTATACACCAAACAGAAATAAAACACTCACAGTTGTGTCCCGTTTTGTCCAGGCAATTGCTCCACTTCCTAAACTCTCTTCTGAGCATAGAAAAGACATTGAGATGGTCTCCACATCTGAGTTCCTCTCCTGCAGCCAGACTGATGGCATCCTGAGTGAACGCTGTTACTTTCTAGACTCCACGTGTGACAGCAGAAACAGCTGTTAACAAGTTGTGCAGAAATAGTGGCTGTGAGTATATGTGTTGCCTGGTAAATATTACGGAGCATGAGGAAGCTCTCACATCAATCAGGAATGCGAGTCTCTCAGCTGGGTCAGATGGGGGTCCACTGCCATATCTATCCATCTCTGCCTGTGTTTGTGCCAGTTTCTCCTCGACCTGTTCTTCCAGTCGAGGGAGAGATTTCTGAAAATAACACAGCAGGGGTCAAATGATTGTTACCAAATTTGACAAATCATAATTTATACTATAATTGTAACAAAACAATAATACAAATTCACCTCAATGTGATGCACCAGCTCAATTGTGAGTTTCTCAGCCAGTTTAGGAACTGTGGCAAGGCCTTCATTGTACAGGGTGCTACAGCAGAAATTAACAGCGACTGAGTACATAGTACAGAACCTGTCAACACTTTACCATATACATATTTTGTAGCATTACCCCAAAAACGAACTTACTAGAAATGTGCATGTTCTGTAAAGAAGGTTTTCTCTCTTTCTAATGCTTCAGTCAGAGACACTTTCTCTGTGATCTCCTGCTGACCCCTGCACCTGACGATCATGTAGCCCTTCGTCAGGGGGATGACCTCATTATGAACAATGTCAATCACAGACTCCTCTGCTCCTTTGTCAACCTGATCAGGCTTGGTCAAAATACCTGAAAGAGACAGAGTGAAATAACCGAGAGCTGAGTAACTTCCCCTAGAGCTGGACCAACGTTTTGTAAAACTCCAATGTATTTACCCAAAGTTCTCTCTCCATTGGGATCCACCTCCTGTGCCATCTTCAAGGCCTCTGTGGTTGCAATGTCCACGATACATGGGACAACCACCAGGCTGATGGTTTCTTGTCTTGTGATGAACGTGCGGATCAGGTTCTTTATCTGAAAGTATTGATTCATGTTGTTTTTCAACGAACAACGTTGTTGTGCTTGAGAATGTTTTTATCACATAATGAATGAATATTACAGAACTACATCCACACTACCATGTTTTAGTTTGAAAACCAATCAACTCTGCTAGGAACAAGCCTGGCGTCCACACAGTTATCGGAGTAACTTCAGCTCCACATACATTTACGAAGTTTACAAAGTCTGTTGTTTTTACCCAGATTGAGTTTAAATATGTGTCCGGCCGTGTGTGAGAGCGAGGAAGAGAGAGAGGGGGGTTATTAATTTAACTCATTTATAAAATATCGATCATTATGTGATGATCAGTGTTGATATTGTGGCGACAAACAAATTAACTTTGAAACTGTAGCAAGTCAGAGACATCAGCTGAGAGCGAGAGAGAGAGAGAGAGAGAGAGAGAGAGAGAGAGAGAGAGAGAGACACACATACTTTTCCCTCAGGTTCTGGTATCATAAATAAGCTTCGCAATTCTTTTATATAATCAACCGCTCATAGCAATGAATCTGACCCGGGTCAAATGCGATTACTAGAAGTTTCCACATTAGAATTTAGTCGGAGGAGGCGGAGCGAGGCAAATCTCTGAATTCTCTCTATTCTCTTCTTGAGACAATGATTCACTGACGGAAAAACCCATCAATGATCTGAATGTCTTTAATTTATCATCTAGGGCCGCAAGGCTCCATCTGATTGGCCAAATATATTGACATGCAGAGCGTGAATGCATGGCGCATGAAACATCATTTATTGCAGTTTTGCCATCTTTTGCGATACGTCTATTGCGCACGTTAATATTGCAATGACAATAGATTTTCGATATATTGTGCAGCCCTAGTACAGAGATCGTTTTAGTTTCAAAATACCATTTACGTAGAATGGATGTAGCCTTAAAGTCTATGAGAAGTAATTTCTGAGATGTAGTATCGGGCCAAAGGTTTTAGCCTGGTTCAGCTGGATAATTCAGAGACAACACTCAGGACTCAACAAGAGTTTGTCCCTGTGAGACGTGTTGACAGAGTTTTTGTGGACCCAGAATACCTGGTGTTCAATGTTCTCTGGTTGTCCCAATACAGCCACCCTGGTGATTCCAGGCAGGTCAATGAGCGTCAGGTCTGGAACATCAGGAGAGGCGATCTCCAGGCTGATCAGGTCATCACTGATCCCCACACCGGCCCCAGCCATTTTATCCTGAGCTGGAGAGAAGGGATGTGATATATGACAATAACCGAAGGGCTGGACAAGCCGATGAAAGATGAGACCTTAGAAAATGCAATAGCTCCTTCAATTCTTTGCTGTTATTAGTAACATAAAAAAATGTGGTGTACTGTACCTTCTCGAATCATTTTCTCCACATCTGCAGGGTCAGGTATCTCTTCCTCGTAGTCCCTGTAGCTTATCTTTCCGTACCAATCGTCTCCTGATCTCTTTCTCTTCATCTTCAGTTCAAGAGGACATCTTGTCACTATGCCTGAGTTATTAATGAGTGAATAACGAGAGAGGGGTAATGGATAAATTGGGCTTGGTGAAAGTAGGATGCCATCTCAGATGACATAGACACAAATTACTTTTCATTTAGCACGATAATCTGGTCAAAATTTAAATTACCATAGTAAATATAATAAAATAAAAGTTTCCCTTAAAGGGATAGTTCACCAGAAAATGAGCCCTGACATTCAAATTCGACTCGAAACAGAGGCACCATGTTTTTAGCCTCTGATATCCTCCCGCTAGTTACTGCTGCAGTAACTGCAGCTCACTCTCGGGAACTGCAGAAGTGGTCCCCCTTTACTTCAATTGTATTGGATTTGGCTGCAACGCTGTTTACCCCTGAAACTCTTTAAGTATTTTGTGGACACTTCACCCACCTCTCCATTGGCATATTGGTGAGTGGATAATGCAATATCATTGACCTGCAGAACCAGAGAGCCCCTGCCCAGCCCTCGTTCTTGATGTACGCATGCACAAACATGTAAATGGTCGTACGACACCTAATGAATATAGTATAGTAAAAATAAATATAGTGTAGTTAAACAAAGAACAGAATATTCTATATTATTATTTATAGTTTAGGAGTAAGGCTCATGTTTTGGGAACAGATTAAAATTGCTAGACTGTAATCTGTACTGGCTTTGTTAAACAGTGCCTTAATGTGTGTGGGTAACTCCTTATGGTTTATCTGAAATCTCCGTACAGTACAACCTCTTTTTAATGAGATCAATATCTGGATGTTTGGTTACACTTAAAAGAATATGAGTTGTATGTGACCCCTGATGAGGCAGAGCAACTCTTCAGTGACGGTCCAGGCATCCACAAAAGACACTAACAGTAAGACAACAACACTAAGACACTCCAGGGCCACTTTAAGTGCAATCTGTAATAATCCATAGAGTAAAAAGTATCTATTTTAAATTATCTTAGTTATGCAGGTGCTTTCTACAGTGTTTACAGACATTTATAAAGAATATGTATTTAGGAAAGTGTATTTATGACCTCAACTTGACCTCCATTGTTATCGTTAACTGCTCTTTCTTAATCACATCCCATTACAAACTGACAAAACAGTTCCAATCTCTTGGGCTGTCTGAACTTTTGCACAGTGCTCTCTCTTTTCACTCGAAAATTGTGCAAAAAACAATCGACTAATCTTGCTTCAAATGTTGAAAAGCATTTTCAATTATATGCCTTTTGGAGATCAGTTCATATCCTACTCACTTTACTATTCACAGTAACACAAATTTTGTTAATACTGTTAGTCTTTTCCTCAACGTAGGGGTTAAGGTTGATATTAGTGATGTGTTCTTCCGTGTCGAGGCTTCGAAGCGTGTGTCGAGTAATCCAGGAAGATTTTTGTGAAGCGCGTATCGAGGCTTGTGTTGATGACGTATGTGAGGATGTTCAAAGCCCCCCCTCACATTTTGTGGACTTGGGACTTTATTGTGCGTTTGTTTGCAAAAAAAGGAAACCGCCTGAAACCCAGCACTGTGGATTTATTTTTATTTTTCAATAAAAATAAATAAAATGTTGTCCCTAGTTCACGTGTTACATGTTGTCCCTAGTAACATAAGCACAGTCACAAACCAAGTAACACAAGCACATTCACATCACAACCCTTTGCCCAATTTGTTTCCACTTTCCCTTTCGACCCCGCTATTTTATCATAAAGACAGACACCATATTAATACGTTCATAATTGATGTATTGGCGTCACAAACATCATTCATTCATTTATTCAATTCAAAGCTTCACACACCAAAGCCATGGTGTCATTATAATCACTCTGCCTGTTTTACATTTATTGTCCACTTGATGGCACAGTAGAGCAAATGAAGCACCATGAAGCTTCGGCCCATGAGTGAACCAATTGGATGGAAAGCTTCAATGCTGCATGAAGCTTCATGTCGCCATCACTAGTTGATATTGTGTGTATTATCCTATTCCTTGTTTTTATTTATATTTTTTCCAAAGTGACAATGAACACTTTGCGGACAGGGTGGAAAAACGATTATAACAAGAAGGGTCCCAGTAGAGGTACTGCACCTAAAGTAAAGATTCTTTTGTATTACTTGATTTATATATTATGAATTTATCAAAAATACAATTAAAAAAACTTATTTAACTTAATGTATTTAATCATCTTCTCATCTTCCAAATACAAACAAATCTGACAACAAACAAAGTATGAACTGCAAGGCATTATTCCGGATGAAAAATAGCCCAGTCTGAACTGCTAATCAGCCTTTTACAGTCCCATATCTCTCCAAAATAAAATCTACATTAACCTGTCCAACAAAATGAATGAAAACCAAAGTTAAATTCAAGTACCTTTGATCTTAAAGTAGCCTAGTAGTTGTATCAATGTCTGTATGAAGTCAAAAACTGACTGTAATAAATAAAGAAAGTACAACTCAATAGTATTTCAACAATGTACAGTATATTATTAATTTTCACACCGAACTGGAGGGTACTCTAATAATAATATAATAATAAAATAAAAGTTATTTTCTCGTTTCAAGTAAAATAACGCAAAATAAAATAAAGTGCTTAATTTTTGAAAAAAATAAATAAAAAGATGAAGTTTGACACTACCCATTTCTTCTTAATATATAACTATATTACACATATAAACAAACTCAACAAACATTAACAACCAAACAGCTTTAACTGTTCTCTTTGTTACCACTTTCTCTTGTTCAGTGAAGTAAATTCTAACGCAAGTCGACGTATTTACGTAATCCAGCACCTCGATTATGTCGACGCCTCGAGGCTTATATGTCTAGGTGTACAATTGTACAGGTACAATAATAACGTGCCCTTTCATGTAATATTGGTTTATGTCCATTCTAAATCCACCAATAAACATGCATAGCCATAAACAACCATTGAATTAAAAAAAAACGAACATTTCCTTATCTACACTCAAACCAATAAACTACATTAAACTGAATTAATACAAGCTTATGAAGTTTATTTGTCCTGAAACGCCCTGCCACTTAGAGAAGGAAACTGAACATCCAACAACTCTGCAGGTCCACGTTTCTCAGATAATGAGTGAATTTAAATGTTTAAGTGAAGTGTGCAGAGTGTGCAGAGTTAAGTTATCCCTTCAAACAAATGCATTATTTTGTGACACATGAGCGAACAATTGTGTAGTTTTCCAGGGAATATACGGCACCTTTTCCTCTTGGCAGGGACACCCCTGACAGCGCCTCCAGCACTGAGCTCTTCCCCGAGCTTTGGTCTCCTATGACGGCGATGGCCGGCAGCGCCAGGTCCTTCTCTACACCCAGAGAGCGGAGCGAGTCGATGAGGTCGATGCAGGGACGCACCTTCTCCTCATACTGTTCGTTCAGACTGTTCATGGTCGGGACTCCTGGTCTGCGGTGGAGACAGAACTAAAGAAGGAATCAGAGACAGCAGCTGGTCGTGCGATGCTGAGAAAGAGAGATGGTGTGGTGCTTCCGTCACATACAGTCTTTCATATATTGGCAGTGAGGCGGAATCAAAATTAGGTTTCGTTTCCTTAACTTTCATAAACCAGCAGCCGATGCAGGATGTTCGTTCACATAGATGGAAATGACCACTCATGATATATTTACTCTGCGTAAATCTGGTCTGTTTAATATGGAAGCCCGGGGCGCAGCAGAGCAGGGAAGCCGCTCATTAAAGGTCCGGTCGTCCTGTATGTGTCGGAGTCTGTTTCCTCCTCACTTCCCCTCTGACCTGCGCTCACTTTACACTTTAACAACAAACACCAGCACTGATCACAAGTGACTAGGACACGTACAGGACTGACGTTTACTTTGCATTCCCCTGCTTCACACAACACGAGACGTAACGTGACGCGCACAGTCAGGACATCAGGGTTAAAGTGACGGAACGATATGGAGTCATGATCCGTCATCATCGATTAATAACTAAACACATGTGATTATCAGTTTGTGTGAAGCGGGACAGAGACGAACACACACACAAAAACACACAGAAAAGCACAGTCCCGCAGACAGACCCTGGCATTCACCAACGTCAGGAAGAGTGTTATCTTTTGTTAGGATAGGCTTTGAACTTTTGACATAGGATTATTCAGAAAGTACACATTTTGAGTACGTCATAGTATTTGTGGCAGTAGTCTAACTCGTAGTCCAACAATATCAGTTTCATGAAGAACTTATGGTAAAAAAGCTTTTTATCCTTCATCAAATGTAGCAGAAGAAGTTCATTCTTGTTTTGTGGAGGGAACTTTGACACAGGATTCGTCAAAAACTACACAGTGTCAGTACTTCGAGGAAAAAAACAGCTCCTCGAAACCTCAGAACCGCTTCACAACGATTACCGTAAATGTAAATTTAATTGCGCACGAGAGGCGGCTGCTTGACCGCAGTCTCTCAACCATGGCTTCCCTGCTCTGCTGCGGTCAGAGTAGCAGTAAGGATCTCATAATAATGAGAAACTAAGTCATAATAATGAGATACTAAGTCATAATAATGAGAAACTAAGTCATAATAATGAGATACTAAGTCATAATAATGAGATACTAAGTCATAATAATGAGATACTAAGTCATAATTATGAGATACTAAGTCATAATAATGAGATACTAAGTCATAATAATGATAGTATCTCATAATTATGAGATAGATACAAAGTCATAATTGATCAAAGAATCACAGATGGATGGATTATGTAAATGGTAACTTTGTCAACTATATTTATGTTGCACATTTTAAGCAAAGTCAAAGTTTAGTCAGAATATTGTTTTTATCCTGTTGGACGTTTTTTCCTGTCAGCACATAATGACACCTTCCAAATTTGATCTGGTCAGGTTTGACTGTATATATTATCACCCAATTATGTTTAACATTTTAGTCAACGTCATTCAACTCATTACCACAAGGTTTACACTTGTGCACTACTTGTCTATTAGGAACAATATTTTGGATCATCAAAGGAACTAAACTGTTACTTTAAAGAATATGTCATAATGTTTATATTATATTACCGAGTCAAATTTGACAAGGAGAGAAAATGAAACCTTACTTAGTTCTCATTTCCCTGACTTTCATTTCTCTTCCTTTGTGTTGGAGCTACTTTCACTTTTCATGTGACAGATGCCCAAAGCTTGAGGCCAAGCCTGCATCATGCCCATCTGTACATGATATCATGTAAAATAACGACCAACTGTACTGTCATTGTTATTTTAAAGAAATTAACAAAAAATCCAGTTGGCAAACACAAAAATACTACCAGCAAGACAACATTAATAAAGCATTAACTAATGAATGTATTCATGCTGCAACCAGCATTATGAATGGCTCATGCACATGTAGGTGGATCCTACTGTAGTGGAAAATTCAACTGACCAGTGTCTAAGGTATTGGAAATCCCCCTGACCAGGTGTCTAACTGCTGTGATACTGTCTACCTGACAGGATGGAACCCTTACTTGGTGGTGTCTCACTGCTATGACCTTGATCAACAGGGTGCATGCCCTTATTTGGTGATGTTTTTCTTCCAACTGCTACAGCGGACGGACAGACACAGATGATCTCATGTCTTTCATGTCTTTTTTCATATTATGTTTTATGAAACGCCTCTTTGTATAAGTTCTGGCTTTTGTGAACTTGCGGCCAGTTCCATTTTGAGCACCCGTGCTTGTTGTGTAACCTCTGCAGAGCTTACTATTATAAAGACTCAAAGGCAACTCCAGTCTGAGAATTTCATTATTTCAAATCTCAAGATGAATTTCCATCACAAACTTGGCGTCACGAACAGGATCCCTTGAAAGATCGTCTTGACCCGAGAAGTCTTCGGTGGCTGATCACCCAGGAGAGAAAATCTTCTGCCTCTACCTCCAACAGTTAAGAGAAGAGAGGGCCGAAATAACTTGGGTTCCGGACCTTCTTCACAGGGATCCAAAGACCTCTCTTTGGTCATCTTATATCTGGTGAGATGTTGAAATTCTGATTTTCATGACTGTTTAGATGATTTCTCAAATACAAAATCAAACATAAGAAATAATACATTTAAAGGGTTTTATTTGGAACGGGTGTATTAGTCATTCTCTCTGGATTATTGTGGATTAATGATGTTAATCTGACTCGTCCTTGTGGCAATCATCCTTGTTGATGGCATTTTTCCTGTTTTGCCGGAGAAAGAAACAAGGATTCGTGAAGGCATTTTTCCTGTTTTGCCAGAGAAAGAAACAAGGATTCGTGAAGGCATTTTTCCTGTTTTGCCAGAGAAAGAAACAAGGATTCGTGGAGACGTCCACGTCTTAAATTGAGTGTTCAAGGGAAATTGTGGATGAGTACGATTTCATACACTTAATTGATAAGGATGTAGAAATTGTGGATGAGTACGATTTCATACAGAAAGTCCAAATGGTGGGCTTTATGGTTGCAAGAGTGAGGACGGGAAAGTGTGACATTTTTCTTCCAATATGGTCCAGAGACTTTGCTTTTCCTCATAACAGGTCATTTATTGTCGAAAAAAATAAAACTTTTAAGAGAGAAACAAGAAAAAATAAAAAAATAAATAAAAAAATAAAAAAATAAAAAAATAAAAAAATAAAAAAATAAATCAAGGTCGCAATGTGGAAAGACACATTGCGATAATAAGAAGATAATAAGAAAGTGTCTTGAAATGTGGGAAAAAGAGGCAGAGTGTAGGGACAGAAAACAAACATTTAAACAGATGGCTAAGGTTGATAAGAAGGAAACTGAGAAAGTTGAAAAGAAATCATATAGATCTCTGTATTCTCCATTACAGGGTGTGGCAGTCCTCCCCTCAACGCCTGCCTTCCTCCTCACCTACGACAAAACCCTCCTCCATGATGATGTGCAGAGACCAGACTCCACCAATCAACGATCAGGCCCATCTCAGACTCCACCCACCACTCTCCCAGTCTATGGAGACGGGGCAGCGGAAGGACTGAATGATGACGCCACCTCTTCCTCATCTTTAGGCCCCACTGACTTTGCAAAGATATGTCCGCACTGTGGGGGAGACCTCCGTCTGACTTCACCAGACTGGGATGATGCGGTTAATGCAGCATACGTCAACGCTCTCAACACACTCCTCAACGCCCTGAGGACCGCCTTCCCCAATAAAATTGACATGTCCAAAATAACGGGGTGCAAACAACAACCAGGCGAAACCGTAGGAGATTTCCTCACACGTCTGACCGTCCTGTTTAATCAACACAGAGGCATCCCCATACCTGACACCCTTGGCAACGAGCCAGGGGCTTATGAAACACATCTGAAACAGGCCTTCTTGAATGGTCTGCTCCCCCCACTACGGGCAGACGTAGGCCACACCTGCATCGGGCTTGAGGATGCTCGCTTGACAGAGGTCAGACGTCATGCTGAAAATGCTGAACGTCAACACAAAGAAACCAAAGACAAAGTCAGCAGAAAAAGGATCAACAACTCCAGAAAGCACAGCTAACCATGATGCAGGCTGTGTCTGCCCTGTCAAGGCCACACAGACAAGATAACACTGATAGCAGAGCCAACTTCACTGAACCAGGAAGAGAGGGGCGCGGTCGCGGACGTGGCCGTGGGAGAGGTTTCTCTCGACGACCCCCACTTGCCAGAGATGAGTGTTTAATCTGCAGACAAAAAGGACACTGGGCAAAGAACTGCCCCCAACGGCGAGAGGACGGGGAGACAAGAACTTTCACTGCCGACTGAACTACAGAAAGTGAGGAGAGGCAGACGGGGGGGAGACGACCAATACACCCGCCGAGGATCAGAGAAAGGGAAGTGAAACACAGATACATACATGCCAAAGCAATGAAGAAATCGCTTGCAATTCTAACCGCACATACACACAAAAGCTCCAGCAATGAAGAAATCGCTTGCTAAACTAACCGCACACACACACACACCAGAGCAAACACAACTTTGTGGTTCTTATGTTAAGTACAATAGTGATGCTTTTAAGAAAATGCCTCAACTCGAACTGTGTGTTACCGGTCACAAACTTAATTTCATGGTCGACTCTGGTGCAGGTTATTCTGTGGTTAGGATGTCAGATTTGCCCACATCTCCTGAGATGAGTGGTCGCTTTATATTCTCTCAAGGTGCCAGCGGTGCCAAGGTAAAAGAAAATTTCACAAAACCTCTAAAATGCGCCGCTCAGTTTGACAAACATCCCATAAGGTTTGAACATGATTTTCTGTTGTCTCCCTGTTGCCCAATTAATCTATTAGAAAGAGATTTGATGATTGTGTTAGGCTTCAATTTAGTATCCTCCCCTGATGGAGTGACGGTTACGCACAATTCTTCTTCACAATGTCACAGACCACACATGAGCAGCTGTTTGTATATCAGTGGCAACTTCCTAAAAATGCCTCCACTGATCTTCTCTCCACGTCACACTCTCTCGTCACCCCTTTTTTCTGATTTTATGCACACTGATTCACTGCATTGCACTTCACATGTGACAGACACAGCAGATCACGTTTATGAATCTCTGTTTTTGCCTTTTCCTGATGATTCTCTGAAAAGTGTCCAATATTTTTTGGTCTGGTTCCAGAAGTGCAGCTTCCGTCTCACTCACTGACCATCAGATGGCACTGTTTCGCGTCTCGAATTCCAGCCCTCACATCTCGCTCTCCAAGTCCCATGATGACCAGTGGCAAGACTTAGGCCCATTTGTCAGATCATGCCAGGCTGCCGTTGATTGGCAACCCACAACCACGCCTGACGTAATGTATTCACCCAGTCTGAGTGCATTTGATCTAAAAATGTCTCCAACCTTCTGTTCTCCAGCCACACGCTCATTTGTTGTGACTGAAAATCACCTTCATTCTTATGCAATGTTGTCCAGCCCCTCTGATGTTTCTCCTTTACTTTCAGATCTGCCTTAAACACTGTGGGCAAAGGACAAATAGGATGTGGGCCTCATCAGAAACTGTGATCCAGTCAAAATCACTCCAAAATCTGATTATAGGCCATGTAAACAACAATATCCACTCAGACAGAATGCAGTGGAGGGGATACGTCCTGTTTTTGAATCCTTTTTGCAGGCTGGTGTAATTGTCCCCTGCCCTGATTCAGCGGTCCGCACTCCACTGTTCCCAGTTAAGAAGATCAGAGACAAAGGTCAACCTACTGAGTGGCGGTTTGTGCAGGATCTGAAGGCTGTGAATGATGCTGTAATTGCTTGATCGCATATTGTTCCCGACCCATACACGCTGCTTTCCCAAATTCCGTCTAATGCAGTGTGGTTTTCGGTTGTAGACTTATCCAATGCTTTTTTTTTTTTTGTGTTCCTGTCCACAGGGACAGCCAGTACTGGTTAGCTTTTCATTTTGAAAACAAGGCCTACATGTTCACACGCCTATGTCAAGGCTACTGTGAATCTCCATCATTATACAATCAGGCTCTCAGGAACAGTCTTGAATCCCTCATCCTCATTCTGGGTTCAGTTCTCTTGCAGTATGTTGATG
The DNA here is from genome assembly GCF_009819705.1 of Hippoglossus hippoglossus. Lineage (NCBI taxonomy): Eukaryota > Metazoa > Chordata > Actinopteri > Pleuronectiformes > Pleuronectidae > Hippoglossus > Hippoglossus hippoglossus. Next base: position 21,065,830 of record NC_047155.1, on the reverse strand, counting down.
ATCTACTAGTTGCCAGTCCCACACAGGAGCAATGTGAAACAGATACGATCGCTTTGCTGAGACATCTGGCTCGTGAGGGCCATAATGTCAGCCTCAGCAAACTAGTTTGTTCAACAAACTGTCACATTTCTGGGTCATGTCGTCACCAAAGATGGCAAATCCCTGTCTGATAAGAGAGTAGAAGCTATTGTTAACATGCCTAAACCCTTGACGAAGAAACAACTCATGTCATTCATCGTCACATGCTCTTTCTGTAGAACGTTCATTCCTGACTTTGCTCTTCTTGAAGCCCCTTTAGGTGCTCTGTACCATGGCAAATCACTCACTCCTCACGAACGTGTCGTTTGGACTCACGAGGCAGACGAGGCATTTGTCACACTGAAGAAGACGCTGCAGCAAACTCCCACTCTTGCTCTCCCTAACCCTGACAAACCTTTTGTTCAGGCTGTGGATGAGAGAGACCGCTGCATGACTTCCGTCTTCCTTCAGTCTCATGGTGACAAATATCGCCCTGTCGCCTACTTCTCCGCCGAACTTGATCCGGTGGCAGCTGGCCTTCCACGTTGTTTGCGTGCAGTGGCCGCCTGTGAAAAAAAGCCGTCCTTGCCTCACGAGACATAGTAGGTTACTCTGACTTGACACTCCTTGTTCCTCATGCTGTGTCTCTCATTCTTACAGAACAGAAGACCTCACATCTTTCTGCTGCTCGCTGGTTGCGGTATCACACTGTTCTTCTTGACATGCCCAACATCACAGTGAAACGCTGTTCAACTTTGAACCCAGCCACGCTTCTTCCGCTTCCGGATGACGGGGAAGAACACAACTGTGTGGCTGAACTTCAAGTCCAGTGTTCCCCACGACCTGACCTCTCTGACAAACCTCTTTCTAACTCTGACTTGATTCTGTATGTCGATGGGTCCGCCTCACGTGACCCTGTCTCTGGTACTAACTGTGTTGGTTTTTCTGTTTGTTCAGATAACGAAGTGCTCCTCTCGAGTTCTCTTCCTCATCACCTCTCAGCACAGGCAGCAGAGCTCATCGCACTCACGGAAGCATGCAAATTGGCTACTGGTAAAACACTCACAGTCTACACTGACTCCAGATATGCGTTCGGTGTAACTCATGATTTTGGCGCCCTTTGGCAACACAGAAACTTCCTCACATCGTCTGGTAAAAAGATAGCACACCACGGTCTCATCACAGATCTTCTGTCTGCCATTTTGCATTGTTAAGAGACATTATTCCACAATGGGGAATTCCTAGCAGAATTTCCAGTGACAATGGCAGACACTTCGTAAACGAAGCTGTCAAACAACTCGGTTCTCATCTAACTATGGATGTGCGAACACACTATGCATATCATCCAGCCAGTGGTGGAGCTGTGGAACGAGAGAACGGCACACTCAAAACTAAACTTGCAAAATGCTGTGAAGACACAGGTCTCGCATGGACAACAGTCCTGCCTCTGGTGCTGATGTACATGAGGATGAGAAAACGAACCAGATCTAATCTTTCACTTTATGAGATTCTTTTTGCAACTCCTCCCCACATTGGTGTGGATCCTCCGTCTTCTCCGCTTCCATCCACAGACTTGTGTGATCATGATATGGTGTCCTATTGCTCTGACTTCTTCTCTTTCAGACATCAGGAAACAGGTGGCAAGGGCCCTACCAGGTACTGCTCACAACCCACACAGCAGTGAAAGTTGCTGAAAGAGCCACCTGGATCCACGCCAGCCACTGCAAATGAGTACCAGCTCCATCTGACCAGCTGACGCCTTCAACTCAAAGCACACACACTGATACTTCCACAGGTTGAGAAGCACCAAGAGTGTTGTATGATTAACCACACGAGCGTTCTGCCACAACACAGAAGAAATCTGCCTGACAACTGAGACCATGGACAGGCCATGGCATCCATTTCGACATCCAGGGTTGTGTGGCCTGAGAGGCTCGCTATACGTGTTACTCATGATCTCCTCTATTATTGTTTTGCACATTATTCTGTCTAGATGCACTCCTGTGAAAGTCTCTGATGATCTAACGAACTGTCTTTTCCTACGGTGTCCTCTCAGAACCATCCAGCACATGCAAATTTGACTAGACACAAGAGAAGTGATTCAGGTCCCCTTGATCTGTAACTTATTCCCCATCCCTCCCTACCTGGACACTGACAGCACAGATGGTTCTGATGACGATACTCAATTTTAGGTTTTTTTATGTTATTTTCTCCCCCCAGCTTGCTTATGTGTTTCTTAATGATTTCACAAGACAAAAACAGCTACTGTAATTATCCTTTCAACTTCATATTTTATGATGCTTTAATTTGAAGCTCTGTGAATTTTTAAGGTTGATGTGAGTTACTTTATGAAGTTTGTACATCCTTAATACATTTTTACTTCCTAGCAAGAATTTAAAAAGTTTTTACTGCATATTTTCAACCTTAAATATACTGTATGTTGACATTTAACGTTTTATTACATTTTAATATGAGTTACTTTTGCCAATCTATACAGTATATTAACTTTTGATAATGGTTAATGAGATGATGATGTTGTTTGACCTGATTTCCTTCCATTTTTCATTTCAAATGCTTGCTCAATCACAGGAAAAGAACTTTTTTTTCTTTCCACAAAAACAGCAGCGGCTACCTATTGCACCTCCCCACCATGCATCGTATGTTCTAGAACCTCTCCATGGTCGATGTGACCCTGTCTGTGCGCAAAGTGCCAGGGTTGAAGACTCGTCGATATTCTTCTATGATTATGATGTTGATTATGATGTTTCTTGATTATTTTTCGTTAGTGATCATATTTTTATTGATGATCAAAGGGGGAAGTGTAGTGGAAAATTCAACTGACCAGTGTCTAAGGTATTGGAAATCCCCCTGACCAGGTGTCTAACTGCTGTGATACTGTCTACCTGACAGGATGGAACCCTTACTTGGTGGTGTCTCACTGCTATGACCTTGATCAACAGGATGCATGCCCTTATTTGGTGATGTTTTTCTTCCAACTGCTACAGCGGACGGACTGACACAGATGATCTCATGTCTTTCATGTCTTTTTTCATATTATGTTTTATGAAACGCCTCTTTGTATAAGTTCTGGCTTTTGTGAACTTGCGGCCAGTTCCATTTTGAGCACCCGTGCTTGTTGTGTAACCTCTGCAGAGCTTACTATTATAAAGACTCAAAGGCAACTCCAGTCTGAGAATTTCATTATTTCAAATCTCAAGATGAATTTCCATCACACTACTTTTTAAAATTGTAATGTTTTGTAAGTGGAGAACAAGATCCTCTGTAAACATTCAACTAGAGTGATTAGTGAAAGGGCAGGAAGAGACAAAGACACATGTCATATAACAATGTCAGAAATAGAATGTAGTGCTCACTGACTGAAATTATTGTCAAGTCAAGTCAACTTTTTGTCATTCATCCACATACACAATATATGGCTGAACAAAATGGCGTTAAAGAAGTAGTGCAGTGTTAAACCCAACATATAAAACAAAAACACACGATATATAAAACATAACAAAAATGTAGACACAGGACAGAGCTATAAGGGTTTAAAGAGACTTCTAAAGGATACATAGTATACGTAGTGGTTAATAATAGTATGAAATACCTTATTGACAAGGTCTGTCGAGGTTGGGGTAGTGGTGTGTGTGCGTGTGTTGGGGGGGCACTATGTGGTGGATGGCAGCTGGGTGTTTAAGAGAGTCTGACAGCTTGGGGGAAGAAGATGTTGCAGAACGGTTTTGGTTCTGATGCTGCAAAACCTTCTACCTGATGGCATTGGGTCAAACAGTCTGTGGCAGGGGTTCTGTTTAACGTGGACTTGGACTTTTAGTTTGGTCCATGCGCCATCCACTAACATAGAGAAGGTGGGGTTTATAATCTATACCACAACCAGGCACAGGGGGCAATCGAGACACTTTGGCTTCACTTCGGGGAGCTGTCATGTTGTCCATCTTTACCTAAAGTCTATGGCTTGAACATAATGGGCGTTGCCTGGCTTGGGCATTCGGGGGCCAGCCCTGAACATTTTGTGGAAATACTAAAGTACAAGTGCATACATGTTGTGACATTAAAAATAAATATTTGAGATTTACAGTATTTGTGACATTGTGTAGAGTGTGTACACGGAATCTCCTATTGTACCCTCTCATTTATTAGTATATACAACACATTGATGTATGACTGTGTATTAACATCACTGCTGAAACTCCCCTGCTGAAGTGTCCCATGGACAAATACAGTCATTTAGTCCGGGTGGGAACATTCCTTCTCACCCGCTTCCTCTTTTTCCCCTACACGGAAACACAAACAAACAGACTTTACAATTGATCAGCTGATAAAACTCTTTGCATCATTTAGCGTAATGATGTGAACGTGTACGAGTTGTATGTGAGCATACATACGTCATTTTTACTGGTTGACCACTCAGGGTGAAGCTGATTATGGAGCTGCCTCTCCATCTCAGCTTGGTTGTAATATTTGGCCTGCTGGTCTTTTGACAGGGCCTTCCACTGTGGACACACAACAACACACATGTAACTACATAACAACTTATTAACAGCCACACACAGATCCCACAGTGAATTTGCGACACACAATGCTGGAAAACCTCTGTTTGAATTCACATTTGCTTTTTTTGTCCTGTGACACTAAATTAAAAAAAGAAATTCAGAAGAACAAAACTTGTCAAGATGTGAAAAATCGAAGCTGGAGGAACATTTTTATAATGTTGTCTCAGACGCTGCTTGATGAATGATGGCAGAAAACATGTGAATCTTACTCTCTGTCCAAGGATGGTGTTCACAGAGGCAGAGTCACCGTTTTGTAGCTCGGCCACAACAACGGGCCTCTGCTCCTTCCTGAAGATCATGAAAGCCTTGGGTGGCTTCTTGATATGTGGCTGACTGTAGTACAATGAAGTGAGCTGGATCATGAGTCTGGCTTTGTTTTGGTCTTCCAGTTGAAAGAACTCTGCCACAGATGATGAACCCTGTCAGACGGACTTACTGTGAAATGCGGGTGTACGGAGGAGCATCGTTAGCAGTATCAGGAGCAGTAGGGAGAGCTGTATTGGCTTGAATCCCATCAACAGCCTCTGTATTCCTACATAAACACAATCAGACAGATACATAGATGACCAAACAAGTGTGGTTAAACATACAAACAGAAGCTCACAGTTGTGTGTTAGTTTGAATTCATGTGTGCGATACATACACAAATCCAAAAGGAACGAGTCTCTCCAACATGACTCGAGGCAGACCCACTGTTGGAACCTCGTTGTTGAGGTGCAGACATGGTGAAGATGGAGGGTTTGGTATCTCTGGAAACGTTTCCCCCAACATCTCCAGGGCCACACCCATCTCCTCAAGTGAAGTGGGAGGGTTGAGCGAGTTTTCAAACATTTCCTTCATCACCCTGAAGGCCATGTCCATCACTTCCTTCCACGCCATATCTGACATCATACTTCGGAGGTCTGCCTCAATGTCCATCTTCTGTTGCCCTGTCTGACATGGAGTCACTGCGCTCCTGTGACATTGATAAGAAACTGGTTTTGAGACACTTTCATAGCGTGAAGCATCAGGGATAAAAACACCAAGTGCAAATAAAAATAAAGTTATTATATTGTTATAAACTATATCTACCACCTCACTACATTTCAGAGGGAAATACTGTACATTTTATTGCTTTTACTTGAGCGATAAAGTCACCGCTTACTTCATAGATAAAGTTTTTTAAGGTTGCTCATATAACCCCAAGATACACAAGCTATACAAACCCCTTTTAATGCACAACATGGGAAAAAATGACCCATATTCATTTCCTGTGTTATTTCATTCATGGCTGGGTGTTTCTATGCTATGTTCTCCTATAGTTTATTCTTCCCTTTTCATTCAGGAGAAGGCTTGTTTAAGAGAGGAAGGTTCCTTTGATGACATAGAAGAGGGGTCTTCTTCGTCATCACAGGAGCCTTCCCCTCAAACAAGCCAGTCTCTCTCTCTCTCTCTCTCTCTCTCTCTCTCTCTCCCTCTCTCTCTCCCTCTCGCTCTCTCTCTCTCTCTCTCGCTCTCTCTCAAACTGAAACAGTCTCTGGACCAGGCAGGAAGCACGCTGCACACATTCAAAATCTTTAGGGAGGAATTTTCTAATTTACTTTAATATTTAGACTCACCTTTTTTCATAATAAGTTATTTTTATACACATTACATAGGCTTTTATCCTAATAAATAGACCGTTTTCACTGATTGGTCCATTACTCCCAAAGGATGATGGGATTGTTTTGTAAAAGAATCCCATTACTCCCAAAGGATGATGGGATTGTTTGGTAAAACGTCCCCTTTCTTAAATATTCTCCTCTTATCGGCCACCCAAACTTAAAATTATAAGAAATGTACCATACCAAAACTTACACTTAATTTTGAAAGAAGCTTATCCAAAACCAAAAGACCATCATTGACCCACCGCCAAACCGGTCATGCTGGATAATGTTACAGGCAACATAACGTTCACCACAGCTTCTCCGGACTCTTTCACAACCACCACATGTGCTCCATGTAAGCTGCACTCATCTGTAAAGAGAGCAGGGCGTAGTGGCGAACCTGCCAACTCTGGTGTTCTCTGGTGAATGCCAATTGAGCTGCACGGTGCTGGGCTGTGAGCACAGGTCCCACTAGAGGACATCGGGCCCTCATGCCACCCTCATGGAGTCTGTTTCTAACAATTTGGTCAGAAAGATGCACACCAGTCGCCTGCTGGAGGTCATTTTGTAGTGCTCCTCCTGTTCCTTCTCGCACAAAGGAGCAGATACCGGTCCTGCTGCTGGGTGGATGCCCTTCTACGGCCCTGTCCAGCTCTCCTCATGTAACGGCTGGTCTCTTGGTATCTCCTCCATGCTCTTGAGACTGTGCTAGGAGAAACAGCAAACTTTCTTGCGACTGCACATATGGATGTGTCATCCTGGAGGAGCTGGACTACCTGGGCAACCTGACTCGGCTGCTGGTATCGCTCATACTACCAGTAGTGACAAGGACACCAGCAGAACACAAAACTAGAGAAGAATCAGTCAGAAGTATAAGGAGAGAAAACAATTGTCTGTGGCCACCACATGTAAAACCATTCCCATTTTAGGGGTTGTCTGGCTTTTGCCTCTCCATTGTAACATTTCCACCAAAGCTGGTGAAATTGATTCTCAATCACTTGTTCTTCCTAAATGTACAGTTTGATCCCTGAAGTTTAACTGACTTGGTGTTATACTGTGACCATTAAGTGTTCCCTTCATTTTTTGAGCAGTGTATATAAGATTGAATGTTTTACTTCCAAATATAAAATTACATATGAAGTTGATTAGATGAACGGTTCCCAAGATACGAGATACACAGACAGATTGTTGTGGAAATAGTAGGTAAATGTGGTGTCTCCGCTCCCAATGCAAGTGTCTACTGAAGAAATGAAGCTGAACAGCACATCATGGGATATATGATCATTTGAAACATTTGTAAGTTTCTATCCACATTCAGTTCCCTCTCAAGATCACTTTTATTTCACATCCCATATCGAACTAAATTAAAGCACCTCACCTGACCCAGCTAACTAATCCAACAAATCTGAGACAGCTACACTTTTCATTGACTTAAGGGACAGGAGACATGCAACTACAAAGGAGTTCTTGAACACTGACAAGGTTGTGTACTTAAAGCCCGTCTTTAAAATACTGTAATTTACTGTATCTGATGACCACCAGAGGGAGCCCTCTGTACTTCACATTGTGCCCGACAGAAAAAGCAGCATCACGCCGGGTTCACACAGGACGCGGAAGCGCCGCGCCAAAGAAAGCCAGGCGCCTCCTTTCCGCCCCCCTGTTACTCAATTGTGCCGTTCACATAGGCTGCGATGCGCCGCGCAGCGCCAAGGGCGCCTCGCGCCCTGCACCGATGGTTTCGGCGTCGAGTCTATTTTTTCCGCTTGCCGCGAGCGTATCGCGCCAGGAAACACACTGAAAAATGATTTTAAACGATATAAATGACATATGAAATAATTTATCAAATATGCATTCCCATACTTTGTATTCCCCTTCTGTTGTCCTGGAGTTTTAATTTTCCCAATTTTCACATAATTTTTCATAATTAAAAAAAGGTGCAGTGCGTTTTCCATCACGGAGAGGAGTCGCAGGATGACTGGCGTGGAGAAATGCGCGTCCTGTGTGAACCGCCATGCGGCTGAGCTTCCGCGTCCTGTGTGAACCCTGCATCAGTTTCAGCAGTAACCAACAGGTCAAAGGTCAGACGTCAAAACAAAAAGATCAGAGCAGATAGAGGAGACTAATTATGGACAAATATGTGCATCTTTATTGACATGAATTCCTGTAAATCGTGATCCACAGTAATTATATTTACCCGCAGACATTTATCATGGACGTCAGACTATTATACATACATAAATGTTCACTCTTCTTTATTACACCGATGCAAGCCACATGCTTAGGAGTTCAAAAAACAGGGTTGCACAAGTCATATAAATCTATACAAACAGCAACCGAGGATCACCCATTCTATTTTACAACAATCGCACAAAAGAAATAGCTGTTCAAAAGAATTGTGACTTTGAAGTAAAGAAAAGCTCAGTATTAGCTTCATACAGATGAGCCCACTACTCACTATTCTTTGATTATCACAGTGGTACTGATGTGCTTTTTTGCTGGGCTTTAAAAGTGTAAATGAACACCACTCTAGACATGCTTTAGAGAGGTACGACTTATGTCTATGATTTTACAGTAGGTTGATGATAGCATAGAAAACGGTCACAGTCAGATGTGTAGCAAGAGCGACCACTCGTAAACAGTTGTAAACACTTGTAGACGACACCATTCTTTTCAAATAAAATGACAATGTGATAGCAGATGCAATTAAAAATAAAACAGCAATGGCTGCATCCTGTATTGGTCGTTTCTTGCGCAAATAATGTGTTTTTGCCATTATTGCTTTAGAAACTCCATATTGATGTGTTGACATGTATTTATAACAAATGTAAAAGAACTCTCCCTAAAACAAGTTCTGAATATATATTTAAATTAGAGATACCCATCATTAAAATACAGCTCCTGTTAAAATAACATAATACCGATCAAAATAAACCCAGAGGAATGAGTCTGGGATTTATGGATTTGTAAACTCTCAGAGATAAAATGTATGATTTCTTTTGAAAAGTGTCACGGACAGAGCATAGTAGCACATATACAACATCATGCACTTGAAAAGTTGAAAAGTATTACAAACACAGAGCAGTTTTTCCCTCCACCGCAGAGGGCAAACCAGTTTAAAAAAGTCTCTAAACAGTAAATGTCGATCACCAAGCACAGACAGAAAGTGACACTAATGTGTTTCAAACTACAAGAAATACAACATTCAGCAAACAACACTTCTGAAAGAGGAGCAAAACACGTTGTCTGATAATTTTGTAAAATACCTAATATTACTTATTCTATCTACAGGGTAGTTTGTACTTTGACACCTTTGACACCTTTTTGATGACTGTCTTTTTTTTTTTTTTTTTGCACAGACAGTTTGAGCGGAGAATGAAGGTTTACTCTACTCTTCTCCTCTCCTTTCACCCCTCGATTACCCTGGTTTATAATGCCGAAGTGCCACTTGTGAAACGAAAAGGCTCGACTACATTTGATTGGAGTGCGAGGTGGGACCTCCCACCTGGCTGTACTCAGATGGCTGGCCGAGATCTCCCTGGATGTTATGGCTCCCCGTCTGGTCAAAGCTTCCCTGGTTGTAGGGCTCCTGGTTAAAGGTGCCGGCCTGTTTCTCGGACACCCCGCCTGCCAACCTGGAAGCCCCCTTGTGCCAACCAGTCTCCTTAAAGACAAACCAGATATTTCCAGCCCATAGAACAAAGTTGAGGAACCCAAATACCTGAAGAGAATCAGAACAAGGAAGAGCGATATGAAACACTGGCAGATGAGAAATCTTAGTCAGTGATGCAGACTCTCATTCATTCCAAGCGTTTGGGACGCACATTCTGACATTCTGTAAACATACCACTGAGGTGTTGAGCCCAGACCAGCGCGATCCGTGCACTGAGCCACACCTGTTGGTCTGGTCTTTGCAGGCAGAGATGAGGAGCTGCACCTCATCTGGATCAGTGGCCAGTTTCACATCAGACAGAGCCTTTGCCCAAGCAGATGAACTGACTAGCCACATGAAGGAGAACACCACTGTCACCACAAAGTCCTGATGGCGAGGACGAGAGAGGAGAAAAACGGCAACAATTCCTTTAACAGTCATGTTGTAAAAAGATCCCTGGTCAGAAGCGATTGTATACTCACAATGAGCGGTGCTCGATTGTTCTCGTGGTATTTATTCTTGAAGAAGATGTATACGATGGTCGCCATCAGAGAATACAGGAAGGCAAAGACAGCAATGGTGACGAAGAACTCTGCGGAGGATGAATAGTCTCCAATGAGGAACACGAGTTCCCTCCTCATGCCCTCACACACGGGCGCTTCGAAGGACACCTGGTACAACCTGGCACACACAGAGAAACTTGCAGGGGTCAATTTCAGCTCATAATAAAAATGGTGTACCATTATATGTTTTACCCAAAGTGTTCTTTAAGTTTATTCTCATCAGAAATATCAACAGATTTCAACACTGGAAAGTAAAAATGTCTTATCTGACTCAACAAACACGGCGGGTCAAAAGTCTTATTTTTCAGGCACTTCTCTCCTGAAAACTCAGCTGAGATGTCTCACCAGTAGTTACCTTCTTTACAGATTGCAGACAAAAGGAATTGCTTCCATTGCAAGTCAGTTTACTAATCAAACTTCAGGGAACTGAATGGAATAGATGTTAAATTAAAGAGTCACTTTTACCCAAATCAGAAAAAAGCCTTCTCAAGTGTTGCTTTTAAAGAAAGGATCCGACATACTCCTACATACATTATTTTTAAATTCATTAACTTCCTACATGTTGTCACAGACCTGAGGACCTTAGACTACCAATCTGGAAGTAACCACATTGCTTTCAATTATATTTGCTATGCTGGCACCATTAATATTTATTTAAGTGTAGAAGTTACAAAAAGTTGCTTTATTTGATGCTGAAGTCGCAAACAATAATTTGTCCAAATTGCACAGAAGTATTTATGTTCAAAAAAGCTCTACACACAGCCCTAATCAACAACAACAAATTTGTCGTGCAGGCAAAAAAGACATTGAACACTGACAGAAGACAATTGCTGCATTTACCAATGTGACTGACATCTTCATGTACTGTGTCAGTGCCAGACACAGGTTCATAGTCCTGCCACCACACTTTGAAGACAAATGAAGCCCACTCACCTGAAGGGATAAGCAAAGTCGATGCCGATGCTGAGGTTGCTGCTGGCCTTCTCCATGCAGTCCACACTAACCCGCAGCTGCCCAGAGTATCCCCCACATGTCGCAAAAGCAAAAATGGCAAAAAGCTGCACAAAATAATACAGGAGAAATCAGATACCTGCTACAGTACAAATGGAACTGAGAAGATAGAAGACTTAATGCAAAGCATAGCTATACTGCCACATTATCCACACAAAACATCATATTTTTATGTACACACATTTACACACAACCACTCACGACGAGGTGATACTGTCACAATGTCATCAGACCCACATCTTTCTCCCTCAGCCCCCTTGCATCAGTTTCAACACACTGTTACACACATGACCTCCTTCAGACCAGAGCATCAGCTCTACTGAAACTATTCATCAGAGCATGAGCACAGTGCTGGCTCTCAGCTTAGAGATTTGCTGAGCAGATATTGATCTGACTCATTAGGAGGACAACAGGCCAACAAACTACTCGGATTGAGATTTGTTTTAATGTGATTACCACCCAGTCCATGAGTATTTTACTAGAGACACATACAGTATATCCATAATGTAAAGGCCTTCTTAAACAAGAACAATGGCTGAACCAGAGGAACAAATACAGCAAGTACCATGAACAATTGTTTTTCTAAAGTATAATTTCTATTCAAGTAAATCAAGAAACCAAATGAGTTGGACATCTCAGCCAAAAAGAACAAAAGAAGGTAAAAATCTCCCTAATCTACCGAAAGACAAAAATCCTAACTATGAAATAAAGAAAACTGAAAACTGGATTACTGAAGACCTGCAGCGCAACAAAATCCAACACAAGAGCTCATGCTGGGAGACAAAATAACTAAATTAACGACAGGACTGGGAGCGAAATTCCCAGCGAGGCGTTGTCTTGCACTGTGAGGCAACTGTGGCCTTTCTCACTGCCCCTCAAACCCCCGCCTCTCTCATCAGGTTGATTGATGATGCAGCTCCAAGCCTAAAGAGACACAGAGTCTAATGAAAAACCTGCTTGGCTCTTTTAGAAACAACATTTTTAGTAAAAGATATAATCGTGTTCTTGATACTGTTGTACCACACTGCTGTTTTTTTTAAACTTTACCTAGGGTTTACTGAGTTATTTAAGACCAACTGAAAAGTGTATCATTATCACAGATTATCACAATACTTATAAGTATTATAGTGAGAGGTAATTGTAATGTTTAGGCACCATAAGATGACATCTCCCTGACAAATGTAAATTAAATATTCACTTGACGTTTAGCTCTATCTTGCTCTTCACCACCTCCCTCAGTTGCTCATGTTCACAAGCTAGATGCTGACTGTGTATTCCTGCCGCTGCTTTGGACAGGTCGGCCGAAAAGCCGCTGCCTCCTGCTGCTGTGAACATCACTGAGGACGGAGGGAGTGAACCAGAACTGTTTTTCATCCATCCACAACCACTTAACCTTTGTGGGTTGAGGGTTTGAGGGGTTGGGGTGGAGCCAAACCCAGCGGACATTTTGCGAGAGGCGGGCACAGGTTGGCCAGCATATCTCAGGGCCAACACACAGAGACAAGAAACCATTCACACGCATCTGCATGTCTGCAAACACAGGTAGAACATGCAAACTCCAAACACACAAATACACCAACTGAAACATGGAACCTTCTTGCTGCCCACAGTAAAGGTTCTGGCCCAAACTAAACTAAATGATGAGCTGTAAGAGGCTAAACACGTTGTATAGCTGAGCTAAAAATTTGGTCTATAATTAATGTATAAATATAGATTTAACATCTATATTCATTGCATGAAGGGTTTGACACCTCAAAATAGAGACACAGGCAGCATTCAAATTGTAACTAGAGTGGCAAACAGCGAGGATCAGCAGTCGCACCATTTAAGGACTTTGCTCTTGGCCATCTCAACAATTTCTCTGCTGTGAAGCCAATTTAACACCAACTGATAGTGTTTTGGCCACATCAGCACATGGACTACAAAAGCAGCAGGGAGCGTGTGGGCAGAGCTGAATGAGGACAGAAGGACTCTCTAAAGTTTCTATTTGTGCTCCCTTCGCTGTCACATAGGACTTCAGCAACCAATGTATACTAAGTTATTATAATGACACAAACACACAATCAAAACGCAGTCCTTTACCTGATGTGGACTTCACAGTTTAGCTTTTATTATACACTGTAAATATTTGAAGTGTCGGTTAATGTCAAAAACAGAACATATTGAATAATTGAAGTAGCTCTACATTAGATCCACAAAAAACATGTGAACAAAGTGGAGCAAATAGAACCGTACACATAAAAGAGGGAGAGAGTGTAGAGTTTAATCCAGCTTTTATATGCTATAGGGATTTCAGAAGTATTTTGATTACAAAACACAAACTGGGAGAGACAGCCTGAGGAAACACTGTGTGTGTGTGTGTGTGTGTGTGTGTGTGTGTGTGTGTGTGTGTGTGTGTGTGTGTGTGTGTGTGTGTGTGTGTGTGTGACTAGTATAATGTTTACTTTTCCTAATCTCAGAAGACAAATAAGAAAGATGGACAGAAAAGAAAGAAAATAAGGAGCATAGACAAAAAATCCATATAACTACAGTATAACTGACAAATAACTCAAATATGTCGACAGTGACAGAAAAAAAAAAGAGTGGAGGCTGAGACAGGACTATGTGCAGCTTGGGCCACTTTTCACTTGTGTGCAAAAAAGATAAATATCCTGTTCACATATAAGCATTGAAGTAATAGCTCACTCAAAACGGGACAAGAATATACTTCATGTATTATGGTAAATATGAATTGAAATGATAGAGGCCTTCAAGAGACATCTATATATTCTGAGATTATTTGGAAAAGAAGGAAAAGATCATTTTAAGTACATATAAATATAACTATAAATAAAATGTTGAGTGGTTTAGTTTTCAACAATGAATCATATTTTATAAGATCACAACATGCTTTGTCAAATTAGTAACTATAACAGAATGCAGTGATTCAACATTTCTTTCTGAAATGTGGTGGAATATAAGTATGAAATGGAGAAGTAAAGTTAAATCAGATAAAGTAAATGTACTATTGATAAGCATTGTAATCATACTATTCTTTTAAAATATCTTTAAATGAACAAAGGTGCATATTCTAAAAAAGCATTAAAACGGCACCTTGTTGAAGAAGCTCAGATAAGTTTTATCTTACTTACTTTTCAGTAACTCTTACTCTTCACTAACTGAAGTGGTACAGTAGTTTCCTCACATACACTCGTGCTCAATGATCATGTCATGGATGTGAATGCTACAATTAATGCATATTATTGTGTCATTGATTTAAAGTATACTGGTGTGCTCTCACTCACCACACCTACAGTCCCTACCACTGCTGCCCAGTCCAATATCACTACGGCCTACATCATTATGGATGCTGTGCGATTTCAACTAGATTTTTAACTTGAGGCACCTGATGTATACTTACTGTATTTTCTTTGTCTTTCCCCATAGCTATGCAATCCATCCATATGTGGTTAGGGCTGAGGTTGGGTTAAGGTTGGATGTTAAATGTTGGAGGAAACACAAATAAATCAAGATACAGAAGCAGGGTTTGGTGTCTTGGTATTTTAACTTGACTGGAGCCACAGTCAGGACCATACTCTCTCTCTCTCTTTCTCTGCCCAGTTTTCCATATAAAGCCACTCTTGCCTCAAGAGTTCTCACAAGCATGATCACCATAATCAGACCTGACGCCTGGTTAGCATGAGCCTCCCCTCTCCCCTATTACAGGCAGCTGGATGTGCAGCTTGCCAGCAGCCGGAGGGGACATTTGTCTTCAGCCTCAAAGCCCCCCTCTGCCTCAGGAGGGCGCAATGAGATCGTTCAGCTGTACCCACACTCATCCTGGGAGATGTGTGTGAGCATGTTCTTGAAGTGCGAACAGATAAAAGTGTGAGCATGCCCGGCTCATGCAAGTGTCTACATTCACAGTCTGTGAGGTGTTTGATTCAAATTCATTGCAAATGTGAGGCAGCCAAATGTGTATGTATTTTGTGTGCCGAGTGTGTGAAGCAACACAGCATCGGACAGAATACACAGGACTCACAACTCACAGCATAGCGAATGTAACACTGATACACCACAGATCAATGTGTCAGTGTTATATAACACTGGTAAACATGAGATACAGCTGCTACTTGTGATGTAAACTGCATGCTGATATTTCCATCATGGTGACCATGTATTATACACTCAGCTAATGTATCATTATCATTATTATAAAAGTACAACATAATATTATTACTGGTGCATTCATCTTAAGAATATGACCAGTTGGCTTGATTTTTAATGCTGTTATAATTTGTAGCAAAGTCAAAGATTATTATTTCAACAGATAAATAAATCTGAGGCAACACATAGGTAATTGGGCCAATGACTGATGAAAATATTATAATAATTAAATATTTTCAGTTTTACAAACATTCCTAGAAAAAGTTTTCGAAGTGGTTGCTAGTGCAAACCGAACATTTCCTACGGCTGCAGCTTCATACTAAAAGTCAACAGATTGACTTTTGTTATTAAGTATTCACAGGAAAGGGCAATGCTTTTGTTGGTGAGTTTAGCACAACTGCCGTTCATCAAAAATGTTTCTACAAAACAAGATGGCGTCATTTTTAGCCAGATAAAAAGTCCTCAGCGGGATGCTTGGACGAGACAAGGCATATTACATTGCTGTTGCATGTAGGGTGAATTTGGGTAATCTGGGACATTGGGTAATGTTTGACACCTAAATTTATTTCCTGTTCTACCACAATAGTCGACTTTTACTACAGGTTTAGCATTGACATCATGTAACTGAAATCTCATGATTTCCTGGGGGTAATGTCACAGACAGGAGTGGGGCAAGTGTCAATCAGAAGCTCCCCCTTGGACATAAATTATATGAATAATTTACATTTTCTTAGTCATTTTTTCATGCTTGTCAAAGATTTGTAATATTGAGTTTTGCATGCATAAAGCGAGGTGATTTTGGCTTTTTTAAAGCCTAATACAAGTGTCCCAGATTACAAAGTGACCTGTCCCAGGTTATCAAATATTAAATTAAATAAAACAAGGAATAAAGAACTCAGTGTAAAAAAATAACCAAACAAATATCACAAATCCAGAAATACAAACACAAGGAAAATAAGGTACAAATCCAGGAAAAGTGTATGCTACAGTAAAAGGTCCAAAACGGTCTTTCAACAGTTCACAAGAGTTCAGAGTAAGGTAACATCATAACAGTAAGGAGGAGTTTGCACTTTTCATTTGGTCTGTGTTTTAACAAAAAAATGTGTTTCTCCTGAACCCAATTATTTTAATTTGTATTGAAAAATCCTCTGGTACGACATATTTTCAGGAACTCATCATGGGGCACAATCTGAAAGACACGATCAGATAATTTATCCTATGATGTGTGTCAGATTCAAGTGCAGGGGCTGCTAGTTTTTTTCTGATAATTGTAACCTTCAAAACAAGCTGACACTCTGTTCACAGTTTTAGACAATAGATTACTATAGCACAGTGAAGGGAGATGTTGAACCTGTGACTGCTCACAAGGGTGTTATTGCCAAATTCAAGATGATTCAGATTCAAGCGTTTATTGTCATTGAAAAGCTGCACAATGAAATTTAAGTGCAACTCCTCTCAGTGGTACAAAGAGACAATAACAGTTAAAAGAAAACAAAGATCAAAGATCAAAGATCAAAGATCAAAGATCAAATATCAAAGATGGAGGATATACAAGATGATGCTTTGAGAGGCTGATCTGGGTTACAATGGGCTGAACTAGGTTTGGGTTAATGTATAGGTTCCGCTCAGTTCAAAGCCAAATGCTGTAAATAAACCAATAACTCCGATTCCCACATGCTTCCCACAGCCTCGGGCCTCAGGTGGAGGCTGAATAAAGCTTATCTGTGGCTGTCATTGTGCACAGCTGGAACATCTGCAGGGAAATCCTCACTGGAGTGTTTGTAAGTGATAGGTCACAAACAAACACACAGAGAGGTGCTACACACTCGCACGCTTAACAAATTCAAGTATGCAGCTGAATCACATGCAGCTCACTGTGCATGCAGACTGTAGCATGTGCGTATCTCAACAAACAAATGGTAGAAGAAAAGTGACCAGAATAAATGCTCCCTCCTAATTATCACAAACAGTCTCAGATAAACATCTCTCTCTCTCTCTCTCTCTCTCTCTCTCTCTCTCTCTCTCTCTCTCTCCTGCAGCTGCCTCCTCTCCCTGTGATTTTCGTTTCGGGTTTAGCCCCTCTCACTTCTAGCTAAGGCCTTTGAACAGGAGCGAGCGTGGCATTGTGGAAGGAGGGTGGGTGCTAAGCCCCACGCCCCTGTGTGTTTATCTGCCTCTCCCAGCTGGGCTCCTCGGGGAACAAGAGATACAGAGGGAGAGAGGGAGGGAAGGCAAAAAGAGAGAGGGGGGCAGATACAGGGAGAAATGCAGAAACCGTCTGCAGCGCAAAGAAAGCTCTGAAACATCTCCCTGTTTGCCCTCCTCTCCAACAAACACTGAGGAGCCTGGTGCTCATGTGAAGATCAAAGTTAGCATCCAAACGAAGGTGTATTTGCACTTCAGCCAAATATGTAACAGTACAACTTGTGCTATATGTGTAGTGGCTGTGGATAAGGTTGCAAAGATTCTGTCTAAGATGAAGTTGGAGGCTCGAATGGATGAAGTGGGTTTGTCGATAATGAAACTAATCGTCAAGCTTCTGACTTGATCACCAGCAACCAGATGTACTGTCTGACTCCATTTTGAAAACTAAAACAATCTCCATATCAGCCTTTTAACTCAGCATCAGTAATAATCCTCGTCCAGGATAACAAATCTGAAACTGTACATCACGTGACCCTTCATGTACACTGGGCATGTGCGTGCCGGTGTAAACAGGAAGCAGATTGTAAATGGTAAATAGTCTGTATCTAAATAGAGCTTTTTTGAGTCTTGATGACCACTCAAAGCTCTCGCTATTCACCAATTCACACACAATTATCCAGTGCATCTATGTGCAGCACTTTCTCTATGAGAAGGGGTAATTTGGGGTTCAGTATCTGGCCTAAGGACACTTTGGCATGTGGTTTCTTGATTACAGAAAATACTACAAAGTAAGAGTAGGGATTTCCTTTCTTGGACCGACGATGAGGTGGCCCTGTTACTAATGGTGCGTGGTTACAACGTTTTGCATTCACAGCTGGTAGTCGAGTCATGACTGATGGGGAGATCAGGATGCAAATGTGGGAGACTGCATCATCTTTTCCAACCTTCTCTGTTTATGCCTGTCCTCTGGAGTTTTCAAACAAAAACGGGCCAACAGCATTTCCAAACTTCTCTGTTTTAGGGACTCAAAAACTCTGCAGAAGTGTGGATGGCAGGCGTAAACAGAGCAGGAGTCATACAATTTAAAACTAAAATGTAGAAGAGAGTTTGTAGTCGGTTTGTACTGTCTACCAAGAGTAAAGCCTCCACTGTGAAAAACTGGAAACGAATGGGGTGTAGAAAAAATAATGAACTACAATGTCACTCAGGAGAGCACATACTGTACATCCACCAAGGACTAACAGTCTCTTTAGATTCAATCAATCTCCTAATGTTAAAGACAGTGACAAATCATTCCTGGATCTGCGGAATGAGCAATATAAGTCAGTAAAATATTCAAACTAACAAGAGAAAACGGAGGAGCTGTTCGAACAAGAGGACGTGATAAGAGAAGAGGAAAGCGAACGAGGTAGAGCAGCGAGTGAGGAGGCGAGGATCACGCCAACTGGCAGGTGAGCTAAAAGGTGCATTCACTGATGAGCTGCACTTGACATTTCTGTAAAACCTCCTCGCAGATGCACACACACACATACACACCGTCCACCTGCTCTATTCAAGTCAATAGGAGTCGCTGCAGTGTCAAGTGGCTGCCTCAGGGGGAGAAAAAGGCCTCAGATGATCAGCCCCTCTCTGACTGAGAGAGAGGGAACAATCTCGGACACTCTTTACGAAGACAGAAAATAAGAGACGGATGAAACATGAGAAAGATTGAGAAGGGAGGCATATCTCTTTCAAAGGGCTTATCCTGCGAACTGTAGAATCAAACTACCAAGTTTTTTCGTTGCAGTAACAACAATGTCAAAATTTTGAATTAATATTCTGATATTTTCCAACAAGGCTCAGAATTCAGAGCGAGTCGTCCACTAAGCGGAGGGTCGACGGTTCAATCCCAGTCTCTCCCATTCCCTGTGCCGAATTACCCTAGGGCAAGATACTGAGCCCCAACTTACCTGACGGCTGTGCTGACAGTGTTACATAAATACAGGCCATTTACCATTTAAATACCTTTTAATTACTTCTGCCAAGTTGATCATGTCTTCGTCCCTGTCCATTTGTTTGTGTGTAAAATACTGAGTGCTATAGTTCTTTTCAATAATGATCTTCCTTACTTTGCACTTGCTGCTTTTGTTGAAGAGACAAATATATATTAGATATTAGTTAGCAGAACTACACAAGCCTTGAGTTTCCAAATATATTTAAGGCTGCGATAATTGACCATGTGCTCCATGTGGTAACATTAGCTACCAGCCCAATAACAATCATTAAAAGTCTTACAGGACACTTCTATTATATCTGCTTATTTGTGAAATATATACAGTCACAATGACATTTTAAGTAATAAATGTTTTAGTTTTTGTTGGCCGCAGAGGAATAGGCAGCTGGCTTTGTTAGCTGACAAGTTTCCCCAGAAGTAGATTCCAACACAGTTATTAACAGCAGTTGGTCCAGGAGGCCAGAGTCTGATGCAGAATCAGATAACTCAGAAAATGTATGTTTTGTTTAGGTGTTTAACCGGGTTATGCATTTTCTCAATCTATGACATAGTTTGTGAGCTCAAATTGATCATGACCTATAGGCAGAGTGGCCACAATGATGAGACTCATTAAAAACAATATGGATCTAAAAAAAAGGGACTGAACAGTGGAACCTGACTGGGCTGATAAACATTACATCTCCAATCTGTTTGCATTTGTCATGTGTATTCATGCCTGTGTAGTTATACAGTATTGCCATGTTTTTGTGTGTGTGTATGGCTGCATGTGTGTGTTTGAGTGTTCAAGGACCGAGATGTGAGTTCGAGCTCTGTGTGTGTGTGTGTGTGTGTGTGTGTGTGTGTGTGTGTGTGTGTGTGTGTGTGTGTGTGTGTGTGTGTGTGTGTGTGTGTGTGTGTACGTGAACATGGAGTACAAATACCTCGCTCTCTCCACTCAGGCAGAAGCATTAGACACACACACACACACACACTACATTCAGAGTCTCACCTGCTCTTACTGCTATGGTCTGCTAGTGAGCAAACATGAGCAAGTATATGCCAGTTAGATACAAAACCAAACAACAAGCGGGCATCAGAAATAAAAACAGAGTCAAACGCACATTTCAATTGATCTTTCACATAAAGGAGACTTCGGGGGAAACAACACTGTAAAACTATTTTTTTGTGATTGTTTTGTTTTGCTTTAAAAAAAATTTGAACTGATCACAATGAGAAATGTACACGAGACATTTTAGATTTTAAAATTACCAGAAGATTGAATCTGAACTGTATAACTTCTATGTTACAGCATAAATGCATTAGAGGACACCCTGTCAATCAAAACCCCTAAAACAAAAAGGTTTCTCCTCTACATTAAACAGGTGTGGTTCAGGGGCAGATCACACTGGCCCTGCTGAAATCTGTTTGGCCCTGAAGTGCCCCTGTCCTGTCAGCTGTCTTACCTTTCTTTTTTTTTGAATAAAGTAGTCATTTACAAACAATATTTTATAAAGAATTCGTATTCTCTAACCTTATTAGAAGTGCACAATGCAAATTGTGGCCCCTTATGGCCGCTGATTTAGAAAATCCTAGATCAGCCACTGATCTGGTGATATAGTACTTCAGTGATATTGATCTTGGCTGAAAATCCCACATCTTCACACAAAGAGGTGACATCCTCGAGCCTTCATGTGAAAACTAAAATCAGCAGCTCATTTAGCAGTGGCTAATCCCTCCCTGCACAAGGAGTGCTTTTTGCCCGGTGCAGCCCACATTCATATTTCCCCCTCTCTCTGCTTCTCCCGCTCTGTAAGCTTGACCGACCACAAGCAAGTAGAAACAAATCTCCATGTATTTTTGTGACAGTGCTCCTTCTTAGTGCTCCTCTTCCCCCCATGGGGTTTCCATGTCTGCAAAACTAGGTGACACAGCTGGTACCCGGTCAGGGATAGACACCTCACTTAAAAATTGGGCACACCCAATGGAAACTTAACACAATCCCAACATGTGTGCGTGTGTGTTTCTATAAGGTGATTTACTTATGCTATGATTATAATTCTGTGCAAGAATCTTCATTTTGAGACTTTTATGTCAGATCCTAACTCGCTTCCTAAAGGGAATATCAAGTATGTTTAGTACAGTTCAACCAATACTACTGACTTTGTCCAAGGCTTCTCCTTTATGGTTTCATCTTGTTCTAACAGATGGAAATCACATCCATGTACGGTGTTTTTGTGACAGTTCCAGTTCTACATGCTCTTGTCCATGTACATACTGCCTCTCAACACCTGTTCTCTCCTATGTACTGTGCTTGAAGCCATGCGTGTGTGTGTGCGAATGCGTATGCGTGTGTGTGTGTGTGTGTGTGTGTGTGTGTACGCGTGTTGTCTTATTTGATCAGACATGTCCACCCACAGGAATAGACAGGCTAACCTTTCCCCGTCTGAGTCACAGATGGCGGACCATCATCTCAGGGTTCAGAGGGAGATAGAGGTCCAGCTCTGAACTGATGGGTCAGGAAAGGCCACGTCACATCGAAAGTGTTGGTTGCATATCATACCAGATGTGCAACCAACCCCATCATACCATTACAGGAAAAGATGAGGTTACAGAAACCTCAACAAAGAACCATTATAGCACTTAATGGGCACATTATTCAAATAACAACTAAAATAACAACTCAGAATTCTGTAGTCAAGGTAAATGGACTGTATTTAGGTAGCACTTAGTCTTGTTTGTCTATTTCAGACTCTTCATTCACTCCTGAAAGATATCCATAGAGTCACATTCAGTAGTTCACATGAAATGTGCGACAAATAATAACAAAAAAGGGTGCAAGAGAAAGAATATCCAACCCAGTGGACTGAACAGCTGGCCAATCATGGGTCAAATTGGCTGTAAAATTCACAATGTGTGTGGGAAAGTTAGAAATATGGTCACATACTAATCCAATGTTGGAAAGAAAAGCCATGGCATGTTTTGAGAATTGCAAGACTTATTACCATAGACACAAAACTCCAAAAGCACAAATCACAGTGCATACACGAGAGTACGCAGTTAGCTCCCATGCACAACAGAGCTGAAGTGACAGATAAGACTGTAGACTCCTGCTCGCTGAGAACTGCATGCCCATCATGGGAACGCGCACATCTACAGCTGAAGCTATGACGAGGTCTGTCTGCCTCTGAGGACATTAAATGGAAGACAGAGGTGGTGGGCGTTCTCCAATTGGATAGATTGCAAGCGAGTGAGAGCGACGCAAAGAGCACTGCACACAGTTCTGCAGTGAATCAATGGTGCAAAAATCCCTTGACCTTAGGTGAGAGGCTGGGAACATTCAGAGAAAAAACATTCACACTCAAATTTACAGTCAATTTAGAGTGTCCGTTTAACCTCACCCTAATCTGCAAGTCTTTTGACCATGGGAGGAAGCTGAGTACCCAGAGGAAACCCACACAGACACGGAAAACATGCAAACTCCACACAAAAAGACCCTGGCAAAACGGGGAACATATTAGAATATGGTAGAATATGTTTCTCACAGTTTTAAATAATCAATGAGAAACATTTGCTATAATGTGGAAATATAGATATATTTCCAAATGCATTTTTGGCTAGGGCCATTCGGGGTTGAATGAGTTCCATGAACCACAGCAAACTGCACCTTTGCCCATAAAAGCTTAAATTTCCCCACTCTGTAGTGTCGAACAAATGCTCTATACTGATTTAGTTTTATATAAAAGTCAGCGGTGCTCACGGCTACCTGCCTGACACAGGTGGACAGAGATGTTTGTTTGAATGAATAGTCGAAGCTTCGAAGCCATCTTTTGAATCATTTAAGAGGTGTAGTTTTTTCCCCTCAAGCATCAGCCCTCTTGTCAAAAAGAGATGAGTTATTTCAGATCATTGACCTGACAAGTGCCTTGCGATTGCTGTCAGCAGCTGTCGCCAATCTCTCTGCATCTCCCTCCTTTTATCTATTTTGCTTTGCTGTGTGACTGTGACTGTGTGTGTGTGTGTGTGTGTGTGTGTGTGTGTGTGTGTGTGTGTGTGTGCCTAGCCCCCTGCACTACCATGATTGTGAATATTGTGCAGCCCTTTGTGAAAACCCCTTGTTGCACATTACCAAGGTGATAGGTCAATAAAAAAAAACACAAAATGTGGCAAAGACATGAAAAGAAAGAGAGAGAGATTGTTTTTTTCTAAGAAGAGATAAGAAGAGATACATCTAATTTAACAAATAGCAGTGGATCAAAAATCTATTTCATCTGTGGTGTGTTTCACTCATGTGAGGGTTTGCATAAATACAAACGTAATTCTAGTCTTGCTCGGTTTATAATGTGGTACTGTGATAGTATAGAGGTATTCTTTTTGTGTAACGTTTGAAAATTAGGGTTCCATGCCCAATGTGCATTTGCTTTGTAAAACAAAAGATGTCTGTGCTAATGAGAAAAATATTATATATTTCATGATGAATATAGTAATAAGTCTCACATATTTGCTTTATACAATGGCGTTATAACACAGCACAACAAACAACAACTAAAACATTGTGAATTGTGTGTTGTGATCAGCTGATGATTTATCTTAAGAAGAGTTGCTATTCTGTGGAACTAAAACCAGTCTTAATGATTTAACAGTGGTACAGTCAGTTGCAGGGAGAGAGAACCTCAACCAACAAAGATTCAGTGCAGCTGATACTGATTTAAATAATCTAAGGTTGATTTAATCTAGTGACAGTGGCAATGGTCATTTAATCCAGAGAAAGCAACAGTCAGCGTTGGCTGTCAAGTTGTGTTAATCCAATCGCACCTGTATGATTTAAACATGGCCTTTGCAAACCAACTCAGGTCCAAACTGTGTTGGAAACCCTTGTGACAAATGACCTTCTATTGTGGTACAAGTTCATCTGGTAAACACACAAACAAACTCTCTGCCCACCCCGAGCAAACTAAAGCAGTGTACAGTAGGTACTGAGGATGACATCATAAGACAGTGGGTCAGTCGTGAGTTTTGGATGAGAGTCAGACTCATGTCAGACTCATTGGTTGTGACTCATCAGTCTGAGTTCAGTACAGGAAGCCACAGAGTCGATACAGTGCTTGCTAATTTGCACTGTGTGAGATGATACAACGGCCACGACAATGCTTCAGTGAATAACAAATGCATGTATACTATTTGCATCATGTGCTCAATCAACTGAACAATTTTTGCTCTCTCTCTCTCTCTCTCTCTCCTTCCACCCCTCTCTCAAACACACACACACACACACACACACACACACACACACACACACACACACACACACACACACACACACACAGAGTTTGGGCGCATCTCAAAGGACAGCTTCTGCATGAGTTGGTCCATGGTGGAGAGGAGGAGACCTTACAGCTGTTTGGAGCAGAATATGCCAGCCACTGACAGTGTGCCAAAAGGGGCAAGAACTGCACACACACACACACATACACACAGAGAGAGAGAGAGAGAGAGAGAGAGAGAGAGAGAGAGAGAGAGAGAGAGAATCTCCTGCAGACATGGTTGATTATGAAATTGCCTTGTCCATGTTCAGGCTCAGTCCTGACTGACGCTCTAAGAAACCCACTCGTCTACTGCAACATCCTGACCAACGTTAAAACAACCTTTTTCTTCCATGTTTGTCCACATGACCAGTCAGCCACACAGACGAGGGTTCATTGTTATTAGCAAGGTAAATGTCAATCGTCGCCGGAACAAAAGCCTTTAGTGCTTGGAGCCGTGTAAACAAACCAAACGGACAGACATGTGCTTTTTTTTTTTTGCTGGTGATGTAATGTGGAAAGAGATTCACTGCAGGCCTTTAGGTAATGAAGCATGATTGTTATAAACCCACAATACAGTGTTTTCATGGTTTCACAGACTCTTCAGTCTAAGGTCAGCTGCATGTATCTCAGGCTGTTTGAATGATTATCTTAAAAATAAACAGGGATCAAATGGTTCATATATGGATATATTGCAGGGCAATGTGATATTATGTGAGACTATCAAACACATCATTATATACGCTGCTTTCAGACAGAAACACTGAAGTCTGGACTTTTTCCTGAAATCTTCCGGAGGGGGTGTATGTTAGCACGCAAATGTCCAAGGCAGTTGCTCTGGACTCTTGCTGCCAGCCCCTTAGCAAAATGTCCAGAGAATGTTTCAATGAGCCAGTGTGAGAATTCAGTAGGAAAATGTCCGGAAAAGTACACTGAGTAGATGGGCGTGTTGATGACAGACGCAAAACTGAAAAAAAGAAATCTCAGTGCCTATAATCTCCAAACAGTTAGGATTGAGGGCGGACAGTTTTTTTGGACTACTTCCTGGAAACCCCGCCTGTGTGTGCTGCTCTGTTCGTCAACTCACTCGTCAATCAAACACACACCTACATACTGAAGAGTTCTCCTGATGTCTAGTCTGTTTCTTGGAAATCCCTTGTTATTTTGCCTTCCTTGCCCATAACCACTGTTCCTCCTCTGCTCAGCATCACCTGCCTGCTGTCTATGTTTTCCTGCCACGCTCAGCGAGTACTTCGGCCACATTAACCCTGGAATCAGTCAGCTCAAAGGATTGGTCTCTGTGGGACTCTGGAACCCCCCTGTTGTTTGTATTAAACTTTGCTTGAGAACTTTATGTGAGTGTGAGCCTCTGTGGTTCCACTGTTAGGTCCAACTCTAAACTGAAACCAAACACAAACATCATGTGACAAATATCTTAGTCTTATTACATTCAACAGTGAACGTCCATCATGAAGCCGGCTAGTTAGTTTCAGTGACCGCGTTTACATGGGAACCAATATTCCGACTATTGACCTATTCTGAATAAGATATGATTATGATGCTTTTAATGAGCTGCTAATAGAATATTCCATTCATATTCCCATACTCCCAGCATAGTCGGATTGTGTCTCACATTAATATTACATCCTACAACTTGTTTACACTCAAACCCAGTGCCGCAATGTCAATGTCGAAAAAAATGCTGTGAAAACTACAATATGAGGTTATAATCTGATTAAGACGTATACATATCTACATAATGCAAGTGTTGGAATAGTCCACGTGTCTTAATTAGGTAATTGCTTATTGTGAGTATGATCTTATTCAGGTTATGGTAATGACAAAATGTTGTTCACATGGCAGTGTCTTATTTTCTCACTTCATATAAGAATAATGGTGTCCATGTTAACGCCCATCCAATGTCAGACTGATTACCTTTAAAGTTAAATATAAATACCTGTCATTCACTTCAGCTTGTGTGAATGGTTGCAATGCTAAAATGTTAAAATTAGGTTCTCACATATATTTTTATTTTCATTGCGGGATCATCCAAGCAGGAATACTGCAACTCTGTTTCTAGAAATGGCCCTGCACCTGAGCTCTGTCAGTTGATTGGTGGATCAGTGTGTCACCGGATGTCACAGGACAGTGTGCAGTCATGCTCATACAATCACACATGCTGCCCTCTGCCACACACACACCCACAAACGCACACAACATGAAGACACACAGAGGGAGCTATGACCGAACGTTATCTCCATCATACAGATGGTGCTCTGGATCGTCCGCTTTCTTCTTTGGCTCTGTCCCACAAATATCACAGCAAATCTGGTCATACACACAAAACAGATGCACTCGGGAACTCACCTCACTTACAGACATCTGCCCCATCTCAGCTAAAATGTCACGTGTTTGATGCCAGTGGGTCTGAGTGAGAAGGTTTACTCCCCTTTGCATGCAAAAATAAATAAATCTGCTTTTTTTTTTTTTTCTGGGGCGGAGAGTCTCTGCACATTTGATGGCATTTATAAAAGTGAAGGAGACAAGCACGCACGCACACACACACACACACACACACACACACACACACACACACACACACACACACACACACACACACACACACACACACACACACACACACACACACACACACGCTGACTTGTTTGTACTTCTATCTTAATGAGGACACTCATTGACTTAATACATTCCCTAGTCCCTTGCCCTAACCTTAACCATCCAAACCAAATGCCTAACTCTCACTCTGTGGGTCTATCCTTAAAATGGTCCTCACAAAGATATAAATACAGGGACAGAGGGAGAGATGGAGAGAGAGAGAGAGAGAGAGAGAGAGAGAGAGAGAGAGAGAGAGAGAGAGAGAGAGAGAGAGAACCAAATACCCACTATGGCGAATTTCTCTAAACTCACATCAAAGAAAATCACTTATCTCTTTTTTTCCTCAGGCATCTCTGCACTGTACAATAAACACGAGAGTCCACACACGTCACCCACACAGACAGAGGTAGTAAAGCTTTGATTCAGTCTGAGCGAGGACACCCTGTTCTCACAGTTCATCTCCCTTATATATCATTTCACTCGGGGGGAAAGTAGGACAATATTCTTGGTGGACTGGCACACAAAACGCAGGGGGTTTGGCGCAATAACGCATCCAAAATACCCACAATTGAAAGGCTTCATAGCGGGTTTCCAGTGTCATCTAGTTCCCAGGGAGCTGTGGATCCTTACATAAACCTGAGCCATTTCCTCATGGTGAAGCTGATTGCGGGAATAAGGAGCCCTCACCGTGTGGAAGGCGCACTGACAGCGACATTTACGCGCAAAAGCCAGCAGATGAGATGAACTTTAAATTTCGCCACAGAGGTTCAGGAATTTATCAAGACAAGCACGTAGCCATTCATCACATCATATACGTTATATTATATAATATGATTTCTTCATATATTTACATTGCACAGTGAAGTTATTCCATGCAGAAAAAGGAAAGTTCAACTCACCCATTCCAAAATCCTAATAAATCCCAGAGGTAATTTCAGCACCTGAAACGTCCCCACAGATACAAGCTGCAGGAGACACAGAGGGAGGAAAGCAGCGTTCTCATTTTTATTATCAATTAATGACACGTTGGCCAATTTAGCGCATAATTACGCACATCTCTGCGTCAAAACCACCTTTCATTAGGTTAAATTACGCACCTGATTGGCGGTGTCCATTTCAGCAGGTGGTGACTTCTGTTCCTCACTTGGTTGACTGGATGTAAACAATCTCAAACCAGAAGCCAAGACCAGATTGATGAGGAGACCGCGGCGCGTAACAGACAGGAGGCTCTCGGCTCTCGGCTCTGATTCCGACTCTGAGCGGAGAAAGCCGAGCGCTCTTCGTTTTTCTTCTTCTGGGGGACAGACTTTGCTGTGGACACAGGCTCGGATTGTCTGACGTCTTCATGTTTTTTTCCCAGTTGAGGGAACAAATTTGTCATTTTATTTTTGTATCTGTTTGAGTTTTCAACTTCCAATACATCAGCATGATATTAAGCTAAACTTACTGTGCCTATACCCTATGCTGATGTTTGTCTAACGGCTTTAAGTGTGTTGTTTTAAATCAATAAATCATATGTCAGATCAATTAAGTATTTTTGATAATGAAAATAGTATCCAAATGAACTTCACTTAATCAGATAATATTTACTCTCTTCTTTAATAGAAGAAAAGTCATGTTTATAACTAGAAAACAAACTGAAGTTGTAATTCTTGCTTTAATGTTATACTCTGACAAGAGTGAGAGGACTCCTTGCTCTCTGCTCATGACACAGAAATAAGAAAAAATAGTCATGTCTCAGCGATAAAAAAGGCTTCTCATTGCATTGCACTGACATTTGAAAAAATGTTTCACAATTCTATGGAAGGAATGAGCTAAGATTGTGAACAGAATGTGAAGATTTACAAAGATTATATCACAGATATTTAGCACAGTGTTGCAGAAATCTACCAAAATTAC
This sequence comes from Hippoglossus hippoglossus, assembly GCF_009819705.1. Classification (NCBI taxonomy): domain Eukaryota; kingdom Metazoa; phylum Chordata; class Actinopteri; order Pleuronectiformes; family Pleuronectidae; genus Hippoglossus; species Hippoglossus hippoglossus. Next base: position 21,036,312 of record NC_047155.1, on the reverse strand, counting down.
CATGATAACAAGCTAGCCCCTGTAATACCACTGTGAACCTCAAGAGCTGATAGCTTATCAAACAGATGTATGTTCATGTGTAAAATATTCTGGCAAATTTTGTTTTAATTTGTTATTTAATGCTATAAAACGTGCAAGATGGCGGTAGCCATATCCGTAATATTTCAGCTTTGGTTTTGTAGAATGGGAGGAAGTGGAGACTTGTCATCCATCTATATATAGTCTATGGTTTGGAAACATGTCAACAACATCAATTTCAGGGTGTCCTGAAGAGCTACATGTTACTGAGTATTTACTCAGAACTAGTAGTTCTACTGAATAAGTCACAGCCTCTACCCGCTGGAAACGTGACTCAGTGTGCAGACTAATGCAATCTTTGACAACCAGGAACAAGCCAGGGAGCTACACACACACACACACACACACACACACACACACACACACACACACACACACACACACACACACACACACACACACAGGTAACTTTGTAGGTCACCCTTTGATTGTCTAGTTGCTGTTTTTGTCCAGATGCAATAGAAGCTCAGTCAGTTAGTCATCTAATGAGTTTGTCCAGGCAGAGAGAGAAAGAGAAAGAGAAAGAAAAAGAGAGAGAGAGAGAGAGAGAGAGAGAGAGAGAGAGAGAGAGAGAGAGAGAGAGACTGGATCTCACTGCAGGCAAGATGATAGAGAGCGAGGGGGGCTTCCTTGAGTCTGCTACACTGATGACAATTCCTGTAGAGCCAAGTGCAAACTGCTCTGACAGCGTGACTAATTTTACAGCATCGCCCCTATCGCTTCCTCGTTTATACTCTTTCATTTCCCCCTCTCCCTCTAATACACACACAAGTAAACACACTCCCTGCCTGAAGGGTTCTGTCCATGCGATTAAGGAATCATTGATTTTGATTGGCTAATATTTTCACCATAGGATATCAGGATCAGAGCAGGAAGAACGAGTCTCATGTGCATTTCATCCTTTTACTTAGGATCTTATTCCGATAATGAGCCGAAACACTTTCACTGGATTTCATGGCGGCCTGTCGTTTGACTGTGTGAGATCATGGAAATTTTACGCAGATAATAGACTGTAGAGAAATAAATCTGTGCTATATGGTATGGTGACCTTTTTGGTCAAATTTAAATTGACCTTCAACTTTTTCAATATGAAGAAATGTTAATTCTGCTACCCTAGTATGCCAAACTGATATAACATGATCTTATGAGCATTTAGGAGACTATTGGACTTTTACCAAACAGCAGCTACTATGGGGACATGTGCCAATTACAGGAAAATGAAATGTCAATTGTCACCTCATTTACCACAATTCTTTTGATTCCGTTGCTTTAATCATTGTGGGGTGACCTTTGTGGGGGTAAAATGATTGGTAGCCCAATTTGAGAATCTAGCCTGCGATGCCAGGGGTCAGCATGTCCAGGCTCAACAAGTCCACGTGGTGGTGACTCCATGTTCTTCTCTCAGATCATGGGTCACGGCCTGGCCGCCAGACTGTCGCCAGTGAGCTCCCCTCCAGGTCTGGGTCCAGGAGGGGGCCCCGCTTTCTCCATTCGGGGGGAGGTTTCACCTGTTTCATCAGCATTTCTTTCCATTGGAAGCGTTGCTCCTTCGTGTTGAAAGGCGGCAGTTGAGGTCTTCTGTTAGAGGTCTACCACCACGGCCAACAGGGACAAGACCCTGTGGTAGACCTAGATCTCGCTTGAGTGACAACATATACCATTTGGCTTAAGAAAGCCACAGGATCCCCCAGGAAACGCTGGGAAGCAAGGCTAGGGAGAGGGACACCTGGGATTTCCTTCGTGGGCGGCTACCTCTGCACCCCGAACCCGAGCCCTGATTAGTGGAAGGACAACGGGCTAACGAACGGACAATGTGAGAGAGTCTCAAAGTCAGCAAACTGACTGAGTAACATCAGTAAATGCTATGCAGCAATACATTACTACTCCCCCTCTATGCATATCTCATAGCTTTGACTCACTCTCCTGTCTGTGAATATTTGACTATTTGAAGCACAAGTCACTGTGAACACGCCAATAGTGAAGAGCTGCTGCCACATCTTAATTCATCCTGGTAAATAAAAATCTACAAATAGACACAAAGCACCTGAGATGATGTACCCAATCATCTCTCAACCTTTCTAACTAAAATATTTAAAATAGAGTTTCAAAATATGTACAACCGGTATTTAGCTGCAAAAGCAACTTCCTGTCCATTCCCTGTCACAACATTCAACTGTTACTGTATGTGTATGTGCTGAAGCAACCTCATTTCCTTGCTTGAGGGGGGAAACTGGGAATAACCTGTCACTTACACAGACAGGTGTCAAAATGCATTTCAAGAAACTGAATGGGTACTGCAGACTCAGGCAGGGACACACCTGGGTACAGTAGCTAAAGGCCAGTGTGTGTGTGTGTTTGTGTGGAAAAGACAGCGCACAAGAAGAAATACAGCAGTGGATAATAAGCATGGAGGAAGATGCAGAGTATGGTTGAGGATGCATATTCTTTCTGCAGGACATGCATGCATTTTGGCCCCGAAGCCTCATCACACACATCCCAGGGCAGCAGAGCAACAGTATTGGAGCAATCACCATTCTTCTTCTTCTGGTTAAGCCTCTTTCATATTGTGACACACAGAGGAATTATAGAACAGAGACTAGGTCAGCCACTTATCCATCTCATCCAACAATGCAACACGCCGGGACCCCACAGCAATTACTGCTGAGCTGGAGCTGCTGCCAGAGCATGTCCACATCCTCTGGTGCTGATGCAGTTTCAAATGCAACATTGGTTACAAATGCCTGGTTGCAGAAACGGTAACATATTCCAAAACATCCATGACAAACAGAAATGTAGACTTTTGAATTGTTATAAGCGCATGAAGAGACAAAATAATCCTTAAAATGTTGAGATAAAAAACAACTGTCATTTAGTTGAACGACAACAAAAAATATGTTTGAGGCTCAGGCAAACCTGAATATGCTCTGCTCATTATCCTCAGTTAAATGTCACAGTTGGCCGAATTTGGATGGATTCATATATTTCACACTCGTTCGTTAATTAAACCTATCCTCATACGCCTGTGACGACACAAAGCAATGAAACGTGATTAGATACAGGAACAAAAGACAAGCTTTGGAAATGTTTCTGGGTAAAATGGCATTAGCACTGGTCTCATTCTGCACCGGTTAGACAGCGTACATAATCAGGATTAACTTTAGCATGATAGAGAGTGAGAGGGGGGAGGAGAGAGCATCATGGGAAGAGAGAATTCATCCTCGAAGTCACTTTTAGACAGAGACAGATAGCAACACTGGTGTGGTTGTTGTCATGTGATGAAGACACAGGAAGCACTTTTGTTTCCATAACAAGTGAAGCTGCTTTAGTTCTATCAGTGGCAGCAGGGTTTGCTAACACTCAGACGTCTGTCAGTAGATGATCTGACGGGATGAGGGATGAGAAAAGACCAAACTGCATCCCCAGTGTACACCTGCCACCTACCCCCTCTCCTTCCCCATGGCTGTACATAAGAACTCAAGACCTCTGTATATTTTCTGAGGTGTATGTAATGAAAGTCGCTCAAAAATAACTCTGCTTTCTCTCTCTGCAAAGATATTGAACAACTCCAAGATAACCAACATTCTCATCTGATCACAGGTGTTATTACCCTCGCCAAGGAGGCTATGTTTTCATTTTATGTTTAGACATTTAAGCTAAAAACATGGTGTAAATGACGCCGTTTCGCGACACAAGCAGTATGGAGGCTTTTTTTTACGTTTAAAGAATCTGTCACCAGTTACTACAATTGTATTGGATTTGGCTGCAACGCTGTTTACCCCTAAAAACTGCAAAAGTGTTTTGTGGACTCAAACACTTCACCCATCGCTCCATCGTCATAGTGGTGAGTAGATAATGAGTGCATTTTCATTTTTGGGTGAACTATCCCTTTAAGGGGATGGTAGGGCCTTGGCAGAGGTATGTGCTCTACTGAGTGTCATTCTGCTTTTGTGATTGACCTTACAGTTGTTCCTCAACACGTCGGCTCTCTGATCCTCTTCACACCTGGTATACACATGCGTCTTGGGTCACTCCATGTCTGCACATGCGTCTCCACTGGCCACTTGTAATAGATCTCACATCCTCAGTTTATGTGCCTATAAACAAGAACGTCACATGTGTTTGCAATTCCAAATGTAATGTTGTCTTTATCCAGTCTGACTATGAGAAAGGGAGCGGGTAAAGGAGGGGCTATAGTGAGATTTTACTTTAGTATGTGAGTAAGGTTTATCTAATAGGGTGCCTTTCCCATACGTAAGTCCCAAAGTGCTTCAAATACATAAAATAACCCCTGAAAGTAGTAATACACAATAAATATAGTTAATAGAAAATTGTGAAAACAGAAAGGCAATAAAAATGTCTGCTTCTTAAAAAAATGGCAATTTTAGTGATAAAAAAAGAAAATCAACATGTGACAGCTAATGTTAATGTGGCTTGTTTTGGCACACAGTGCTCCGAGGTGCTGACCAGTTGGAGCAGGTTGTATCTATAAGCATGCAGCTGTGAACATGTTAACAACAGATTTAGGGGAAATTCCAGCCTCACAGAGCTGCAAGTGGCTGTAGACACTAAGTCTCGTTTAAACCCATCTACTTCAAGTCCCTCAAACTTTGTGGAAGTATTAAATAGATGGAAACCACTTTCAATGGCCAAAGGAGCCTGCCTCTTGTCTGAAGACGCATGTAAGGAGAATTTCCAGCTGTTACAGTGGATGCATGTGAAGCAGCTCACTAGAATTGGTAGATTAACAATGAGGAGGACTGGCAATTATGGTTGGTATGCCTGTGCTGTAGATTTTGTCCTCTGTGTTGTAACAGACAGAAGGGTTCTTCTTCACGCTCTCACACTTTGGTGTCTGCTGTTCAGTGAGAACGTGTTCAAGCTCACGAGGGCTTGAATAATTTTCAGTCCAGAGTGAAATGATCACAGCTTGTAGGCAATAACAGCAACTTCATATCCAGTACATAGGCTAATGTATAAAGCACAAGAATGCAGGAATAATTAGGCGTTGACACACACTCTCCTTGGTGTGTAAACATCACCGGTCCATTTTCCTGCCCAGGATCCATTGTCCGTTAGCAGTTGGAGGACTAATGCAAAGGGAAATTAAGGATGATAACAGACTTATGCAATGTGTTGCTAGGCAACTAATCCAGCAGGCACTGGGTAACAGGGGCTGTATTTTGTGACAATGACAGCCAATTATCGGCTGCCTGTACTGTAGTGAATGCTTTCCACTCAGTTCACTGTTTACACATCTCGAATGCTGCAGTGCTGTTGCACAATGTTTACTGGTGCACAGCGTTAACTGGATGTGAACATGAATCACACTTTCGCAGTCTGCATAAAAAAACTAATCCATCCCATGAGCAATGTTCATACCTTCAGGCCGTCGGTCAGAGGGGACTGACGTTACATAACATGCATATAAAGTTCAATATGTGCTGATGTAAATTTTGCCATTGGTAGTTTTTGTGTTCTTACATTATTTTATATGATGAATACGGGGCAGATACAAACCTGTATCATTATAGTATCTGAGGCTCTGACACAATTTCTTTGCACATACCACAATGAACTAATATGTGATTTATAGCGCCCTCTGTAGTCAGTTTAAGAGCCTAACACTTTACATATATATATTTACAGTAGTTGCACAATAGCATCCATTTTACTTTGTCTAACAACGCACTAGAAGTGAGAAATTAAAAAGCACCTGGAAAAAACAATCTGAGGAAGATATTGTGCAGTGAACATTATGAACTCAAACAAAACGAGAAGAGCACTCAGTAGAGTGCATACCTCCACTAAGGGCCAACAGTCCCCTAAAGAAACCACCTTCAAATCCACCAGATCTGATTTTTATTTGGATTTGCACCAAAATGCAAACACTCTAAATATCAGTCATCTAAACATGTTGGATTTGTTCATCAAGGTCAATGAATTACTCTCTGAGAAATCACTGAAAAGGGCAAAACGCCCTATCTCACTATGTTAAAGAAAGTGAAAAAAAAAGAACCTGGATTCAGCCTCTGATGCAGATCCAAAATAACATTTTATTGGATCTTCCCTGACACATACCACATCCTTCCACCAAGTTTGGTGCTGATTAATCCTGTAATTTTGCTGATCCTGCGAACTGACAGAGAGACAGACAAATGAAAATGTATTTTAATCAATACAGATGTGAAAATATACTGATGTATGTATTTTCGTTTCTGTATTTATGCAAGTAAAGCTGCATATATAATCCCATCTTGATTTTGTGAGATCATAAAACTCTAAATCAACATATTCCACGCATTATTGTAGTGATTCAGTCAAAAAAGTTTAAATTCTAAATCCTCCTTTGTTTCCTAAAGACAAAGTAACTGTGTGATCTGTTTTTTTAATAGCTTTTGTTTTAAACAGCCCAAACAGTTAAATAAACATCTTGTACCTATACTACATTGTAAACATATACAAAAACTAAAACAGTTTTCTATTAAATAACCAAGACACACGCATTAAATAGAATGTACATAATTTATTCTTATATGAATGTAATACTAATCAATATTTGACATCTGATAATTAAAAATAGGTCTGCATTTTATTACATTTTAAAGTGCAGTGCTGTATATACAAACTAAAAAATACTATTTTTATAAGCTCTGATGCATCATTGGAAATTGGATATTAAAGGGAAGATCCACACAGACAAAAGCTGCACACCGCTCTTTCATTCATCTTTAATATTCAAGCATTTTGCTCTACAGCTGGCACCCTAATCACTGACATCACTGTGGGTGTCCTCCGTCTGCTGTCAAAGGCTGCACATATGTTGTGACATCGTTAACTGGGGAGCGGTCAGAGAAGCATCACAACACTGATTTTCATCCCTGTGAGTAAATGTATTTCATTGTTTTAAGCAAAACAAATGAACTCTTCTATACAAGACAGATTTAACCAACCAAGAGCAAGGTGGCAACAATAAAGACCACCTGGAGTGCACCCTTTGAACTGGCTATCCTTTGCTTATAAATGTGTTTCACTGCTCCATGTCATTGTCATTCTGCAGAGTTTTCATTGCCAGGCCCCACAGTGTCACGCTGGAGATAAACTGGCCCTCAGTGGACCTGTAGGAGCCACTACTGGTTCTGCCAGAAGATGTAAGCGAACTACAGTGATTGTCCGCAGGAGGATGGTAGGGCCTTCCCCCCAGACCTCTGCCCATCTCCACCGACATATTCCCATTCTCCACATACGGACCGTACACCACCTCCGGAGACAGGTGGTGTTTGCCCAGCTTTGTGTGGTCTGCGGCAGCCAGGGCTGCGCTTTTCTCCTGGTGGTTGGAGGAGAGGAGGTGATGTGGTACCAGGGAGCGGAGCTCTGGAAGGGGGGTGGGGGTGGAAGCTGGGCTGAGTTGCATGCTGGGGGAAGGAGTGTCTATATGTGGTGGTGGCGGCTGTGGTGGTGAAGGAGTAGTTGGTAAGGGTTTGTCGAGCCCTGCGTGGGGCATCATGGTGGAGAAATTCTGCTCACTGGCAGAGGCAGGAGATTTACTGTGGCCGTCAGGTTTAGAGAATGAGGCTGCTCCGTCTGAGCTACACGGCGCCTGCTCAGAGGTGTCTGTGACCGGGCTGTCGTCTGGAGCACCCTTGCAGTGCATGTTGCTGTGTCTCCTCAACATGGCGGAGCGGGTGAAACTCTTGCCACAGGCGTTACAGATATAGGGTTTTTCCCCAGTGTGAGAACGTATGTGACGCTGCAGGTCCCCTGAGCCAACAAAGCACTTCCCTGCATCAAAGATACAAATGAAGTGTAAAACACCTTGCACACTTTAGCTATGGTCCATACAGAGATACTTATTAAGACAAAGTAGGTGGTGAGCCTTACAGGGTGAGTTTAAAATATGCTCTTAATCCTTCTTACTTGAGCCCGACGATACAGATTTTTGGTGGCCGATGCTGATACCGACATTAGAGAGTAAAACAAATTCCCATACCCATATATCACCTGGTATATATATATATATATATATATAAAAGAGAAATTGGCAATGATTCCTAAGATGTCTTATCAATCTCTTATGACAAAGAAATGTCACTGAGGTTTAATATTTGACATTTTAACGATAAACTTTACCATAAATAACTATAAATGAAAAGAAAACACAAATACAAACTAATATATAGAACTTGAATTAAGAAAATAAGTATTTTTTTTCATAAAGTATAAACATAAATGCACATATTTTCTGCATTTTATATTCTGTAAAATCAACACCGATACCAATATATCTGTGAAAAGCTATTATTTTTAAACTCTCAGTTAGAAAAGAAACCTTTTCTGAGAAACCAATTTATTAAGAATCAATAAATGATTGACCCTACTGCAGGAAATGATTAAATATCTGACATTCATATCTGGTGGCCAGAGGTTTCTCATACTGCTTGGAAAAATAAGTTTCAAAAGAATAAATAACTTGAAAAAAATACTACATTTATGTTCCTGTTAAGCTATTTTGACTTTTAACAGACCAGTGTGGGAAAAAAAGATATGCATGAATAAGAAATATGAATAATGGCAAACAGAACAGACTAAGCCATCATACTAACTTAAAGCTTTTGAACAAGGTTATATTTTTCAATACTAAATAAAAGGATTTAATATTTGTAACACAACCACGTCTCTATTAGAACCTGCAAAATCAAGACGTGAAAACCAGTTTCACGCTAGAAACAGACGGCTCCTTACCACATGTGGCACAGCTGTGTGGTTTTTCTCCAGCGTGGCGCGTCTTGTGCTTCAGAAGCTTTCTGTGCGTGTTGAAAGATTTTCCACACTGGTCACACGTGAACGTCTTGTCTGTGGCGTGAGTCCTCTTGTGCTCCTTGAGATTGCTCAAGTTGTTAAACCCTGAGGGATAAACATGTTGAAGAGAGTTTAACACCAATCTCATGAACACAAAATGTGTCGCAGTTTTACAGATATCTGTAAATTATACAAGCTTTTACAAGTTTATGGTTTATCTTGTAAAAAATGAGATGTGTTATGTTGAGAGATGTCACATACCTCGACCACATATATCACAGAGATGTGGCTTCTCTCCTGTGTGGACCACTTTGTGACGGTGGACATCACCTGATGCTGTAAAGCTGAACATCACAGATAAACATTATATTAATGGGGCACTAAGTATCTAAAATATCTATACAGGTGAAATGGAAATGGGGGGAAATGAGAATACAAATGAGAAATGGAGATAAATAGGAGATTTTTTACCTTTTTCCACATAACTCACAGATGTACGGTTTCTCTCCAGAGTGTCGCCGCAAATGAGTCTGTAAATTTCCAGCCTGTAAAAAAATTACGTAAATATCTCAATATAATCTGGGCACCTATGAATAACGTTGCTAAATTAGAATAATACACCAAACTGTACCTGTGAGAAGTATCTCCCACACACATTACACTGGAAGGGCTTCTCGCCTGCAACAACAATAAACTTTGGGTCTAAAAATATTGATACGATAAATCTTACAGAACCGTTGGCTTAAATGATATGTGCTATTTTGTAATTATTAACTGTAAATACCAGTATGTGAGCGCTTGTGCAGTTCCAGGTTGCTTGGGTGCTTAAAAATCTTCCCACACACATCACAACAGTACTGCTTGTGTCCCGTCTGCTGCTGCGGCTTCAGATTTTGCTCGTCTTGGGTCACAGGTGGAGGACTGGGTTGTCGTGGCTCTGTCGCCGTCTCAGGAACCTTCTGCTCGCCTGCAGTAACTTCCTCAGTAGGAGCAGCTGGCGCTTCAGTCTGGACAACAGGCTCCTCTTGATGATTCTCTTTGGGTAAGCTGAGGACGGGCTCGCTGACAGACTCAGCACACATCTCCTCCAAAGCTTTCTGAGACCTCAGGTAGTTGTATTTTTTCAGGTAAACAGCCTTCTTGGGGCGCACTGGCCCGTTGAGCATGGAGTCTGCTGAGTCACAGTTGGGAGCATTTAAATTGTCTGAGGGTGTGAGAGAGGAGACAGGGTTCTTCTCCACTGCCACAGATGTGCTGGGAGGATTAGGCTGAGCTGTGTTTCCTGAGCATACAGGTGTGTTGTTGCCTGCCTGGTTGACCCCGAGCTGACACTGCTGCTCCGCCACCACCACCAAAGGACCTGGGCCTTGATTTGCTGCATTAATTGTCTGAATTGCGCTCTCTTTGAAGTACTGTTTACTGTAGAAGTTACGGAGCTTGTAGCCATGGACTAATTGTTTTTCTATAGGTGCCTGAGTGACGGCAGCTGTGTCATAGTTAGAGCTGCTATTAGGCCCAGAAACTGGCAGCCTTTTGGTGTGGTCCAGGTCATTGCCGAGGCCAGGCCTCTGGGCTTCAGAGGGACAGTGGAGGTCGACATCGTGAGGAAGACTGCTTCCCAAGAGGCAGTCGTGCTCAGAGCTCAGCATGCCTGGGAGGGAAAACGATGGGATCTCCACTGGTGGAGGACAAGGCTTGAGGAAAGCGTTGCACATGCTCTGCACGTTTGGAACCTGTAAGCACTGAGCAATGTCCAGCAGCGCTTGTACGTTATCTTGATTGATGTCGAGGTGGGAGGTGTACATGTAGTCCAATATTTGACCGATGCCACTGACATCCTGGATAACCAAGTTGAACACCTCGTTCTTTTGACTGGGGGAACTTTGGAACAAAGACCTGAAAAAGATCAGACAGTGAAAAGTGGGTATTCACACATATTCACGTGCCAGGAGATTAACTATCTGAGGTGCTCAGACCTGGTATTAACATCCATCCTGAGAAATCCAATCACAAGAGGACAGACTTCACACCTGGAATTAAAATGATTCCTGACTCCTGTGACCACTTGTGATCGGATATAACTTCCCACTCTATATGCAAATAATCATGTAAGTCATTTCTGTTTGTGAACACCAAATGGTTTACTTTTAACCCATTCTGAACGTATAGATGTGTCAGAGCGAGCAATAGATACAGGGAGTGGCTGAATGAATCAATGCGCAGCATGGAGCTTTACTGTGGAATAGGATACTACCCATCATTATGTATCGATTAGAGTTGATATTTTGAAGAAATCAACAGACGGACAATGAGAAGAGTAAAAAATAAGTTGTACTTGTTGTGAAACTGTCACGGTTCATATGTGACTAAGGATGCATTTGCATTCACACAGCTAAAAAATGTGACCACTTCCGAATGTGGTCTGAGAGATCGGGTCTCGGGACTCATTGAGGACAAGTTTGGTGTTCAGACCTGAGCTTTGCAATGACCACTTGTGATTGGATCCCTCAGGGAGGATGTTACCACCAGGTCTGAACGGGGTCATATAAACGCACCTGAAGTAGGAGCTGAAAGCAGCCAGGACATTCTTGTGGGCTTTGAAGCAGACGCCTTTGACCACCAGCATGCAGTCACACAGCAGCCCCTGAATCCTCTGCTCCTGGAGCTGCTGCAGGAGGTACGAGCTGTGGCTGGACACAGTGTCCATGGTCACTTAGCTCCAACTGCTCCATCAAACACACACACACACACACACACACACACACACACACACACACACACACACACACACAGTTATTAATTATCCCTATGATCTACTAGCTGTTGAAATGCAAACTGGTAAAAAAAAAAAAAAGTGATGCAAAGAGTTCTGCTAACATTGTTCCAAAAGTTAGTGTTCACACATATACTATAAATCATACAGTTCATCAACCAGGCAGAAACCTGTGTCTGTGCTATGAGACCACCCATGCAAAAATTGGACGAACGTCCCAAACAGGCGAAACACAAAGCTAAGCTAACAAACTAGCCCCAGGGGTGAGAGATGTGAGTCTGCAGCCTAAACTAAGACCTGTCTCCCCCCACACTGGAAGATTGATCTTGTTCATTCACATCAGTGACACAGATCAGCCCAGACCCGGGTCCAGACCTGTGTTATCGCAGCAGCATTAGGTTTCCACCTCTTATTTGGATGATGGGTCACTTCGCGAGTGCGAGGACTTTGCGTCACTTCCGGGTGCAGCTTCTTTTTCGAGTCGCCGAAACACGAAACGGGGGATGAAAAAAAACTACATAGTGTCGGAGAATGATTGTGTGACATGTTTTAACTTGAAAAGACAACTTGGCTAACCTGCTAAATGAGTCTGTACACAGCCTTTCAGGGAAAGGGTGTTTGGATGGTATTTTACTTCATTGGTCTCAGAACCTTTCTTTGATTGCGTTTGCCCACGGAAGACTATTAATGCGGCCACAGCGTGTCCCCGCCGTCACGTGTGTTTTGGAAAGTTTACGCGGATGGAAGAGAGCAGGGGTGTCACAGTAAATGAGATTTAGAAGCAAAACTAGTTTAAGGCAGCGACTCGTTTATATGTGTCGATAAACCTCCTGCTATTTACAGCTGTTAGCTTAGCGTAACGCTTGTCAGCTTTGGATAACGTTACTCGTCTTTCTGTGGCTAACTTTAGCTAGCCCTGCGGACAGAGCGGTGTCGCATGAGGATCGCACCGGGTTTGTTTTGAGTTTGGATCATCTAGGTCTATTAGTGGTGTTAGAAAATGGTGTTTTTCACCTGTAACGCCTGCGGTGAGTCCCTGAAGAAAGCTCAGGTGGATAAACATGTGAACATGTGCCGGGGCTGCCAGGTCCTGTCCTGCATCGACTGTGGAAAAGATTTCTGGTAACGACCGAGTGTTTCCTGCCTTCCGCCTCTTGCTGTTTACTCGCCACTCGCATTGTTTTGCAGTTTCATTTGTGCTATGTTGTTTCTCTGTGATCAGGGGCGATGACTACAAGAACCACCTTAAATGCGTCAGTGAAAATCAGAAGTATGGAGGCAAAGGCTACGAGGCAAAGGCAAACAAAGGTGATGTGAAGCAGCAGCAGTGGATTCAGGTGAGATGCACAGAAATGATCTCCATCTATCTGATGAAATAATAAAAGTAGTGTTTGTGTCCATGCTTTTTTAAATCTAACTTGAAATTTCTCTTGACTGAAGAAAGTCAACGAGGCCATGGACAAACCTGATATCAGTGCGAAGCTAAAGGACGTGCTCAAACAAGTCAGCGTGTACGACAATGTGCCAAGAAAGAAGGCCAAGTTTCAGGTTAGAGTTTCTTCCAACTGCACCAGCAATTTCTTACTTTATTGAGCACAATGTCTGGGGGTCAGGTGCGTTATTGTGTTCATGTTGTGTCTCCCTCAGAACTGGATGAGGAACAGTCTTAAAATAACCAACACCAGCCTTCACGATGAAGTGTGGAACATCCTTGCTGCAGCCGACAGTGTAAGTTCAGCTGCTTTAAGTTTACTATTGTTGTTGCTTCTATAGCTGATTCCTTGTGCATATTTTTTCTGTCAGCATAGAGTGGGTAAGGTTCACTGAACAAATCCAGTTTAAATGCAACAATTGGCTCTAAAATCAATGTGTGTGTGTGTGTGTGTGTGTGTGTGTGTGTGTGTGTGTGTGTGTGTGTGTATTTTTTTGGCATCAAGGTAATGTCAGATGTTGGTTAATGGTTAAACTCTATTGGAATGACTTTCCAATTTGTAAATTAACATATTTTGCATGCCAGCCATAGTCTCTTTACTGTATTTAAAGATGGTTGGTACGTAGTTTTGACCTGAAGCCATTAGATAAGAAAAAAACATGTACTCCTATGATTTTCCTTCTGCTGTTTGGTGTAATAATTGGTGTGTTTGGAGTCCTTGTCTTCAACATCTAAGTTAATTTTCATTCCAAACCCACAACCTGACAGGCTCCAGAGGTCCCCCAGCAGACTAAAAAAGATGAACCGGCAGCACCCGAAGTCCAGATGCAAACTAATGGGAATGAAGAGCAAAATGGACAGCCAGGTGTTGAGAAGAAAAAGAAGCTGAACAAAAGGGAGCGTAAAGAGGCCCGTCAGCAGAAGAACAGGAAAGCTCCGAAAAACACAGACCAAACAGACACACAAGAGGGAGAGGGAGAGGGAGACCAGACAGGCAAAAATAAGAAAAAGGACAAAAAGAGACAGCGCAGCAATGAAGAAGATGAAGAGCAGAACGGGCACGACGCTGAAAACGAGACGTCCAACAAGAAAATGAAGAGTAAGTTGTCTGTGAAGATTCTCAGTCATCCAGGTCATGGTTATTCAGGAAGGGTTGAAACAAGGGCAACTGGCCTAAAACTTTTCCTATTTCACCTTTCGTCCGAGAGGCTTCTTCGATTAAGTAAAGGGAAACACTGAATCCTGCAACAGAGGACAATAACTGCCTACACCACTTTCCCCTTTCCAGGAGATTTGTAACCATTCCTTGATTAAGACCCCATAGAGGTTTTAGAGGTTAAAGTCCTGGGCTTCCCCAGCACCCAGTCAAAACTGAAGAATTCTTTGGATGAGAGGTGAAACGTTTTCAGTATCTAAAACTAAATCCAGTTGCCCTCAATTCAAGTTTTTTCTGAAGGTTCACACATGATCTGTTAATTTTATTGTCTGCAAATGCTGTATATTGTAAGCAATGTTAACATATAGAGAACATTTACAGATTAAGTTTGAGCCTCCAAATGTAGGTCAAGAAATAAGGTATTAAGGAAACACTCAAATACTAATGTCCATCTGTAAAAATGGGGCACTTTTGATTATGTATTTAAAAAAGTTAATAATTTTGACACATTCCTCCTCTTCAACGGTCTATTTTTGAGTTGAAGTGTAGATTTGTGTATTTCATGATGCACTTACAGCACAACTTTTCTTCCTTCTCTTTCCCAGTTGTTGAAACAGCAGAGTCTGAGGACACTGAGGACCAAAAAGCCCCCAAAGGTAACGTGGTTTGCTTCATGTCTTTGAACAATGCCTTGTTATAGATACATGATGGTGTTAAACAGTGAAGCCACCAGGGGTCAGTGTTGTTGTTTCTTTGTTTGAGAAAATACCCATCAGTGAAAACTCTCCACACTAGAAGACAATTGATGGTTCTGATCATCTTACAGGCAAATTCAACTGGAAAGGGAATATCAAGGCTGTGCTGAAAGACTCAGATGACCAGGAACTTCCAGTGAAGAAACTCAGGAAGAAGGTGAGACGTGTGAGACATGGGTGCATTCTGAAAGTCCAAATAATCTCCTTTCCTAACCACTATTCCTTGACCCCAATGGAATACGTCAAGGAAAGATGTGAAGGAGAAGCTGTAGGAGTCAAGAAGAACCACAGTGCAGAGAAAATCCGGCAGAATTTGTTTTGAGAACCACTTTATTTATAACAGAAGATACACACAAAATGTACGGTACTCTGCTGTAGGCTGTGCACTGACAATTATAACAAAGTTTCCCATTAAAACAAAATAACACGTCCTGAGCAAAGATGTTTTCAGTTCATATAGAGGGAACATTTAAATCATCACTTACAGGAAAGAACAACAAAACAGATTTGATTAAGAATTAAAATTAAACTAACAGGACTGAAATGTAGAAATAATGTGAGGGATATAGGTGGATAAAACCTTGTATAAGTGGAGAGAAAAAATATTGTATCCATTCCACAGTCAAGGGATTGAAATAACTTTTATATTTAATACTGATGAGGATATAGTGAACTATAATTTCAATCAGCTTGTTAATCGCTGTGACTCTTGACTGGACAGATGTGACCGAGAAGAAATCAGGAGCTCATACGATCATGTGAGGATTCACATCATTTTCTTCTGTCATGAGAACATGGGTGTTTCCAGGTGTAAATATAATGTTGCGTTGCTATAAATGTTGCTACCACAAAGAATTGCGGGGCGGCATTTTCTTTCTTTCCCATCCTTTCATAAAGGATTGTTCGATGTTTCCAATGCTAAAGGAGATAACTTGGGAAGCTTTTGCTTATCCTTTTAGAGAATTCGAATAGCTTTTATAATGGCGATCGCTGAAATACTTCCGGGTCATTTCACTCAGTTAGGAAGGTTCCTAAGCAAAATGGACGATTCGAATGCACCCATGGAGGGTTTTACTCTGTGATTATTTGTTTGCATAGCATCCCAGCTAACTTCTAAACCCTGCATGTTCCTCTGAACTTATCTTTTGGTTAAATTTTTTTTTTTGTGGTCTTCACAGATTTTGGCTGCCTACTATTCGTTCACTGCTGATGGAAACTTCAAAACTGAAGAGGAGGTTCTGGCACTATTCAACAAGAAGATCAGTAAAAATCCCACGTTTAGAGTTTTGAAAGACCGAGTTAAACTTGTAAAGTAGACTTGTGTATCTCACACCTCTGGCATGAAATATATGTTGTTCATAGACTTTTACAATTTAAAGGATTTTCTTGTCTGTCATCCTCCTGGGGATGTTTTTATGCAGATGGCATAATCTTGAAGATTAAACCATTTTATAAGTGATAAATGTGTCTTGTTTCTGATTTCAGTGGAGCCGGTCGGCTTTACAAACTATCCCAGAACGCGTCTGTGTTCTTTAACGTATAAAATGACAATTGTGATAGACAATGACTCTCTTCTACATTCCAAGGCCACAGTAAGGCTGGGAAATGGCACCTTATCTGCGGGATTGGATGTTGGAGTGGGGGAAGGGAAACAGGAGAGGTGCACCGAGGTGAATTTGACTCTCACACGGGACGAAGCTAATGCACATTCCTCGGCACCCCGAACGGGGTTCACTTGGCTGTGGACACAGAAGCTCCATAGAAGCAAGATGCTTGGTGTCAGCATCAGGTGAAGTTTTAATGCTGTCTGATTTTCCACCGCTAGAATGAGCAGCCTCTTTACCCTGTGTACACATACACACACACACAGGAGGAGCTACAGGAGGAAATCTGCCCAGCTTTATGAAGCTCTGCTAATCCCAGCAGGTTTAACACTGATGCTCATTCATCACACTGCTTAGCTGTAATTGTATATTAGATACTTTGGGTATTAGTCAAGCTGTTACTCAGGTTTGCTAGTATTAAAATGGTGTTTTCTAGTCCGCCGTGGGACTAATCCAGACCCCACAGGATTCTCAGAAAAACTGAATCTGAGCCTGTCTTCACTGTCGCAAAACGAATCTGGGTCTCCACATCACTGTCTCATTTCTGCCATTAAATATGTCATGATGAACCGTGGCCACTACCTTTTGATATGAAGGGTCAGTTTGATCCTTGAGCATTGAACTTAATGGCAGCCATTATTATTTGAAGAATGTCTTTTCCAAGTTAATCGGTAGGCTACCTGGGATATTAAACACAAAACAGAGGCACTACAGCGTCTGTAAGAAGTTCTGTCTTCGAAAAGAAAAGTTTGATTAATAAGAAAAAAAACACGCTTGCATATTTGCTTGGTGATTGTGTTGTCTGTGTAACCAGTCTACTTGCTACTTGTGGAACTGTTAGCATCAACAATTATTGAATTGAATCAAAAGTGATAAAATTATGTAGCTGGATTTACAGTTTCTCTGTTTGCCATATAGTTACACAACGGTTATCATCCTGCCACTGTTGTCTTGGTTTGTCTCACTTTACTGTTGACTTAACACAACTGAAAGCTTTGTACAGAGTACACCAACTGGGTGCTGCTTGTGCTCTGATCTGGTGGTGATACAAATGACCATGTAGTTCTGCTCCTAAGCACCGGGCGTCGATGGATGAGTTTTATCTGGTGCATCTGCTCTGGAACAAGACCCCGTCCCTGAGTGAAGAGTTACTGATGACTCAGTTGCCTCCACCTGTTTGTGGAGCAGGAGCCACATGTTTCCTTACAGGTGAATACAGAGACCTTAGTCTACCCCATTAATATATACAAATAGTCCAATATCATTATTTTTTTCATCATTACAGGACTGTTATATTACTTTACATTTGTAGTCTACCTAATAAACTGGCATAAAAGCGATCAGCTGTTTAGCTGCTGACAAGTGAGGGATCAACCTCCGCTTGAAGTATTATTCACTTTTCTTTACCACACACATCTTGCCTTTACTTGGAAAGTTTTTAATTGGGAGTGAAATGGGACAAAGGTATCGGCAGTGTCAGATTCTTGCCAGCACTGTGTAAAGGTAGACGTTCAAGATAAACTCTGGAATGGAGCCAGCTACTATGCATTCTACAAAGTTGATGAGGAATGGGAGCAAATAGACTTGGTCAGACCTCTTTTTTTGTGCAAATATCCTCAGTTACCCTTTTAAGCTTATATAAATTTCCCCAGCCTGGTGGTACAGTTTTTTTATGCTGGTGGTATCAAGATGATTCTTTAGGAGGAAGGAGAAAAACTCATTAACTGTTGGAACCTGATTGAAATGGATTTTTGGGGCAGATACCAATATATCATCTGACATATATGTTAAAAAATGCCAATGATTAATGTCAATATCAAACCCCCATGACAAAGACATGTAACTGAGGCTTTATATTTTACAGTTTAACCATAAACTTCATGATAAATAACCACATAATTATGAAACACAAATAAGACCAAACATATAGAACCCTAATTTTTATAATGCTTTCATGTCAGTGCATATAAGCATATAAACAGTAAGCCAATAAAATATATTATCGACCATGCCTTAATCGAATATGTTCAACCTACTAGTTACTGTCTTGGTTATTTATCTCAAGTGACTGTATTTAACATGGTTTTGTATTTTAAAACAAAACCATGATTAGGATACTCGTACTAACAACAGTCCCCTTTGTTTGATGTAGCAATAATTTATTATTCTGATACTGACAAATTTAAAGGTATAATAAATTCTATACTGTTAATGCGATGGAGTTTAATTTTTGTTTTAAATAATAGTTTAATATATTTAATATACAAGTTTTGCATCTATACATATAATGTAAATGGAGGAAAACTGAACATTGTTTTCTATAATGAACCTGTCAGTTTGATTTACTTATTTTTACAGGTAATAAATATAGATTTGCACCAAATGATTGGAAATAATTGAAAATATGCTTAGATTTCAATACATACTGTGAACTAAAACTTTGTGTAGACCTCCCCTTTACATTTTAATATAACTATGACCTATTGTTTGTTTAACCTTTAATCTTGATACATGTAATAAATAAAATGTTTATTTAGCGGATTGTTATTGTTTCGCTATAACTACATTGGATAACTACATTTGTATAAATATAGAGAAGAAGAAAAATACAACTGTTGCTGTCAAGTACGTCATAAAAAGGCGTCTCTGAATCAAACAGGAAGTGCCTTCAAGTGGTCACTTAGCTTTCAGGGCTAATGCTAGTCACTGATAGCATCAACACAATGCTGAACGACAGTGAGCTGTCAACACTGCGGAACAGATTCAAGAGAGATGCGGAGTTTCTTATGCAAACAACGACAGCGGGTGACGAAGATGAAAAGAGTAAGACACGTGGTGGCTAACGTTATTAGCCGGCTTTTCTGTCAGAGCTAAAGTTATAAACACAGTGATAACATAACTCATTTCTGGTTTGGGCGCTGACGTCCCGACTGCAAATGCTAAACACAGCCTGCCGACTAACCAACAGAAATGACAATGGCTCAAACTGTTGAACGAACAGGGTGCCGTCATCACGGTGTGGAAACAAAGTGACCTTTTCATTTCACGAAACTGTAACGAGCTGCCACTAGTGATTCACTCAGTCGTCAGTTTATTAGGAACACCAAGCTAAAGCTAATGCAGCCTGATGCAGCAGACCTCCAGTGAACCACACTGTGAGGAAGGATGACATGTGTTTGTGGAATCTGCTGGATGTGTTTTATGGTTTTAGTGTTACTGTTATCAAGCCTGTACCCTCATTGTTACAAAATGGGTTAGACACAATAATGGAAAGACTTTCAAATATAACAGAACACCAATAAACAGCATCACACACTGCATCCTTCTAAATAACCGTCAACACAAAACAGTCTCAACAAACCATGGACATTTTAATTTCAAAGTTTTGTTTACTGTTGGACTCCATTAGTTTTATCGTGGCGTACCTAATAAACTGGCAGCTGAGTTTAGCCTTTAAACAACAGACAGTGTGACTGCAACACTTTAATTCTAAAAGCGGTTTGTATGCAGCTTGAACAGTGGACAATTGTTCAACTCCGAGGCGTTGACTGGCAGATACCCAGCAATTCTTGATTCTTTTGACTGTGAGCTGTGTCAGCCCAGCCTCATAGTACAAGGAAACTGTGCTCCTACGCTGTCTCTTGTCCAAGGGCCATCTCTTTGCCAGTGTAAACCGATCACTGTAATACAAGCAACAGACCAAGCATTTGTTGAGCGGTCATCCCTTTCATATCAGCGTCTGCGATTATTCCAGTGTACATGCCGCCAGTGGTCTTTCAGGTGAGCTGGCTTGCTATAGTATATCTCGTAAACAAGATGGACCACTGGGCAAACCTTTCATTAAAGATGCAGGTCAACTATTTGTCTGGGGCATGGAGGCATGGAGTTCATTGTGAACTCTGCACAGAGCAGAGCAGCACTTCATCAGCCAACAACAAGCTATGTTGTGTTTAATCAACCAGTAAATTATAGAGATTAATAGCTCTCGGAGAAGTAAGATTATCTCCTGGAAAACTATCAGATTCACCTCTAAAGCTCCTGAAATTCGAATGGTTGGGATTTGGCATATTCTATTGAAGCAGGACAAATCGCAGTTAGTAGTAAATAGTATACTATACTGTAGGTCTTTCACTGACTACTTTAATTTGAATGTAGTGTGTTTCTGTTACATGGTACTACTGTGCTAACTTTATATATTACTCATCTAATCAATGGTAAAATAATGTAAGACTGTAGTCTAAAATTTTGAGGGCACGTGGATTGTTGAGGGCTAATTAAACGTGATAAACTATGAATCCATTTCCAATAATCTGTACTTAAATTTCTACTTTCAAAGTCGGCATGGATTCAATTGTGCTCTCAAAGTGGACACATGGATGAAACTCTTACTCTAAGACTTTATGACATTGTTGTTTTCAATTATCTTTCAGGTCCGGAGGAAAAAGATGCCAAACCTCTTCCTCGCATTAACAGACACTCCGTTTTCTGGGTCGTGGCATCTATAGCTGTGACCTACTATGTTGAGTTCCTCCACAACATCATGGAGAACGATAATATCAAAAGGTGACTGAGTTATGGAGACGACTGATGAAATTCCCTCCCAGATTTCATTCACATGTCTCTGTACCCTACATTATAAACATATAAAATATGAGATTTGTATGAGGTCAATTTCCTACTGTGCCTTATCTTTAGTTTCTTTACTTTCTCTAAATTACCTTCACACAGAGAGCCGAATCCTCTGTTGTTGTGGAAGGTCGACGCTTGTGTCAAACAACAAACTTCACAGCTTTGTGTATCATTGTTAACTTCACCATTTGTAGTTGAACAGCTTCAGTAAGTCTCAGCAGATTAACTTCAGATCTTCAATAACATCCTCCCTCTTTCTAAACCCTATTTTCCCCAGCTGGTGGTTCTATGTGGGTCTGGTACTCCTTGTGATCTGCCTGTCGCTGGCCATGTTTTGTATTGTATACCTGGAGTGGTTCAAAGGCATCCAGCACTATGACCAAGAATATCCTGCCATTCCTCCCCTCACCACCGCTGCCTTTATTGCTGCATCATGCAGGTAAAACACACAAAAAAAGCGTAACTGTGAATTGCTTTTACAAAGTATTTTATCCTTTTAGTTTAATACCAGGTAAACTATAGGACGCTGTATTTGAAACCAAACAAGAAGATCAGCATCAGATGTTTATCACAACATTTAACATACTATACATCTCCCTTTTTGAATGTGATAATCTAACAAGATCACGTTGCCATGACGAGAAATAATATAGTTCGTTGGTATATGCCCCAAAATCCAGTGTCTCACAGGCTTCTAGCTGTCATGTTGAAACACAAAAGTAACAAACTATTGTCTAAAATTGTATTAAAATGCTTAAACATCAAGATTTTATTTTAATTGAACTAAGTAGTCCCACAGAAGTAATGCTGTTTGAAATAATTCTACTTGTCTCTGTAAGATCAATTGCACTAAATGTCATCTGCAAATTTTTATTTTATTTTGGATGCTGCCTGACTGTGTTTAAGCAAAATTTCTCTTTCACTATGATTGCTGGACTGGTTTTGGAGTAATTTGTCTGCATACACATATTTGAATCTGTATATGATGCCTGGTGCAAATTCGTGGCTACTTGCATCTTTTTAATGACTTTTTTTTTGTTATCGTGGGGCAGGACACCATCAACAGCACCCAAACAAGCTGCCCAAGCCAGATGTTAAAGGGATAGTTCACCCAAAACTTATAATTCACTCATTATCTACTCACCAGTAGGCCGATGGAGGGGTGGGTGAAGTGTTTGAGTCCACAAAACACTTCTGGAGTTTCAGGGGCAAACGGCGTAGCAGCCAAATCCAATACAACTAATAAAACAACAGAAATAAACAAACATGCCTCCATACTGCTCCTGTGGTGTCCGCTGATATCTTACGACAAGGCACATTCAGGGACTGTCGGAAATGCTAACGTCCACTAGCTTAGCATCTTCTGGTGGACTTTTAGGCTTAAAACACCGTGGAAACGACCTCGTTTCAAATCGAATATGAATGTCGGCGCTTGAGGACACTTGGATGACACCACACGAGCAGTATGGAGGCATGTTATGTTTTTATTCAGTTGTATTTTTACGTCTGAAGATAGGTCACTAATATCTTCAGTTGTATTGGATTGGGCTGCTACACTGTTTGCCCCTGAAACTCCAGAAGTGTTTTGAAAACTCAAACACTCCACCCACCCCTCCGTTGGCCTACTGGTGAGTAGATAATGAGTGAATTTTCATTTTCCGTTGAACTATCCCTTTAATGCCAGGTCTAGACAGGACCATATATTCACTGTCATTTCACAGCTTACCACATTCTTCTACTTAATTCTGCCTGTTGGGAAGCCATTACTTTTGCTTTCTCATCAGGTGGATACATAACAAGCTTTAGATCACTGCAGCATCATGTGTAAACCATGACAGTGTAGGAGGAAGCAGCCGTTTTTGTGTTTCAGTATTTGTGTGTATTTGTAAGTGACATGTGTCCTTCTCTCTCAGCTTTAACATAGCACTGTGGCCAGTGTGGTCCTTCTTCACTCCACTCATCCTCTTCACACAGTTCATGGGTGTGGTCATGCTCATCTCTTTGCTTGGATGAATGTGAAAGGTGAGGACAAGACTTTTTTTGTGTGTTCTCTTTTTAATGACAACTTTGCAAATTGTTGGACATGTACGTGGCATCAAATCTAAACTTCATTCGTGAATCTTAACTCATAATCTTTTCTATTGTTTTGCAGCTGAGGATCGACACCATGCTAACCTCAATACTGAGTTGTGTTTTTATACTTTTTCTCCCGTGCTTACACATATTTTATGTTGCCAACTGCCCCATATATTCACTCCCAGTTTACTGAACCTCACACTCTCTCTTGAGAATAAAACACTGGTGGCAACACAGGAAACACACCTGTAAGGAGTATTCTAAAAACAGGCCTTTTTCACAGCAAACATGTTGACTTGTTACAGTAGCAAAAGCACAGGTGTTGGCCAATGGCTGCAACACTGACAGCATATGATACTAAAAACAACCAAATGGAATTCAACCATAATTCATTTTACTACACACACCTGTTATTTCCTAACAGCAATATGTCTTCTGTGATGTTTGCCTGTTGTGCCGATCTGTATAAAAGTGAGTGTGTGTGTGTGTGTGTGTGTAAGCATTGAAGAAAATCTGTCGGACCATTTATAGCTGTGGAAAAGTTATAAAAAATGTTATCAAGCAGTTTGTGGTGAGGTTAATAATTTCTGCTTATCTCCTGTTAAAATGTTTATCTTGAATAAAGTTATGTAACTAATTTCAATAACTGTAAAATTGTTGCTCTTCATGAAACTGCATCAAACATGCACCAAGCATCTGGTACACACACACACACACACACACACACACACACACACACACACACACACACACACACACTGTCTTTCTCTCAGTGTCTCCCTCTCTCTCACCATCCGTGGCTTCAACGAGTGTCTGCAGCCCCTTGATTTTTTGAAGGCAGGCCTCTTTCTCCACCTGCTCACTCCTGAGCTGATCCTCCAGAGCTTCCCAACAAGGTCCCAGTCAGTCTCACTCTGTTGGATCTGAGTCTGCATGGTCTTCAAGACTCATGCAGAACACAGGGGGAACTTTAAACACTTTTGGGTATGTTTTTCTTTTTTGGTCAGTGGGCCCATCTTTGGGTCTGAGCTATATCCGCTGAGCAATGCAGCCGTATTAAAATCTCCTGAATCTGCTGTGGCTTCAACATGAGGGCTGCACAAATTAAGCGCTCCTGTGAGCATTGGTGGGTGGGTCTGAGAGCAAGACACTGCACGTGCACCATCTACACCTGCAACTTGCATCCATTGGAAGGTACAACCTTTC
This sequence comes from Hippoglossus hippoglossus, assembly GCF_009819705.1. Lineage (NCBI taxonomy): Eukaryota > Metazoa > Chordata > Actinopteri > Pleuronectiformes > Pleuronectidae > Hippoglossus > Hippoglossus hippoglossus. The sequence continues at coordinate 21,011,807 of NC_047155.1, read as the reverse complement.
AATCACACGATATCCATGCCCAAGCGTATGCTGTACTTTCTCGTCTATCTTAGTCTATATGGGACCATGATTTACAAAATGAACATCAGGCTGTTTTGAAGAAGACTTGAAACGAGAAGTGAGTCATTTTTTGAGATTCTATCATACTTTTTTTGTTTTTATTATTTACATTATTATTCGATACAATTATTTACACAATTGTGGCTTGGAGGGGGGAAATGTGGGGGGAAGAAGGGGGGAGAGGGGATTTGGGATGAGGGGATGGGAGACAGGATTGAGGGAGTGGAAGGCTGGGAGAGGTGAAGGAGGGTAACAGGGTGAAGGAGGTTGAGAGGTTGAAAACCAAATGTTTTTCTCTTCTCCTTCGCCTCCTTCTCTCTTTGTTTTTTCTCTCCCTTCACCTGAGCTTGATATCCTCCTCAATCTTCTGAGCTTTGATTTGCGAGTCTTGCACTATGCTGAGACTCACCAGCTCCTTGATTATTTGAAGGCAGGTCTTTTTATCTGCCTGCTCACACCTGACCAGATTGTGGACTTTAACGTCACAGTCAGTCTCAGTCTGGAGGATCTGAGTCTACCTGCTCTTCAGTTTCTCCATGAGCTCAACATTCCTACGCACGTCTTCCGGAACATTGAGGCACTTCTTAGCCATAGCTTCAACCAGTGTCTCCAGCTCCTTGATTCTTTGAATGCAGACGTCTTTCTCCAACCGCTGACTCCTTCACTGATTGTCCAGAGAGGTAATCTGAAGTTGGTGATCAACCTTGTTCTGCAGGATCTGAATTTGAATGGCCTTCAGTTCTGCCATGAGCTGATCATTCTTAAAGACCAGCGCGGCCTTTACACTTTCAAAAGTGTCCATTAGTTCATCTTTTTCCCAGGTGACAACCTCAACCTTCATCTTGTACTCAATCAACTCCTCTTTCATGTTCTGCATGTAAACCTGCTGCTTTTTGGGGGGTTTGTTCAGGAACTGTATAATCTTGGAGTCTTCTCTCTGCCTCGCCTTGGCATTCCTCAATTCAATCTCCAATGACGCAATCTCCGCCTGCATCCGTTTCTTGTCATCACTCCATCTGCTCTCCCTGCTGTTCATCAGGGCCTTAAGAGCAAGGTTCCTGCGTTCCAGCGCCATATTCTCAAACTCTGAGTCTCAGCTGTTGACTAATCTAGTCTATGTTTCAGTTGTTCTGTCGCAGGCTGTGATCGCGATCGCGCTGAGTAGTTTCTCTTCCTCAGTCTGTAAAGTATGACTGTAAGTCGCTTTGATGTCTTTGATGTCTCTGATGTCTTTGATGTTGATGATCTTTCCTACAATGTTGCTGATGCCTGGAAACATGAATAACTCCCAAATCATTTGATGTAATCCCTTCATGTCTTTTTAAAATTATATTTAACTATATTTCAATATTAAAACATAAAATATACCATATAATAATAATACAACATAACATATATTATATAGTATAATAAAATATATCACACAGTATGATGTAATATATAAGACCCCAATTCAGGAAAAGTTGGGACGGTATGTTACATTAAAAATTAAAACTGAGAACAGGGATTTATAAATGATCTTTGATCTGTATTACAATAAAAACAATACAAAAGCACATTATATGATGTTTGACCTCATGAATTGTTTTGTTTTTTCAAAATAAACACATTTCAATTTTGACACCCTTCTGGACACGGTTAACATAAGGCTTCCTTTTGGCACAGTAAAGTTTTAACTGGCATTTGTGGAAGTAACTATGTATTGTAGTGCTTGACAAAGGTTTGCCAAAGTAATCCTTAGCCGATGTGGTTATATTGCTTATAGATAAATGATGGTTCTTGATGCAGTGTCGTCTGAGGGTTCGGAGAGCACGGTTAGTCACCATTAGGCTTGCGCCCTTGCTCTTTATGCACTGAAATTCCTCCAGATTCCTTGAAACTTTTAATGATGTTATGCACCGTAAAGGATGAAATATCCAAATCCCATCCTATCCTTCTTTGAGGAGCACTGTTTTTAAACATTTCAATAATTTTCTCACACATTTGTTGGCAAACTGGCGATCCTCGGCCCATCTTTGCTCCTAAAGGACTTGGCCTTTCCTGGATGCTGCTTTTGTACTAAATCACGATTACAATCACCTGTTGACATCACTTATTTCAAATCACTTAATTTTTTAATCATTGTACCTCATTACTAGCCCTAAATTGCCCTCCTCACAACTTTTTTAGGAATGTGCCGCAGACCTGAATGGCAGGGATGGATGTATATTTAAAAATAAAATGAAGTTGACCAGACAAAACATAAAATATCTTATGTTCATACTGTCTGCAATGAAATACAAGTCAAATTAAATTTAGAAATCACTGCTGTCTTTTTTAATTTGCATTTTCCATACCGTCCCAACTTTTTCTGAGTTGGGGTTGTATTATACAATATAACATAATCATGATGGGGTGTGTTTGGATCAACATGTTGATGTCGGGTCTCTCTAAAATCCCATGTGGATTTATGAGACTCTGTTTTACCTACACACTCAAATCTCTGAGATATTTGGACAGATTTGAGTGTGCACATGCTTTTCTCCTCATTCAACTAAACTGGTGTTGTGCCCATTCTGAACATGTCTGTTTGAAATGGGTTGTTTGCTTGGCCTGTGTTAATGCGGGTTGCAGCTTTATTTGTGAAACTTTAAAATTGACCTGTAGTAACTGAGCAGTGGCAAGTAAAAAGCCGCACAAAACCCCCCATCCTCTTTTCTGTTCATTTTAAGCAAGTGCAGTTGAATTTATGTCATTACAGTGAGCCGCTGCCAAAACATTAAACTATTAATCGCTGCGTTCTGCTGCTCTTCCACTCTGCTGTTTTGATGCATTTACTCCAGTTCAGCAGTAGTGCAGTAGCTTTTCTCAAGACTCATGCAGGACAAAGGTGGAACTTAAAAGCCTTTGGGGTATGTTCTTTTTTTTGTCAGTGGGCCCATATTTGGGTCTGAGCTATATCCGCTGAGCAATGCAGCCGTATGAAAATCTCCTGAATCTGCTGTGGCTTCAACATGAGGGCTGTAAAAATTAAGCGCTCTTGTGAGCATTGGTGGGTGGGTCTGAGAGCAAGACACTGCACGTGCACCATCTACACCTGCGACTTGCATCCATTGGAAGGTACAAGCTTTCAATCACACGATATCCATGCCCAAGCGCATGTTGTGCTTTCTCGTCTATCTTAGTCTGAGGTTGTTTTCTTTTTTATTGCATGTGTTTTTCATTTTCATTGTTATTTACAAAAAATTTGGGAAAAAAGATGCAAGTACTAGATCTTTGAATTCTGTATATTATATTACACACTACCTTGAATAAAGTAAGAGGGAAAAATGTACATGCCACTTTTATAAATGTCTCTCTCGAACCGGCAGCAAGCACTAGGAAACACATTCAAAATCTCTCAGGATGAATTTTCTAGTTTAACAACTACTACAGCAAGGTACAAAGTTAGAGCTGCAATTGCAGCTAAGGCCTCCCATGAATCCAGAAGCTAAATCCAACTTCATGACTTGAAGCTTATTTTAGAATAAGAGAAAATGTTCAATCGTCTTCATCTTTTGACCTTTTTTCACACAGGGTGAATTTGGGTAATTTGGGACCTTTCTTTGTAATTTTGACTTCTGTGACTTTAAGATATCTGTTTTACACATTAGATCAAACATATTATTCCTTTCTGTAATCCTTAAGATCTTTTTTAACCACACCAGAAGAAAGAATGGAGATATCATACTCAGATGAGACATGGTATAGCTTTTAGTGATCTTTTTGCCAAAAAGGAAAATTCTGCCTGAATTTGATATTCTGGGACGGGTCGCTTTGTAATCTTTAAAAAGCCTAATTCCACTTGCTTTATGCATGCCAAGCTCAATATTACCATTTTTTTAAATAAACATTATGAAAAAATGACTAAGAGAATGAACAAGAAAATGTATATTTTTCATATAAGTGTCATTGATTCATATGAAACTTATATTTTTTTCATTAAAAACCCATCTCAACTAAAGAAACTATAATATACTATACTATTAAAGGTGTATCAATCAACAATTTAAATTCAATCAACAGAAATCTACAATAATATCATTCAGTAATTTGTATTCTATTGGGGTGACTCAAGGAACAAACAGTCCTTGCAGGTGAGAAACCATTATCAGCAATCAGCCTCGGAGAGCTAAGTGATATATGTGCAAGTTCAGTAGCCAGATAATCAGTTTAAACAGACAGTGACTGACTGTATTTACCAATAACACTGTCTGACAACTGCAGACCATACATCTCTTTAGTTTATCTTTTTTTATTACTTCAGGAAGTCAGTAAATGCATATTTCCCCCATTTAGAGAACTTAAATGACCTAGATGTCCTAAATTAGCCAAAGCACGATGTCCCACATAATTAATCATACTTGATAGAGTGGGACAACAAAAAACTAAACAAATTTTAAACAGCTCAATGAATCTTTTGTTGCTTGAATACATCACATATATAATATGATAACAATTATGGACATTGTCTAAATTATGACAGATTTATATCCTAACATGTATCTTGTCAGAATCCTCTGTTACTGACCTTGTAATGCATTCCAAAGGGAGAGCTTCTGATTGACATGTGCCCGCCCCTTTCTGTGACATCATCCCCATGAAGTCATGTGATATCAGTCACATGACGCCCATGCTAACTTACAGTAAAAGTCTGTTGATTAGATTTTGTTAGAACAGGAAACAAACATACCGGAGTTTAGGTGTCCCACATTACCAGGATTCACCCTTTATTATTACACTGCGTTTAACCTAATGAGGCTCAGTTTCCAGTTTACACACCTATCAGTGAAAAACAAAAGCCCTTTGTGAATCCTATAATGCTCTGTAACACCGCTAACGGTTGTTGGTGATACAAACAAAGTTATACGTTTTTTGTTGTGTTTTTTTTTGCTTGCCCACGCTTACACATATGGCAGAAGAACCGCTCAATATAATGTAATGCAAAGCAGCCACACTCATGCTGCAGGATTACATTACCACAGTAAAACTGTAATCATTTCTGTATTAAGTCCTTTTGCTCATTAATGTCAAAAATTTGCAGACCATATTTACTGAATTTTAAAAGCCTCTTAGTGACAAAAAACATCTTGTTATATTTATTTATTCTTCCTCATTACCCATAGAAACACAAATACTTATGTTGGACATAAATTAGAAAAGATTCCGCCATTTATATTATCCACTTACATCTGATAATAGACGTTCAACATATGGTATATTTAATCCCAGTTGTGGATTAACCTTTTATATTCCTATGTATTTATATTCCTAAAAATATATCTCAGTAAAAGTCCAGATTTATCATGATAGAAAATGAACTAATCTCAAGCAGTGATGCCGAATGCAAGCTGACAGTGTTAGCCTTCATATGTTCTATGTTAGTATTACCACTGATGCATCAAGCATTTAAACCTGTAGCTGTATTAAAGTGAAGCTGCATGGACAAATATTGTATATCACATATTTCATAAGGTTATCATTTGTTTGGTAAAATCTTCAAAGTAACTATATACTGTTAGTTCAATGTAATGAAATATGTAGTAAACACATTTCCCTCTGTAAACTACTGGAATACAACGAGATGGAAACAGTTCTCCATCCATTGTTTTGACAGTTGATAATAAAGCTCATATACAGTGAGTCAGGGTGTCAATGATTTGCCATCAGTGTCTACTCAGGGGGGCCTTGTTGTGATGCTCCTCAAACAGGGAGGTGGGAGGATGCTTCCAAATTCAATCAAAAATGTTCAGTCGCCCATTAAACTTCTCCGATAACACGTAGATGAGAGATTACTTTCTTTATCGCGCTGATTGTCTGTGATCAAGACATCGATACTCAGCGTTGAGGTGAGCTGTTATAGGACATAACTCGATCAGTTATTCAGTGCATGTGATGGTGGTGCGGAGAGATACACATGGTAAACAGGTAACCCGTTCGCCCCCAATTCACAGTTTGGGTTATTTGTTTTGCTTCACAGCTTTGCGAACGGTTCGTACAGGGGATGTTTGGTGTCTGTTGTTTTCGTCCGCGTGCAACTGAAGGAAAATAAACCGATTTGATGTTTGAATTGTTTGTTTGAACAATTAGAACAGAATGTGTTGAAAAATCCACGGTAGTGTCCAACTGTCCGTCAAAACACCCGCAGAGGATACTCTCCTGCGTAATGGCGCACAGTCATCCATAGCGCACGGCGGATTGAAGGCCGTCTGCGACACCTTCTATACTATTCTGATAAAAAGAAATAATAAGATTTGATCTAATTTTAAACTCAAGAGACCACTTCAAGATGATACATTTAGCTATTAACAGGTTCGTGTTCAAATTAAATGAACATGTCGGTCTATTCTTTAAACTTTTAAGCTTTCTACCAAATTCAACACACACTTAAAGCTGCCACAAATGTAGTGATGCAGATTTACAAATCTGGAGTGGTATCTCATTTTTTTCCGTAGATGTATGCAGTAGTTTAGTGTGAAATAGATATTAATCATATGCAGTATTAGTAATAATATAAGATATAATACTAAGGGAATTGGAATTGATAGACGAACGTGTTGTTCACATTAAGATTTTACAGTTTTTTTGGCTTTAATTAACCACCAGAAATCATCTTAAACCCTTTTCCATCAACTTGCTCCAACTGCTTGTAAACGTTTTTAAAAAAGTGCTCGAGCCGGCTGCCTCAGCCCTCAGGACTCTGGAGGGGGCCGCGGTGGAATAGGAGCTATTGTGAAGCCATTAAGCTGCATGTAAGCCTATCAATGTCACTCTTTATAATCAGTGTCGTTTTTGAAATTGAAATTAACCATAGGCCTGTTAATCTATAAAGGACGTGCCTGAAAAGGCCTCCAATAACAATCCACATCACACTGATGACGTGTCAATCTAGCAGACATTCATATGCTGATTGTGTTCCTCCGTCCCTGGCTATTTATTGAATTACATCTCCTTACAATAAGCCATTGTGAATTTGACCATTGAAATCGGATTCTTCTTTTTTTAAGCAACGTATTTAACCATGTCTCCACCACAAGTGGACAGAAGGATTTGAGGAGGTGGCACTTGGATTTGAGGCGCACTGAGTCAGGACAGGTCACTTCCCTCCAGCCTGCAGAAATCGCAGATTTGTGAAATGTCATCCTCTTTTTTATCTGGACTTTAACATCCGATAGCCACCCTGGGAGGATTTCAGCAGACTTGGAAAGACGCGCTGGCAGCTGCTCTAAAAAGGTGGATTTAGGTGCATATCGGTTTTTTTTCTGTTATTGTGGATAATTCCGTGCTTGGTGTTTTTGCTGCTTTATGCGGTGAATGGTTGGCACGGCGAGCCCAGTGGTTTCTCTGAAACATATGGGGGTTTCAGGAGGACGGGGGTCTGGGATCACCAAGGACTGAAACGCAATCTCCCATTTTCAGTGACTCAGCGAGGCGCACGACCACATATTTCAGTTTCAGGGTTTCAAGGTGACAATGGCATCTATCAAGTCCATCCTCGGCGAGGCCGGACACTGAAACTATGCATGGCCACTGAGCCGAACCTGGAAGATTGAATGAACATGTTTGGCACGGTACCTGTCCGTCTGAATCCCCACCTTGTAGCAACAGGTTACGCACCTCAAATGCACTTATAACGCGCCGCTTTGACTCTCCTCTTCTCTCGGTTCTGCGATTTTTCTACGTCTCCCACCATGGTGGAACACAGCGGCCTGGATATTATGTGTCTGAACAAGTACTGCCACAGTTCCTCCTCGTCCTCCAGCTCCGAGCAGGACAAGAAGACCTTCGCCAAATTAAAGCTCAGCTTGTCGGGGGACTACCCGAGGAAGAACGCGGAGATCCTCAGCGGTCAGTACGGGACCAATCTGCTGCTGATCGGGGCCGCGCTGATGCTGGCCATCGCGCACCATGACCCCTTCGTCAAGGAAGAGCACTTTCTGTCCTTCGTCACCTGCCTCATGAGCCTGCAGCTGATCTGGATGATGTGGTACATCCTGGTGCGGGACAGACAGAAGAACACGCGGACGGAGAAAGACGTGCACGCCACCACATGCTGGATAAGAGGTGAGGTTGTGCCATTACGCGCGGGGTCTCAGCAGTAAATGCGTCAAATGGCAAAAATAATTGTACGATCCGTGTGTGTGGAGATTCCAGAGGTGTAATTTATTATGCATAAGTCCAAAAATCGTCAAGTGAATGTGATTTGACAAATGTTCCATTTAAATGTTGTTATGAGTGATAATAATAACTTGATCTCTACATCTTTTTTCTCTCGGTAGGTGGTTTGACTGTCCTTGCGCTCCTCTCACTTATTATGGACGCTTTCCGAATCGGGTATTATGTCGGCTACCAGTCTTGTGTGTCGGCTGTGCTCGGGGTATATCCTGTCATCCATGCAACTCACACCATAGCGCAGGCAAGTTTACAGCCCCACTTTCATTTCAATAATGTGATAATCTTTCAGCAGTGTTGGACACTGTGTCTTTTTTTGTCTGCGCACCGCTTAACCAGGTAGGTCTGTGGATAATGTGCTCTTTGTTGCTGAGGCGAGGACAGAGCTGATGCAACAATATAATCCTATCATTGTCCCTGTTATCAAGAGGGTTATCACTGCATATGACAAGAGAAATCCTGCTGGTACAGGGACTTAAATACCTAATCAGTTGGTTCTGCTGTTTATAAAACGTGTTTAAATAAGTTATTGTTTGGGTAATGTGTTTGGTTTCGCCTTTTATATTTAAGTTCTGTGTCTTGTTTTGGTGTTCAGGTGCATTTTCTATGGTTTCACATCAAGGACGTCATCAAGAGCTTTGAAACATTTGAGAGGTATGTATGTCAGTTTTTTAATGAAACAACACTTAAAATAAATCTTACAATAATTCACATTGGTGTCAGAGTTATGAAATGTCTATGAAGTGACAAAAAAATATGAAATCTACATCCACAGACATACAGACTAATGTTATCATAATACTGCCACATGCCAACAAATGACGGGTCATCAACCTTGTTTGCAACTCTTTGCTTCCTCAGGTTCGGTGTAATCCACGCAGTCTTTACAAATCTCCTCCTGTGGTGCAACGGTGTGATGTCAGAGGCCGAGCACTTCTTGAACAACCATATGAGAAGACTTTCTGCCCTGGGCTATGGAAACCTCACTATAGGTAAGGGGCCAAGGGGTCGATTGCTGGCTTGTACCTGAAGGAAAAGTACAATAGTCCACTTGAGCTCTCACTTCAATGGATAAAAGAAAAAGGAAAGAGAGGAGGGTTTGCAAGGGGAAGGGAGGTTAGCCCGGCAGGCCCGGCGGGTCTTGTTTGTGTCGAGCATCTCTCTATTAGGTTTCAGGAAACACAGAGTGTTGCTAGTGCTGAGGCCCCCTTCCCGGCCCTTTCCCCACACTTCAGCCACCACCACCCTCCTTGGCAACCCCCCACTTGACCTTAGACGGCTTTGTCCCCAGGCTGCTTACTCCCAAGGGTGCTGCAATTACAGTAACTGATACATCTAAGCCTAGGGTTGGGGGGTTCGCTTGCTCCTCCTCATATCCGGCTGACTGTGAGGCTGGCTGCACCCTGACTGTTGTTCCCATTTTAATTAAAGGGTGCAGGACCATAGCAGAGGGGAGGGGAGGGAGGGTTTTGTTGAGATGGTCTCTATAGGGCAACAGCATCACTATCATATGTTAGGTAGCGCTTTACAAGGAGTGAGCAAGAATAAAACATGTATTGTCGCACATGTCTAAGATGCTCAGGTTTTCAGCTAATGAGGGAAATTCAAATCAGGAAAATATGGCCAATGATTACTGACCCCCGTGGGCTAGAAGGAAAGTTATCATGGAGTTTTGTGCTGCAAAAGAGAATCTATACCTTTATGATTTAAGTTGTAAAGTTTCATTGAACTAAAAATACTTTAAATTCAAGTTTTAATTACAAATCTCCAAACATATCAAATACATAATAAGTCAAGAATCATTTCATAAATACCCCAAATATTCTTAAAATATGTATCTTACAGGCAGGAATCGGCAGTATTTATGATACATGTATTTTTTTTGAATTTTCAAAATACAAAAACATAGTAGTTTATTTTGATACATGGCATGGTAGCTGTATTTTGTAGTACAAATAGGGTATTCTGTATTTTATTTTAAAATACATTTGGATGTATCTTTGCCCATCCCTGCTTACAGAGCAATCCTTTGTTTAAAATTAAGTTTAACCCTAAAAATCAAGTGATGTTCGGCTTTATTGGCGTGGTGATCCAAACCATTGGGATGGCATTAATGTAGATCAGTGGTGTCCGTTTATTTGTTGGTTGGTTCGTGTGTTTGTTTGTAAGCAAGATTACGCAAAAACTACAAATTTCAAGTGCTGTTCCAGGTTTCAGAAGAGATTTGTCTGGAACAAAAGGATATCAACACAAAACGAATCAAATCTACATTTCTATGGCCTTAGAGTTAAGCGCATAATAATGCCCAAGTGTGTCCAAAGTATTCATATATGATGATAATTCTGCCGTGATGGCAGCTCATAGAGTGTGATTGTGTTGGCATCATGATGGTGGATCCTGATAGTGGTGATGGCTCGTGATTGTGGTTCTTACTGGTGGATCGTGATCGTGGTGGCAGCCGATCGTGGACTATGATAACAACAAGACTGCTTGCTATACAACATATACTATTACTGACAATAACTCCTCAGCTAATTTGTCATTGCTGCTCCCTTCATCTCACATTGACACACGTCTCCATTATGATACAAATAGTTTCTTCTAATCAGTATTGTAAATACGGTTTTGTTTATGCGTTCAGTTCCACGTGGCATCTATTGCACCGCTGTCCGTCCTGGGAGAGAGATCACTCACATGTGGCTCTCTCTGAGGTTTCTACGTTTGTTTCCCCCTGTTAAAAGTTATTTTTAATTAGTTTTTCCTTACTCTTGTTGAGGGTTAAAAACAGAGGATGTCGCACCTTGTTAAGCCCTATGAGACAAATTTTGATTTGTGAATATGGGCGATACAAATACAATTTGATTGATAAATTGATTGATTGATTGATTTCATTAAATACAGTATGATACCATTTGACCTGTACACAGTGAAATACCGATGGGAGTATTTAAACTAAAGTAGACTATCAAATATGTACTATTTATTTTATCTTGTGTTTATGTTTATTCTAACATGCATGCTATTTTTTCCTTACTCTGTACTGTATAATGTCTTGATTGATGGATATAGGTTTTGTTAATATTGTCTTTCAAATTTGACAACAAGGGTTAATGTGGGACGGAATAAAAATGGTTGTATGTGTTGCTGTTCTTTTCCATATCTCTAATGCATGTGCATCTGTTGATATTTGTTCTGCAGTTCACTCGGATCCTCTCTGTAACTGCACCACCAGCACTTGCTCCATGTTCACCAGCAGCCTCTACTATCTCTATCCCTTCAACATCGAGTACCACATCTTTGTCTCTGCCATGCTCTTCGTCATGTGGAAAAACATCGGACGGACCATTGACCTTTCTTCGAACAGGAAAAGGTTGGCCACCAAAACCCGGGGCCTGTCCGTGGGCCCTCTCCTGGGTCTGCTAGCCCTGGCCAGCACTATCGGGATCCTGGTGGTCTACATCACCCATGTGGAGTCCCTTCAGACACGTCAGTCTGCCATTTCCATGTTCTACATTTACGGCATTGTCATGCTACTGTTCATGTGCTTTGCCGGGGCTTTGGGTCTTCTCATATACCGAGCGGACCATATACCACTGGACACTTCCAAGAACCCGTCGAGACAGCTGGACACAGAGCTGCTGTTTGGATCCTCTATCGGCTCCTGGCTCATGTCCTGGTGCAGCATTGTGGCTGTGATGAGTACCAATAGCAGCCCTCCTTACCTGTGGACAAACTTCCTCTACTCTCTGCTGATTGTGCTGGAGAAGTACATGCAAAACCTCTTCATCATAGAGTCTCTTTACCGCCAGCAAGGGGACAGAGAGAGGGAGGACCCAGAGTCTGCCCCCGAAATCTTCTCTGTCACCTCCTCTTTAGCCCCGCCGTACAACGGCATCATCAACCGAGCTTATGAGAGGCCAGAGAAAGCCTGCGTTACCATGGAGAACGAGCAGGAGGAGAGCGGGCAGGTGTACAGATGTCCAAGGAAACCCTCAGAGGTGCCTCTGCCTGTCGGGAGCAAAGTTGGGGAGCCTCCAAATATAAAGAGGCAAATCCTGAAGAACCTTTCTGTCTTCCTGATAATGTGCAACATCTCTGTAAGTATATAAACTTAGAACTGAATGCCAATAAAATCATCGGCCCCATCCATCTTTTTTCTAAACCTGCTGTGGCTACACCATCAGTGCAGCACTTAGAAAAGTAAAAGTTAGAGACAAGTTGATGAAGACCAAAACAGAGCTATGCGGAAGGTGAATATTAAACTAAAGATTCATCAGGTGCCTGCCAGAAACGACAACTGAATGCTAATGTTGCAGTGTGTCCTCTAGAAGCATAAATAGGCAACTGTTTGCGAAAACGTTACCTTGAGCAGCTTTAAAAGGTGATAATATGTCTGTCTTTTGTTTACAGCTTGTCAGGCTTCTCCCAAGTGGCTGAGAAATCTGCGAATGCAGGTTTAATTAATTCTGTTCCATTCTCTCCTCCAGCTATGGATCCTTCCCGCCTTTGGCTGCCGGCCACAGTACGACAACGGGTTGGAACAGGAGACTTTCGGCTTCAGCATATGGACGACAGTTCTCAATTTTGCCATCCCCTTGAACCTTTTCTACCGCATGCACTCAGTTGCCTCCCTCTTCGAGGTGTTCCGCCGGGTCTGACGTATTTGGCAGATGACTGACAATGCAAGGTAACATGCACAGGAACACTTGTCACCACCAGCTCCCCGAGAGTGTCTCATAGCGCAGGTCAACCGTTCAGGAGGCAGTCAGGGTCACACTCCAACAGACTTGAAAACAAGCCGCGGAGGCAAACAAAAACGTACATCCCTCGGTGTGGAGATGACAGAAGAGGACGAACCTGTTCACCTGCGTTCCTTGACGAAATGCCTTGTAAAAAACTATTATAGATGGTGATGAACAGAACCGTTGGTTTCAAACGATTTAAAAAGACCTGTGTACTTTTTCTTTTATAGTCACATATCAGTAGAAGTTGTTCTTATTGGTGCATCCTGCAAAATGTACTGTACATACAGCAAATACTACACAAATATTTTGTACTGTTTTATATAGGAAATTGACAAAGGAGAATAGACTTCTCACTTGATTTTCATTTTTCAAAAGTACAAGTCACTGAAACACCTTTAGTCTCATGCATTTAATAAGGAAAAAGTGCTGTATTTAACAAAGCCATGACGGCATGTTTTTACCACATGACACACATTTTATATGCATTTAAAATGTGCATACTCTTTATGGATATGGTTCTCATGTTCTTTACTCAGTAGTTCAAGTAGTTTAATGGATGTTATGCAACACTTGAGCTACTGGAATAGTAAGAATCTCATGGTGTGTTTAGACCAAAGTGAAGCCAATTTTTCCCATGGCACAATTACATGCAAAGTCAATGCAACAACATGAATATGAAAAATACCTGTCTGCACGAAATGAAAGTGTCTCATCTTGGGGGAAAAATACGCATGGAGCTGTGTCGCGAAAGCCTATCAGTGTTGAAATTCAACGCACGTCACTAGGAATCCTGAATGGAGGACTAACTTATTATATATATTATACACCCGATACCACGATATATACAAAACGTCTGTAGTTTATAGAAAAAAGGAGTTGGCTATTTTGCAGCCTTTTTTCAACTTATATGAACTGAGTTAGCTCTAGCATTAGCTACCTAATCCTGACCTATTTAGTTAGTCAGTACCCCAATGACTCCAAAATCAGTCCAGCGACCCTACTCATGTGAGAATTTCGTCTGAACACACCATTATAACAGCACTATCTATTGAATAATCTTTATGAGTTGGATACTAGTTCTCAGAAGAAGCTCCTGCATCTCTCAGCCATTGAACTTTCATCAGTGTCATCCTGATAGTCAAGTTGAATGAAAGGTTTTGGTCAAATACCGTATAGCACTGTTATACACTGTGATTTGTATCCACTTTGTATTGAAAAGTTCAAGACCAGATAAAACATTTACTGTCATTTCCAATTTATGAACTGACCACATGTTGAATTCATGTATGTGAACATGAAAAGATTATGGTTTAACACGTTTAGAAAGATTAATCTTGTATGTGACCAGTTCTTTTAAAGATTCTCCGTCATTCCACCTCTCGTTCAAGAGGCGTCTTCAGTTCTGGCAGGTGAAACGACTTTAAGAAACACAAGCAAGCCTGGTAGCCTATGTAAACCTGTACAACTCCTAGTTCCAGGATTATTACACCAGAGCAGATATTGTGTGTTTACACTCTAGGAATCAGCAATAAAAACATTACAGTCTGATATAAAGCACAAATATACTGTATAGTTGTACTGTACAATGTGTTAAATCAATGTAAAGTTCTCAACCTGGTGCTACCTGCTGTATGTATCCTCGCTATGTGCCAAGTTGTGGTAAAATTCTTGTGTTTTAGGTGCAAACTGTAATATTCTCTGTACATACTACCTTGCCGATCAGAATCATCCAGAAACTGTGACATGATTTTGCGAAATTCCAATGAAATGGTGCTCATATGTAATGATTTGTACTATAGTAATGAATGTATATCGAAATAAACGATAGTTTGCTTTTTCATATTTTGTATCTCTTTTGTAGAAATTGCCTGTTTCCTTTTCACAGTTGGGTCTTCTCGTTGCAATTGTAATACACATTTGCACCACAGGATGGCGCCACGTAATTGGGTATTTTTAAGGGTTTGAACCGATTTGAACGGACAATTCAAAAGCTCATGTGCGATCGGGGGACTGCAGCTTGCATATTTCTGCCATGACATCTTCTTGAGACAAAGTGCCTTAAAAAAAAAAAATCAAGTCACAGAAACACAAATGTAGGAAATAGAACATAAAAGCATCAACTTTGCCTCCAGGCTGTGACTTTATATTAAAAAATAATGATCTGTGGGTTTCTTTATCTTTACCATAGCTACAATATTCTACATCTTTTACGCTTTTTGGACAGCAGCATCTAAGCAAACACGCACATAAGCATCATACTTTTGATTTAAGCACATTCATTCAGTGGCTGTGGTAACATCTGCAGCAACATCTGCATGGAACGAAGTAAACGCTGTGTCGGAAACAGGTTGCCTGCTGACACGACATCCTGAGATTATAGGTTATACTCCGGAGAGTTTGGCATCGGGCGTCGGGGGGATTATTTTGACGTAGAGTCAGAACGATTTGACAGGCACACAGACAAGTCTAAAAATAACCGCGAGGTCTCAGAGCCGGAAACGCCGCCGCCGCTGCTGCTGCTGCTCCACAGACTCACCACAGCGCACGACGCATGGCGCGGAACTCCTGGCTATCGTGACCACCGAGAGTGTGACTATGACTCACCTGTTCACACAACTCTGAAAAAAGTGGGTGAGCTGTGACCTCCAGTCTGCGGACGTCCGGGGTAAATACATGTTTAGAGATACTCTGAAACACATACATATTTCCCACCAGTTTAAAAATATCCAACTGGCTTTTTTTCAATTTAGCCGCACACATTAAAATGAGCCTTTAGTGTTTTATATCTGAAAATCGATTAAAATAATGCCTGAAAAGACTTTTACGTTGAGCCAGAGGAGTATGACAAAATTGCGCTCATTAATGGTTCAAGGCAGTAAAACAGTGTCAGAATCATAGATAGATAGATAGATAGATAGATAGATAGATAGATAGATAGATAGATAGATAGAAATAAATACAATGCTCCAGGCTGTCTGCTGTTTTCAGAACCTTGGACAGCTCTAAAAAGTGTCATAATCATAGGAGGTTTAAGGTAGATAGATAGATAGACATATAGATAGATGGATGGATGGATGGATGGATGGATATATATATATATAGATATAGATAGATAGATAGATAGATAGATAGATAGATAGATAGATAGATAGATAGATAGATAGAAATCCAATGCTCCAGGCTGTCTGCTGTTTTCTGTCTGCGGGGCTCATTTCTATTTACAATAAATGTATGTACGGCTCGATACGTTTAAAACCTAAAATGCAGTAAATACATCAAACTAAAACAGTGATCGTTTATTGATATCTTGCGTGTGTGTATATATGTAATCCTCACAAAATGAAATCCAGCACTATTATTTGTCACTTCCAGGACTGCGGCATTATGTGATGCCAAACATAGACAGTGCGCACCAGAGGATAGATTATACACAATAAGAGAAACCTCTCGAATTTGACTTTGTAATCACACAGTTTTAATTGGCCTACACAATTAGACAATTTTCTTCCGACGAAAACCCTCAAAAAATGTTGAGGGTTTCCTCACACTCCTATAGAACAGCGCACTGTTGTGCGCAACGACACGCACAGAGGAGATGTGATGGAGTATGCGCCCAGCCCTGGTCAGGTTAGTGTGCGTCAGGCTGTGAGGACTCCCTCCTCATCCACACAGCGCTCAGGGTCTCTCGGACTAAGGGATCCACTGAAGCAGCCTGTAGGACAGACATCTGGACCGGCCAGGCTGCAACATGCGCTCGCCACTGCCTGCTGCGCTTCAGCCCCTCAGCGCACCTGGCACGTCGCTCGGCTCAGTTTTAACGCGCTCTCTCCTCTCCCTCCGTCTGTTCCGCACTTCTCATCAGGCTTGCAGCCGAGCGGGTCAATGGGGACTATGCAGTGAGTGGCTGATAACTGCACCTGTCCCCGCGCACGGAGCAATGGGCTGCAGTTGTACTTGAAAAGCCAAATGGAGAACCCAGCCAAGTACCTCTCATCGGTGCAGGGTATTGACTCTGCGCCGGCACCCCAAGGAGAGATTATGTGGAACAGCACCGAAACAGAGGCAACAAGCGAAGGGAAGAAGGATATGGTGGTGCGCACGGTGACGGGCTGTCTGCTGTCCCTTCTCATCCTATGGACCCTCCTGGGGAATATAATGGTTTGCTCCGCGGTGCTGCGCTTTCGGCACCTTCGGACAAAAGTCACCAACATTTTCATCGTCTCCCTGGCTCTATCGGATTTATTCGTGGCCATCCTGGTGATGCCATGGAAAGCTGTGGCAGAGGTGGCGGGTTACTGGCCCTTCGGCACTTTCTGTAACGTCTGGGTCGCTTTTGACATTATGTGCTCCACCGCCTCCATCCTCAACCTCTGCATTATCAGCGTGGATAGATACTGGGCCATCTCAAGCCCCTTCCGCTACGAGAGGAAAATGACCCAGCGAGTTGCCTTTGTTATGATAAGCATCACTTGGACGTTGTCTGTGCTCATTTCATTCATACCGGTCCAGTTAAACTGGCACAAAGCCAGAGCTGACGACATGGCTGGGGCGCACAACTCTTCCACGAGTTGGCCGATGGAGGAAAACTGCGACTCCAGCCTGAGCAGAGAGTACGCTATATCCTCCTCTTTGATAAGTTTCTATATTCCCGTGGCGATTATGATTGTGACTTACACCCGCATATACCGGATTGCACAGATCCAAATTAGGAGAATAGCCTCCCTGGAGAGAGCAGCAGAACACGCGCAAAGTTGCAGGACCAACAGAATAGAGTGCCAACACCACAACACCTTGAAAACGTCGATCAAACGGGAAACCAAAGTGTTCAAAACTCTGTCGGTGATTATGGGTGTCTTTGTGTGTTGCTGGTTACCTTTCTTCGTCCTAAACTGCATGGTCCCGTTCTGCGACAGGCCAGCCACAGACCGGGACGCGGGTCTGCCGTGCGTCAGCGAGACGACTTTCGACGTATTCGTGTGGTTCGGCTGGACCAATTCCTCCCTCAACCCCATCATCTACGCCTTCAACGCCGAGTTCAGGAAGGCCTTCGCCAGCCTCCTGGGCTGCCGCAATTTCTGCTCCAACACGCCGGTGGAAACGGTAAACATTAGTAACGAGCTGGTCTCATATAACCAAGATACCCTCATCCACAAGGAAATCGCCAACGCCTACGTCAACATGATCCCCAACGTGGTTGAATGTATTGAGCACGAAGAGACCTTCGACAGGATTTCACAGTTTTCTCACAACAACGACAACGCCACCGACTCGGTCTGTGACCTGGAAGACTGCGAGGCAGACATCAGTTTGGACAGGATGTCACCATTCACACCTAATGGATTACACTGACTCCTACTTTCTATGTCTCCCCGTGCGTAATTGGATGTATTGATAATAATGCCATATCGTTCATTCAGCCCCTTTGCCCCAGAAGCTCCTCTCCACAGGGGGCCCACGTGGGTCAGGGTCCTCTGAGCTCCTGAGCAGTGGCCCTTTGCAACTGGTGGGGGAGTCTATAGTGACCCGGTCATGGACAATTGAGCAGAGTGTCTCTGCAGCCCGCCCCGGCCTCGGCTTTTTGTCAAATATGAGATGTGATGTTGTTGTCCTGTTCTGAAAAAAAGTAATGTGTAGGTGTTTATTTACATGGCAAGTGAAGTCTGTGTTCATTAGTTCAAAGGTTCAGTGTTGTTGAAGCTGTTGTTTACTGGAAGGCTTGACTCGGAGCGTCCACGTCTCATGTTTATCCACATGGAGGGGAAGTGTTTGTAAAGACTCACTGAGGATTCACAAAGGAAAACCTTTTGCTGCTTAACAAACCTCATGTGTATCCAGTGCCGCCTTTCCACTGAGTATGAAAAGTGAGGGCAGCCTTACAGACAGTTCAATCCAGATAGTTCTACTCAAATGCAGTCATTTCAGCGCCTTATAGCTTATTCAAAGACGACTTTGGAGACATGAGTGGAATGTGTCGTATTGGAGCTTATAAGTTACATGATGCCAAATGCAGTATTACAGTGTTTACCCACTGCACCCACCCCCAGTGACTCCTCTAGCACACCTGCTCTGCACCACGTGGACGTTTATGCAGTCTGACCCAGGCTCCGATGGCAGGAGATTTTAATGGAGCAAAACATGATGTAAAGGTCTAAAATATAATGCTGTGAAAAGTGATGAAAAGTGAGTCTGTTTATACCATTAATGCAAAACAAATAATTTTCACCGGAATGAGCAAAGTCGTTTTAAAAAGCTTTTTTCTCTTTTCTGTAATTTTCATTTGTTATCAAGGCCAAAATTACCGAGCGCTTCTGCTTTCGCAACCGCAGCCGAGAAACAAAAGACAGGCAAAATGACCAAAGATGTCGAGGAGCAAATCAATAACTCGGACACAATAAGGTTGCAGCGAGTTGTCAGCTAGAGGAATGGTTGCTATAGAAAGCCCACACACACGTGAGGCCGCTGGGCCAACACAACTGGATGTCATACATCACCTCTCCCACCTCTCTCTTATCTTTGTACTGTACAGATGACCTGATCTGAATGTAAACTGTCCTTTAAACAGTGAAGTGTGTCATCATTTGTCAAATAAAATGCTGTCATACTGAGAGGAACAGTGTGCTCTGGTATCTTCCTGAAGGTGACATGAAACTTTGCAGGGTTGTAGGATTTTTCAGCTCGAGTTTCACTTTGCGTCTCAGCGTTAACTTGGCCATCGTGGCATGTCCACCTTGGACTTGTTCTGTTTTTTTGTTTTGTTTATAGATCTCCCTTTCAGCTGTTTGCCACCTTTGGACAGACTGACGGTAGAGAGTGACAGGAAATATTGGCACAGAGAGACAGTGATGGATGACGTGTAACAGAGGTCCCCAGACTCAAACTAAGGGATATCATGTGGTGAATATCATAATTATAAGCTGCTGCTCCTCTAAGTCCCTTCAATACAATGTGACCGTCATTCAGAGGTTCAGAAAGCTGTAGAGTGATAAAAAAGAGCAAACACAGCCTAAGGAGGCAGCTCTGTTTTTCATGACATTGTCTTTTCTTGGCCTCTGATCATATTGCCCTGCCCTAACACACAATACCTGAGTAACCACATTCTGTTGAACTGCCAACAGCATCTGTCCATTCAGCTTTTCTGTCAACCACAAAACAAAACCACTTCACTGTTCCTCTCTTACATAGGTGTTGGCACATCTGGGTTAGCACACAAAATAAGTAGCTTTTTACGTGTGAACAAAGATAAAGAAATATCAATTTAATGTGACTCAGCCTATGTATCCCAGTCTGGCCATTTCCCTAAAATGAACTTTATTATTGATGCTTGCTGACAGTTTTAATTTAATAAAAAAGATTGTCATCACAAGATAAGTGAAATGGATTTGGTAAACTGATACAAGAGAGGTCTCATTTATCTCAGACGCCACAGCGATCTACATTATGTCTGCCGACCATAAGGAAGCCAGTTGCTACAATATGTTCCAGTACAGCATGAAAAACAAGATAATTAATCCTCCACAAGATAACTCAATTTGCATTTTTTAAACTTGATGTGTTCCTTCTCTGAATCCTGGTTTTCAAGTTAACCCATGTGACGCCTGATGTTGTGTTCACTGTCACTTTACTGACATATGTAGTGGGAGGAGTAACCAGAGCCTTTACTCAAGTAAATGTACCAATACAACAATGTAACAATCGTCCATTACGAGTAAGTCTTGCTTTCAACAGCATCAATGCATAAGCAGTATTTTACTTTAGTATTTACTGTTGTAGTGTTGAGTTTTTAAGTTACTTTAATTATACTGTAATTCTAAATCTATTTGTTGTTTTTTGTTGGGAAAGCAATTTTTTTAAATGTAAAATGTTTATCTGTTGAATTCTTGCTGTTAAATATAGTAGAGTAAAAGTTAAGTGTTTGCCTTTGAAATGTAGACCAACATTCCAAATGCATGATTAAAGTTAAAAGAATATTTCAACCAAAGCATTAACGTATACACAGAATTGTTATCTTATAGCTTAGTGAAAGAGTATTAATTTTAACCACTTTATACACTGAGAATAGTCTATACACAGCATCATATTTTGTACAGTTGTGACAAGTTTTAGGTAAAATTTGCTAAGTCACTTCTAACTATTGTTTTTAATTTAGTGTTGGGGTTAAAAGTGCAGTAGAGTGACAAAGCAGTAATACTTAAGTAAAGTACATGTTCCTCAAATATTTTACTATACTGTAGTAAATATACTTAGATTCTACTGTCCAAAGATACAAAGTTTATTCACGAGTTTTAGTAGTTGAGGCTGACTTTATTAAAAATGTTTAAAAAGAAGTAAAAAAACAACTTATTACAAATGTCAGACATTGAAATTTAATGAGGAAAATAAAATGGACACATGTAATTGGCTGTAACTCTAAACGACACCGCTGTTCCTCTTCTCTTGACATATTTTCCTGAAATTAAGACAATCAAAAATAAAATAAAAAGGGAATTAGATTACATGACATGAAGACGAGCCTGTGTTCACTAAGGCCCTGTGGCTGTGCTTCACTAAGTTCATCTACCACCTCCATCCAGTTGATGATCAGTGATCCTCCATTGGGATGAAAGATGGACAGGACGGGGCAGGAGGGGAGGGAGGGATCAGACAGTGACTATTTGTAGGTGATCTCTCAATGACAACAAGTCACACTGTGATTAAACTCACAGACACCACCAGTGCAATGGTTTTTTATATCAGACAAGGATTGATGCAGTTTGACACTGAATAATACAAAAAAAGAAGGTTGACCTTACGTGGAGGGTTGAATTGAATATGAAGGTCATAATATTAAATTCCTAAGACGGCAACTTCTGCAGTCAGAAACTGGAATCATCCCACTCAAAATCTTCTGGTTCATTTGAAATTTTCTGCATCTTTAAAACGTATCAATATGCACTGAGGGATATTTTTAATGATCACATATGAAATGAGTGGAACAGCAGCATTGTGAGGGGATGAGGTGTTTACTTGCTTTCTGGTTGTGTCCTTGTGGCGTGGAACAGATATGAAAGGTGGTTTGACCTCGATATTCAGCCATGACAGGAGAGCTGGAGAGGCAGTGGGGGCAGGCTTAGGGGTGTTACACCATCCGTCAGGACGCATTCATCAAAATCACTCTCTCTAGTCCTGCACGCACGCACATGAACACACACACACATACACACACACACACACACACACACACACACACACACACACACACACACACACACACACACACACACACACACACACACACACACACACACACATGCATGCACACAAACGTTAAAACACATCTATGCTCTACTCTTACTGGATATTTGTTCTGAATCTCTATTCACTGTCTCTTTACTCTCTCATACTGCACACACACACACCCACCCACCCACCCACACACACACACACCCCCACACACACACACACACACACACACACACACACACACACACACACACACACACACACACACACACACACACACACACACACACACACACACACACACACACACACACACACACACACACAGAGAGCCATTTCTCCATCTCCTCTCTTCAATTCTCAGCAGGCTTCCCTCCCTTTTTATCTTCAATGATCTCAGTCATCAAAGGTAAAGTGGTGAGGCAGTTTAGCTTCGAGTTTCCTCCACCCCTCAGAGGAGCAGGTTGAACACAGTGAGTGACACCACTTTGACCTCATCGTAGCTGCATGACTGTTGAGTAAATGAGCCCCCTAATTATTGTAAAGAAAAGACTTGACTCGTTTCTTCAGAGACTGGACCTGGGAGTAACCTCGGCAATATTAGTATCTCGCCACCTCTCTTCCTCTCCCATCTCCAGACACCTATACACTCCAGTGTTCCACTTTGCACCTCAACTCTTTCAATTCCGCCTAAATTTTAATGATTGCATGTTTTATTCTCATGATAAAAGAAACTTTCTCTTCCCAGGCTCTGGTCTGTGGCCCTGCATTATTAAAGGAGAGGGTTCATTCAGATCACCAAACCATTGTTGTGTATGTGTATAAGAACAGCTCGGCTTTGAAGATGTCGCTCTTTGAAACTCCTCCTTTCTCCTCTCGCTGCCATCGCATCCGCTTCCCATCTCTGACGCAGTCTGTGGTTTTGAGTTACTTTCAGCGACCTTGAATGGAGAGAAAGACGGTGTCCTTTCCCCAAGAGGCCACAGGTCCTCTGTGTATGTTCGTCCAGTCAGTGGCAGGAGCAAGCTCTCGGACAGGTGGAGCAAAACCTCCTGCTCTGTTCTGATCACATAAGATGTACGGATGCATTAAGACAATGTTTTTTTTCTTCGTTACAGCCCCTTTCTCACATTCTCTCTTCTTGTCACTGAAAGTTATTTAAAAATGCAGGGTGCCATTAAGGAGCAAGAAATAATCATCATTTGAATATAACTGACATAGAAACTTGAGCCTGAAAATGTGATATCGCTGCAACTTTTGAAGCCAATACTTCAGAATTTGAGATAAGTTTTCTTATATGATCATCTCTGCCCATTCATTAAATCTGGTGTAACACTAATAATATATGCACAATCTGCAAAAATCATTATGATAAAAGAAACGATTGATTATAGCAGCCATCAACATTTCAGTCTCTAGCTTATTTTTCATTAATTTGCTGATCTCCTGACATTCTCTGGAGGGCCTGTTTGTAAGAATGCAAATGTCTATATAATGTATAATGTATAATGTTTAAACTCCAAAGAACCCATGTGAGAATGCAGCAGGAGATTATCTGGAGGATCCACTGTGAGCGAGTGGGTGTGTCGATGATGTTTCTAACACGTGACAGACGCAAAACTGAAAAAGCTAAACAAAACAAATATCTCAGGATGATAAAGCAGTACCAGTGTTGATGCACTGTCAACAAAAACAAATGATCTCCACAGCGGAACCTCGGCTTGCTGCACCACCCCTGACCTGAACACTCTGGAGATTTCTTTCTTGCCGTGACAGCCTCCGAGCGGAGAATCTCCTGCTGCATTCTTCTAGGTGAAGGGCAAAGCCCAGAGAAAGTCGTGCAGACATTCTCCAGAGTTCATGTTCGAAAACAGCATTAGTTTGAGGCCAGAGGACTTTATGATCTTAGTTTTCTCTACAACCTTAACTATTCTGTAATCAAATTTTAAGTTAAAGTTTAATTTCTAATGGATTTAATAGTGATACATTAAGCTGATCTGTTCACATGTGGAGGACTGTGGTCTGGCAACATGAAAAAAAGATCCCACTATTATTAATATTCAAGTTGTACAGAATATTCTGATCTGCATGAAGATGCTCCTGCACTCTGATCAACTGATCAGATAACACTGAAAACTGTCAGATCCTCTTCTCATAATAACCACGTGACATTTTCAGACACATTAGATACAGATCTCATAGATTTGTAATTATGAGATCCTCAGCAGGAAGTTATGTGAAACCGCGTCATCATTACAAAAGATACGGAAATAAAACATCTCAGTTGTTCAGTTTTTCTTAATCAATAAAACAAAATGCTTCTGAATCTATCACAGAATGGTTTCTGTTTCCATTAGATTTCATTTTTCTAATATTCTGTTCTACTCCTCTCTGTAATACAAAACTACAAGTAATCATACAGTTAATGATGGATAAAGCCAAGGTTGAAAATCGTGTGTCCAGGCCTCAATAGCTTTTCAGTGAATTGTTTCATCACAAGGACTAGTGGGTAAATTACCTGCCCCAACTCAATATGAGAGCGGAGGCAATGAGCCAGGAGTTATATAGTTTAATGGGGAGGATGAAAACATTCACTGTATGAGCTGTAAAATGCTCCTTGTTGACCAATACAATCTGCAGAGAAGGCAATCAAGCAGCCAGTCTGAATACCTGTAAGCAAAGGGAGCTGCAGGTCACCCACTTAAACACTTCCGGTGGTTATAAATCAATCAGAAGCGGATCTCTTGCTCTGTGACTCAGCATTCCTCAGCATTTTCTCACTATCATCTATCAGACAGTAGCCTGCAGCTCTGCAGGACATTACAGTTTATATGACAGGGTTATGGCTCTGATAATTAGATTGTCGTCTATTCTGTTTGAACTTGTTATGTCTCTCATGTCCTGATGTGATCTGAAAACTCCCTGTGTGATAAGCTTTGTTTTGAATCAGTGATTCATGTTTCTGAAATAAATAAATAAAATGTGGCTTTGTGAAGCACAGGATTCAGGACAATGAAATATTTCGACATAATACCACTAGAGCTGTTTTTTGACAGAAACTCCAGAAATTGAAGAATGCAGCAGGAGATTGTCAGGGTCAGACACAACCACAGCAGTCTTTCCAAGTTGTCATCGTTGTCTGTGTCTTCTATGTGTATGGAAACTCTTTTGCACCCTGAGATATTTGTATTCTATTAGTTTCTTTCAGTTTTGCGTCCGTTGTGTGTCAGAAACGTCTTCAGCACACCACTCCCGCTGTGATCCTGTCCTGCTGTATTGTCACATGGGCTCACTCTGAAATTTTCCAGACATTTTGGGGGCTGGCAGAAAAGGTTAAGGAAAATGACCTATCGACTGACTCAGAAATTTGTGTTCTCACATTCAGCTGCTTTGGAAAAGTTTAAGGAAAATGTCCGGTCTTCATTGCATATCTGAAAGCAGCTTATGAAACATAAACCAAGAAAGGATGTCCGCACTTGGCTGTATCCTGGAGGACTTCCAGGAAAAGATCACCCCGACTATCATGTGTTTCTCCAAAACAGGTATGAGCCATCCTGTCAAAGGAAACAACCTGACACTTCAGATTCACTGCACGCAAACATGACGGTGCGTTCCTGAAATGAGACAGAAACAAATGTGAGAGCAATTACTGCCATGAAGCAGGACGATTCATTTCCATAAAGGCTAATACTCCAAACCAGACCTGCTTGAGTCATTGTCTCCACGTAGTTTGATTTCCCCATGTGTTGATAGACAGATGATTTATGAGTCGGAGACTGAGTCTTTGCTTTGAAGAGACCAAACTGAAAGTTGCTCTGCTGCTTGCAGAGAGCAAATTGACTTCGTAGCTATATGGCTGTTTGCAGAGTGATTATATGCAGCTGCAGTTAATGAATTGGTATTTTGCCTGTGATATTAATTTTAGTGAACAAATTGTAATGAATTTTTGAATTAGCTTCAGCCACCTTCACTCATTCAGGTTCTCTTTGCAATTTCTATTCCGGGTGCATGAAGAAGAGACCTGCAGAGAGGAGACATAAATCTTGCTTAACTTGATTATCTGCTGTTCTACAAAATTTTTGATCTATTGAATTTGGTTCTAAAACAGTTGCTTATTTTCACATCTAGCAGACATTGAATGACATAAGTATTGATCTGGAATCGTGTTTCTGGCCATCTTGCACATTTGTGTCCAATATTAACTCACTTTGCCCTTCTGGGTCTCTCCCAGCTGTCTCGAGGGATATGTATGGTTCTCTTGCAGCT